>NW_027140940.1:2130000-2847500 GCF_036365525.1 Heterodontus francisci
CTTCCAAGCCACACATCATCCTGATCTGGAACGACATTGCCGTTCCTTCACTGTCACTGGATTTCCCTTCCTAACAGTGGGTGTACCTATCCGACATAGACTGCAGCAGTTCAAGAAGGCATTTCATCAGAACCTTCTCATTGGCAATTAGGGATGGGGAATAAATGCTGGCCTGGCCAGATCTGCCCACATCCCATAAACAAATAATAAAAAGACTTGAACCCAATTCTAAAGCAGAGGTTTGCAGAGGAAAATGGCCAACATGATCACAAAATACGCCTTATTCAAGGAAGTCCAGCGGGAAAATACTCGGAATAAGTGAGCAAAGAGGACCTTGACTTTGAAAAAACAATGTGAAAAGTTTGGGACCTTTAACTGCAAAAAAATCACTTCAATGAGGATAATGTGTAACGTTTAAACGTGGTGTCGGCTTTTCAATTGTTTTGATAAGTTAAAGCTAATTGCCTTTCTCTGTAATTTAGTGCATTAGCTAGTTACAAAACAGTGTTTAGTTAATGTTGATTTTTTAGTTTTGCTGTAGTAAAAGTCTTTAAAACGTAAAATGTGGTGGAGAATTTGTTAAATTAGTTTGGGGAGCTCATGCCTCTTGTTTTAACGTTAACGATCTCACTGAGGTCGCAACAGTAAATCTCACTCCCATTCTGTCACTCAATAAATCTTAGTCTGATCCTTCTTCTTTCTTCTGCCCTCAGTTTCTGGTGCCACATCGATCCATTGCATTGAAACAAACAAGAGCCATTTATGATCCTATTGTTTTCTTTTCTGGAAATATGCGGTGTATCTTTAAGACAGCAAAGGATCAAAACTGCTATTATGACAGCCAGCTTCAGAAGAAGCATCTTGCTTGCCCCAGATGCAGCCATTCAGAGACTGAGAACAGGATATACAATGCTGCAATTGACTTTTGAAACTAACTGAAAACTGGCTTTCGCAGACACAGTTCAGAAACAGAGATGCAGCTGCCCCCACATGAGCTGAACATTTTATTTACTTATTTTATTTAGATTTACAGCACTGAAACAGGCCCTTCGGCCCACCGAGTCTGTGCTGACCAACAACCACTCATTTATACTAACCCTACAGTAATTCCATATTCCCTGCCACCTACCTACACGAGGAGCAATTTACAACGGCCAATTTACCAATCACCTGCAAGTCTTCGGCTGTGGGAGGGAACCAGAGCACCTGCTAAAAATCCACATGGTCATAGAGAGAACTTGCAAACTCTACACAAGCACTATCCAGAATCGAACCCAGGTCCCTGGAATTCTAAAGCTGCAGTGCCAACCACTGCGCCACTGTGCCGCCCTAGTACATGTCGCTCTTAATTTAAACTGAAGGACGTGAATTTAGACTGACTACATTTTTACCCCTCAAAACCCTGAAGGTTAAGCCAGATTGATTCATTTGAAAGTGGTTGTGAGTTGTTGATCTATTGTGGTTATCGCTGGAAGGAAGAGGAGTTTGAAACTTCGGATGTTGGTCTGGCTTTCCTTACCTTATTGGACACTGGAAGATTGTGAGTGGACTTGGAATCAGAGGACTTCAAGAAACCTTGGACAGTTCCACTTTGGAAGATTGCATTTTGTCAGGAGCATAAATCTGCAAGGACCTTACTGCTTTGGTTCTATGGTGATTTCCATTTTTTGTATTTTGCTTTATCTTAGCAGTGTTTAAGTCTTTTTTTAAGTTTTTACCAATAAACTGTTAATTAATTGATACCTAAAGATACCTGGTTTTATTCACCTCATTCAGGGGATTAACGTATTGTTCAATTCGGCTGTCACGTTCTTTAATTTGGAAAGTTCAAAGTGATATGTGATGCGATCTGTGGATTGAAGGGACTAAATTGACAGTGTGTTGCTCCCACCACAATCAGAATCATATATTTTGATTGCAGGCTTTGTCTTGAGTGGTCGTGCCACAACATATTAACTAAGTGATCGCCTGCGATCAAATCATATTTTTAATTAGGATGCTCACCTCTGGGATCAGAATTAGACTAATTGAAGAGCTCCCATTTATAATCATATTAATTACTCATCTCTGGGATAACAAATTTAAATTGGGGTCTTGCGTCTGGCATCATATTTATTTCTCTGGCATTTGGGATCATATCATTTGGACATTTGATTGTTGGGTTCTAAATCCAACACCGGTTACAAAGAAATAAAAAGAACCAGGTTTTATGTATACTAAGATACAGACTAGACCATTCTAATGGTAGAAGCAGAGTTCTTGGAAAAACAAAATGTTTCTCTGAGTGACTTGAATGAAGTTAAATAAAAATAAGTTAAAAGAATTGCCAGCACAATTAGAGTCAGAGTTGAAATCAGGAGCCAAAAAAACAGAGATAATTGACATAATAGCTGAACACCTGGAGTGAGAAGAAGAAGCAGAAAGGGAATACACGAGACAAAAAGTCGTAAGTCAGAGGGTAATGTAATGGACTTGCTAGGATTCAGTTAGAAATGAAAAACAAAACTGGAGATTCAGCAGGAAACAGAAAAAAATCATTAGCAATAAGAGCACTTTAATTGGAAAAAGAGGAAAGGGAGAAAAAGGATTTCAGAGAGAAAATGAAAGGAAAGACAGGCAATTTCTGTGAAAAGAGATGGAATTAAGACAAAAGGGTAGATATAGAGCCAGCGAAAATTCGGGTCAGCAAGAACATGAATTTTGCTCAGGACCAAGCGAAACGTTGTTTAAATTTATAAAGGTTCTTCCTAGGGTCGAGGAAAGGGACGTAGAGGCATTTTTCATATCTTTTGAAAAGATAGCTCAAGAGATCAAATGACCGAAAGAAAGATGGACACTGCAGGGCAGGTTGGTAGGTAGAGCTCATGACGTTCATGCCATGCTTCCTGAAGAGGCTTCTGTAGATTATGAGATGGCAAAAAAGACTTTTCTATCAGCGTCTGAGTTCGTCCCTGATGTTTACTGTCAGATGTTTAGGAACTTACGGAAATTGGCTGGGCAGACGTATTAGAATGTGAAGGGGGAAGAAAATTAATCTTGAACATTAAGGATAGAAACCACACATCAGGATCTTCGAGAATTGATCCTCTTATAAGTGTTTAAAAACTCCATTCCTTCAGTAGTGAGAACTCATATAGATAAACTTAAAGTTTTGAAAGCTAGGCAAGCAGCAGAAATTGTTGATGATTTTGAGCTTCTGAATGAGCCAAAAACTTTTTTCCGTCACACCCATAAAGCAGAGAAGGATATAAGGTGGGAGAGTGAAAGAAGGCAAGTCGGGGGCGGCACAGTGGTGCAGCGGTTAGCACCGCAGCTTCACAGCTCCAGCAACTCAGAGCGGAGTTTGGAAGTTTTCCCTGTGACTGCATGGGTTTCCACCAGGTGCTCCAGTTTCCTCCCACAGCCAAAGACTTGCAGGTTGATAGGTAAATTGGCAATCGTAAATTGCCCCCAGTGCAAGTAGGTGGTAGAGAATTGAGGGAAGGTAGGGATGTGGTAGGAAATATGGGATGAACGTAGGATCAGTATAAAAGAGTGGTGGATGGTCAGCACAGACTTGGTGGGCCGGAGGGCCTGTTTCAGTGCTGTATCTCTCTATGACTCTAGCTGGGAACAAGAAGGAACAGTTGAGAATGCCCAAGGGTCACTCTCTCAGATCAGAAAGGAAGGTGCAAAGGGTAGAAGTAAGGGTCAGAAGCCAAGAGTTTAACATTGCCACAAAGCGGGTCATTTTCGGTCAAAATGCTGGAAATTGTGAGGAAAAACCACAGGACTTATTTGGGGTATGCAAAGCTAGTGCAGAGGCAAATACTCTGACTGAGAGTATCGCAGATCAGGCGAAAGCTTTAACAATGTTGCCAAACTATTACTTTTTTATTCATTCATGGGATGTGAGCGTCGCTGGCCAGGCCAGCATTTATTGCCCATCCCGAATTGCCCTTGAGAAGGTGGTGGTGAGCTGCCTTCTTGAACCACTGCAGTCTATTTGGGGTAGGTATACCCACAGTGCTGTTAGGAAGGGAGTCCCAGCATTTTGACCCAGCGACAGTGAGGGAACAGCGATGTAGTTCCAAGACAGGATGGTGTGTGACTTGGAGGGGTATTTGCAGGTGGCGCTGTTCCCATGCATTTGCTGCCCTTGTCCTGCGAGTTGGTAGAAGTCGCGGGTTTGGAAGGTGCTGTCTAAGGAGCCTTGGTGCATTGCTGTAGTGCTTCTTGTAGATAGCACACACTTCTGCCACTGTGCGGCAGTGGTGGAGGGAGTGAATGTTTGTAGATGGGGTGCCAATCAAGCGGGCTGCTTTGTCCTGGAAGGTGTCGAGCTTCTTGAGTGTTGTTGGAGCTGCACCCATCCAGGCAAGTAGAGACTATTCCATCACACTCCTGACTTGTGCCTTGTAGATGGTGGACAGGCTTTGGGTAGTCACGAAGTGAGTTACTCGTCTCAGGATTCCTAGCCTCTGACCTGTTCTTGTCGCCATGGTATTTATATGGCTACTCCAGTTCAGTTTCTGGTCAATGGTAGCCCCTAGGATGTTGATAGTGGGGGATTCAGCGATGGTAATGCTATTGAATGTCAAGGAGAGATGGTTAGATTCTCTCTTGTTGGAGATGGTCATTCTCTGCCACTTGTGCGGCGCAAATATTACTTGCTACTTATCAGCTCAAGCCTGGATATTGTCAGGTCTTGCTGCATTTCGACACGGACTGCTTCAGTATCTGAGGAATCAGCGAACATCCCCACTTCTGACCTTATGATTAAAAGAAGGTCATTGATGAAGCAGCTGAAGATGGTTGGGCCTGGGCCACATTCCTGAGGAACTCCTGCAGTGATGTCCTGGAGCTCAGATGATTGACCTACAACAACATTTGCGCCAGGTATGAGTCCAGCCAGGGGAGGGCTTCCCCCCTTATTCCCACTGATCTCAGTTTTGCTAGGGCTCCTTGATGCAACCTTACTCGGTCAAATGCTGACTTGATGTCAAGGCCAGTCACTTTCACCTCACCTCTTGAGTTCAGCTCTTTTCTCCATGTTTGAACTGAGGCTCTGATGAGGACAGGAGCTGAGTGGCCCTGGCGGAACCCAAACTGAGCGTCACTGAGCAGGTTATTGTGATGTAAGTGCCGCTTGATGGCACTGTTGATGACACCTTCCATCACTTTACTGATGACTGACAGTAGGCTGATGGGGCGGTAATTGGCCAGGTTGGACTTGTCCTGCTTTTTGTGCACAGTAGATACCTGGGCAATTTTTCACATTGCAGGTTAGATGCCAGTGTTATAGCTGTACTGGAACAGCTTGGCGAGGGGCACGGCAAGTTCTGGAGCACAGGTCTTCAGGACTATTGCCGTAATATTGTCAGGGCCCAAAGTCTTTGCAGTATCCTGTACATTCAGTCGCTTCTTGATATCACGTGGAGTGAATCAAATTGGCTGAAGTCTGGCATCTGTGATGCTGGGGACTTCAGGAGGACGCCGAGATTGATCATCAACTCGGCACTTCTGGCTGAAGATGGTTGCAAATGCTTCAGCCTTATCTTTCACACTGATCTGCTGGGCTCCCCCATCATTGAAGATAGGGATATTTGTGGAGCCACCTCCTCCAGTTCGTTGTTTGATTGTTCACCACTATTCATGCCTGGATGTGGCAGCACTGCAGAGCTTAGATCTGATCCGTTGGCTATGGGATCACTTAGCTCTGTCTATCGCATGCTGCTTACGCAGTTTGGCATGCAGATAGTCGTGTGTTGTAGCTTCACCAGGTTGACACTTAATTTTGAGGTATGTCTGGTGCTGCACCTGGCATGCCCTCCTGAACTCTTCATTGAACCATGGTTGGTCTCCTGGCTTGATGGCAATGTTAGAGTGGGTTATATGCCAGGCCATGAGGTTGCAGATTGTGGTTGAGTACAATTCTGCTGCTGCTGATGGCCCACAGCGCCTAATGGATGCCCAGTTTTGCATTGTTAGATCTGTTCGAAATCTGTCACATTTAGCACGGTGGCAGTGCCACACAACATGATGGAGGGTATCATCAATGTGAAAGTGGGACTTCAACCCCACAACGACAGTGCGGTGGTCACTCCTATCAATACTATCACGGACAGATGCATCTGCGGCAGGCAGATTGGTGAGGACGAAGTCAAGTATGTTTTCCTCTCTCGTTGGTTTCCTCACCACCTGCTGCATACCCAGTCTAGCAGCTATGTCCTTCAGGACTCGGCCAGCTCGGTCAGTAGTGGTTTTACCGAGCCACTCTTGGTAATGGACATGAAGTCCCCCACCCGAAGTACATTCTGTGCCCTTTCCACCCTCAGTGCTTCCTCCAAGTGTTGTTCAACATGGAGGAGTACTGACTCATTAACTGAGGGAGGGCGGTCAGTGATAATCAGCAGGAGGTTTCCGTGTCCATGGTTGACCTGATGCCATGAGACTCCATGGGGTCCAGAATTGATGTTGAGGACTCCCAGAGCAACTCCTTCCCTACTGTATACCACTGTGCTGCAACCTCTGGTGGGTATATCCTGCCGGTGGGACAAGACATACCCAGGGATGGTGATGGCAGTGTCTGGGACATTGTCTGTCAGGTATGATTGTGTGAGTATGACTATGTTAGGCTGTTGCTTGACTAGTCTGTGGGATAGCTCTCCAAACTTTGGAACAAGCCCCCAGATGTTAGTAAGGAGGACTCTGCAGGGTCGACAGGGCTGGGTTTGCCGTTGTCATTTCTGGTGCCTAGGTCGATGCCGGGTGGTCGTCTGGTTTCATTCCTTTTTATTGACTTTGTAGCGTTTAGATACAACTGAGTGGCTTGCTAGGACATTTCAGAGGGCATGTAAGAGTCATGTGGGTCTGGAGTACTAAATACTAAAACTACAAGGAGTTAAGAATAAAATACCTGTGAGTTATAATGAATTTCTGCCAAAGGGGATAGTAACTCCGTATCCAGTAAATGAGGCAGGAAAACCTGTCATGTTATTCAGGCAGACAAGAAAACCAAATGTTGGCCAGGGGCTGCAAGAAGTACTGAGTCTGTTCCAAACTGCTGAGCAGTCTGTGAACTGAAGTAACCTGAGCCCAGGCACTGGCCTGTGCTGGTAGAAACCAGTTTGAACTAATTAAGTTATGTGAAGAACAAGGCAGATATCACAAGAAGGGAGCATTATTTGGACACGGGGTGATACCGGGGAACTTGGGCCTGGGCCAATAAGGAGAAGATACGAACGAGGTGAGCAGGCCTAAACCAACGGGAAAGAGACAACACAGCTCGAAGAGGTAAGAAAGAGAATAAGTATCAAGAATCTTGGGCATAGAGCCAGTGAAACGCAGGAGACCAACCAGCGTGGAAGTGGAAGACCCTGCATCAGCAATGCAGAGACAACGTAAAAGAGAGAGAGAACAGAATGCCTGGCCAGCGTCAGCTCTCCCCTTTTCGGGTATTAGCCTTTAATTTCTGTGACTAGGTCAGGGAATGTCAGAGGATCCTTGTGGGTGTGTGTATCGATTCTAGTTTTGTCATAAACTGTATATCACAGTTTGAGTTGCATGCTTTTGTCTAGCCAAGTGTATAGGCCTTATTCTTATATTGTATAACAACGTGAATAAAGTAAATTGTTCGTTAAAGTAAGGACTGAGTTTCCTCCTCTTTGTACTAAGCAATTAACCATAGCTGGTGGATTAGGTGGAGGGCGGATTTCCTGTAAACCCCGATATCCCAATCACCCATCCTGAGCCTCAATTAAGAGGACTGAGTCCCATATGACGGTCAGGGTCAAGTAGGCGAAGGGAACAAAGGGGTCAAAGGGGCCAAAGGTGCTTGCTGGTCCATCGGGACACAGTGAGCTGAAGGGCCTCTTTCTGTGCTGTATTACGCTATGACTCTATAAATCTAACTGTCATGATAGTATTAAGCCGAAAACTGATCAGTTACATTGTTAATTCAGTCAATTCATTCCATATTTACAGTACACACGGTACCTCACAGTTGTAATAAAGTCATATACTATCTATTCATCCCACTGGGGCAAACTTTCACTGGGTCAACATTCTCACCAAATACTAAAGCATTCCACAATGCAAGGCTCACAAATTCAACACAAGTTTACTTTTCTGAGTCTCACTGATCTGTTCTGATTCTCTGAGGGATTACTGATGCTTATCCTCCACATGAGCAGTCGTCCTAATCCCGTGTGCCTATCCTGCTCTCAAACCCGGCATCCGCTTACATTAAGGCAATTGATACAGGAGCGTCTCAGTGACTGAGGTTGGTGAGTCTTGAGCCTGAGCCGGGCACAGTGAGTGTCCCGAGTTAATCCGGCACTCCAGGGGCAGTTTAAAAGGAGCTTTGCTCTGTATCTAACCCGTGCTGTACCTTCTCTGAGAGTGTTCGATGGGGCAGTGCAGGCGAGGAGAGTTATTCCTTACCTATTGCCCAATCCTCCCTATACTTTCACTTCCTTTATCTGATTTGACTTCATCTCGATTACTACATTGACTCCTTTGTTGGGCCTCTTACATTTCGGATTAGAAAGAAGTCTTTTGCTCAGAGTAGGAGCTTCATTACCTATTCTCTTTATATAATTCTCTGGTACAATTGATCGATTTTTATTTGTTTCATGTGTTGTGGGCAAGGCCACCATTTGTTGCCCAACCTTAATTACCCTTGAGAAAGTGGTGATGAGCTGCCTTTTTGAACTGATGCGGTCAACCTGGTGCAGGTGAACCAATGGTGCTGTGAAGGAGGGAGTTCCAGGTTTTTGATCCAGCGACAGAGAAGAAACGGCGATAAATTCCAAGTCAGGATGGTGTATGTCTTGGAGGGAAACTTCCAGATGATGATTTCCCCATGCTTCTGCTACCCTTGTACTGCAAGGTGGCTTAGAATGTGCTGTTGTGGAAGTGAGCAGAAAGGCATGGCACTATGCTTAATGGGAAATATAGCCAAGTTAGGAATAGTAGCTTTGCTGAGCTTTGATTTTAAGTGGCAGAAACCACAATGAAATAGTTAAAAGTAAAGGCAGAGCGTGTGAGACTGTAAAGACTAGCCGACACTGGTAATTGCAAGGACATCTGTTCTTTATGGCCTGATTGTGTGACTCCCTGTGGTTTGGAACAAATGGACTCCTGTGAATCAAATGATGTCCATCCCTGTGTGAGTGATAAGGAGTGCTAGGCCCCTCTTATCTTCGTGAACTGCCACTACTTGTAGCTGCAGGCTGCACGAAACACTCAGGAATGTAAACCTAATAGAGATAGCAGGATGCTCCGCAATTACTTGTCACAAGGGAGAAACAGAACTCATGATCCATGTAGGGAGTGAGACCAGCATGGTTATTGATGATTCCTATGCTCTTGCTAATTAGCTTGCTTGTCCGCTTTGTTTTATCTTGCTGGTACAAAACAATATTTTATTAGTAACAAGTATGTATTGAGAATGGAGTGTATTGTAACCTCAGTAACAGATGTACTGCATGTCACCACGTGGGTGAAGTCGAATTGTACCGCACTGATTGGTTAAACAAGGAGGTGTAGCATGAATCTTAATGTATAAACAGTGGTACCTGTATCACAAACTTCACTTACTCTGGGGGGGGGGGGGGGGACCCGACAGACTCTGGTGGAGTCAGTGCCGCTGTTCTCAGAGTAAGTCCACTGGCGACTGTGCAAATAAAGTAATTGATTTTACCTACACATCCGACTCGGTATATTTACTGAACCAGACTGAAGGCAAAAAGAACTCAGATTTACATTTTGGTGTCAGAAGTGGGATCTCAACAGACGACCGCCGATCATTAGCGAAATCAGAATCAGACTAGTCTTGGACGGAGAGAGAGGAAATGGGCCCCCGACGTGAGTAGTTGAAATATGACCATGTCGGTTTTCCTCTGTCCCGTAGTCCGATAAAAGTTTGATCACTCGCTGATGGTCAGGTAAGATCGTCTGGACGAGATCAACGATCAGTCTGGCGGATTCGAAAGACAAAGTTCAGTCGATGTAGGTACGACTGAGGTGTTATATCGTTAGGTCAGGTTCAGTTGGTTATTTTAGACTGCGGCTGAGGGGAACTGAGGTTAAAATTTTATTTAGGTCAGGTTCCGTTGGTTAGTTTAGACTATGGCTGAGGGGAACTGAGGTTTAAGTTTTATTTTTAAGTCAGGTTTAGTCGGTTAGTTTAGACTACGGCTGATGGGACTGAGGTTAAAGTTAAAGTTGGTCACGACTGAAGGCTTAAGCAGATTGTTTTAGAATGGCTGAGGTTAAGGTTTTATTTGTATTTTTAGGTTTGAATAAGATAATTTGTGAGTAACGTACTGGGTGATAAATATCCGGATAAAGGGAAAGACTTCAGATAATTATCGGCAGCCTTAAATAAGAAATTAGGAGACCAATGGCCCTTAGGGGAGACAAAAGATTTGGAAGTGACTAAAAAAAAAACCCCAAGAAAAAAATCTGGAAACAAAATAAAGGCAATAGGGCCAAAGAATTAATTGGATTATGGAGACAATATTGTCAGGAGAAAAAAAAAATAGAACCCTCCTATCAAGTTGGCAAGAAAACGCCCTTAAATTAGGAATACTGATTAGTGAAGGGGGAAACCAAAAGACTCTAAATATTCTGTTGATCCCAACATTGACTGCGCCTGTTCGTCTCCTTGTGTGTGGTTCGTCCTTTGTTTGTGTTGCTGTGTCTATTCGTTTTCTTGTGTCTTGTTTGTTTTCTTTCGTTTTAATGCTGCTTGATTCATAGAAAAGAACTAGGGTTTGAGAAAGTAGAAGGAAGAATGGGCTCGACAGCTTGTAAGGAAGAAGGGTTGCCCCCGGGGACAAGTAAATCATGTCCTCTGCAGAAAGGCGACCCACGTCCGTTGCCCACTCGAGAAAGATGCAGAAGCGCCACGGTAAAAATGTGTTTTAAAGATAGGTATGTTTCAGAGTAAACACAAGTTACCGTGTCTTTGATTTGAATGTGAGAATGTTGGAAGCTTCCGCAAATGAATTGAATGTCTGGAATGTACAGCCTGTGTTCTGTACAGCTTGTGTTCTGTAAAACTGACTGTCGTTGACTCTTTGTTGTCTGGCCTTAATGATGAGAGAATGAGTCTGTTACTTTTTTTATTTTTACAAGTGTATATTTGAGGGAACCTTGAGTCATGTTTTGGTTGTGAATTATTTGAACCTGTGTGTGTTCCTTGACATTGGGACAGGGAATTTTGAAAGAGATTTGGTATTTTGAATTCGTAACCCATTACAGAAATCAATTTTCGAAGTTGTTTGGAATTGAATGAGTGTGAAAAGTGATTGTTGAGTGTGTTCATTTCGATTTAGTGTTGTTCACCCAGGAATGGAATATAAAATTGAATTATATTTTAAGTTAAAATTTTATTTTTTATTAAAAGGTTAGTTTTGCAACTGTGAAAAGACAATGAACAATTTTCTAAGAGATAAGCTTCAGCCTTGAAGGTCTGAAGATGTTTGGCAGAAATCCAATTTGAAGTTTACCATTCCTGCTTTAATTGGAGTTCCAGTTTAAAATCTGTTCTAGTTTTTTTTTGCAGTTTAAATTAAAGACATGTTTTATTGACTGTTTTAAGTAGCAAATGTTAGGAATTGGATATTGGTCTAAGGGAGAGAAGGATAAACAAAGGAGATATAGGAAAGATTCTGTCTGTTTAAAGTTTACTTAAGAAGCTGGTGTTAAATATTTTGTGTTAAGAATGTTAAATAACTTTTCCTTTAGTTTTTGGTTTTATTACAGTCATTTGAAAAGGCGCCTGAAGAAAGAACAAGAAAATGACGCAATTTACCTATCTTTTAAAATAAGCACATGCTATTCTGTTCTGTGTGTAGTTAATAAGTATTATAAGTTAATAAGTCTGAATTGAATTAATACTATTAAGGTTAATTGACCTGTTAAATTGAATAACTGGAAATTTCATTTGTTGCCACAATGAACTTTCAAGTTTATTATGTCATGTTTTGGAGGAGTCTTTGGTTCCGGACAGAGGACTCACTCATATAACATTGGCAGTTTTGATATTAAATATTGATTGCAGTGAATTGGAATTTGGAATCATCTTTGTTAAAAAAGAAATAATCCTTGGATTAGAAACCTCTTATAAAAGATGCAAAAAAATAAGTTTGGAAACAATTGGAGTTTAATCTAAAATGCTGTCTTTCCTGATGGAGATGGTTTCCTTTGGAGTTGATAATGTTACTAAAGATTTTGTTGTTTGACAATCCTAAGGATAAAAAAAAACATTTAAAAAGGAGTTTAGTTCTTTTCCATTAAAAAAAAGGTTACGTAAAGCGGCGCAGCGGAGAATGCTTTGCTCCGCCCCCTTGGAGACAAGCAAGAAATTAACCCTGCTGCAACCATCCTTATCAATGAGACAAAGTGCTTGAGAAAGAGAGATAGTTGCAAGCACTTCTGTCTTTAACGTAGAAAAAGTACAACCAAGTCTGGGCATAAGAAATTGGAATCAATAAACAAAATTAAATTGATATGAGTGGTTATTTAAAGCATTCAAAGAGAAATTTACTGTTATTTGAATTTGGAATAATGTGAGATGTCGAAAATCCAGTTTAATTTGGCAAGTGATTTAAGGAATTAAAATGTCATCTAAGGTTAAAAAAAAACATAAACAATATACACTAATGTCTGGAATCAAATGGAAATGTTCGATTTCTGTTCTAAGGAATTACTAATATTAATTGTAAAGGTTCTCCAGGGCTCAAAATGAAATAGAATTATAATTAATGGGAATTGGCAATCAGATCTGGCTGATGCAAGCGCTAATAAAGGAATTGGGGCGGCACAGTGGCGCAGTGGTTAGCACCGCAGCCTCACAGCTCCAAGGACCCAGGTTCGATTCCGGGTACTGCCTGTGTGGAGTTTGCAAGTTCTCCCTGTGTCTGCGTGGGTTTTCTCCGGGTGCTCCGGTTTCCTCCCACAAGCCAAAAGACTTGCAGGTTGATAGGTAAATTGGCCATTATAAATTGTCACTAGTATAGGTAGGTGGTAGGGAAATATAGGGACAGGTGGGGATGTTTGGTAGGAATATAGGATTAGTATAAATGGGTGGTTGATGTTCGGCACAGACTCGGTGGGCCGAAGGGCCTGTTTCAGTGCTGTATCTCTAATCTAATCAAATCTAATTCTGGGGATAAACAAATAGTGAAATAAACAGCTAATTTCCAAGAAGCCTCGAATTTTCCAGTGAATGTCAGGAAAGTGTAGATAAGACTAGCAATTGATAGTTTTCTCTTGGAGATATGAGTTTTTAAGAGAGCTACATTTGAAAGTCTGGCCATAACCTGAGACATCAGGACCCTGCAGGGGGAGGTAAGCAAAGATCTCAGATAGACACCAGCAGCTCCCCCCCCCCTTTTCCTCACCGCTGATATTTGATCTTTTGATAACATCACCTGAGAGTTCAGAATATGTGGCATGACAGTGGAATACCAGTGCAAGTGTGCAGATGTGATTTGTTATTGGAAAGTAACGGAAGCATTCGTGGCATTTTCAACCTCAAAGGCGAGCAACCCTAAGGATACCAAAAGGATTGAAAAAAAAAGATTAAAATGGAGTGTGGTTTTTTTCCGATCAGAGAAGAAAAAGGTTTTGTAAAGTGACGCAGCTGAGACAATTTTGCTCCACCCCTTGAAAAAAAAACCCCGCTGCAGCTGCTGTTTTTCCATTTAACCCACCACACAATTTTGCATTGCTGAAAGTAAAATTTATATATATTGGATATTGTTAAATTTTACATTTCTAAATTGACAGATAGAATTGGACAAATTAACCCATTGGGCTCAGGGGCAGAGCCACAGTGGATTCTTTGTGGGATGTTTTTAAGCAGGTGACGACAGGCCATGTGAGAATTGATGCCACAGCGAGAGATCCAGCAGCTTTGAGAATTTAAGACATTAATTGCAGACATCAAATATCACAGCATCTTTATCAATGAGACAATTTTCAGCATCTGCAATATTTTGCTTTTATTTTAGTAGACAATTTAATCTACCAGGTGTGTCAGCTTTTGACAGCAAAGGCCCTCAAGGGACCTTTTGTGTCAAAATCATTGGGGGGGTGTACAAGGGAAGGAGCCAACAATCAAACCAGCATTCAAAATTTATTAAACGGACAACAAGCTCCAATCACCACGATTACCCCCACATTTTAATTACTAACGAGTAAGGTTACGACCCAACAGCCACAAGTGACTGATCTCCCTTGCCCGGCCTTGACTACAGGACCAGAAAATGGACTTGCGATAATAAAAACTAATAAAATTGTATATGATAACATAAAACTTGAGTTGGTACCGGTAATATTGAATATCTCAGATATCCAGCTACCTGGCTGGTGCCCTAAGACCCGAGAGTTGTACAAGATATTACTGTAACAATTGCTGAGACAGGAATTTGGTAATGAGGGAATAATAAAGGGAAAGAGACATAAACATAGTTTAGTGAATGACGCAGCCACAGTCCTTAATAACGGAACTTCAATTGTCAATACTATAGATTTGGAAAATGTGGACCAGAATGTTAGAACTCTTAGTCAGCTAGTAAAGGATATTTTGTAAAAGGAACAAAAAGGACAGAGTGGTGTAGCTAAAGTAGGAAAGACTTGATGAATACGGTGACAGGAAGGGCAATGAGGTTGCCTGGGGATGTCATAGCAGGAAATAGGACCCGCAAGAGAAAGGGTTAAAGATTTATGAAGGAGCTGTGCAGACAACTGCACAAGGTGAGGCAGGAGGTTCTATAGAAACATGATAGAGGAACAGCCAAAGGTGCCTGTTGTGGGAGACAAAGTAATGGTAAAGGGAAGGGCCGATAGAAATACATGGTCCCAACTGAAAAAATATAATCAAGGGAATAATGGTAGTATTGATAGGCATTTGGATTATTATTAGATGGGTTACTAACTGAGCAAGGATTGTGGGGAATGAAACCCGAGCACAACGGGACCATATAGATAATTTCGAAAGAGTAGAGATGATAAGAGTATAAATTAACTCCTGGGTTCCCCAGGACATGTTCGGTCCCCACAGGTAGACATGTATCCCTCATTGGAGGATACTCACAACATGGACAAGTGCTAACACCTGGTGACCACCAGGGCAGTGTGTTTAAATTACAGATATAACCACTAGTGGCGAATGGGAAAGAACCGGACTGCAGTGGCTGTGGGGCCTGCAGAACAAAGACCCGGTAATGGATGCACGACGGATTAATGAAAGGAGTATTAATATGGACTATATGAACTATGGGGCATTGCACAACATGTTGGATGGGAAGTGTGTACGGTGTTCCACAGATGACCGTGCTAACTGCGTGACCAGACAGAAAGGGGAAGGGGTAACTGAGAGCTGTGTCTTTGGAATTGTTTGTGCCCCTCCCATTGGGCAACAGATGATAAGGAAAGTTGAAAGGAACATGGATGTGTGTGGGTACATCGAGCCCACGGGAAGCGTTGTATGATAATGTTAAACATGCGATTGTGCCTGCCCTGGTCAATATCTCAGGGATGCAAATGTCGGGATATTGTACGGAACAGGCAAGAAATATGTATAGTGTATTAAGTAAGATTGTAATGCAGCAGGCTGCTGATGCCATGGGTGCCGTCAGATTTCGAGGTCAGGATCAGCTTTATAGGACAAGGAGAGGGATAGTTAATGACGTTGCTACCGGATTCAATACCGGTGCCTCCATAGTAAAATACAGTTAATACTGGCCATAATATGGGGCATACTAGCTTGCCGTTCATACAGGCGATATGTGCAGCGAAGGAGGATGAAAACCAGAGCAAAGGCAAGGGAGACAATTTGTCTTTCTAGAAATATTCTTTTAGTAACCAGTAACATATATTAATGAACAGTGACATTTCAAATAATGAGAGTGTTTGTCGTAAATACAGTTCGTGAATGTTGGAACAAATTCGAGAAAATTCGAGGCAAATTGATGCAAGACAGGTGCCAGTTTGGATCAATGACACCCAGTTGGAATACTTAACTAGTCACACAAATGATAAAATTACCAGGTGCCAAATCAGAAAATTTAAAGTATGGAAAGATCAGGAATGTGTAAATACAGGATCTATGAGTATTGGAGTAGTGTTGGGAATGCCTGTAATTCTGAGAGATAAGTTAGGGATGCAATTATACAAAGTAGAAAATACAGGAGTGATAAGGGGAAAGATTACATAAAATACAATGATATGTTACCCTATGTTATGGAAATTGGAAAAGAGGTAATTGGAACAATATTGTCCATTGTCTGAGTGTAGTCTGGAAAACCAGGTGGTCATACGTCCTCATCCTAACTATAAAACGGCAGGATCAAAATGTGGGTTTAATGCCACTGTAAATTACACCATGGAGACTAGGAAAGCATTGTCAGAGCTAACCCATGTGGCCTATATGGGAAAGGGGAGATATCGCTTAACCAACACAGCGAAGGAGTACCAGTATGGACATAAACGGACCTGCCCGGTGAGCAACAGTACATTTTGGTTCAACCCACAAATACCAACCCGAGTAGGGAAGATGGCGTTGGTACAGATACATAAGCAAAAGACAGAAACAATAACTGTGACAGAAAGTTTTAAGGTGGATTTGACTATTCAGCCATTGCCCACATGCTTGGGTAAAGAGAGACAGCAGCTAGAAGTCATTGCTGTAGTGTAATACAATTTGGAACAACAGTCGAAGATGCACCAAGATGAGATTGACGAGATAAATGATTCTACCTGGCAGGAGGACCTTTGGAACTGGGGGTCAGACGTGCAGATACACCCCTGGTTTAGAATTATCTCCCATGTCCTGATAGTGGTTTTGTGTATCATGGTGTTAGATGTGACATACTTAATTTGGCAACTTTAGAAATTAATTAGGCGATGTAAGAGGATGTATGAACACAGGTTGGACAGCTACCCGAAAAAGCAATTAGTGTTCGAACTTGCTCTGTCAAAGGAGGGACAATTAGTTATGCCATAAAAGGGTAAATGTATAACCTATTCATATATTGTTAAAATGAATTAGTGAATGATCAGTATACTCTAAGAATGGAATTGAGACTGTATTATGTTCGCACAATTGATTGATTATGTAATAGTGATGGTTAAATTTTGCTTTCTTCAATATTACACTGCTTATGCTTTGCGAGTGAAATTGTAATTGGACAAGTGTACCATCTTTTATTTTGTAAGCAGATAGTTGAAGCCCCTGCAAAACTTATGCCTTTACAGAGTTCCCGCAGGCCCCGATTATGGCACAAGCAGGCAACGTATTGAGTGCGACCCCTCTGGGTGTTGAAGACTGTTTCTAGACAAATAGAGACCATTAAAGGCACCTAGGTGGGATCAAGAGAATGATTTTTACACATGTTTTGAAGAATCAAAGGGGGGACTGTGAGAACAGAATTTAGATTTTAGAATTTTTAAGAACAGAATTACATGGGAACATTTAAGATGAAACAATTAATCAGTCATGTACTGCTAACAAGCTAGCTTCTGTGCTGCAGGGAGGGACAGCTTATCAGAAATGACTTCATAACTTCAGGGCTGCAGAGGCAACTTGGCCTTGCAGCTGGTACAGAGGGAGAGAGACGTTGTACTTCAACAGCACTCTTCTTATCACCCAGACATGACAATCCTAGGGAAAAGTTAGAATGAAAAACATAATGACCAGGCTAATACACGCCCCCTTGTTAGAGGGTGGCTCAGCCTACCCTTCAAATTCAGCAGTTGCTGAGTTTTTTCTTTATTTGCTTTTATATTTTACTGTTTAAATGTTATTTGAGTAAATAGATCCATATAATCCTAGTGACGATATATAATCATATACAAGTTGATCGGTAGAGAGAAGGTTATCATAGAATGATAAAAGGGGAGAATGTGGAAGTGAGCAGAAAGGTATGGCACTATGCTTAATGGGAAATATAGCCAAGTTAGGAATAGTAGCTTTGCTGAGCTTTGATTTTAAGTGGCAGAAACCACAATGAAATATTTAAAAGTAAAGGCGGAGCGTGTGAGACAGTAAAGACTAGCCGACACTGGTAATTGCAAGGACATCTGTTCTTTATGGCCTGAGTGTATGACTCCCTGTGGTTTGAAGTAGATGGACTCATATGAATCAAAGGATGTCCATCCCTGTGTGAGTGATAAGAAGTGCTAGGCCCCTCTTATCTTCATGAACTGCCACTACTTGATGTTGCTGCAGACGGCATGAAACACTCAGGAATGTACACCTAATAGAGATAGCAGGATGCGCCGCAATTACTTGTCACAAGGTCGAGACGGACTCATGATCTATGTAGGGAGTGAGACCAGCATGGTTATTGATGATTCCTATGCTCTTGTTAATTAGCTTGCTTATCCACTTTGTTTTATCTTGCTGGTACAAAACAATATTTTATTAGTAACAAGTATGTATTGAGAATGGAGTGTATTGTAACCTCAGTAACAGATGTACTGCATGTCACCACGTGGGTGAAGTTGAATTGTACTGCACTGATTGGTTAAACAAGGAGGTGTAGCATGAATCTTAATGTATAAACAGTAGTACCTGTATCACAAACTTCACTTACTCTGGGGGGGACCCGACAGACTCTGGTGGAGTCAGTGCCGCTGTTCTCAGAGTAAGTCCGCTGGCGACTGTGCAAATAAAGTAATTGATTTTACCTACACATCCGACTCGGTATATTTACTGAACCAGACTGAAGGCAAAAAGAACTCAGATTAACATATGTAGGTACCAATGATACAGGCAGGACAAGGAAGGAGGTTCTGCAGAGTTAGTATGAGGAGCTAGTCACCAAATGAAGAAGCAGAACATCAAAGGTAATTATATTGCGGAAGGCGATGGCGTAGTGGTATTGTCAGTGGACGAATAACCCAGAGACCCAGGGTACTGCTTTGGGGACATGGGTTCGAATCCCATCACGGCAGAAGGTGGAATTTAAATTCAAATAATAAATCTGGAATGAAAAGCTAGTCTAATGATGGCCATGAAAATATCATTTATTGTCATAAAAACCATCTGGTTCATTAATGCCATTTAGGGAAGGAAATTTTCTGTCCTTACCTGGTCTGGCCTACATGTGACTCCAGACCCACAGCAAGCCACTCTGTTGTATCTAACTGCTGCAAAGTCAATAAAGAATGAAACTGGACTGACCACCCAGAATAAACCTCGGTGCCGGAACCAACAAGGGCAAATCCAACCCTGAAAAGTCTTCCTTACTAACATCTGGGGGCTAATGCCAAAGTTGGAAGAGCTGTCCCACAGACTAGTCAAGCAATAGCCTGACACAGTCAAATTCATGGAATCATACCTTACAGATACTGTCCCAGACACCACCATCACCGAGTCTGTCCTCTCCTATCGGCAGGACAGACCCAGCAGAGTTAGCGGCACAGTGGTATACAGTAGGGAGGGAGTTGCTCTGGGCGTCCTCAACATCGACTTCAGACCCCATGAAGTCTCATGGCGTCAGGTCAAACATGGGCAAGAAAACCTCCTGCTGATTACCACCTACCGCCCTCCCTCAGCTGATGAATCCGGACTCTTCCATGCTGAACAGCACCTGGAGGAACCAATGAGGGTGGCAAGGGTACAGAATGTATTCTGGGTGGGGGACTTCAATGTCCATCACCAAGAGTGGTTCAGTAGCACCACTACTGACCGAGTCCTAAAGAACATATCTGCTAGACTGGGTCTGTGGCCGGTGGTGAGAGAACCAACAAGAGGGAAAAACATATTTGACTTTGTCCTCACCAATCTACCTGTTGCAGATGCATCTATTGGTAGGAGTAACCACAGCACAGTCCTTGTGGAGACAAAGTCCTGTCTTCACATTGAGGATACCCGCCATCGCATTCTGTGGCACTATCACCGTGCGAAATGGGATAAATTTCTAACAAATCTAGCAACACAAAACTGGGAATCCATGAGGCGCTGTGGGCCATCAGCAGCAGCAGAATTGTACTCAACCACTATCTGCAACCTTATGGCCCGGCATATTCCCCACTCTACCATTACCATCAAGCCAGGAGATCAAGTCTGGTTCAATGAAGAGTGCAGGAGGGCATGCCAGGAGCAGCACTAAGCAGACCTCAAAATGAGGTGTCAACCAAGGGAAGCTACAACACAGGACTACTTGCATGCCAAGCAGCGTAAGCAGCATGCGATAGTCAGAGCTCAGCGATCCCATAACCAACAGATCAGATCTAAGCTCTGCAGTCCTGCCACATCCAGCCGTGAATGCTGATGTACATTAAACAACTAACTGGAGGAGGTGGCTCCACAAATATCCTCATCCTCAATGATGAGGGAGCCCAGCACAAGAGTGCAAAAGATAAGGCTGAAGCATTTGCAATCTTCAGCCAGAAGTGCCAAGTGGATGATCCATCTCGGCCTCCTCCTGAAGTCCCCAGCATCACAGATGACAGTCTTCAGCCAATTTGATTCACTCTGTGTGATATCAAGAAATAACTGAAGGCACTGGATACATCAAAGGCTATGGGCCTGACAGCACTCAGGCAATAGTACTGAAGACCTGTGCTCCAGAACTTGCCGCGCCCTGAGCCAAGCTGTTTCAGTACAGCTACAACACTGGCATTTACCCGGCAATGTGGAAAATTGCCCAGGTATTTCCTCTACATCAAAAGCAAGACAAATCCAACCCGGCCAATTATTGCCCCATCAGTCTCTTCGCGATCATCAGTAAAGTCATGGAAGGTGCGGTTGACAATGCTATCAAGCGGCTCTTGCTTAGTAATAACCTGCTCTGTGATGCTCAACTTAGGTTCTGCCAGGGCCACTCAGCTCCTGTCCTCATTTCAGCTTGGGTTCAAATATGGACAAAAGAGCTCAACTGAAGACGTGCGCTGAGAATTACTGCCCCAGACATCAAGGCAGCATAGAAGGTCGTTTGGCATCAAGGAGCCCCAGCAAAACTGGAGTCAATCGGAATCAGGGGGAAAACTCTCTGCTGGTTGGAGTCATACCTAGCGCAAAGGAAGATGGTTATGGTTGTTGGAGGTCAATCATCTGAGCTCCAGGACACCAGTGCAGGAGTTCCTCAGGGTAGTGTCCTCGGCCCAACCATCTTCAGCTGCTTCATCAATGACCTTCCGTCAAATCATAAGATTAGAAGTGGGGATGATCGCTGATGATTGCAAATTGTTCAGCACCATTCGTCACTCCTCAGATACTGAAGCAGTCTGTAGAAATACAGCAAGATCTGGACAACATCCAGGCTTGGGCTGATAAGTGGCAAGTAACATTCACACCACACAAATGCCAGGCAATGACTATCTCAAAAAAGCGAGAATCTAACCACCCCTCTTGACATTCAACGGCATTACCATCGCTGAATCCCCCACTATAAACATCCTGGGAGTTATCATTGACCAGAAACCGAACTGCAGCAGCCACATAAACATTCTGGCTACAAGAGCAGGTCAGAGGCTGGGAATCCTTTGGTTAGTAACTCACCTCCCGACTTCCCAAAGCCTGTCCACCATCTACAAGGAACAAATCAGGAGTGTGATGGAATACTCTCCACTTGCCTGGATGGGTGCAGCTCCAACAACACTCAAGAAACTCAACCCTATCCAGGACAGAGCAGCCTGCTTGACTGGCACCCCTCCACCACCAACACACAGTGTTGGCAACAGTGTGTACCATCTACAAGATGCACTACAGCAACTCACCAATGCTCCTAGGACAGCACCTTCCATACCCGCGACCTCTACCACCAAGAAGGACAAGGGCAGCAGATGCTTGGGAACACGACCACCTGCAAATTCCCATCCAAGTCACAAACCATCCTGACCTGGAACTATATCGCCATTCCTCCACTGTCACTGGTTCAAAATCCTGGAACTCCCTTCTTTACAGCATTGTGGGTGTTCCTACCCCACATGGACTGCAGCGGTTCAAGAAGGCAGCTCACCACCACCTTCTCAAGGGCAATTAGGGATGGGCAATAAATGCTGGCCTGGTCAGCGACGCCCACATCCTGTAAAGCAACTTTAAAAAATCCTCCTGACTATAGAATCTCCCACCACTACACTCTCCTGTTCCTCTGCTCCACCTGCCTCTCACCCCTACCCACTCATGGTGACCTCTTGCGCCCTGGTGTCATACTGTTGCACAGGAGGATCCTTCTCCAGGCAACTATCTCTATCCACCTTTCAGTCCCCAATAGCATGTATCTGCTAAACAGTTCCAGTACTCAATGGCTCCCTCCACCTATGACTGCGATGTCCCTCTAGATAGTCACTCACTTCCCTCTTTTTGCTCAGCCCATCCTGTTCTCTCTTGCTGTGAGAGCTGCAGGTTCTTGCACAAGATCAGGTCAGAGATGATATTTTAAAGTATTTTGTGAACCTCCCTGTATCCATTCTCATTCTTCTTGAAGATGTTGGATCTTCTCCCCTATTTGGACCTTCAGCCATGGTGGTGACAGGCGTTCCCAGATTCTGATTCTCTGTAATAAAGTTAATATTAACATGAGGGTTGGACAGAAATACTAAAAAAAAGAGAATGTTGCCTAGTGAAACAGGATATCAGTCCCTCCTCCCATCAGTATAACAGCTGTCAGCTCTGGGATTGAGCATTTCCCGAGTGTTACGATCAACCCTCCACATCAGGTGTGACCCAGAAAGCTGCCCAGTCAGTCTCGCTGAGCTCCATCGCCCTGTTCCAGATGGATGCCCATCACCAAGACTCTGCACTAGAAGTGGGGTAGATGGTGGTGTAATGATAATGTCACTGAACTATACAACAGCTAGTGGAAGTAAAATTCAATGAACTAATAAAAATCTTCAACTGAATCTGTAATGGTGCCATGAAACTATCACCGATTGTCGTAAAAAAAACCCCATCTGGTTCACGAATGCCCTTAAGGGAAGAAAATCTGCCATCTTTACCTGGTCTGGCCTACATGTAACTCCAGACCCACAGCAATTTTGTTGACTCTTAACTGCCATCTGAAATGGCCCAGCGAGCCACTCAGTTGTCAAGGGCATTTCGGGATGGGCAACAAATGCTGGCTTTGCTTGCGATGCCTTCATCCCATCAAAGAATTTTTAAAAGTGCCCATTCCTTAGAGTTATTCATGTTGTGCAGGTCAAAAACAGCCTTATTTCTGAGGCAGTAAATATTCTGCAGGGAATTTTGGAGTAGGTGATCATTACTGTATTAAATGATCCACCAATTGGCTTTACACGGTCTGGTAGAATTACAGCATTTTTATTCACAGATCTGTGTTTAATATTTTGGATGTGCAAAGTGTTGATATTGAATTCTGCTACTTTATGAATATATCTCCCCACATACACAATATGTATCTGGGTGTGATCAAGAACATTAGAATGGTTACAGCACAGAAGAACGTTTGGCCTATTGTGTCCGTGCCAGCTCTCTGCAAGAGAAACTCACCTCGTCCCCTGCCTTTTCCTCGACAATATTTTTCTCTTCAGATAATTGTTTCTTTTGAAAGCCATGACTGAATCTGCCTCCACCATACTCTCAGCGAGTGCATTCCAGATCCTAACCACTCACTGCATAGTAAAGTTTTTCCTCATGTCACCGTTGCTTCTTTTGCCAATCAGTTTAAATCAGTTCCTTCTGGTTCTTGATCCTTTCTTTATTTTTATTATTTTATTTTATTTAGAGATACAGCACTGAAACAGGCCCTTCGCCCCACCGAGTCTGTGCCAACCATCAACCACCCATTTATACCAATCCTACATGAATCGCTTATTCCTACCACATCCCCATTTTCCCTCAATTCCCCTACCACCTATCTATACGAAGGTCAATTTATAATGGCCAATTTACCTATCAACCTGCCAGTCTTTGGGAGGAAACCGGAGAACCCGGCGAAAATTCACGTGGTCACAGGGAGAACTTGCAAACTTGACACAGGCAGTACCCAGAACTGAACCCAGGTCGCTGGAGCTGTGAGGCTGCAGTGCTAACCACTGCGCCACCCCAATCCTTCTGTTAACAGGAACAGGAACAGTTTCTCCCCATTTACTCTGTCCGGACGCCTCGTGATTTTGAACACCTCTATCAAATCTCCTCTTCTCCAGAAGAACATACCCAGCTTCTCCAATCTATCCATGTAACTGACGTTCCTCATCCCTGGAACCATTCTCGTGAATGTTCTCTGCACCCTCTCTAATCTCTAATCTCTACTCATCTTTCCTGAAGTGTGGTTCCCAGAACTGGACATAATATTCGAGTTGAGGCCAAACCAGTGTTTTATACTGGATTACCATAACTTCCTTCCTTGCTTTTGTACTCAATATCTCTACTTATAAAGTCCATGTACCTGTCAGATTTAGATTTAGGGATACAGCACTGAAACAGGCCCTTCAGCCCACCAAGTCTGTGCCGACCATTAACCACCCCTTTATACTAATCCTACACTAATCCCATATTCCTACCACATCCTTACCTGTCCCTATATTCCCCTACCACCTATCTATACTAGGGGCAATTTATAATGCTCAATTTACCTGTCAACCTGCAAGTCTTTTGGTTGTGGGAGGAAACCGGAGCACCCGGAGGAAACCCACGCAAACACAGGGAGAACTTGTAAACTCCACACAGGCTGTACCCAGAATTGAACCCGGGTCGCTGGAGCTGTGAGGCTGCAGTGCTAACCACTGCGCTGCTTTTGAACAGCTTTCTCAACCTATTCTGCCACCTTCAATCATTTGTGCACATATACCCCCAGGTCCCTCTGCTCCTGCACCCTATTTAGAAATATACCCTTTATTTTATATTGCCTCTCCTCGTCCTTCCTACCAAAATGTATCACTTCACACTTCTCTGTATTAAGTTTCATCTTCCACTTGTCCACACATTCCACTGTCCTGTCAATGTCCTTGTGAAGTTTATCACTATCCTCCTCACAGTACACAATACTTCCAAGTTTTGTGTCATCCGCAAATTTTGAAATTGTGCCCTGTACTCCCAAGTCAAGGTCATTGATAGATATCAGAAAAAGTAGTGATCCTAACAAAAATCCCTCGGGAACCCCACTGTATACCTTCCTCCAGTCTGAGAAACCAACACTCAGCCAATTTCAGACCCATGCTGCTACTCTCCCTCTTATTCCATGGGCTCTAACTTTGCCGACAAGCCTGTTATGTGGCTCTTTATCAAATGCCTTTTAGAGGTCCATGTACTTCACATGAACCACATTATCCTCATCAACGCACTGTTTCATCAAAAAACTCCAGCAATAAGTTCAGCACAATTTGCCCTCTGAAATGTCCCAGCCAGCCACTCAGGGCGATTAGGGACAGGCAATAAATGTTGACCTAGTCAGCAACGCCCACATCCTCCAAACAAATAAAATAAATCATTTCCAAAAGCCTTTACGCCACCGACATTAAACTGACTGGCCTGTAATTGCTGGGCTCATCCTGACACCCTTTCTTGAACAAGGGTGTAACATTTGCAATTCTCCAGTCCTCTGGCACCACCTCAGTATCTAAGGAAGATTATGTCCAGTGGAGACTCGATAGAGGTTTAGAACCATAGAAAAGTTACAGCACAGAAGGAAGCCATTCAGCCCATCATGTCTGCGCCAGCTGAAAAAAAAACTAGCCACCCAATCTAATCCCACCTTCCAGCATCTGCTCCTTGCAGGTTACTGCATTTCAGCTGCAGGTCCAGGTAACTTTTAAATGGGTTGAGGGTTTCTGCCTCCACCACTGATCCGGGCAGTGAATTCCAGACACCACCACCCTCAGGTTGGACAATATTTTCTTCATGTCCCCTCTAATTCTTCTATCAATCACCTTAAATCTGTGCCCTCGGTAAGTGACCTCTCCGCGAGGGGAAACAGGTCCTTCCTGTCTACTCTATCTTGGCCCCTCATAATTTTATACACCTCAATTAGTCAGCCCTCAGCCTCCTCGGTTCTGAGGAAAACAACCCTAGACGAACCAATCTTTCCTCATAGCGGCAATTTTACCAAGATTATGACAGGTTTGGATAAGATCGATAAAGAAATGCTGTTCCCATTAGTTGATGCTATGAGGACTAGGGGCCACAGATCTAAGATTTTGTGTAAGAGATGCAGGGGGGAGTGGAAAATATGAGGGAGAATTTTCTTCACAGCAAGTGTCAATGAGCTGAAACTCGCTGTCTCTCAGGACAGTGGAAGTGGAGATGATCAATGATTTATCAATGAAATTGGATGGGCACTTGAGAGAAATAAATTTGAAAAGCTATGGGGATAGAACAGGGGTATGGGGCTGACTGGATTGCACTACAGAGAGCCAGCATGGACGCAATGGGCCAAATGGCCTCCTTCTGTGCTGTAATACCTCAATTTAAGACTTGCGGTCAAACTAGTTGCATGAAAAAGCAGAGGCAGTGGAGGTGTCGAGAGAGGTGCAGCAGAGTGTTGTCAGTGGACATGTGAAAGCTGAGCCCTTGTCTTTACATTGTGTCTCCAAGGAGCAGCATAAGGATGAGAAATAGGTGGGGGTGAGGAGAGATCCATGGGGGTCTCCAGAGGCAATGGTGCAGGGGCAGGAAGAGAAGCCACTGAACAAGATTCTCTGGCTATCATTGGATGGGTAAGAGTGGAAACAAGTGAGTTCAGTCCCATTGAGCTGGACAATGAAGGAGAGGCACTGAAGGTGGATGTGTAGGAATCGGTTCGGACCTGTATAGGTAAAGAAGTCTCGACACCATTCGAAATCAATTACTCTTTATTGCTTGCAAGCTGAACTCAGCTGATTCTACTGCGCAGGAGCACACGCCCCACTGACAGTGTCACAAGTGAGTTCAGTTTAAACAATGCGAGTAGCATTTATACATTTCAGAGCGTCACTTGTTATTCTAAATTTAGTGTGGTTGCATAAGCAATTTACAGAAGCAGAAGGTTCAGCAGATTATTCTTTGCTCACATCCCCATATCTGTCATGGGTTCCGTCTACACCTTGAGACAGTTAGTGTGGTTAGATTAGGTACAAGCTGCATCCTGTTATCACTGTTTCTGAAGCGTTAGCACACCCAATCTGGAGGTCACGAACTTGCAATAGTTAGTGAATGAGTCATTTTTGTCTGCTGAGCTTTCTTATCCGAACAAACCAGATGGAACATTTTACTGCTGACATGACCTCGCAGATCATGCAGCCGGGAGTTTAGTCTCGTTTTCTCTAAAACTTGTTTTCATTGTTTTTTCTGGGTCAGGGCTAGGAGTCCGAGCAAGTTTCCACATTTCCTCCTTTTATCATATCATGACAACAAAACATCATCGTATGCGGAGCGGAGAGGTAGGGGGCTTAAAGTAGTCGTGATCATTAAGTCCTTCAACATCAATACCTGCCAGTCGGGTAACCTCCCTGATTTCCACCTCGTCAGTAGCAGAGGTGCTTCTGGGAGGCTCCGAAGCGGTGGGACGATAACGTTCGGGGAGCTGGGTCATGGTAGTCATTTCCCCACAATATCGGGTCAGGAGGCACTTAATGATGCTTTGGAAGGCGGAAAAAAGGAGCATAACCACGACTATTACCAAAGAATGCATAATCCAGGTTCCCCAGCCACCGCCAAACAGCCAATCCTCTCCTACTTTAGGGCCCTGCCTGAAATCATCAAGCTGGTCTTTAATGGCGTTAATGGCCTCGGTGATGTTGAGCGATTCATCCCGTACATTGGTAATACATTTGTCCCCCACGATCATACACACTCCCCCTTGCTGGGCCAGGAGGTAGTCTATAGCATAACGGGTCTGTTGGGTGTATAGTCGCAGTTCGGATAGCTCTCGATTGATGGCTTCCAGACCCCTTCTAGTGCTATTTCCCAGGATAGTTAGGCCGCAAATGAGATAATTCCTATTCTTAGCAGCTACGACTCCCGCCGATCCTCCCAGCGAGAGAGCACTAAGGAATCCGTAGCCCAGTGACGATCCCAGGGTAATAGGATCCTTCCAATCGGCGCAGAAGTCTGAACTGATAGCCCGGGCCACTATTCTCCTGCGAGTGTGAGAGTCTCTTGGGGGCATGGGACGGTGAGTGGTCCTATTGCTCCGACTGCAAAACGAATCGGGAGATTTGGTGTTGCCGTTGTGTAAGTGCCGTTGAGGAGAAACATGAATCCCCTCTTGGCTCGGTAACATGTAATAATTTTGTTAGTGATCTGTGTGAACTGGACGTACCACCAGTTGCGGGGGTCGGTTGATCTTCCATTTGACCCGATCATTTGGTGCGAATCGAATGGATACGACCATGCGTCTGAGCTCACATGGGTTCCATTACAATGGCCGCAAATGAATTGCCTGCCTGCCGTGACGTTGAAACATCTTTCCTTATCACATGTACATGAAAACTGGCCTCGGTGTATTTGGCAATGCTGGCGAGCACACTGTCTCTGTACACAAGTAGCGTTCTTAGGGACGAGGGCATAGGCACATCCCCAGCCCTGTCCCGTAAAACACAGGGGAAAATCCTCCCTCTTTGAACAGCTAGTCCCCCCTGTCCCCTGCACCCCCCTGCAATTGGGATGAGTGGGATCTATTAATTCTACACATCTTCCCTGCATACTCCTGTTGTATCTGCCCTCCTGTCCCTCACAGGGTTGACCTGATGTCTCGACAGTGTACAGTTGGAGAGGGTTCCAACCAGGAGTGGCCACAAATAAGGCCTCAACCGATCTGGCCAAGGGGTAACATACAGTCCGATTTCCATACAATTTGGTATGGACCTGGTGGAAAAGATTATCCTTCAATCCTTTGACCTGGGTGACCGTGACAATGTAGGTTATCGCAACTAAGAGTCCAAAGCTGAGGAGACTTTTTTGCAATGGCTCTTGTGAACCCATTTTGGTTTTCCTTTTAACTTGACAGCTGTAGGGGTTGTCAGGATGATATGGTACGGTCCTCTCCACCGGGTGCCGAGCTTCCGCTTGTTCCACTCTTTAATCAGGATGAAATCGCCGGGTTTCAGATCACTCGACCAGTCGGCTGGTGATTCATCAGTCCCTTGGCATTTTTTTTCTGGACCGCTCTAACCTGCGAATGGAGAGCTTTGAGAGCAGAGGTTAGTGCCATCATGTAAGATATCATCTGGTCACTCATTACAGATCTAGAGTTCCCACAGGGTCAGTGGTTCATGGAGTCCTCATTGGTCGGCCATATAATATTTCGGCCGCCGAGAGTCCATGAGCTGTTTGAGGAGTGATCCTCATATGAAACAGGGCGATTGGTAAGACCTGAAGCCAATTTAGTCCAGTTTCGATTGTCAATTTTGCAAGTTTGGTTTTCAATGTTTGGTTATCTCTTTCCGCTACTCCAGCAGCTTGTGGCCGCTGTGGACAGTGGAATTGTTGTCTAATTTTTAATGCCGAACATAATTCAACGTTTATTTGTCCCACAAAATGTGGACCATTATCTGAACTTATAGCGTGAGGTATGCCGAACCTTGGAACGACATCCTTCATCAATATTTTCACCACTGTTTCAGCAGTATTATCTACTGTGGGGTAAGCTTCTATCCACCTCATAAAAACATCGAATAAAACAAGACAATATTTGTAACTATGTACACGGGGTAATTCAATAAAATCAATCTGAACAGTTGAAAAAGGTCCATCGGGCAAGGGTGTGGAGCCCTGCTTACATTTTGCGCCCTGGCCAATGTTGTATTTCTGACAAGTTGTGCACCTTGCAGCCACTCTTTCAGCGCTTGAAGAGAAATTCGGGCTCCACCAGGATTGCAATAATAATTTTACCATTCCCTCCTTGCCAAGATGTGTACATGTGTGGACAGAGTCCAAGAATAATGGTAAAAACGCATCGGGCAGACAGACCTGCCCTGCAGGGGAAGTCCAAAGGTTGGATTTGTTGTCAAAGGTATAACCCGAGGACTGCCAAACCTGTTTTTCTGAGTCAGAGGTGTCCCTCTGATATTTAGAAACAACCTCAATGCTCGGTAAAGCCTCGGTATCAGAAGTGGGAATCACTGAATCAGGTTTTTTCCTGTTCATCATTTGAGGGACTACCAAAGCACAAAAGGTGCGAGCATGTTTGGCTGCCAAATCAGCTCTATTGTTACCTTGAGCGACATCAGAATCAAGGGGAACGTGAGCAGGACATTTAATGATCGCCAATTGTCGGGGCAACTGGATAGCCTGTAAAAGATTCTCAACGTAGACCTCATTGCGAATGGACGTGCCGGCAGATGTGAAAAATCCGCGCTGGGACCAAAGTTGGGCAAAATCATGGGCGACTCCGAAAGCGTATTGGGAGTCCGTATAAAGGTTCACAACCTTGTCCTGGGCCAGAATACATGCACGGGTCAGGGCAAAGAGTTCAGCTTTCTGAGCTGAAGTAGATTCCAGGAAGGCAGCTGCTTCCAGGACGTGGTGATCATCCACAATAGCGTATCCAGCAGAGCGTTGGCCGTCAGGTGTCAATGAGGAACTGCCGTCAACGTATAGGATCAGCTCCGCGTTCAGAAAGGGCTGGTCGGAGAGGTCGGAACGGGAGACCGTGAGGTGGTGGTTTAACTCGATACAATCATGAGGGGGACTGGACAGAGTGAACGGAGGATCTTCAAGAAAGAGGGCTGGGTTGATGGCTGAACAATAGTGAAAGGATATAAGGAAATTCTGCAGTAGCGATATCTCATAGCGACTTTGCCGGGCAGTAGTGAGGTGCTGGGTCTGTTGGCTTGTGAGTAAGGCCACCACTGAGTGCGTGGTATAAATATGGACCAGTTTCTGTAATGTGAGACTGGAGGAGGCCTGGACAAGTGCGTGTGTCAAGAATGGCGGGGAACAAGGAGGGTTCCAGCGAAACCTGGGCTCCTTCTGACCGTACCAAATATCGCCCTCGTCGTCAGTGTCCGTGTTCCCCATATCGGAGTCATCTTCTCGTTGGTATAGTTCTTTAGGGAGTAACTTGGATGGTTCCAAAGAGGGTTTAGGTTCGTTTTTGGTTCTCAGTCTTGTCCGGGTAGTGATCGGGTCAGTGGATGAACGCGGGCTGTGTCGGGGGGTGGGCATGGGCGGCTGTAGTGGAGGTCCAGGGGTTAGGGGAGGGGACGGTCTCAACGAGGGGGCTGTCGTAGAACCCTCCACAGGGCCGGCAAGGAAGGAAACCAACTCAAAAGTAAACTTATATTTTAGAGACAGCAAGATATTGGAGATGCTGGAAGTCTGAAAAAAACCAATAAAATGTTGGAAACCCTCAGTGGGTCAGACAGTGTCTGGGGGGGGAGAGGACGGTGAGGTTCATGGTTCAGGTTGATTACCATTCCTGAGAACAGGATCAGGATCTGAAACATTAACCCCACCTTCCTCTCTCCACAGATACTCTCTGATCCACTGAGTATTTCCAGCATTTTCTGCTTTATTTCTAATATCATTCCTCACCCCATTTCAGACTAGATTCTGTGTTTTCTTGGTTTGGATTCTATTTCAGAATACACTAGGAAACTGATGTTGGCTTTGTATCCAACATTGATTTTGGAAGCACATTCCCTGATTGCTTTGACCACTGTTGTTTGATTTCTGTATTATGTGTCCCTGTGACCAATGAAATAGGAGGTAAACACTCACCCGGTGTTTAATGTCTTTTACCATCTCCAGTGCTAAACATTGGGTTTGTTGAAAGGTAATGAAGCTGTGTTCAGCATTCACTATGTGACAATACACCACAGCTGCTGGTCAGAGGCCGTGCTGATCTTTGAGGTTTGTCTCTGCATCGTGTTCAGTGAATTGACAGGAATTACTTTCACAGTTCAATCTCCGATTTGATTTGTCCCCAAATCTGAGACATTTTAACACTGATCGGACGGATGATGTTGGTGTGAGTTCAGCCCCACGTAATAAACAGACAGGTGTCCAAATGCTGGGCTCTGCCCAAGACGAGAGTCACCCCTAAGATCAAATCCCTTTACTCAAAATTGTACACAAGATTCACTTGGGCCTCTCTGTGGTTATGAAGGTGCTTCTGGTTTTTGTGTGTTTTGAGACAGAAACTGATCTCACTTCACATTCCACTGCACGGCCTCATTCTGGGTAATTGTTCTCGATGGTCAGACTCTCCCAGTCTCATTCTCACCATTTCCGACCTTACCTCATTAGCTTTTTACTGTCTACAGGACCAGTGTTTCTCAGAGTAAATTGGACTTTCTCTTACCTTTCTCCCCAGTCGATCTATGGAAGCTCTTTGAATCAAAGCGTTCTCTCTGGTTGGTGCTTTCACAATCCTGTGCTAGTTCACCTGCTGTTGTTCCTCAGTCGACAATCCCTGTTTACATCCAGCTGTGGACGTTTCTCATCACTCCGTCATTCACCAGGAGATCTAACGATGGCATAACAGAAAATGAGAAGGATGCAGGCGGTGTGAGGTAATGTAATGTAAACTTGTCTTCTAACCCATCAAAGTGAAATTTAAGAGACAAATTTTTCTGTTTGATTTTGTTCCTTTCCACAGATCCACGGTCTGTCCAACTGGGCTACAGGAAAACAACCACTGTTTGCGGCAGAAACGTGACTTTTTTCTCGGCACCGTGGACATACTGACACTGTAATAGAAACTGTCTCTTGGATTGCTGAGGTAACAGAGGGACCAACAGCTGCCGGGATCCTCCACGTCTTCAGGATCAGGGCCTTGTGTGCCTGGTGAATTCAGTCCCTTTCTCAGATCCCCAACTCACCCACCTGGAATTCCCACAAACCTTCACAAATGAATATGGAAATGTGGCATTTTACCTCTGTGCTTGAGGCAAACATCTGATCTCACTGGGTCCATCCTCCCCGGGTTACACACTGTCTGATCTCACTGGGTCCATCCTCCCCGGGTTACACACGGTCTGATCACACTGGGTCCATCCTCCCCGGGTTACACACGGTCTGATCACACTGGGTCCATCCTCCCCAGGCTACACACTGTCTGATCACACTGGCTCCATCCTCCCCGGGTTACACACTGTCTGATCACACTGGGTCCATCCTCCCCAGGCTACACACTGTCTGATCTCACTGGATCCATCCTCCCCAGGTTACACACTGTCTGATCTCACTGGGTCCATCCTCCCCGGGTTACACACTATCTGATCACACTGGGTCCATCCTCCCCAGGCTACACACTGTCGGATCTCACTGGGACCATCCTCCCCAGGTTACACACTGTCTGATCTCACTGGGTCCATCCTCCCCGGGTTACACACTGTCTGATCACACTGGGTCCATCCTCCCTGGGTTACACACTGTCTGATCTCACTGGGTCCAGTCTCCCGGGTTACACTCTGTCTGACCTCACTGGGTCCAGCCTCCCCAGGTTACACACTGTCTGATCTCACTGGGTCCATCCTCCTGGTGTTACACACTGTCCGATCTCACTGGGTCCATCCTCCCCGGGTTACACACTGTCCGATCTCACTGGGTCCATCCTCCCCGGGTTACAATCTGTCCGATCTCACTGGGTCCATCCTCCCTGGATTACACACTGTCCGATCTCACCTGTTCCATCCTCCCCCGGTTACCCAATGTCTGATCTCACTGGGTCCATCCTCCCCAGGTTACACACTGTCTGATCTCATTGGGTCCATCCTCCCCGGGTTACACACTGTCTGATCTCACTGGGTCCATCCTCCCCAGGTGACACACTGTCTGATCACACTGGGTCCATCCTCCCCGGGTTACACACTGTCTGATCTCACTGGGTCCAGTCTCCCGGGTTACACACTGTCTGATCACACTGGGTCCATCCTCCCCGGGTTACACACTGTCTGATATCACTGGGTCCATCCTCCCCAGGTTACAAACTGTCCGATCTCACCTGTTCCATCCTCTCCGGGTTACACACTGTCTGATCTCACTGGGTCCAGTCTCCCGGGTTACACACTGTTCGATCTCACTGGGTCCATCCTCCCCAGGTTACAAACTGTCCGATCTCACCTGTTCCATCCTCCCCGGGTTACACACTGTCTGATCACACTGGGTCCATCCTCCCCGGGATACACACTGTCTGATCTCACTGGATCCATCCTCCCCCGGTTACACACTGTCTGATCTCACCGGGTCCATCCTCCCCGGGTTACTCACTGTCTGATCTCACTGGCTCCATCCTCCCCGGGTTACACACTGTCTGATCTCACCGGGTCCATCCTCCCCGGGTTCCACACTGTCTGATCTCACTGGGTCCATCCTCCCCGGGTTCCACACTGTCTGATCTCACTGGGTCCATCCTCCCCGGGTTACACACTGTCTGATCTCACTGGGTCCATCCTTCCCGGGTTACACACTGTCTGATCTCATTTGGTCCATCCTTCCCGGGTTACACACTGTCTCATCTCACTGGGTCCATCCTCCCCCGGTTACACACTGTCTGATCTCACCGGGTCCATACTCCCCCAGTTACACACTGTCTCATCTCACTGGGTCCATCCTCCCCGGGTTACACACTGTCTGATCTCACTGGGTCCATCCTCCCCGGGTTAGACACTGTCTGATCTCACTGGGTCCATCCACCCCGGGTTGCACACTGTCTGATCACACTGGGTCGATCCCTCCCCGGGTTACACACTGTCTGATCTCACTGGGTCCATCCTCCCCGGGTTACACACTGTCTGATCTCACTGGGTCCATCCTTCCCGGGTTACACAATGTCTGATCTCACTGGGTCCATCCATCCCGGGTTACACACTGTCTGATCACACTGGGTCCATCCCCCCCCCCGGGCTACACACTGTCTGATCACACTGGGTCCATCCTCCCCGGGTTACACACTGTCTGATCTCACCGGCTCCATCCTCCCCGGGTTAAACACTGTCTGATCTCACCGGGTCCATCCTGCCCGGTTTACTCACTGTCTGATCACACTGCGTCCATCCTCCCCGGGTTACTCAATGTCTGATCTCACTGGGTCTATCCTCCCCGGGTTACACACTGTCTGATCACACTGGGTCCATCCTGCCCGGTTTACTCACTGTCTGATCACACTGCGTCCATCCTAGCCGGGTTACTCACTGTCTGATCTCACTGGGTCTATCCTCCCCGGGTTACTCACTGTCTGATCACACTGCGTCCATCCTCCCATGGTTACTCAATGTCTGATCTCACTGGGTCTATCCTCCCCGGGTTACACACTGTCTGATCACACTGGGTACATCCTCCCCGGGTTACACACTGTCTGATCTCACAAGGTCTATCCTCCCCGGGTTACACACTGTCTGATCTCACAAGGTCCATCCTCCCCGGGTTACTCACTATCTGATCACACTGGGTCCATCCTGCCCGGGTTACTCACTGTCTGATCACACTGGGTCCATCCTCCCCGGGTTACACACTGTCTGATCACACTGTTTCCATCCTCCCCGGGTTACACACTATCTGATCTCACTTGGTCCTTCCTCCCCGGGTTACACACTGTCTGATCTCACCGGGTCCATCCTCCCCGGGTTACACACTGTCTGATCTCACCGGGTCCATCCTCCCCGGTTTACACAAAGTCTGATCTGACCGGGTCCATCCTGCCCGGGTTACTCACTGTCTGATCACACTGGGTCCATCCTCCCCGGGTTACACACTGTCTGATCACACTGTGTCCATCCTCCCCGGGTTACACACTATCTGATCTCACTGGGTCCTTCCTCCCCGGGTTACACAATGTCTGATCACACTGGGTCCATCCTCCCCGGGTTACACACTGTCTGATCACACTGGGTCCATCCTCCCCGGGTTACACACTGTCTGATCACACTGGGTCCATCCTCCCCGGGTTACACACTGTCTGATCTCACTGGGTCCATCCTCCCCGGGTTCCACACTGTCTGATCTCACTGGGTCCATCCTCCCCGGGTTACACACTGTCTGATCTCACTGGGTCCATCCTCCCCTGGTTAGACACTGTCTGATCTCACTGGGTCCATCCTCCCCGGGTTACACACTGTCTGATCTCACTGGGTCCATCTTCCCCGGGTTACACACTGTCTGATCTCACTGGGTCCATCCTCCCCGGGTTACACACTGTCTGATCTCACCGGGTCCATCCTCCACGGGTTACACACTGTCTGATCTCACTGGGTCCATCCTCCCCGGTTACACACTGTCTGATCTCACTGGGTCCATCCTCCCCGGGTTACACAGTGTCTGATCTCACTCGGTCCATCCTCCCCGGGTTACACACTGACCAATCTCACTCGGTCCATCCTCCCCGGGTTACACACTGTCCAATCTCACTCGGTCCATCCTCCCCGGGTGACACACTATCCGATATCACTGGGTCCATCCTCCCCGGGTTACACACTGTCCAATCTCACTCGGTCCTTCCTCCCCGGGTTACACACTGTCCAATCTCACTCGGTCCATCCTCCCCGGGTTACACACTGTCCGATATCACTGGGTCCATCCTCCACGGGTTACACGCTGTCTGATCTCACTGGGTCCATCCTCCCCAGGTTACACACTGTCCAATCTCACTCGGTCCATCCTCCCCGGGTTACACACTGTCCAATCTCACTCGGTCCATCCTCCCCGGGTTACACACTGTCCGATGTCACTGGGTCCCTCCTCCACGGGTTACACGCTGTCTGATCTCACTGGGTCCATCCTCCCCAGGTTACACACTGTCTGATCTCACTGGGTCCATCCTCCCCGGGTTACACACTGTCCAATCTCACTCGGTCCATCCTCCCTGGGTTACACACTGTCCAATCTCACTCGGTCCATCCTCCCCGGGTTACACACTGTCTGTTCTCACCGGGTCCATCCTCCACGGGTTACACACTGTCTGATCTCACTGGGTCCATCCTCCCCGGTTACACACTGTCTGATCTCACTGGGTCCATCCTCCCCGGGTTACACAGTGTCTGATCTCACTCGGTCCATCCTCCCCGGGTTACACACTGTCCAATCTCACTCGGTCCATCCTCCCCGGGTTACACACAGTCCAATCTCACTCGGTCCATCCTCCCCGGGTGACACACTGTCCGATATCACTGGGTCCATCCTCCCCGGGTTACACACTGTCCAATCTCACTCGGTCCTTCCTCCCCGGGTTACACACTGTCCAATCTCACTCGGTCCATCCTCCCCGGGTTACACACTGTCCGATATCACTGGGTCCATCCTCCACGGGTTACACACTGTCTGATCTCACTGGGTCCATCCTCCCCAGGTTACACACTGTCCAATCTCACTCGGTCCATCCTCCCCGGGTTACACACTGTCCAATCTCACTCGGTCCATCCTCCCCGGGTTACACACTGTCCGATGTCACTGGGTCCATCCTCCACGGGTTACAAGCTGTCTGATCTCACTGGGTCCATCCTCCCCAGGTTACACACTGTCTGATCTCACTCGGTCCATCCTCCCCGGGTTACACACTGTCCAATCTCACTCGGTCCATCCTCCCCGGGTTACACACTGTCCGATCTCACTGGGTCCATCCTCCACGGGTTACACGCTGTCTGATCTCACTGGGTCCATCCTCCCCAGGTTACACACTGTCCAATCTCACTCGGTCCATCCTCCCCGGGTTACACACTGTCCGATGTCACTGGGTCCATCCTCCACGGGTTACACACTGTCCAATCTCACTCGGTCCATCCTCCCCGGGTTACACACTGTCCGATGTCACTGGGTCCATCCTCCACGGGTTACACACTGTCTGATCTCACTCGGTCCATCCTCCCCGGGTTACACACTGTCCGATGTCACTGGGTCCATCCTCCACGGGTTACACACTGTCTGATCTCACTGGGTCCATCCTCCCCAGGTTACACACTGTCCAATCTCACTCGGTCCATCCTCCCCGGGTTACACACTGTCCGATGTCACTGGGTCCATCCTCCAGGGGTTACACACTGTCCAATCTCACTCGGTCCATCCTCCCCGGGTTACACACTGTCCGATGTCACTGGGTCCATCCTCCACGGGTTACACACTGTCTGATCTCACTCGGTCCATCCTCCCCGGGTTACACACTGTCCAATCTCACTCGGTCCATCCTCCCCGGGTTACACACTGTCCGATGTCACTGGGTCCATCCTCCACGGGTTACACGCTGTCTGATCTCACTGGGTCCATCCTCCACGGGTTACACACTGTCTGATCTCACTGGGTCCATCCTCCCCGGGTTACACACTGTCTGATCTCACTGGGTCCATCCTCCCCGGGTTACACACTGTCTGATCTCACTGGGTCCATCCTCCCCGGGTAACACACTGTCTGATCACACTGGGTCCATCCTCCCGGGTTACACACTGTCTGATCACACTCGGTCCAGCCTCCCCAGTTTATTTACTGTTTCTGGTCTGTTTTGCTGTTTGTTTTCACTGCGATTTCTGTTACAAGAAATGCGCCATTTTCTCTCAAAGGCAGTTTAACCAACCCCAAAGCATTCGCTGTATTTATCTCAAAACACGGGCACTATGATAGATATTAGCACTGTCATGTTGTATACTACGCTCCACATTCATACTCAAATTGGAATTATTTCTCACCGTCTCTCACAAATGCTCCCTCGCGTTGTCACTCCGATTCCCCGATCAACAGCAGGAAGTAGCACTGCGCCTGCGTGTGCGGTATGCCGTAGCATTGCGCCTGTGCAGTAGATGTTGACCGTAACACTGCGCCTGCGCAGTGAGTATTTATTTGAACGAACTGAAACTGCTCACCCACTGTTTTTTTCAGGTTGTTTTTCTTCAGGTTTGCACTTGCTGATGTTCAATATTCAGTATATTCACACCTAATCTGTACTAATGCTTTGTCTTTCAACACACCATTAACATATTGTTTGCCTTTGCTCCGTGACCTTTTGGTCAGCTATGTGGCCTGGTCCAATCTGCACCTTCTCCTTTGTTATCTCTTGCCCAACCCCCACCTCACTTGTTTATAATCTGTGACTTTTCTAATATTTGTCAGTTCCGAAGAAGGGTCACTGATCCGAAACGTTAACTCTGCTTCTCTTTCCACAGATGCTGCCAGACCTGCTGAGTGAATCCAGCATTTCTTGTTTTTGTTTGAAATTCAACATCAATCTGTGCGTGGAGTTCGGCGCAGGCGCACTGCGTCAGATCGCGGACATGCGCCGTCGGCGGGGCTCTGACGACACGCTCGCTGCTCGGCCGGCTCAGCCGCAGACTCGTTTTTTCTTTCAAGCCTCCGGAGAGCGCGCGACCAACTGCCGGTCACTGGTGGGCGGGACTTTGCGGACCCCCTGTCCTGATTAGTGGGAGCGGACTGTCAATCCCCGGTCTCAGCCAGTAGGAGGAGCGGGTTTGAAGAGGGGAGTCACTCTGCAGCGTCACACCAGACGATGGTGGAAATGTTGAGCAGGTCCGGCTGATTATATAGAGAGAGAAAGAGAGTTAACAGTTCAGGACCGGGAGACATGGTCAGAAGAGGGAAAGTGAGTGCAGAGGCAGGGAAAGCGGGTGCAGGAGGAAAGGGAAGGTGGAGGGCGGTGTTGGTGATGAGTTGGGAGACAGGGGGCGGATCATGGCAGTCTGACATAGCAGGATCACCCTGATCAGACCAGTACTGTACCCGGCAGGAAGATCACTGATAGTCTCCTGATACTCAGGGATATGATCACCTCTCTGCAGGACAGGGGGGTGAACACCTGCTTCATCAGCTTGGACCAGGAGAAGGCTTTTGACAGGCAATCGCACACATACATGATGGACGTGCTTTCCAAAATGGGGTTTGGGGAGGGAATCCGCCATTGGATCAAACTGCTGGACACAAACATTAGTAACGCAGTCTCAATCAATGGGTGGGAATCAGAAAGTTTCCTGACCCAATCTGGATTCAGACAGGGCTGTCCTCTCTCCCCTGTCTTGTTTGTTTGCTGTATCGAACCCTTTGCTGAGTCTATTAGGAAGGATGCGAGCATAAGAGGGGTGACAATCCCAGGCAGCGAAGGCACTCAGGTTAAAACTTCCCTGTACGTGGACGATGTTGCCGTCTTCTGCTCGGATCCACCTTCTGTTCGGAGGCTGTTGAGAATCTGCGACCAGTTCGAACTGACCTCGGGAGACAAAGTAAATTGCGGTAAGAGCAAGGCCATGTTCTTTAGGAACTGGGCCGACTGAGCCTTTGTCCCCTTCACCGTCAGATCAGACTACCGAAAGGTGCTGGGGATATTGTTTGGGGGGGCCGGGGCGTGTACCAAATCCTCCATTGTGGTTAAGAACCTGGTCATCAGGTGCAAAGCACTGATGTTTTTGCTGTATGTGCCCAGGTCTGGCCCAAACCCCACTCCTGCACCATGACGGTCACTCGAGCATTTTCCACTTTATCTGGAGATCCAAAATGGACTGTGTCTAGAGGGACACGATGTTCAAATCTTTGGATGAGGGCAGGAAAAAACGTACCAAATGTCGCCCTCATCCTGACAGCCACTTTTGTGTGCGGCTGCATCCAGCTGTGCGTAGAACTTCAGTACGCAAACACCACGTGTCACTACGTGCTGAGGTTCTCTCTGTTCCCAGTGTTGTGAAGGATGGGTCTGGCCACATTGCCGCGGAACCCTCCATCCAGTTGGACTATGCCGTACCACCGATCCTTCTTGGAAAAGTTTGTGCAGAAAAACACCTTTGACCTCCAGGTCTGCGTGAAATGTCCTCAAGGCCCTCTGGGAAAAGGAAATGGTGGATCCTGTTGGATGGTTCCTCAAGCAGACTGCAAAAGTCATTTGGCAGAATGCCTCATCACCAGAACTTTCAAACAAGCACCAAGACGTAGCTTGGCTGGTGGTGAGAAGGGCCCACCCCATCAGATCCTTCCTGCACGCCCGGAATATCACTGCCTCCGCCTGCCCTCGAGGTGACTATGGTGGGGAAGAGACTGTTGCCCGCCTCCTTCTAGAATGTGCCTTTGCAAAGCAGGTGTGGAAAGAGATGCAGTGGTTTTTGTTGAGGTTCATCCTGAGCAGCTCTAACACTGTGCTGTATGGGCTGTTCCCAGGGACGCATACGGAGATAAACATCAACTGCTGCTGGAGGACCGTCAGTGAAAGATGCTTTTTTTACTGCCTGAAACTTGCTGGTCTTCCAGTGCAAAGAGTTGTCATCGACTGAGTGTTGCAGACTGGCACATTCCAAGGTCCAGGACTATGTACTGAGGGACACACTAAAGCTTGGTGCAGCCGCCGCAAAGTCTCAATGGGGAAAGTTTGTGTGAGAGGTCTTCCCGCCACAGTGAACCGAGGGGCTGGAACCTGTGTAAAACCCCTTGGGCTGTGTACACCAAAATATGGTTTTGCTGTGTAATGCAAATTAACATTGCATGTAAAATGGAATGGAAGAGTTGTGAGGTAACTCACGTTCTGTTTTGAAGAAAATTGATTTCTTTTGCACTTTCTGGAATGTCTACTTGGGACTGTTTTGTACTGTATTTTTTACGGAATTTTATGAATAAAGTATATTTTCGGGGAAAAAAATTGGTAAAAGAGATAATGGAGCCAGGAGAGAGTCCAGGGGAAAGGGATGATGGAGCCAGGAGAGAGTCCAGGGGAAAGGGATGATGGAGCCAGGAGAGAGTCCAGGGGAAAAGGATGATGGAGCCTGGGGAAACCAACCTTGCTGGTCTTCCAGTACAAGGAGCTGCCGATGGCTGAGTGTTGCTAACTGGCACAGTCCAAGGTCCAGGACTACTTGCTGAAGAATGCACTAAAGTTTATAGAGACAGCTGCAAAGGCTCAATGAGGAAAGGTGACTGCACTTCCCTCCTGCCATAACATACCAAGGGACTGGGAATAGTATAAAACCCCTCAGACTGTATACACCAGAGAATGTTTGACATGACATGTAAGTGTTCATTGTAAAATATAACCTGTAATGCTAAGTGTAGTGAGGCACTTCATGTATTGTATTGAAAGAAACTGATCTGTGTTACACTTTATGTCATGTCAAATTTGAATTGTTATGTAATGTACTTTTACAGATTTTATGAATAAAGTATATTTTTGGAAGAAATGACAATGGGATAAGGAAAGAAAGTAAAAATGGTTATAACTCACTGCAAGTCCCATTCCGCTTTCACCACTGTGCTTGCTCCCTGTCAAGCAATGTGCCTTCATGTTAAAATTCTCATCTTTGTTTTCAAATCCCTCCATGGCCTCACACCTCCCTATCTCTGTAATCAACTCCAATCCCACAACCCTCCAAGATACTGGCCCTCCTCTAATTTTGGCCTCTTGAGCATCCCTGATTTTAATGGCTCCACCATTGGTGGCCATGTCTTTATCGCCTAGGCCCCAGGCTCTGGAATACACTCCCCTACACCTCTCTGCCTCTCCACTTCAGTTTCCTTCTTCAAGACATTCATTAAATCTTACCTCTTTGACCAAGCTTTTGGTCATCTGACCTAATATCTCCTTATGTGGCTCGGTGTCGTCTTTTGTTTTGCAATGCTTCCGCAAAGCTTCTTGGGATGTTTCATTATGTTAAAGACACAATATAAATATAAGTTGTGGTTGTCTAGAGGAGGTGTCAATGGGGAAATGGAGGTCACCACCAACAGCTGCTGAATAAAATAATATAAAATAGACTGAGGACAGAGGTTCTGCTGTAAAACTATTAAACTGGTTGTTGACTGTAGAGGCTGTAAAGAACTGAATTGAAAGATGATCTGCTGATCCTTGAGCTTTACACTAAACTTCACTAGAACCAGGCAGCAGGCTGAGAATTCAAACTAAGGGGGAAGCCTCTTAGGACAGAGATGAGGAGAAATTTCTTTACTCAGAGGGTTGTGAATCTTTGGAATTCTCTACCCCAGAGGGCTGCGGAAGCTCAGTCATTGAATATGTTTAGAGCCGAGATTGACAGATTTCTAAATCCAAATGACATAAGGGTATATGGGAATAATGTGGGAAAAAGGCATTGAAGTGGATGATCAGCCATGATCATATTGAATGGCAGGGTAGGCTCAATGGGCTGAATGGCCGACTCGTGCTCCTATGTTCCTAGAGACAGCAGTGTGGAAATCGAGACCAGAATGAAAATGACAGGAAAGCAGGAGCTTGTGGTCACACTCACTGACAAAACAGACACCCAATCTGCATTTATTCTCCCCAACATGGAGGAGATGATGTGGTGAGCAGTGAATGCAGTTACTAATTGAAAGAAGTACAAGTAAATCACAGTTTCACCAGGCAAGGAACGTCTTGAGCTCCGGGACGATGAGAAGGAAGAAGGTAAAGGGACAAGTATTGTGCCTCCTGTGGTTGCATCGGAAGATGTGGTTGGAAGTGGGGAGGTAGGTTGGGGGTGCCTGAGGAGCAGACCAGGGTGTCGCAGAGGAAACAGCCAATGCATATGTCCTGGTTTTTATCTTTATTATCTTAAAGGAAACTGCAAAATAGTTTTGTTCTGATTAGAAAATAATGTTTCTGTACTTGTAGTGAATAGTATCCTTTCTAACTGAAATGACCCATTTCTATAATGTATCTTCCAGCAGCACACGAAGAATGATAGAATTTTGTTACCCAGACACATTAAATCATTTTTTGGAACATAAATTGCAGGCTGTTTGTAGAAACAACATAGATCTGAAGCCTGCAAAGTATAGTTGTAAAATTTGCAGTTCATTGGGGAAACACTGGAGCTATTCAGTGGAATTTTCTCTTCCAGCCAAAGTGGGAGCCCCTCAATACATATATTGTGTCTGGAGGGTGACCCCAATAAATATTCAATCTCCAATCCCCCCAATCACATCCATTCTGTCTGGAGAGTGATCCCGATAAATCTTCAATCTCCAATTCCCCCCAATCACATCCATTCTGTCTGGAAAGTGATCCCGATAAATCTTCAATCTCCAATCCCCCCAATCACATTATGTCTGGAGAGTGATCCCGATAAATCCTCAAATTCCCCCAACTACTGTTCATATTTCTAGAGACAGTGTTTCATTTCTTCAAAAAGAAAGAATAGGCTTTTTAGCATTATGCATTCTACATTAAATCATTCAATTACTTATTCTGCTTTTCTCTGATCTATATTTTATTACAGGCTTGTAAATGAGATGTAATATATAGCAAAAGAGAAGAAATTAATTGCTGATGGCTTCTATTTTCTCTTGAGTTCTCGCTCTCTCAAATGTAGAAGTTCCTTCTGTAAGTTCCCAATGAGGTACCATTAATAATTGTTTTGTTTGTGAGGAATTACTATGCAAATATCTCACTTACAGTCAGAAAGGTTCCTTACCCACCACTACTTTGGATTTTACAGCTAACTGGATTCACATCCAGTCTCTCAGAGTCAACAGTGTCAGTGCAAGATTGTTCAAAATCCAGTCATGAACTCTTATACATTGGAATGTGCACACTAAACATTAACTCACAGCCGCAGAAATATTTTGCTTCTGTGATAGTTCAGCCCCATGTTGTGCAGTAATAGGTGAATATTAAGTGAAGTGAACTGACTACAATAGTCACACTTCCCAGTCAGTGTTGTGACTGTACTGCTTTCTTTTGCTGGTAAAAACATTTTGCTGAGGATATTGTCCCATCAACTTTCACTGTTTGTTGATGACGCTACTAAAGTAGACTTGGAAATTGGCAGTTTGGCCCCTGGATGTAGTTCATCCAGAAAATATAAAGGAATGGCCACTGAATCTAAAATAGCAAATGTGGTCCAAAAACAGGCAAGACATGGGGACTGAATGAACTCTAAATGGGGACTGAAATTCAAGACATGGAAAATAAATTGCCTCTACCCTGAGAGTGAAGATCAAGACATGGGGAATGGACTGTGTCTAACCATGGACTGAAGATTAAGACATAGAACTGCTTCTGATAATGGACTGAAATCGAGACATGGAACATGGATTGTCTCTAACTAGGGACTGAAGATCGAGAGATGGAGAATGAACAGTCTTCAAACAGGGACTGAAAATCAAAAGATGGAAAATGAACTTCTCTAAACTGGGACTGAACATCGAGACAGGGAGAATGAAGTGTCCCTAAATGGGATCTGAAGATTGGGGGACATGGAGAATGAACTGTTTCTAACCGGGCACTGAGGATTGAGACACGGAGAATAAACTGTCTCTAACCATGGACTAAACATCGAGACATGGAAAATGAACTGCCTCTAACCAGGGACTGAACATCAAGACATAGGGGACTGCTGGAGGTGATGATACCCTGAAGGAGTGCAGTCCAGAACATGACAGCAATAGGCAAGGGACTATACAGGAGTGAGCAACAAAGTGGAGAAATGCAGTCATTACAGGAGATTCCATAGTCAGGGGAGAGGCAGGCATATCTGTAACCATCATCGTGAGAACCGCATGGTGTGTTGCCTCCCTGATGCCAAGGTAAAGGACATCACAGAGACAGTAAAGGATAATCTGCAGGGGGAAGTGAGTGAGCCAGAAGTTGTGGTCCACATTGGTGCCAACTACATAGCAAGGGCAGATCTTGAGGTCCTATGATCAGATTTTCAGTAGCTAGGGAGCAAGTTAAAGAGTAGGACCTCGAAGGTAGTAATCTCTGAATTGCTCCCAGTGCCAAGCACTAGCGAGAGTCGAAACAGGAAGATAGGGACAATCATTGCATGGCTTGAAGCATGATGCAGGAAGGGGAGCTTCAGATTCCTGGAGCATTGGGAACAGTTCTGGGGCAGGAAGAACCTATTCAAAAGGGATGGGGTGCACTTCAACAGGACTGGAAACAATGCCCTCGGAGGGAGGTTCACTAGTGTTTGGAGAGATTAGATTAGATTAGATTAGATTAGAGATACAGCACTGAAACAGGCCCTTCGGCCCACCGAGTCTGTGCCGAACATCAACCACCCATTTAGACTAATCCTACACTAATCCCATATTCCCACCAAACATCCCCACTTGTCCCTATATTTCCCTACCACCTACCTATACTAGTGACAATTTATAATGGCCAATTTACCTATCAACCTGCAAGTCTTTTGGCTTGTGGGAGGAAACCGGAGCACCCGGAGGAAACCCACGCAGACACAGGGAGAACTTGCAAACTCCACACAGGCAGTACCCAGAATCGAACCCGGGTCCCTGGAGCTGTGAGGCTGCGGTGCTAACCACTGCGCCACTGTGCCGCCCCTGGCACGGGCTTGTGCAGCAGCATATAGCAGTAGAAAAGAGGAATAGGGTGCATAATTTGAGAGTGTTTGATAATACTATAGAAGGGAGTACTTCCACATTAAATAGGAGCAGACTGAGAAGGGTGATGAGGACTTCAAAGACTGGATTACAATGCATGTATGTAAAAGCACAAAATGTGGTGAATAATGTTGGTGAGCCATAAGCACAAATATGGGAATATGATGTGGTGGAAATAACAAAAACGTGGCTTAAAAATAGCGAGGACTGGCACTTGATATACACAGATATATATTGTTCATATAAAGATAGAGGAGGAAAAAAGGCAAGTGGGCTGGCATTACTGATTCGGAAAGACATTGTAGTGTTGGAAAGAGGGGATGTCCTTAAGAACATTTTTTACACAGCGAGTGGTAATGACCTGGAACTCACTGCCCACGAGGGTGGTGGAAGTGAAGACAATCAATCATGTCCTCTAACTGTACTCCTCCACGCTCATACCAGGAATACCCAAAACCAATAAAGTAGTGTTGCAAATAAATACAGGAAATGCTGGAAATACTCAGCAGGTCTGGCAGCATTGAGAATGAGAGGCACAATTTAAAGTGGTTGGCAAAAGAAGCAAAAGCAACATGAGGAAAAGCCTCTTCACACAGCGAGTGGTTAAGATCTAGAATGCACTGCCTGAGCATGTGGAGGAGGCAGGTTCAATCAAGGCATTCAAAAGGAATTAGACTGTTACCTGAAACGGAAGAATGTGCAGCATTACAGGGAAAAGGCTGGGGAATGGCATTAGGTAAATTTCTCATTCTGAGATCCAGTGCAGACACAATGGACCGAATGGCCTCCTTCTGTGCTGTAACAATGCTGTGATCTGTGGAGAGAGGATCAGAGTTGACGTTTCTAATCGGATGTGACTCTTGTTCAGAACCCTGAAGACAGTGTTACCTTCAACATCCTCCATTGAAAGTGAAATATTTACAGTGAGGCTCTCACCTTGTCCACGCAATCGTGCTTCACCCATTCTCTATATTACTGAAAGCTCAAGCATGCTGCTATGATGTAACATGTATCCAATAAGCCAAAGAGGTATCTAACTGCTCCTCCTCTGTACCTAACGTTGCCACTGGAACCATGTGGGCTCCAGGCTCCAAAGTTGGAGAAGTTAAAGTGGGTGAGGAAGGGATCACTGGACGTATTCCTTGTCCTAAAGATGCCTTTCTTTTTACTTTTGGAGCTGGGGGATCCTCCAAACACCACCAGACACCAACAATTTCTATCTCTGCTGGGCTAGCTAATACCATCACTTGCTGCCCTTCCATTCTCTTCACAGGACACGGGGTGATAGGAGCCTCTCTAACTACTCTGCCTGCTTGGTCTCAGCCAGCTACACATGCTGCAATTTAAATATTCATTTCTATAAATTGTAATTCCTGATCTGTTCATTTGAAGATGCCTTTTCTGCGTCAGAACAGTCCTGGCTGCTCCAAATGCCTGAAATCTCCAGTTTTCTATCTTTTCCTCAGCTGCCATTAGTCGCTCTGTAAGTTCTGTAACTTCCTTATTTCTGGCCTCAGCCTCTTCGCCTAACTTTTGAATTGACAGCATTGGACACTAACAAAAATGCCTTCTTCTTCTTGTCACTTTTGAACTCTAATCCCTTACATTTTCACCGGACACTCAGCTAAGGGCTTCAGTGTCTCTCGCCATCCTCCTGTCATTGTTTCCTCTCCTATCTCAAAAGGTTCAATCCATTTATAAGGAAATCACCAAACGTCATCCATTGTGAACTGGATTTGGTGAAATGTGAAAAAACACATTGACTTAACGATATCTGAAATAAAAAAAATAAATCATATCTGAAAGATCACATCTGTTTATATTATAACATCACGTCGGGGTCATCAATGTGTTAGGACTGCTTGGATGTTCTATTTTCTTCTTTTCCTTTAAACACAGGCATCAGTTGTAACAACTTCAGAATCAGATCCTTATGTTACGCAATTCAACATGAATATTCAGCCAAATGACAAAATATGATTCCAGTATGGTTACATGTTTCTTTGATACTGAGTTCAAAATTTGCCACAAGAATTCAGTTACAACACTTTACCATTCCAGCCTGACTACAGCAACAGGAGCTTGCTGTAAACACTCACACCAATTCTACCTTTGATCTATACATTCCATGCATATTCACACTAAATTAAAATAAATGATAACGCACACAAGGTAAACTTCAGGTAACATGGAGTCAAGAAGATAAACTCAGGTTCATCAATCTCTCCCAATGATTCCATTACTATGGTTATAATGTCCACCCAAGTTGTGTTACATTATTTCTATAAACAGTGAGTAAACATCTCCCAGTCCCTCAAGACATGGATGAATGACTGACTAATTCCTTCAGATTCTCGTCCTTTACAAAGCAACCCTGTTCAGCAGAACTGAAAGTTGTTTTAATCCATCATGTGTTGATCCCATAAGCAGTCCAACACATTGAGATACAGTGTTGTGTGAACCAACATTCCCACTGGACCCAAGGTGTGTGTCCTATCGGTATTTACATTTCAATCCTCACACCAATATTAGGACCCACCCAAGGAGAATGTCCTATTTGGAATTCACATTAAAATCCTCACAATAATATTTGGACACAAAGATATTGTCCTTTAGGGATTTACATTTAAATCCTCGTGCCTATTGTTATGACTGACTGCTCCAGTCAAAGCCCTCAATCATAATATATGATTCTGATTGTGGTGGGTGAAATGCACTGTTAATTCAATCCCATCCCTCCACAGATCACCTAACTTATCATCTTAAACTTTCCAAATTAAAGAAAGACCCAGCCAAATTGTATCATCTATTAAACACCGCCCCCACTCCACCCCCACCATGAGGCTAACCAAACCAGGTGTTTTTAAATCAACAAATTAACTGTTTAATTAGAAAAACTAAACTCTTAAACACCACAAAGATATAAACAACATTTAAAATAGAAAAAAATGGTGCCCTTACAGATTTACGCTCCTGCCTGGTGTGGAACAGTCCAAGGTTGCTTGAAGTCCTCACAGCCATCTGATGGGGAAAAAAAGGTTCTTCAACAGTATAACAGTCTGTAGTCTAACTCAGCAGTTGAAATTTCAAATGCTTGCCTTCTCCAGCAATGAATTTCACCAATTAACAACTTGCAAACGCTTTTTAATGGATCAGTTTGGCTTTAGAGTTTTTGAGGGATAACAGACTATCACCGTCTAGCTTCCCTTCCTTCAGTTTAAATTATCAGAGATCTCTGTTTTGGCTTGACTTTTTAGAATTTTGATGAAGAATAATAAATAAACAGACTAAATTCTCTTCCTTCAGTTTAAATGCTGTGAGAGCTTGCGTTTCAGGTGCTAACATACAACTGTCTGTCTGTTTCTCTGAGTTGGAAAAGTCTGTTTCCACAAAAGCCAATTCAAAATTAAATTGTAACAATGTATCTCTCGATTTCTAGTCCTGAATGGCTGTATCCCAGGCAACGAGAATGCACTCTTTGACTCAGTCTTTAGAGCTTGTTGCCTTGAAGCAGTATGGCTCCTTTTCCAGCCTTAAAGGCACACTGCGTTACCCCCCCTCCCCCCCCAAAAAAAAACTACAGGATCATAGAACTATATGAAGACCAAGGGAGAGAGATTCATTTGGGATTTAGATTCAATTCCTCAAACCATTATTTGGAAACAAAGAGTGTGTACTTTTGGGCATCTACATTTAAATCCTCACACCAGTGTTAAGACCCAAACAGTGTATCCTATTACAGATTTACATTTAAATTCGCACCCCAATATAAGGACACAGGAACAGTGTCCTATTGTGGATAGACATTTCCACCCTCACAACAATATTAAAACATATAGTGGAGGTCTGTTGGGGCTTTACATGGAAATACTCACGTCAATATTAGATCCTAATGTGAGTGTTCTATTTGAATTTGCGTTTGAATCCACGCGCCAATATTAAGATCCAGGAATAGTGTCCTGCACGGGATTACCGTATAAATCCTGAACACAATATTGGAAATCAAGGAGAGAATCCTATTGTGATTTACATTTAAATATTCACACCTATATTAGTTACCATGGAGAGGGTCCCATTGGGATTTATATTTTAATCCTCATATTAATAATCCGACCCAATGAGCGTGTTCGATGGAATTTACATTTCAACCCTCTCACCTGTATCAGCACCCAGTGACAATGTTCTAATGTTGATTTAATTTAAATCCTCACTCAGTTATTAAGTCCCAAGAAGAGGTTCCTATTTTAAATCCTCACACTGGTATTAGGATTCAGGAAGTGTGTCCTATCCCGGATTTGCACTTAAATCTTAACATCAACATTCGGACCCAGGCAGAGTACCTGATTGGAGAATAACATTTATATTCACACTGCAATGTCAGGACCCATAGGGAGTATCCTAGGAGGAATTTATATCTAAATTCTCACAACAATATTAGAACCCAGTGTGCGTGTCCTATTGGGATTTACATTTCATTCCGTGCGCTAGCTTTAGCAGCTGGTCGGATTGTCCTTTCGGGTTTAAATTTTAAATCCTTACATCAATACTAGAGCACGAGGAGAGAGTCCTATGTTGATTTTCATTTAAATCTTCACACCATTATTTGGACGCAGTGCGAGTGGCCTATTGGGATCTACAATTATATCCTCACAATAATATTCGGACGCAGGGACAGTGTCCGATTTGGCATTTACATTTAGTCCTCAAACCAATATTAGGATCCCATGAGTGTGTCCTGTTGTTCATATTGTAGGATCAAGAGGTGGGAAAACCTGGTTCTGATTTCCCGATGGTCCATCCGCCGGAAGCACCCGCCCTGACCACTGTACAAAAATGGGCTGGAAATACTGTTAGAAGTTCCCCTCTATGATCCGATTTACAAAACCACCAAATATATATTGCTTGTGGCTCGGTGGTTTTTGTGGGGAGCAATTGCTTTTGGAACAAATTCATTGGTATTGTGTACTTTGAAACCTTGTTTTTTGAAGAGTCCCCGTTTTTAGCATTTTACTATCTCCAGCTTGCGAACAGCTTCGCCATCACCATCGGCACAATAAGGCTTTATTTAGGACTTTCCCTGAACCTGTGTCTATGAAGGACAGGAAAAGGGAAATGATGAGGAGAAGCAGAGCAGCATTGGCTTCAGGAAGGAGTCGCCCAGGAGTGCCCAGTGCCCAATATTCGAGGGACTGCAGCTCACCAGAATGGAAATAAAATGCAATATATCTGTAAAATATGCCAGTGCAGTATCACAGAGCTCTACGCCACAGTTACCAAGGTTCCTGGTGTAAAACATCCTAATTTCCTTTCCACATGTTATTGCATAGAATCTAACATACAGAAACTGGTCATTTCTCCCAACGAATCCCAGCTGGTGTTTATGCTCCACAAGAACCCCTTCCACCCTACTTCATATAACGCTGTCAGTAGATCACTCAATTCTTTTCTCCCCACGTACTTATCTCGTTTCCTCTTAACTGCATCTATACTATTCACATTAACGAACAGAGGTGGCAAGTTCCAAATTCTCATCACTTTCCGAGTAAAGCAGTTCTTCCTGAATTCCCCATTTTATATATAAATATATACATGGGGAATTCTATGCGACATGATGCACAGTTTTTCACTCCACCACAAATAGAAACACCTTCACTGCGTCTCCCCATACTTCATAATTTTAAAGACCTCGATCACGTCACCACCCAATCTTCACTTTGCTGGAAAATCAATGCGCCAGGGTGTTCAGTCCTTCTTGATGTTTATAACCTCCTTGTACATCATTGTTGCATCTCCTCCAGTTTCACTGTATCCTTTTTGTGACGTGTCTTCATCGAAAAAACACTGCAAATTCTCCAAATCATTCTGCCATGTCTCAGTAATGCTAAATAATGAAATTAAATCATTTTGTGTTCTTTTCTTTTGATAATCCCGGTGACAATGCTGATTCTGGGATTCTGGACCATTTTAATCGTAGCCTCTCCCCTCTCCTAAGTGTTCCTTCAGCATCAGGCGGTTCTGGTCAGGGTAACCAATGCTGTCCAGCAGGTTTCTTGAGGGACTCAGGCGGCACTTCCTTATGTTTGGCAATGGGAGCAGGAAGTAGATGATCAGCATTCTGTGAGTCTTCCACTGATATCGGACAGGTCAGTCTGATTGAAGGTCGGTCTGTCAGGATATGATATCGGCGCGTTGAAGGATATTTTGGCCACAATTGTACATTGTTGTTGAGTTGTTTGATGAACAACGCAATAGCTTTCTTTACACAAAGCAGTTCTGATGATCAGTCAGCGATCTGAATCGTTAAATCTGTTTCCCGCTCCATAGATGCTGCGTGACCTGCTGAGTAGTTCCTGCAATCTCTGGAGAAAAGCTGGATATTAAGATATAAAAATGAGGTGTCACATTCCTCCCTCCCTTTGTTATTACCATTGCTGCAATGCCTTTAGAAGCCGCCACTTTGTGCCATCTCTAGGACACGGCTTGAGACCGGCCTGACAGAGCGATTTCTGCAGCGGACAGTTGAGGGTCCATTTGTTGAGAATAGTCACTGAGCTGTGACAGTCTCTGCCCCAGTGCTTATTATAGGTGAACGCGCTGTTAATCGGTGCTGGGATTCCTTTCCTGTGCTGAAACAGTAAACTGTGATGATTCGTGTTCAGTACCACGAATGGAATAGTGACAAGTGAACCCCACTGATTATTGTAAATGCACCGAACCATCCAGACATACATTGGAGAAGGATTGGGAAGGAAGGATTGTCCATTATAACAATTGCAACGTTCATTTATATCATGCTTTTTACTTAGTAAGACATGTCATGTCACTTCACATGAGTGTAACCAAGAAAATATGAATCCCCCGCCAAAGAATAAAGACAATAGCAAAATGATCAGATATTTGTTTTAAAGGAGGAGAGATAGAGAAGCTTTGGGAGAGAATTCCAGAGTTTAGGAGTGTGGTTAATAAGATTGTTGAGTTACAGACGCCGATTGCGATTCTGGAGACAAGGTGTTCAGGAAAGATAGGATAAGGACAAGGGTGGGGTGGGGGTGGGATGGGGGGGAGGGGGCGCGGGGTGTGAGTGGCGGCATTGATTAAGGAGACTATTGCAGTGCTCAAAAAAAGATCCCACATGGGTCAGGAACATAATTTTGGTGGGAAAAACATGGAGAGACAACATAAAATAAAGGGTACAATTCTAAAGAGGGTGCAGAAGGACCTGGGGGTATAAGTGCATGAGTGGACAGGACAGGTTGAGAGAGCAGTTAATAAAGCATACCGTATCCTGGGCTTTATAAAAATGGGCATAGAGTGCAAGAGGAAGGAAGTTGTGTTGAACTTGCATAAGACAAGAGTTCGTCCTCAGCTGGAGTATTGCATCCAGTTCTGTGTGCTGCACTTTAGGAAAGATGTGAGGGCATTGGAGAGAGTAAAGAAAAAATCACGAGAATAGTTCCAGGGATGTGGAATTTCAGTTATGAAGATAGATTGGAGAAGTTAGGACTGTTTTTCTTGGAGACGAGAAGGCTGAGAGGTGATGTGATAGAGATATTCAACATCATGAAGGGTAGATATGGAAAAACTGGTCCCACTAGTGAAAGGATCGAGAATGAGAGGGCACAGATTTAAAGTAATGGGTATGAGAACAAAAGAGACTTGAGGTAAAACTTTTTCAGTCAGCGAGTGGTTGAAGGCTGGAATGTGCTCTCTGACAGAATGGTGGAGGCAGTTCAATTGAAACATTCAGAAGGGAATTAGACTGTGATATGGAAAGAAAGACTGTGCAAGGTTACGGGAGAATGTGGGGAAATGGTTGGGAGTGAATTGCTCATTCGGAGAGCTGGTGCAGATACGATGGGCCGAATGGCCTCCTTTTACGCTGTAAAAATCTGCGATTTTGTGATTCTTTGTGAGAGGGATAGCAAGAGAGAGAGAAGGAGACTGAGAGACATGAGAAGAGAGAGGAAGTGAGTGTACGAGTGTGTGAGAGCGCGACCTCTGAAACTTTTAATTTGATCCATTCTCCTTGTGACATTGCAATTTATTGCTTCCTGTGAGATGAGTGAAGATGGTCCACCAACAGCTGTATGGATCTCAGAAGGTTCAATATAAATGGTGCTCCTTTGTAAAATGACCTTACCACTGTATTCTGGGATCAATCCAGAAAATTAAACTTAGAACGCAGAATGAATACAGAGGGAATAAAGTGTCTCTCGTGGTGGAGACAAGATAAAACTATGACAGCGGATGAAGGCATCGCCTCATCGTTGTGAAGAAATGTAAACACAATAAGAATCCTTCCAAGCTTCAAGAGGGATGATGGGTGAGCTTATAGAACTCGCCAGTCTGTATGAAAGCAGTTACAGTTAAAAGGTTGCAAGTTGGATCTTGGGATGGAGATGCTTCTGGGCAGTGAGACGAGCTGCCTTCTTTTGCAGCTTCTCCTAATGGGGTCACCCTTAAAACTCTAAGCTGAATGGCATGGGATTCAACGCCTTTCACTTATAACAAAGTTGCTTATGTAGGCTGGCCACCTGAATATTCCAACTGGAGGAATGGAATGGGAATCTGGATCTATTTTATCGATTTGAGGATGGCCTGGTCCATTAATATCAGGCTGCTAGAAAGGAAATTCTTGCGAGATGGAAACAAATTCCAAAAATATTCTCATTAATAAAGAATAAAATTGAAAAAGCAAAGCCAACGGTAACTTGTATTTAAACAGCGGTTTTAATGTAATGAGCCATCCAAAAGCGCTTCACAGAAACTTAATCAGATACATATCGATGCTGGACTAAAGAACATTTATTGTTGGAGGCAAGAGTAGTTGGAGAGGAGGAACATAGTTGAAATAGATAAATTTGCATTGGGAATAATAATCTAAGGGTTAGTTTTACTCTGCAGAGTGATCCTGGAGCAATGAACTGCAATTCATGATGATGGTGGAATAGTGAGCAGGTTTCATAGAGTAAAGCAGGGCTCTGTAATCTTTGATTCAGCCAGATCTGTCGATGGATGGTTGAACCAGTTGTGCACCACTACGTTTGCATCTGTACAGCTGGGAATTGATAAAGTAAAGAAGGAGCCCAGATCAGAAGGGACAATATGGGCAAGAGAGAATGAGGATTTTACTGTGGTCTGGACATCTCGGGGAGATGGGGAGATGTTGGAACACATCGACAGCAATAAAAGTATCCTGGCGAATGGCAAGCCAACATCTAGACAGCTGGCTTGAAATTGTAATTTTAAACGATTTAGTCAAGGTCTTATTGTAAAAGCAGACACAAGGGAAAAGGGCTGAGGAATGTGGGTTGTGATGATTACATGGAAGTGATGAGAGATGACTTTGTCTACTGTCGAGCCATTAGGAGTAGACAGGCCAATGAAATGGCCATGTTGGGAGGGTGCAGTTTATATGGCTACTGAAATTTATATTTGAAACATTGGGGTAATTCAGGAGGGCAACTATAATAATATTGCCACAAATGACAATATAGTAGGATCAACAAAACTGGTCTTCATTACTTAATCTGAGTACGGGCATTACCAATAATGTTAGCGAATGGGAATCGCCAATTATTTTTGTGTACCGTCATCAACAGTGATGATGAAGTATGGCCTCACCATTACTGTTGCAGTCGGGTTATCACCAGTAATGTTTCAGTCGTTATATCACCAGCAATGTTAGGATAGCGTCACCAGCATTAATGTTAGACTGGAGTCAGCACTGGAGTAGGGTAGAGTAGGGTCCTCACCAGTAAACGTAAGGTACAATTACCACAATTATTATTGAAGTAGGTGCATCGCCAGTAATGTTCATGTTGGTCCATTAGCAGCAATGTTAGAATAGAGTCCTCACCAGTGATGGTACATTGCAGTAGGTCGATCACCAGCAATGTTAGAGTAGGGTCATCACCAATAACATTACCGCAGGTCCATCACAAATAACGTTCCAGTAGGGCCCATCAATTATGATGAAGTAGTGTTACCACCAGGAATGTTACAGCAGGTTCATCACAGTAATGCAAGGATAGAGACATAAAAGTAATGTTAGAGTAGGTTCATCACAAATAATGTCAGTGCTCTTTCATCACCGATAATGTTAGAGAAGGATATCAGAAATAATGTTTTAGTAGGGTCGACACTAATATTATTAAAATAGAACCACCGCCAATAATGTTAAAGGAAAGTAACTGCCAGTAATGTACGCGTGCAATCAGCACTATTAATGTTCCTGTGGAATCATGATCAGTAATATTGGAACAGGAGGACCGCCAGCTCTGCTAGAGTGGAGTGATCAGAGTAATCCAAAAGTTGGATCACCATCATGAATGTTAGATAAGGATCACCACCAGTAATGATAGATTAAAATCTTCACAAGTAATGTTGGAATAAAGTAACCACCAGCAAAGTGAGAACAGGAGCACCATCAGCAATGTAGTAGTTGGGTCACCTGAAGTAATGTCAAAGTTGTGTCCTTACCAGTAGTTCTAGGGTACTAGTGTACAATCATCACCGTAATGTTGAATAGGACTCGTCATCATTAATGATAGATTAAAACCTTTACAAGGAATATTTGCGTAGCCTTATCAACAGTGTGTTAGACTAGAATCCTCACCAGTTACGTTAGCGTAGGCTGCCGATCAGTAATGTGAAAATAACGTCACCTCTAATAAGGTTAAAGTAGGTCATCGCCAGTAATGTTAGAGTATATTTTCCACCAGGAATGATAAAGTAGGGTCCTCATTAGTAATGAGAGAGAGAGCAATTTTAGAACAAGAGAATTGCCAGCAATGTTAGTGTGGAGTGATCACCAGCAATGTAAACTAAGCTCACCACTATTAATGTTACAGTCGAGTCACTATCAGCAGTGTCCGTGCACGGTCACCAGCAGTAATGTTAGAGTGGGATTATCAGCATTAATGTTAGTGCAGGTGCCTCACCAATAATGTTATAGTAGTCTTGCAAGCAGCAATGTTGGATTAAGGACAACACCAATAACGTCAGAATAAATTAACCATGAAGAATGTTAGAGGAGGATAACCATGTTAGAATACATTCATCACAACTAATGATACTACATAGTCCTCACCAGTAACATCAGTGTAGAATTACAACCTGTAATGTGAGAATACAGTCACAACCAGTAATGCTGGAATAGTGTCCTCACTAGGAATGTTAGAGTAGTGTCTTGATGGAAACTGTTGGAGTAGGATCACCACAAGAAATATTAGAATGGGATCTACACAAATAATGTTAGAGTGACATAAACAGCATTAATATTAGTGTGGAGGCCTCAAAAGTAATGTTACAGTGGTTCTGCAAAAGGTAATGTTAGAATAAAGTCACCAGCAATAACAGTAGAATAAAGTCACCTCCAGTAATGTTGTAATAGGGCCATCACCAGTAACGTTAGAGTGGGGTCATCACCATGAGTGTAATTGTAAAGTCCTCACCAGTAATGTTACTGTGGAGTAAAATGAGTAATCTTAGAATAAGTTCACAACCAATAATGTTGGTGTGCAGTGTTCACCAGTAACATTAGAGTAGTTTAGAATCAGTATTGTTCGAGTGGAGGTCACACCAGCAATGTTGGAGTGGGATTATCTCCATAATAACTATAGCTCATCAGTAAATTTAGAGTAGTTTTACACCTAATAATGCTGGAATCCACTCAGTACTAACAATGCTAGGCTAGAGTCCTCAGCAGTAATGTTAGAGTAGGGTCTCCGCCAATAATCTCCGAGCAAGATCACCAAAAGGAATGTTAGTGTATGTTCACAACTAGTAACGTTAGAGCAGTGGAGCTCACCAACAATGTTACAGAAGCTTTGTCACAATTAAAGTTAGAGTAGTATCCGGATCAATGGTCCTCGCATAGGATTTCCACAAGCAAAGTGATAACAGAGCCACCATCATTAACATTTGAGTAGTGACACCATCAGAATATTAGCGTTGGCTTTTTATCAGTAATGTTACCACAAGCAATGTTGCAGTAGGGTTTTCACTAGTAATGTTAGAGTAGTGTCACCGCCAGCAATGTTAAAGTAGTTTCATGACAGTAATCTTTGAGTGGAGATACCATCAGTAATGTTGGAGTAGGATCACCAACATTAAAGTTTGATAGGTTCAGTGGCAGTAAAATTAGTGTGGGGTCACCATCAATGATAGTGGCGTAGTGTCGCCGATCTTGTGACATTGATCACAAGTCATGGGAGTCAGTTGCCAGCATTCGCCAGAGCTGTCGGGCAGCCATAAAGGCGGGGCTAAAGTGTGGCGAGTCGAAGAGACTTAGCAGTTGGCAGGAAAAAAGACAGAGGCGCAAGGAGAGGGCCAACTGTGTAACGGCCCCGACAAACAAATTATTCTGCAGCACCTGTGGAAGAGTCTGTCACCCGAGAATTGGCCTTTATAGCCACTCCAGGCGCTGATCCACAAACCACTGACAACCTCCAGGTGCTTACCCATTGTCTCTCAAGACAAGGAGGCCAAAGAAGAGTGTCACCGGTATTAATATCGAAGTAGAGTCATAGAGTCATATTGTCGTACAGCATAGATACAGGCCCTTTGGCCCACCGCGTCCATGCCGACCATAATGTCTATAGATACTAATCCCACCTGCCTGCATTAATTCCATATCCCTCAATGTCTTGTTCATTCAAGCACCTTTCCAGCTGCCTCTTAAATGTCGCTACTGTTCCTGCCTCCACCACCTCCTCAGGCAGCTCATTCCAGATACCCACTATTCTTTGTGTGAAAAATTTGCCCCTTTGATCCCCTGTAAATCTCCTCCCTCTCACCTAAATCTATGCCCTCTAGTTTTAGTCACCCTACCATGGGAAACAGACTCTGGTTATCTATCCTATCTATGTCTCTCATAATTATATGTGCCTCTATCGTGTCCCCTCTCAGCCTCCTTTGCTCCAGGGAAAACAGACCCAGCCTATCCAATCTCTCTTTATAACTCAAGCCCTCCAAACTAGGCAACATCCTTGTGAATATTTTCTGCACCCTCTCTAGCTTAATCACATCTTTCCTGCAGTACGGCGACCAGAACTGCACACAGTACTCCAAATGCCGCTTAACCAACGTTACGTGCAACTGTAACATGATGTCCTAACTCTTGCACTCAATGCCTCGGCCGATGAAGGCAAGCATGCCATACGTCTTCTTCACCACCCTGTCTACTTTTGATGCCACTTTCAGGGGACTATGTACTTGCACCCCAAGTTCTCTGTGCTCAACAACACTCCCCAGGGCCCTGCCATTCACTGCATATTTCCTGCCCTGGTTTAACTTTCCAAAATGCATCACTTCACACTTGTCTGCGTTAAATTTCATTTGCATATCCCTTGCCCACTTTCCCAGTTGATCTATATCCTGTTGTAACCCTTAGACAACCTTCTTCACTGTCCACTATACCACCAATTTTGGTGTCATCTGCAAATTTACTAATCATGCCCCCTACATTCACATCCAAGTTATTAATATATATGACAAACAACAAAGGGCCCAGGTTTGCCCTACCCTCAATTCCAAATTTCATTTTTTTTTCAAAATATGGCTTTTCATTCTGGATCCTTCTACTAATGGAGGCAGTCTGCTTCTATTTATCCTATTCTGTCCCTTATTAAAATAAATCACCCGAGTACGATTCGCCAAAATGTATCAATCCGCTAAGAATTCAAAATCTGGTGAAAGTCAGTAAAGTGCAGTTAAGGTCTTTAATTGTTAGTTTTCTCTGGGAGATGGTTGTGTTCTTGCTTATGCTGAACAATGACAAGAATATATTTGAAAGCTTTCCCTCTACTGGAAACATCAAGTTCATTCAGGGGTGATTGTAATCAAACATGTTCAGACCCCTGGATCTGAGAAAGATAAGCAGAAAGCAGAGGAAGGTCGTGTATCGGATGTCTCATGCTGGATGATCTTGGGAATCGCTGTGTGCAGTAGTGCACATGAAACAACCAATCTGAGACATGCATGATGAGGATGCTCTGAAGAACGGGCCCAAAACATGGCCTGTCACGCTGACAACACCATGACAAGAAATCTGTACTGTGGTTTCGGCCAGTTTAATATGTAAAGACCTAGGTAGGGATCTGTGCAATTGAATACTTCGAGATGGTCATATGATGTTGATGAAATGTTGTATAACGATGTCCTTAAATATTCTAAAGCCAACTGATGGGACACTTTGAGCTGATGGTTAATCATACCGTGCTGAAGTCTGACAATATTATGCTGTGTTGTTTTCTTTATATTTTAGAATTACCAATATTTAGTCTTTGCCTATTAAACAGGGAAGCATGTTACCCTGAAGTACCATTGGATTCTTAGACCAGGACTGAACCTACAGCAGTGGTCAGTTTCAGGAAATGCCAAGTATAATTGAAGACTTGCTGTTGTAAACCGATTCATAAATTTCAGAGAACGTCAATCATTCGACATCTTGTGCGAAGGTCCTAGCTCTACAAAGGAAACATTTATCATACGTCATCATTTGAATTGACATCAATGATAAAGAGACAACGTTAGATTGATAATTTCAGCTTTTACTTCGTAGAGGTGTAATTGTATAGACCAAAATTGAAAGTACCGATTAGATAGGCAACTAGCATTATACTATTGGTTAGGCCAATGAAAAAAAACTGCTCGTTCAGTAAGGAAGATTATCGTAACTCATAAAGAATAAGTAAATTAAATTCTCCTTAAATGAAGCTGAATTTTAACTTTGATATAATAATGTAACACAGAATGATCTGGAATTCTACATGGCAGACTGAGAGAAATGTATCAAAACGATCAGTTTGAAATGAGCTTTTGAATTTTTTAAAAGCCGAAGGCACTGAATTCGGAATGGTAACATTTTAAAATCCCCAAGCATCCATCATCTAGTGTGGCTGTAATTTATACATTCCACCTCTATGTTTAAATACTACTGTGTGCACTGAGTGCTCAATAAACCAATGTCATCCCACTCCTATATTCCAGAAACTTATTGCAAGCCATACACCCAGCATTAGCCTGACTCTAAATGTAAATGGACTCCATTTAAGAATCGAGTGTCAGTCGTTTCTCAGTTGGTTGCACTCCAGCCCTTGAATTACAAGGTTCCCGTTTCAAGTCACACTCCAGGGTTTGTGCACAGAAATCAAGGCTGACCCTCCAGCTGAGCTGTTGGATGTGCCGTCTTTCGAATGAGCTGTTAAACCGGGAGCCCATCTCCCTGTTGTGATGGATGATGGCACATTTTTGAAGAACAGGGGATTATTCTCCGGTTTCATGGTCAATATTTGTCCTCAAACAACATTACAAAGAAACAATTATCCGGTCACAAGCACATTGTTGGAGGTTTCTGTGTGCAGATTATCTGCCGCGATTTTTACATTACAACAGTGATTAGACCGAAAACAAAAGTATTTCATCAGTTATAAACCATTGCGTTTTATGGTTGTGAAAGGCAACATTTTAATGCAAGCTTTTATTTCTTTAATTGTGGTTAAATGCCCCTTTACCCGTCACATTTAAAAAAAAAATTCCATGCCATCCTGCGTTTCAAAAACCCAAACTTCACATGATTTAATTTCCTCGTACTTTCCAGGCTGTACCAATCGGCTTGCAGCCAGTTTCTCTCCGAAGCAATGGTGAATTTCGGCCCGTTTTGTAACTGGATTCAGACGGCCAGCAGTAATAAAGGCAAGAATCCAGCAACAGGCAGTGGTTTGAATTCTATCAGCCAGCGATGCAACTGCACCCAACTACAATCATAGTCAACCCGATCAAAGGGTGGCACAGTGGCGCCGTGGTTAGCACCGCAGCCTCACAGTTCTCCCTGTGTCTGCGTGGGTTTTCTCCAGGTGCTCCGGTTTCCTCCCACAGCCAAAAGACTTGCAGGTTGACAGGTAAATTGGCCATTATAAATTGCCCCTAGTATAGGTAGGTGGTAGGGGAATATAGAGACAGGTGGGGGATGTGGTAGGAATATGGAATTAGTGTAGGATTAGTATAAATGGGTTCAATTCTGGGTACTGCCTGTGTGGAGTTTGCAAGTTCTCCCTGTGTCTGCACGGGTTTCCTCCCACAGCCAAAAAGACTTGCAGGTTGATAGGTAAATTGGCCATTATAAATTGTCCCTAGTATATAATGGTGGGAGGGGAATATAGGGACAGGTGAGGATGTGGTAGGAATATGGGATTAGTGTCGGATTAGTATAAATGGCACAGACTCGGTGGGCCTAAATCACATCAAATCAAAGAACAGTACAGCACAGGAACAGGCCATTCGGCCCTCCAAGCCTGCACCGATCTTGATGCCTGCCTAAACTAAAACCTTCTGAACTTCCGGGGACCGTATCCCTCTGTTCCCATCCTATGCATGTATTTGTCAAGATGCCTCTTAAACATCGCCATCGTACCTGCTTCCACCACCTCCCCTGGCAGCAAATTCCAGGCACTCACCACCCTCTGTGTACAAAACGCACATCCCCTCTAAACTTTGCCCCTCTCACCTTAAACCTATGTCCCCTAGTAACTGACTCTTCTACCCAGGGAAAAAGCTTCTGACTATCCACTCTGTCCATGCCACTCATAACTTTGTAAACCTCTATCATGTCGCCCCTCCACCTCCGTCATCCAGTATCAACATGTAAAATAGAAAACAAAATCATGAGGAAGATAACCATGACATTCTGTGTCAATTTGAGCGTCATCATATTGCTTATGATTCTCCTGCCCCTGTTTTAACTCCCTTCCTAACAACACTGTGGGTGTAACGACCCCACATGGACTGCAAAGGTTCAAGAAGACAGCTCACTACCACTTTCTCAAGGACAATTTGGGATGGGCAATAAATACTGGCCTCGTCAGTGATGCCCATATCCCATGAACGAATACAAAAAATTATAAAATGCGCCCTTGCATTTCTATCTTTCTAATTAAGCAGTCATTGTGTTTTCCTGAAATTTCTTGCCCTTTATTTGTTTTTAACAGTTACTATTCCCCTGCCACCTTCGATCATATGCACGATTTCGGTGTTCCATTGGTGCCAATTTTTAATTACTGTACGTGTGTTCCACTAAATTTCCTGATCTCCTGTTTCTAATTAAACAGTAAAATGTTCAGCTAAATAAACTATTTCCAACTCTAATTAATCATTTCCTTTAATTCTCTAAATTCCCCTCTTTAACATTTATAATTATAGTAATTGCGTTTTACTAAACTCACCTTTATTCTATTTCTAATTAAATTGTTGCTGCAGTCTTCAAAACTCCCCTGCTCTCTATTTCTAATTAAACAATTGTTGTCTTCTGCTATTGATCCATTTATTCTATATATAATTATACATTACTGAATTCTTCTATTTGACCTTTTCAGAACTGTTAAAGTTCTGTTACAACAGGCAAAGTTAGACGAGATGTGCCAGCAGTAATGTTAGCAGAGGGCGTCAGCGGTAATGATCGAGTAGGCTCCTCATCAATAATGTGGATTGAAGATCTACCGCCAGGAACATGCAGCAGATTCGCCATCAGTAAAGTTACAGTCGGGCTACCAACAGTAATGTTAGTGTATGGTTATCACCAGTAAAGGAGGAGTGGGGACCTGGACACCTTTCTGACTGAATCTCCAGCTGTAACTGGTCCTTAGGCTGAGTTAATAGTGGCCTGGACAATTCAACAGTTCAGATACTGTCTTCTTGGTTTTTTAATTGAGTGCCATCTCAATTTTAATTTCTCCAACTATCTCCAACTTGGGGAAACTTTACTAACTTGGCCGGGTTACCACAGTAATGTTAAATTATGCTCGACTCAGGTAACATAGAATAGAGTTCGCACTAGCAATCTTACACAGGATCATCATAAGTAATGGTAGAATGGGGTGATTGTCACTAATATTAGAGTATAGTCCACAAAAGTATGGTTGGAGTAAGATTGGAGTAGCATGCCTAGAAGTCATGTTAAAGTAAGCTATGATCACATAGGATAAGAGTAGCATCACAGCTAGTACTGTTAGAGTTACTTCATCAACTGTCCTATTTCGAGCTGCTTCATCACCAACAACAATAACCACAACAATTTGCATTTATTTAACTCCTTTAATGTAATACAAAAAGACTTAGTGCGCTTTACAGGAGTAATATCAAAACAGAATTAGGCACAAAGCCACATACAGAGGTATTAGTTCAGATGAAAGAGGTAAGCTTTAAGAAGGGTCTTTAAGAAAAGGGAACAAGTGGTCTACAACAGAAAGATTTAAGCAGGGAATTCCAGAGCTTAGTGCTTTGGCAGTGAAGGCACAACAACCAATGGTGGAGCAATTGAACTGGAGGAGCCATATAAATACCGTGGCTACAAGACCAGGTCAGAGGTTAGGAGTTCTGCAGCGAGTAACTCACCTCCTGACTCCTCAAAGCCTGTCCACACCTACAAGGTGCAAGTCAGGAGTGTGATGGAATACTCTCCACTTGCCTGGACGAGTGCAGCTCCAACAACACTCAAGAAACTCAACACAGTCCAGGACAAAGCAGCCTGTTTGATTGGCACCCCATCTACAAACATTCACTCCCTCCACCACCGATGCACAGTGGAAGCAGTGTGTACCACCTACAAGATGCACTGCAGCAATACACCTCCTTAGACAGCACCTTCCAAACCTGCGAACTCAACCAACTGGAAGGCCAAGGGCAGCAAATGCATGGGAAGGCCACCACCTGAAAGTTCCTCTCCAAGTCGCACACCATCCTGACTTCGAACTATATCGCCGTTCCTTCACTGTTGCTGGGTCAAAATCCTGGAACTCCCTTCCTAACAGCACTGTGGGTGTACCTACCCCACATGGACTGCAGTGGTTTAAGGAGGCAGCTCACCATCACCTTCTTAAAGGCAATTAGGGATGGGCAATAAATGCTGGCCTAGCCAGCGAACCCCACATCCCATGAATGAGTAAAACACAAATTTAAATGGGGAATGTTTAAGAGGCCAGAATTAATGGAGCACAGAGAATTTTGAGGGGTGAGGGTGTGGGTTGGCGTGTTGCATGGCTGAAGGGGAATACAGAGGTAGGAAGAGGCGAGGAAATGTCACGATTTGAGGACAAGGATAAGAATATTAGAAACGATTTGTTGCTTAACTGGGAGTCAATGTAAGTCTCCGATGGGTGAGTGGGACCTGTTGCAAATCAGCACATGAGCAGCAGAGTTTTGGATAACCTTAAGTTTGAAGAGGATGGAACGTGCGACGTCAGCCAGACGTGCTTTGGAATAGTTGATTATACAAGTATAAAAGGCAGAGATTAAGGTTTCAGCAACAGATACATTGATACAATGGCAGAGTAGGGTCATGTTATGGTGGTGGGCAAAGGTGGTCTGAGTGATGGTGTGGGTATGTGTCAGAAGGCTCATTTTGGGGTAAAATTTAACTCAGATTGTGAACAGTCTGATTCAGCCTCAGACATTTACCAGAGTGGGCGATGACGTCAGTGGGAGTGAACAGAGTTTGTGACATGGGCCAAAGACAATGGCATCAGACACTGGAATATTTTGCGACACAAGATTTCTACTCATTTAGCAATGGAGGTCGGACTGGCTGTCTGACACATTAGAGATATTGGAGAGGCCAAGAGAAATAAAGATGAGATAGAGCTGTGTATCATCAGTGTGGAAACTGAGTCTGTTTTCAGATAAGGTTGCTAAGTGGCAGTGGATAGATAAGAAATAGGAGGGCATCGAGGAGAAATGCTTGGAGGAAACCAAATATAAGATGTGGGAGCAGGAAAATAAGTCATTTCAGTCAATTCTCTGGCTGCGACAGGATAAATAAGAATACACCAGGCTAATGAAATCCTACCTAGCCGGTCGACAGTGGAGCAGCGTTACATCAGAATTTTGTTGTCAATCGAATCAAAGGTTGCAAGCAGATTCAGGAGGACGAATTGGGATAGTGGATCGTGTTTACCAGAAATGTTAGAGTCCGGTGCTCACCAGTATTTTTAGAGTTGGATTTCTCTCAGTAATGTTACAGTGGAGTCCAGACCAGTAGCGTTGGAGTATGATTATTGTCATTAATGTTATCATAAGGTCACCACTTGCAATGTTAGAATCGGGTCACCACCAGTAATGTTGGAGGAGGATTATACCAGATATGTTAGAATAAGATCAGTACAAGGAATGTGGCTGCAGGATCAACACAGTAATGTTAGGTTACAGCCACCAGTATTAACGTTCGCACATGGTTTTCGCCAGTAACGTTACAACAATGTCATGATTAAAATATTAGATCAAGGGTCCCATTGGTAATGTTACAACATAGTTACCAATCGTGGTGTTAAACAAGGACACCACCAGGAAGGTAACTATATAGTTACTACCAGGAATGATAGAATGGTATGATCACCAGCAATAGTTCAGAGTGGTCATCTCCACTACTATCAGCGTACAATCCTCATTAGTAACTTTAAAGTAGGATTACAACCAGCAATATTAGAACAAAGTCTCCAACAGTAATATAAAAGCAAAATACTGCGGATGCTGGAAATCTGAAACAAAAACAAGAAATGCTGGATTCACTCAGCAGGTCTGGCAGCATCTGTGGAAAGAGAAGCAGAGTTAACGTTTCAGGTCAGTGACCCTTCTTCGGAACCCGAAGAAGGGTCACTGACCTGAAACGTTAACTCTACTTCTCTTTCCACAGATGCTGCCAGACCTGCTGAGTGAATCCAGCATTTCTTGTTTTTGTCTCCAACAGTAATGTTAGAATTTGATCATCAGCAGCAATGTTTGATGGGGAGTCACCATAACTAACATAGCGTCCAGTCCAACTAGTGGCGTTAAAGTAGAGTTGCAACTAGTACTGTTAGATTAATGTTACTATATGGACATCACTATTAATACAAGAGCAGGGGCCAAAATAGGTCCAACACCAGTAAAGTTAGATTCTCTATCACTAAAGTTATTTCAGCGTTACCTACAGTAATGTTCCTGCTCGGCCCTTACCAGTAAGAGTTGCATAGGAACATGACTTGCGATGCTACAATCAGTTTATCACTAAAAATATTAGATTAATATTACCACCATGAAGGTTACAACAGACTCATGTCAGTTTAGGATCGCCACTAGCAACGTTGAAATAGAGCATCACTCATGTTGTTCGACTGGGTTTTTATGCGTTCGTGGGTTGTGGGCGTCGCTGACGAGGCCAGCATGTTTTGCCCGCATTTAAATGCCTTTGAGAAGGTGCTGCTGAGCACCTTCTTGAACTTCTGCAGTCCTTGGGGTGCAGGTACACTCACAGAACTGTTAGGAAAGGAGTTCCAGAATTATGACCCAGTCACAATAAAAAAATGGTGATATAGTTTCAAGTCAGGATGGTTTGTGACTTGGAGGGGAATTAGCAGGCGGTGGTGTTCCCAGGCATGGGGAAATTGATCAGCAATTTCCGAAGGATATTTATAATGCCGGATTGACATCACCACCGGTAATTTTGGAATATAGTTCCCACCATTCATGTCAGAGTAGAAACACCACCAGTAATGTTAGAATAGTATTAACAGCAGGAGTGCTAGAATATGATCAGTACTATTCGTTCTGGAGTAGGATTATCACTAGTAATATTAGCGTCGCGTCATCATGAGGTATTATCACAATACACAACAAATGTAATTACAATTTATAACTAATTTATGTCATTCAATAGATGAGGGAAGATTTCACCAGAAAATATGAGGGCCCAAGAATCGAACGCAGTGCCCAGGAGGGATGTTACTATTGGCATTGATGGGGGCGTGTACAGAACACACTCCCTCTCGGATTACTTTCCAATTGTTAATTTTAATGGACGGAGATTCAGGGACTGAGCTGAGCAATTTCCCCATTGGCGGACCGGGTGCGCTGAGGAGGAAAATCAACCATTGTTTGTTAAGTGACTGTAAATAGCATCAATTATTGTGTAATCTGATTGCCTCACCGCGGCACGAATTAGTCTATAAATGAGCAGCATTTAAACATCCCAGGTAAATTCCATTCAGAACCTGGACGGAACTAGCGCATTCTTTAAAAAAAAATGGTCCAGCCAACAATTCTACAGATAATGGATATTTACTATCCAATTCTGGCAGCCTTTGGTACTCCTGGTAAGTCAGTGTGTTCGGTTGTGTAATAGCTGCTGACTATCTCACTGCTATTGATTATGCAGCAGATTACGAGATGTCCTCACTCTGGGTGATGTATCTACCAGGAACAATTGGTGAATATCAGCGGGAATCCTACCGGTCCGTGCAGCCAGTGAGAGGTGATTCAGTTGGCTAGTTTGTGGTCACCCGGAGCTTAATTTTCCTCCCTATACTGAGGGAGGGGGAGGATGATTCCTTTCCCCTCCAACAGTTCGCAGATCACTAAAGAATATGTTGCTCAGTGTCCATGGTAATCGCCTGATAGATACATATATTCCTTGCCTACTTTAAGGTGATAATTCCTCATACTGTGGTCAACTCCACCCAATAAGCAACTTTGGAAAATATTTTGAGAAATAATTGCCGCTCAGGGAGCTGCTCCTCTCATCCCAGCTGCAAAGCATCTTTGCGGTTCCACCAGCTCCCTCCCTGTTCCCGAACAGCTCCCTCGGCGAGATTATAAATAGTACATGTGCAGTGTTTTGAATTGAATTAAATATTTTAATCAGCTGAGTGTTTCATTTGGATTCATATATTTCCAGTTTTCTGGGTATCTGACATCTAATGTCGCTCCCGAGATTCCCGTCTCCAAATAAATTGAAGACGCTAAATGTAGAATTTCATCTCTTGTTACATGAGGCCGCAGGTGTATCTTATAAAATTGTGTCTGTGCATCACATGGTAGAAGGCACATTGCGGGATGATTTTAGAGGTCAGCAGGGCAACACCGTATGTGTTTGGATGTATGTAGTAGATTCCGTTTAGTTATTGACTGTGGATCTTTAACAAGGTGTAGAAACATCCAGAGTTTGACGCTTTTCATCTGTAGCTGTGCGTTCTCTGCGAGGTACTCAGGTCTGACTTGGACTGCACAGTTATATCTTCAATATAGAATCAATCCAGTGTCAGGGCGATGTCTGTTGGATTGAAATCGGGAGAGAAGTATGACGGACAGCTAATCCGAATTCGCTGGTTTGACACAATTTTCGGAAGGCAAAATTCGTGCCAACTGAGACATCAGTGCTTGGCTGTCGGTGGTGGTGGGGGTAACTCTCCATTACCATTCCCCAGACTGAATTCGAGCTACCCTACCCTCAGACTGAAATTTATTGAAGGATGGCAGATCCTCAGACCTTATGTGTTGAGTGAATATTGAGTTGTTTCGTGAAAAAATGTCAACACTCGCCAGTATTATAGAAGGCGTCCATGTTATAACTGAGTAGGAATGTATCCAATCATTTCTCCAGAATATACTATGCGATTTATCTGATTGCCCCGTTACTTACCGCTTCTTCCTCTTTCTTACAGCGAACCTAGTGACAATCATTATCCTCTCCAGAGGAAATTGCGGCCTTTCCAAATGTATCTCCGTCTACATGGTGGCCATGGCAACAGTTGATCTATTAGTCATGCTCATCAATATAATAGTGTTTTACATTTTGAGGAACCGCTTTCCACATTCATTCCTTTCCTACACGGCCGTTTATAAGTTCATGGTATACATACGTTGTAACAACCTAATGATGTCGGTGTGGTTTACTGTCTCACTCACATTTGACCGATTTGTTGCTATATGTTGTCAGAAGTTTAAAACAAAGTATTGCACTGTGAGAACTGCAACTGTGGTTGTAACAACTGTCTCTGTCCTTATATATTTGTACAACCTACCCAATTGGTTTGCATATGAAGCTAAGCAAACAATTGATAATGTTCAATGGGGTTTGCGCCCCAGCCAGGACTTTTTTTCATCTCCTGCTGGTCGAGCATTCTTCCGGTTCCAATGTGTTTTATTGCCATGGATTCCTTTTGTTTTAATATTACTGTTTAATTGTTTGACAGTCGGTCGTATTTTAGTAGCCAGTAGAAGACGTCGGATGCTCCGGGGTCACAGTAGTGAGAATCAGAGCGATCCAGAAGTAGAGAACAGAAGGAAATCCATTATTTTACTGTTCACTATATCGGGTACTTTTATATTGTTGTGGTTCACATCGTCTGTTAGTTATTTAGTAAATGGCATGCTCATTCATGTTCGACCCGATTATACAGATCCTGCATACATCGCCACTCAAACCGGATCAATGCTCATGGATTTGAGTTCCTGTACAAACACATGTATTTATGCAGCTATCCAAACCAAATTCAGGGAAGAGCTGAAGAAGTTGGCGAAATCTCCTTGGACAATTATTCAGATATTGGTTAAAAAATATCAAAATAAAATCAAAGCTCCTGGTGCTAATTGCAGTTAATTTGCAGCCGGTGTTCCATTTTGCAATGACTGCCTTCTTACTCTGATGAAAATGGATCGTTGCTTTGAAAATGAACTTTTTTTCACTTTGTTCTGTGTGTTTGATGTCTATTCGTTTTCGCCAGCGATTAACATCGTTTCCTGCTGAAACGGCGTGCTTCCCACTTGAGATTCAAAGAGAACAGTCATAATTGCGTTTCAGCAGGAGAGAATCTTTGTGCATCGGTGTTAACTGCCTGACACCACAGGTGCTGGAAAGAAAACCGCCTGTTTAATGAACAGATAGAATTTCCTTTCGTGTAGAAATAATGTGATACAATCCGTAAACAGCACAGGCTCAAACTTCTCCTCGCAAAGATGCTGTGCTCCCCTTAGTTCTAAATTTCTTGCACTTTTTCATCTTTGGCCGATAATTCCTGATCCTTCAACTTATGGAAGCACCTGGGCATGACGCGCTATCATGTATCAATCTGATATCAATTCAAAATCCAAGAATTTCAGGGCAGTGCAGTTCGGATAGTTAATTACCAGCCTTCTCCTGGAGATGTTTGTGGCCTTGCCTCTACTGAACAATGAGAAGAAAGCATTGTACAGCTTGACAGCTGCCCAAATCATTAGGACCATACAGGTCCACTCAAACTCCTCAAAACCCTTGATCTGGGATAGAAGGACAGAACGTCCAGGGATGCCTCGCATCGGACGTCTCGTACTGGATGACCTTCGGATACTGTGTGTGCATAACTCTCATGTTGTACATGAAGTAACCAGCATGCGATATGCATGATGAAGTTACCCTAAACAACAGGTCAAAATCATGGTCAGTCATTTTGACAATAACGCTACCTGAAATGATTAATGTTGATCAAGAGAGTGAGAACACATATAAAACCAATGTGTAGCGACCTATGCTACAGAATAATCGAGACAGAGATATGATGGTAATAAGATGTTGTTTAGTGATTGTCTTAAATCGCCTAACTCCAACAGGGGGGGGGGGGGGGGGTGGGGGTCTGTCAAGAAAGAATTTATCAGATATTCTTTAAGTTTGCCAATTTATACCATATTGGTTTCTCTTTATAATCCAGCAGTGTTCATCTTTAGCCTTTTACAGTTAAGTAGGGAAGAATAAGTCACTTAAACAGCACTGATAGGCTCGGCCAGGACTGAGACTGCAGCAATGGTCAGTTTCAGGATGAAGTGATAAGAAATGGAAGTTTAGATAGAGCACTGCATACTGATTCATAAACTTCAGAGAGCTTTCATTGTTTGATAACTTATGCAAAGGAAACCGTTTGGCATTCATCATCATTTTAAGTGACATCAATGATATAGTAGCAGAACAAGAGTAACAGCTCAAGAATTGATAGAATTGTAATTATATTGATCAAGAATGAAACCATCAATAATACAACAAATTAATACAAGAACACAAGAAATAGGAGGAGAAGTAGACCATATGGCCCATCAAGTCTGCTCCACCATTCAATCTGACCAGAGCTGATCTTGGGCTTCAATTCCACTTTCCTGCTCATTCGACATTTTCCTTGATTCCCCGTGAGACCAAAAATCTATCTATCCCAGCCTTAAATGTATTCAATGATGGAGCATCCACCAACCTCTGGGGTAGAGAATTACAAATATTCACAACCATTTGAGTGACGTAGCTTCTCCTCATCTCAATCCTGAATGATCGGCCCCTTATTCTGAAACTGTGTTCCCATGTTCCAGATTGCCTGACTAGTGGGAACAAGCTCTCAGCCTCGACTCTATCAAGCTCTTTAAGAATCTTGTATGTCTCAATTAGATCGCCTCTCATTCTTCTAAACTCCAGAGAACATAGACTCAATTTGCTCAGCCTCTCATCAAAGGACAACTCACTCATACCAGGGACCAATTAATAAATCACTGCTGCACTGCCTCCAGTGCAAGTATATCCTTCCTTAAATGTGGAGACAAAACTGCATACAGTATTCAAAGTATGGTCTCACCAAAGTCCTATACAATTTCAGTAAGACTTCTTTATTCCTGTACTCCAATCCCCTTGCATTAAAGGCCAACATGCTATTTGCCTTCCTAATAGCCCCCTGGACCTGCATGTTAACTTTGTGCGATCCTTGTACGAGTGCTCCCAAGGCTCTCTGAACATCAACACTTACCAGTTTCACACCTTTTCTATTTTTACAGTCAAAGTGAATAACGTCACACTTCCCTACATCATAGACCATTTGCCATCTTGTTGCCCAGTCAATAAACCTGTCTATATCTCTTTGCAAATTCTCTACTTTCTCCCTGCAGCTTACCTTTCCACAGAGCTTTGTATCATGAGCAAACCTAGATATATTACTCTCTGTCTTTCCATCCAAGTCACAAAATATAGGGTGTAAACAGCTGAGGCATCAGCACTGATCCTTGCTGCACCCCACTATTCACTGCCTGCCAAATTGAAAATGCCCCATTTATGCCCACTCACTGCTTCCTGTCCGCTAACAAATCTTCTATCCACGCTTATATATTACTCCAGCACCATGAGCCCTCATCTTGCCTGTTAATCTTTTATGTGGCACCTAATCGAATGCCTGAAAATCCACGTATACTACATCGACTGGTTCCCATTTATCTACCCTACTAGCTACATCCTCAAAAATCTCTAATAAGTCTGTTAAACAGGATCTCACTTTAACAAAACCATGCTGATTTGCTCTAATCATACTATGCTTTTCAGGTGCTATATTAAGACTTCTTCAATAATGGTTGCCAACATCTTCCCAATGACTTATGTTTGGCTAACTGGCCTGTAGTTCCCCGTTTTCTCTTTACCCCCTTTCTTGAAATGCGGTGTAATATTTATATAGAATCATAGAACGTTTAAGGCACAGGAAGAGGCCGCTTGGCCCATTGTGGCTGTGCTGGCAGAAAAACGATCTACCTATTCGAATCCCACCTTCCAGCATTTGGTCCGTTGCCCCGCAGATTACAGCACTTGAGGTGCATATCCAGATACTTTTAGAATGAGTTGAGGGTCTCTGCCTCAACTATCCTTTCAGGCAATAAGTTCCAGACCATCACCACCCTCTGGGTGAAAAAGGTTTCCCCATGTCCCCTCTATTTTTTCTACCAATCACTTGAAATCTATGCCCCTCATCACTGACCTCTCTGCTAAGGCGAATAGACCCTTTACCTCCACTCGATCCAGGCCCCTCACAATTTTGTATATCTCAATAAAATCTCCCCTCAGGCTTCTCTCTTCCAAGGAGAACAGCCCCAGCCTATCCAATCTTTCCTCATAGCTGCTTTTTTCCAGTCCTGGCAATATCCTCATTAATCTCCTCTGCACTCTCTCTAGTGCAATTACATCCTTTCTGCAATGAGGTGAACGGAACTGCACACAGTACTCAATTTGTGGCCTCACCAATGAGTTATACAGTTCCAGAATAACCTCCCTGCTCTTATATTCTATACCTCGGCGAGTAAAGGAAAAGATTCCATATGCTTTCTTAACCACCTTATCAACCTATCCTGCTACCTTCAGAAATCTACGGACATTCATTCCAAGGTCTCTCACTTCCTCTATATCTTATTTTATTTATTGTATTTAGAGATACAGGACTGAAACAGGCCCTTCGGCCCACCGAGTCTGTGCCGCCCATTTATACTAACCCTACAGTAATCCCATATTCCCTACCATCTACCTACACTAGGGGCAATTTACAATGGCCAATTTACCTATGACGTGTATTCCTTTGCCTTTTTTACCTCCCCAAATGCATCGCCTCATACTTCTCCAGGTTGAATTCCATTTGCCACTTTCCTGCCCATCTGACCAAACCATCAATATCGTCCTGCAATCAACAGCTATCCTCCTCACTATCTACCACACAGCCAATCTTTGTGTTGTCTGCAAACGTCTTGATCATGCCCCTTACATTTACATCCAAAACATTAATATATACCACAAAAATCAGGGGACCGGGTACTGAGCCCTGCAGAATGCCAGTGGAAACAGCCCTCCCATCACTAAAGCATCCATCAACAATTACCCGTTGTTTCCTGCCAACGAGCCAATTTTGTATCCACCTTGCTGCATTTCCCTGGATCCCATGGGCCTTTATTTTTCTAACCAATCTGCCATGTGAGACCTTATCAAAACCTTTGCTTACATCCATGCAGACCACATCAACTGCACTACCCTCATCTATCTTCCTTGTTACTTCTTCAAAGAATTCGATCAGGTTGGTCAACAAGATCTTCCCTTAACAAATCCATGCTAACAATCCTTGATTAATCTGTGCCTTTCTAAGTTACCATTTATCCTGTGTCTCAGGATAGATTCCATTAATTTGCCCACTGCTGAGTTTAGACTGACTGGCCTGTAATTATTTGATCAATCCTTTGATCGTTATTTAAACAGAGGTACAATGTTAGCGGTTCTCCAATCCTCCAGCACCATACCTGTATCCAGTGAGGACTGGAAAATGATGGTCAGAACTTCTGCTATTTCTTCTCTTGCTTCTTTTAATAGCTAGGGTACATTTGATCTGGCCCTGGTGATTTATCAACTTTCAAGGAAGTTAGTCCCATTAATACTTCCTCTCTCCCTATATAGACCACATCCAATAATTGACACTCCTCCTGAACTACAATATCTGCATCGCCCCGCTATTTTGTGAAGACAGATGCAAAGTATTCATTAAGAACCATATCAACATCTTCCACCCCGACGCATAGGTTAACCTTTTGGTCTTTATGGGCCCTACTCTCTCCTTAGTTATGCTGTTACTCTTAATGTATTGATAAAACATCTTTGGGTTTACCTTCACGTTGCTTGCCAATGTTCGTTCATACACTCTCTTTGCTTTCCTAATTTCCTTTTTCATTTCACCCCTCCACTTTCTATGCTGCTCGCAGCTTTCTATAGTATTGAGTTCTTGGTGTCGGACATAAGCTTTCTTTTTCTGCCTTATCTTACCCTGTAGGTTCCTTGAATCCATGGGGCTCTAGATTTGGCTGTCTCACCAATTTTCTTTGTGGGAACATGTTTACTATAAACCCCTTGAATCTCACCTTAGAATTACTGCCACTGTTCTGGCACTAATTTATCTTCAAGTAGCTGTTTCAAGTCCACTTTTTCTAAATCACTCCTCAGTTTCTTAAATTTGGCCATGCCCCAATTGAGAACTATAACTCCTGTTGTATCTTTGTCCTTTTCCATAATTATGTTATAACTTACTGAATTATAATCACGACTACCAAAATACTGTCCCACTGCCACCCCTTCACCTGCTCATCTTCATTTCTTAAAACTAACTTTAAAACTGCATCCTCTCTTGTCTGGCTTGCTACATACTGGCCAAAAAAGTTCTCCTGAATGCACCTAAAGAATTATGTTCCCTCAATTCCTTTCACACTAAAACTATCCCAGTTAATATTGAGGTAGTTAAATCCCCAATATTCCTGCCCTTTTGTTCGTGCATTTCTCAGAGACTTGCCTGTCAATCTGCTCTTCTATCTCCCTCCGACTGTTTGCGGGTCTACAGTACATGCCCAAATGTGTGATTGACTTTTTTTTGTTCCTTAGCTCAATCCATATGGCCTCATTTGATAAACCTTCCAACATATCATCCCTATTAGTTTTTCTAAACTAATAGTTTCCTTGACCAAAATTTCCACTCTCCTCCTTTCTTTTCCCCCTCCCTGTCGTGTCTGAATACCCTGTAACCAGGAACGTTGAACTGCTATTCCTGTCCCTCCTTAAGCTATGTTTCTGTCATAGCAATGATAACGTGTCTATCTGTGCCCTGAGCTAATCTGCTCTATTTGCTATACTCCTTGCATTGAAATAGATATCGTTAGCACTGCCAAACTCTTTTTAAAAAACAATTTCTAGCCTTTGTTTCCTTTGTCCTCCAAACTCACCCATTAATTGTCTTCCTTCTATTTTCATTTCTGATTTTGTCCCAACTGAATCAACCCTCAGGTCCCCATCCATCTGCCAAACAGGATTAAACCCTCCCCAATAGCACCAGCAAAATGTCCCGCAAGAAACACAGTCCTGGCTCTGTTTAAGTGCAACCCATCTGGCCTTTACAGGTTCAGTGGAAAAACAGTTGGTTCAGTAAGCAAAGCTATTGAAGGATAAGTGAATTAAATTTTAATTGTATGAAGTTTACTTTTAACAATTATATAATTATGTGATACAGAATTTTATAAAGATCCAGATAAAACGAATGCGGGAAATGGGTAAAATCGAGCTGTTTGCAATGTGTATTCCAATTTTAAAAGGGTAAAAAATTGTGCTCAGAAATGTAACAGTTTTGAATCCAAAGGTAACCATTATCATGAGTGGCTGTAATTTGTACCTTTTCACTGTATGTTGAGTTATAATTGGATGGAGAGGTTGTTCAATAAATCAATTATTCACTTCAATAGTCAAGAGCCTGATTGAAACACTTACTTGTCAATCGACATAGAATTTTGAGTGGGCTTCATTTCTTAAATGTTTACTTTATCCGTCACACTCTAACGTTTTCCTTCATCTTGAAGTACTCTAAAAAACATTATCTGACTGTCCCCATTACTTACCTCTTCTCCCTCTTTCTTACAGCCAATGTAGTAACAATCATTATCTCGGCCAGAGGAAATTGTGGTCTTTCCAAATGTATCTCTGTTCACATGGTGGCCATGACAACAACTGATGTACTGGTCATGCTGGTCGATATAATAGGGTATCACATTTTAAGTAACGCTTTCAATATTCATTCCTCTCCTACACTGTCTATATCACGATACACATACTTTGTAACAAGCTGGATATGGCGGTGTGGTTTACTACCTCTTTCACATTTGACCGATTTCTATGTAGCCAGAAGTTTAAAACCAAGTTTTGCACAGTGAGAATTGCGGCTGTGGTTGAAACAGCGATCTTATAAATTGTACAAACTCCACATGGTTGCAGGTCCCTGGAAGAACCCAGTGCCACAACACTTAACGGATGTGTGACCAAGTGAGCAGGAGTGACCTTCTGACCACATACCGTCTCGATCACATAGATTATATAATATTGCCCAACTCTGCTCTTTTTGCCGCTAAAATCTTCCATGTATTTTGTTACCTCCAGACTTGACTTGCACAAGGCTATCCTGTACCGTTTGCATCTTCCAACTTCCAGCAGCAGAAGATCACACAAAACTCCCCTGCTCATAACCGAACTCGCATCGAGTCCCATTCACAGACCACTCTGGTTCTCATTGAACAACGTTTACTCTCGAGTCAAGCAAAGTCTCAATTGCAAAATTCTCATTCACGTGTTCAAATTCATCCCATGCCTCGCAACTCCCTTTGTAACTTGTTCCTTCTCTGCAACCATCTGACAACTCTGCATTGCACATGTTCTGGCATCTTGTTCATCCTCCACTTCCTTTGACCTGCCATTGAAAGGTGCGCCTTCAGATATCTGGGCCCTAAATTCTGGAATTCTCTCCCAAAACCTTTCTATCTCTCCTTTAAAACAAATGTGTGATAACTTTTGCTATTGTCGTTATTCTTTGATGGAGTGTTCATATTTTCCTGGTTACGCTCATGTGAAGCGCCATGACATGCTAAAGGCATGATATAAATGAACTTTGCAATTGTTGTAATGGACAATCCTTCCTTTCCAATCCTTCTCCAACGTATGTCTAGATGTGTGGGTTCACTTAAAATGGTCTGTGGGGCTCAGCTGTATTTATTCCATTCGTGGTACTGAACACGAATCTCACAGTTTACTGTTTCAGCACAGGGAAGAAATCCAGCACCGATTAACAGCGCGTTCACCTGTAATAAGCACTGGGGCAGAGACTTTCACAGCTCAGTGACTATTCTCAACTATTGGACCCTCAACTGTTCCCTACAGAGTTACCGATTTCAAGGTGGATTCAAGCCGTGTTCGAGAGGTGATAAAATGGGGCCGCTTCAAAAGGCATTGCATGGCGGAGGGATACAACACCTCATTTTAAAATCTTACTATCCCGCTTTTCTCCAGAGAATGCAGGAAATACTCAGCAGGTCATGCAGCATCTATGGAGAGGGAAACAGAGTTAACATTCAGGTCGCTAATCGATCGCCAGAACTGCTCCGTTATAAATAAAGTTATTGCATTGATTATCAGACAACTAAACAACAATGTACAATTGCAGCAAAAAAAAACCCCTTCAAAGCAACAACATCCTTATCATGACCTTTAATCAGACTGACATTGGAACAGAGAAACATAGGAATATAGGAGCAGGAGGAGGCCATTCAGCCCATCGAGCCTGCTCCGTCATTCAATGCAATCGTGGCTGATCATCCACTTCAATGTCTTTTCCCCACACTATCTCCATATCCCTTTATGTCATTGGTATTTAAAAATCTGTCAATCTCTGCTTTACACATATTCAATGACTGAACTTCCCCAGCCCTCTGGGGTAGAGAATTCCAAAGATTCACAACCCTCTGAGTAAATAATTTTCTCCTCATCTCTGTCCGAAGTGGCTTCCCCTTATTTTGAAATTGTGCGCCCAGTTCTCGACCAGGGGAGACATCTTACCTGCATCTACTCTGTCTATCCCTTTAAGTATTTTGTAGATTTCAGTGAGATCACCTCTCATTCTTCGAAACTCCAGAGAATACTGTCCCAGTTTCCTCATTCTCTCTTCACTGGACAGTCCCACCATCCCAGCAACAGGTCTGGTGAACCTTCGTTGCACTTCTTCTATGGGAATAATATCCTTCCTAAGCTAAGGGGATCAAAACTACAGGCAGTATTCCAGGTGTGGTCTAACCAAGGTTCCATATTTTTGAATAAAACCAAAATACTGCGGATGCTGGAAATCTGAAAAAGAAACAGGAAATGCTGGAACCACTCAGCAGGTCTGGCAGCATCTGTGGAAAGAGAAGCAGAGTTCTCGATTGGGGCCATTGACCCTTCTTCTGAACAGTTCCAAAGAAGGGTCACTGACCCGAAAGGTTAACTCTGCTTCTCTATATTTTTGAAGCAAGACTTTATTATTCCTGTACTCAATTCCTATTGCGATAAAGGCCAACATACCATTAGCCTTCCTAATTGCTTGCTTCACCTCCATGTTAACTTTCAGTGACTCATTGACAAGGACATCCAGGTCCCTTTTTACATTTAAACTTTCTGATGTCTTACCATTTCAGAAATACTCTGCACATCTATTCCTCCTACCAAAGTGGATAACTTCACATTTTTCCATACTATATTCCATCTGCCATGTGCTTGCCCAATCAGTAAACCTGTCCAAATCCCCTTGAACCCGCTTTGCATCTTCCTTACAACACACATTCCCACCTAGTTTTGTGTCATCTGCGATATTGGAAATATTACATTTGGTTTCCACATCCAAATCATTGATATATATTGTGAACCACTAGGGCCCAAGTACTGATCCTTGTGATACCCCACTATTCACAGCCTGACAACGTGAGAATGACCCGTTTATTCCTACTCTCTGTTTTCTGCCTGTTAACCAATCCTTAATCCATACCAGTATATTACCTCCTATCCCATGTGCTTTAATTTTGATAATCAACCTCCTGTGGAGCACTTTATCAAAAGCCTTCTGAAAATCCAAGCATACTACGTCCACTGACTCCCCTTTATCAATTCTGTTTGTAACATCCTCAAAAAACCCAAAGAGATTCGTCAAACATGATTTCCCATTCATAAATCCATGTTGACTATGCCCAATCAGATCATCATTGTCCAAGTTCCATTTATCACATCCTTACGAATAGATTCTAACATTTTCTTTATTCCTAATGTAAGCCTAACAGGTCTGTAGTTCCCTGATTTTTCTCTCCTTCCCTTCTTAAATACTGGGGTGGCATTTTCTACCTTCCAATCTGCAGGAACCGTTCCAGAATCTATAGAATTTTGGAAGATGATCGCCAATGCATCTGCTATCTCCATAGCTACCTCTTTCAACACTGTGGGATGTAGAATATCAGGTCCTGGGGACTTATCAGCTTTTAGCCCCATTAATTTCTGTAATACCACCTTCTTTCTCGTACTTATTCCCTTCAATTCCTCGTTCTCCCGAGTCACTTGGATCTCTAATTCTGGGAGATTTCTTGTATCTTCCTCAGTGAAGACAGACACAAAGTAATCATTTAGTTTCTCTGCCAATTCTCCATTTCCCATTCTAAATTCTCCTGACTCTGCCTGCAATGGACCCACATTTGTCTCAGACAAACGTTTCTTTTTTATATGACCGCAATTGTTGACAACGCGATCGGCAGCTGGCGCTCTTTTGGCACATGCGCAAATACAGCATGTGCCACGAAAACGTCACAGCTTGCGACTGCAGCAGCTGCCAGGACTAAAGATGGCGCTGCTCAAAGAGTCACAGAGATGAAACCTAACAAACACGTGGCAGAATACAATGGCCGGAATGAGAGAGTGGAGCGGGCCGGGGAGAGCAGCGCGGGGGGCGGGGACAGCAGCGCGGGGGGAGCAGCGGTATCGGTGACGGAGGAGGGGGGGGGAAGAGGGAGGGGAAGAGGGGAAAGAGGGAGGGGAAGGGGGAAAGAGGGAGAGGGAGGGGAAGGGGCGGAAAGAGGGAGTGGGAGGGGAAGGGGGAAGAGGGAGAGGGAGGGGAAGGGGGAAAGAGGGAGAGGGACGGGAAGGGGGAAAGAGGGAGAGGGAAGGGAAGGGGAAGAGGGAGAGGGAGGGGAAGGGGGAAAGAGGGAGGGGAAGGGGGGAAAGAGGGAGGGGAAGGGGGAAAGAGGGAGAGGGAGGGGAAGGGGCGGAAAGAGGGAGTGGGAGGGGAAGGGGGAAGAGGGAGAGGGAGGGGAAGGGGGAAAGAGGGAGCGGGACGGGAAGGGGGAAAGAGGGAGAGGGACGGGAAGGGGGAAGAGGGAGAGGGAGGGGAAGGGGAAAGAGGGAGGGGAAGGGGGGAAAGAGGGAGAGGGAGGGGGGAAAGAGGGAGAGGGAGGGAGGGAGAGGGAGGGGGAGAGGGAGGGGGAAAGAGGGAGTGGGAGGGGGAGAAAGGAAGGAGGAGAGGGAGGAAGGGGAAAGAGTGGGGGGGGAGCAGCGGAACGGAAGAGGAGTGCCTTTTTATGTGCATGCGCCATAAACACAACAGCAAAAGACTTACTGGCCAGTCCCTGGACCCGGTGACACCAAGGTCTTCGCACGCTCGCTCCCCATGGCTCTCTATGGCCTCTCGCTTCCGGCCCTCTCCATTCAGCCGTTCCCTCCAGCTGCGGATGCCCAATCCAGATGCTTTCTCTACTTCTCCACAGTACTTCAGACATTGCAACTGTTTGGTCCCTGCATTTTGCATGCTCCCTCTCCCCACCCCTCCCCCTCTTCACCCACCCCTCCCTCCCCCTCTTCACCCACCCCTCTATCCCCCTCTTCACCCACCCCCCCTCTACCCCCCTACCTCCACCCCTCCACCATAGTTGAATATCTGAAGTGCAGTTGCAAAATCGGGGAAATAGCATGCAAAACAAAACCTCAACAATTCTGGGTTTAATTATTGAAAAGTTTTATTAAGTTCATTAAGTATCCGAGGAACTGCTGTGCATGGATACATGAGTGTTGTGTCCAGCATTGCCGTGAGAAATAACGAAAGAACATCAGTGTCAGAGCTTCCCTCCCTCCAATGAAATTACTGTTGCGCATGCTTTATGCTCTGCAGTATAGGCCAATGAATCACTTAGTACCCACCTCAGCTGTAGAAGACAGGATGATGTAACTGCCCCTATCTCGTGATGGTTCAATGCTGCTCTCAGGGAAAACATGAATGATGTGAGGGTGCTGGAAAAAGAAGCACATTTCCTTTGGACTATGAACATAAAGCTGGCCATTTAGCCCAGCTGTTCCCTGCTAGTGGTTATGCTACCCGTGCAACTTCCCATCCATTCCCATTTAATCCTGCCTCCTACTATCAGCATCATCTTCCATTTCTTTCACTCTTATCTACCTTTGCCTTAAAGTAACACTGAGGATGGAGAATGGTGTGACTGCATTCCCACCTCACCAGTTGTGTACGCAGCAAGAGCATTCACATTTGTGCTACCACTGGACACGGCATGCTTGTTTCTTTTAGTGCTCAGTCTCTTCTTGCTGAATGTTCCCCAAGTGCTTGACCCCTTTGGATGCCTTCTCTGCTTGACAGGCAGCAGCTGGCAATTGCGGAGTCTCACAAGGCTCGGCATGGTTGTTTCAAGGGCGGATGGGGAAACAGGTGGCTGTGTGTCCATGTGCACCGCTTGGATGGGTGCAGGAACAGGTGACTGTGTAACTGAACAGCAAGGAGAGGGTACCGCAGGTGACGGAAGTGGAGCTTTGAACAGGCAGGCGTATGTATGGTCCATCAGATCATTAGGCCAGGGGGTGAAACGCTCAGGATCCATGGATTGTGGCACGCGACTGATGTCCAGCACATGGCCACCTCCATCCGAAGCTGCTTCCGGGCAATTGCTGGGCAAATTAATTGGCTCCATCTCATCAGCCTGTCCTTGTGTTTATGGCGCATGCACATAAATAGGCACTCCTCCCCCCGTCCCTCCCTCTCTTCCCCCTCTCTCCTTCCCTCCCTCCTCTCCCTTCCTCCTTCCCTCCTTCCCTTCCCTCCCTCCCCTCCCTTCCTCCTTCCCTCCCTCCCTTCCGTCCCTCCCGTCCCTCCTTCCTTCCCCTCCCTCCACTCCCTTCCTCCGTCCCTCCCTCCCTTCCTCCTTCCCTCCCTCCCTTCCTTCCCCATCCCCCCTCCCTCCCTCCCCTTCCCGTCCCCTCCCCTCCCTTCCTCCTTCCCTCCCTCCCTCCTTTCCCTCCTCCCTTCCGCCCTCCTTTCCCTCCTTCCCTCCCTTGAAATGTTTTCAGACCAACTTAACAACAGGGACTGGAGCACATGCGGTGCCCCAGACAGTGTAAATATTTTCAGAGCAACTTATCTTGGAACAATCTCCTCTGTCTAATAAAAATGAAGCAAATGTCCAAAATGACTAAATAATTGAGATAAAATGCCCGACGAAACCTCTCCTCCTTCCATTTTCAGAACAAAGTGATTGATGACAACGCTACGTCATCAGGATGCGCCGCGGTGTGCACATGCGCACACGGTCTCATGCCCTCTGCGCATGCGCTGCGGTTCGGTTTGCCAGGACCAGTTTGCGCATGTGCAGATGACGTTATCGCATGTGTGTCAATCTTCTGAAAGCTCCACTCTCTCACTCCAGCCATTGTATTCTGCCACGTGTTTGTTAGGTTTCATCTCTGTGACTCTTTGAGCAGCGCCATCTTTAGTCCTGGCAGCTGCTGCAGTCGCAGGCTGTGACGTTTTCGTGGCACATGCTGTATTTGCGCATGTGCCAAAACAGCGCCACCTACCGATCGCGTTGTCAACAATTGCAGTATTTTCAAAAACTCGCGCCGAAGCTTTCGGAAGATTGGCGCACATACGCACAAGGTCTCATGCCCTCTGCGCATGCGCTGCGGCCCGGTTTGCCAGGACCAGTTGGCGCATGCGCAAAGGCCAACCTGGCGTGTTCCAAGAGGAAGATGACGTTCCGCGATGACGTCATCTGCGCATGCGCAAACTGGTCATGGCAAGCCGAACCGCAGCGCATGCGCAGAGGGCCTGAGACCGTGTGCGCATGTGCACACCGCGGCGCAATCTGATGACGTAGCGTCGTCATCAATCACTTTGGAATATTAAAGCCAGGATTAAAAGAGATTAAAATGTTTGCTAACAACGCAACCACTGGGTGGCGCTGCAGTGGCACAGGCGCAAATGCACCCTGTACCACTAAAACGTCACAGTCTGCTACGTCAGGCATCTGCCAGGACTAAAGATGGTGCTGCTCAAACAAAGACACGAAGGCAGCTTAAACACATGGTAGCACACAATGGCCAGAAGGAGTGAGCGAGTGGGCCAAAGTGAGGAAGCCAGGGAGGTGGTGAAGTAAGCAAGCGGGGGGAGGGGGGAGGGAGTGCAGTGAGCAAGCGGGGGAGGGGTTGGGGTGGTTTAGTGAACAAGCGGGGTGGTAGTGGAGGGGTGGGTGGCGGTGAAGTGAGCAAACATCGTCCAGGGAGTCGAGTTTGGGGGTCAGCAGCAAGGTTAGCGTGAACGGCTGAGGGGAAGTGGCGTCGAGGCCTGGAGTGAGTTGCCGGGGGAGAGCGCGGCTCATGGGGCGGGAGCGAGTGATCGGAATCGAACTCCAGCCGAGTTCGGTGGCGGTGGGGCTGGTGGTGAATGGGGGGAGGTGGGGATGGATACGCTTTATCGCGCATGCACGACGATGGACATGGCACAGATGACGTTATCCTACGCATGTGCCACTAAGTGCTGGCAAGATGGAACTGCGCATGTGCGAAGCTTCGGACACTGATGGATTCAGCGGGCAGGTGTGTTGTCATGAATCACTTTGTACAAAAAAATGCAACAACTAAACTTTCAAACGAGACAGGATTAAAATACTGACAGTTTCCAATCAAAGAAAGTGAATTGATTGTTTTAAAAGCATTAGTCAATTTTAGGGGGCGTCATATTGCCCACGTTTGGCACTTTTGCCCGAACTCTCACTCATGGCAATATTTGACCATTTTGGCCTGCCCCTCTCACTTTCTTCCTCTCTATGCCTCTAACCTTCTCCATCGCTGTTCCTCTCACTTCTCTCTCATTCCCGACAGTTTTCACTTTCTGACTCCTCATTCCCAACTCATCATCTCTCTCTCCCTTCTCATTCTCCTCCCTTCCTCTCACTCCCTCCTGCTTTCTTCCTCCCTGCACCATCACTTTCTCTCTTGCCCAGCCCTCTTACGTTTTCCTTCTCCCTGCCATCTCAATTTCCCTCTCTCCTTACTGCTCTCTCATTCTCCACCCGCCTGATCTTATCACTTTCTCTCTCTCTGCCCCCTCACCGTCTCTCTCTGTTTTTAGCAAGCACGTGTGTTTTTAAATATCAAAATTACATATTTTTCTTTACTGAATTAAACTCATGTGTTGGGATTGCGGCTGAATAGGTCTGGTTATGAGTTAAAATTCCACAGGTTCTGATTCGGACTTGCCCCAGGTAAGGTTTTTATATTTTACGGACTGACTCCAGGGGTAAAGCAATGGATGATTTATTGGTTAAAACCCCTAACAGAGCATCTTATATCCCTCGCCATATCTTGAGAATAAAAAAGGTGAATGCAAGAAATGTTAAATCTCAGGATATATTGCTGGGGCTGTGATTCGATATGAAAAACATGGGATGTAGACTGTGAATGGAGTTTGTAAAGTACGGATTTAGTGTTTCTTGTTGATGGTGTCACTGTGTTGCGAACCAACTGTGAGTTTAGAAACAGGAAACAAAAGTAAATATTCCCCGTGAAATTTTAACTGACAATCTTGGTCTCGACGATCAGTGCCCTAATATTCTCTGGTCATTCAGGCCAGTGCATTTCTTAATCTATATTAAAAACTTAGACATGGGTGAACAGGGAACAATTTTGCAGCTGACACAAAACGTGCAAGGAATGTGAACTATGAGCATGATCATGAAAAACTTCAAGAGAACATAGACAGGTAGAATGGGTAGACACGTGGCAAATGAAATTTAGTGCAGAAAAGTGTGAAGTGATACATTTTGGGAGGAAGAACGAGGAGAGGCAATAGGAAATAAAGGACACAATTCTAAAGAGGGTGCATGAGAAGAGGGACCTGCACAAATGTGCACAAATTGTTGAAGCTGGAAAGGCAGGTAGCGAAAGTTGTAAATGAGGAATACTGAATCCTGGCCTTTATAAATGGAGCAATAGAGCACAAAAGCAAGGGAGGTATGAGGAAATTTCATAGAACACTGGTTCTGTCTCAACTTGAGCATTGGCGGGAATGTCGAGAACCAGAGGACATTGTTTTAAAGTGATTCGCAAAATAATCAATGACAACATGAGAAAAAGCTTATCGACACAGCGAGTGGTTAGGATCTGGAGTGCACTGCCTGCGACTGTGGTGGAGAAAGATTCAATTATGGCTTTCAGAACAGAATGTGATAAGCATCTCCAGAAAATAAAATGTAGGGCCACAGGAAAAGGGAAGGCCAGTACGATGACAAAGAGCCAGCATGGAGACAATGGGTTGAATGGCATCCTGTGCAATAATCATGCGATCATTCTTTGACATGGACTTAATAAAGTGTCTCCAAAAATAAATCAGCATAGAGGCTTTTGAAGGAACAAGTTTATTTCTTTGTGAACAGATGTGAGAAGCTGAAAATCAATACAGTGGAGGTAGAGAAGAGACTGTGGCTACTGTTAACCCTCCTGTCCTGCAGTGTGGCGCCCTGACTCTCCTCCAGGAACTTTGCTTCTGGTCCTCTTTGGTGTGTGTGTGGGGGTGGGGGGGGGGGGTGGGGTGGTGGTGGGGGGAGGGGGGTGGTGTTAGGGGCAGATCTTGCCACTGCCTGCTGTTCTTTGCCACCCGCTCCCTTTGCCAAGATGTTGTTTAAATTTGGGGGGACATTATTCCTATTTCAGATGCAGGCTGTAAGATTATATAAGATAGGGATGGTTTATGTCCGTTTTTAAAGTCGGCATAGACTTGGCAACTCAATGCTTGATTTGAATCAAATTTCTTGAGATTTTCTTTTATTCATTCATGGGATGTTGGCGTCACTGGCTAGGCCAGCATTTGTTGCCCATCCCTAATTGCCCTTGAGAATGTGGTGGTGAGCTTCTGCCTCGAACCACTGCAGTCCATTTGGGATAGGTGCGCCCACAGTGCTTTTAGGAAGGGAGTTCCTGGATTTTAACCCAGCGATAGTGAATGAATGGCGATATAGTTCCAAGTCAGGATTGTGTGTGACTTGGAGGGGAACTTGCAGGTGGTGGTGTTCCCATGCCCTTGTCCTTCTAGTTGGTAGAGGTTCAGGGTTTGGAAGGTGCAAACTGAGGAGACTTGGTACGTTGCTGCAGTGCACATTGTAGATGGTACACACTGCTGCCACTGTGCATCGGCGGTGAAGGGAGTGAATGTTTGTGGATGGGGTGCCAGTCAAGAGGGCTGCTTTGTCCTGGATGGTGTCGAGTTTCTTGCATGTTGTTGGAGCTGCACCCATCCAAGCTAGTGAGAGTATTCCATCACACTCCTGACTTGTGCCTTCTAGATGGTGGACTGGCTTTGGTGCGATCAGGAGGTGAGTTACTTGCTACAGGATTCCTAGCCTCTGACGTGCTGTTATAGCTATGGTATTTATTTGGCTACTCCAGTTCAGTTTCTGGTCAATGGTGGCTCCTATGATGTTGATAGTGGGGGATACAGCAATGGTAATGCTATTGAATGTCAAGGGGAGATGGTTAGATTCTCTCTTGTTGGAGATGGTCATTGCCTGGCAGTTGTGTGGCGCGAATGTTACTTGCCACTTATCAGCCCAAGCCCCGATATTGTCCAGGTCTTGCTTCATTTCTACATGGACTGCTGACATCAGTAGCTGAGGAGTCACAAATGGTACCGGATATTGTGTAATCATCAATGAACATCCCCACATCTGACCTTATGTTTGAAGGCAGGTCATTGATGAAGTAGCTGAAGATGGTTGGGCCTAGGACACGACCCTGAGGAACTCCTGCAGTGATGTCCTGGAGCTGAGATGATTGACCATCAAAAACGACAACCATCTTCCTTTGCACTAGGTATGACTCCAACCAGCGAAGGGTTTTCCTCCTGAATCCCATTTACTTCAATTTTGATAGGGCTCCTTGATGCCATACTCGGTCAAATGCTGCTATGATGTTAAGGGCAGTCACTCTCACCTCACGTCTTCAGTTTAGTTTTTTTGTCCATGTTTGAAACACGGTGGTAATGAGGTCAGGAGCTGAGTGGCCCTGTCAGAACCCAAACTGAGATCGCTGAGAAGGTTACTGCTGAGCAAGTGCCACTTGCTTGATGCACTATTGATGATACCTTCCGTCACTTTACTGATGATTGAGAGTAGATTTATGGAGCAGTAATTAACCGGGTTGGACTTGTCTTGCTTTTTGTGCACAGGACATACCTGGGCAATTTTCCACATTGCTGGGTAGATTCCAGTGTTGTAGCTGTACTGGAACAGTTTGGTTAGGGGTGCAGCAAGGTCTGGAGCACAGGTCTTCAATACTATTTCCAGAATATTGTCAGGGCCCATAGCCTCTGCCGTATCCAGTGCCTTCAGTCTGTCTTGACATCACATGGAGTGAATCAAATTGGCTGAAGTCTGGCATCTGTGATGATGGGAACTTCAGGATTGGGTTAGTATCTGGGTTTCTCAATCTCTCAGTTATCTAGACTGACTCAGTTAGTCTCAATTAGCCAAAATCTCAATTTGGCTAATAAAGACTGAATTCCCCACACTATCAATGCAATCCTTAAGCCGTGGGGTTGGATAAGAGTCTGTTTTAGTTACGACATTAATTTTTGGAAAATCAATGCAAAATCCTTTGAAATAATCCTGTTATGACAGCAGCATCACTGGTGAATTGCAGCTACTTTGATTCGGTTTAATTATATATATATATTTTTTTTAAAGCATATATTGATCCTCCTGTGTGATGAGTGCCAATTTATCAGTATTGAATCGAAGAGGGTTCTGTCTGAGTCTTCCTACATCAATCCCATGAATAGCCAGATGAGTTAGATCTGACTTATCTGCAAATATCGTTTTAAATATTTTGGAAGCTCAGCTGTATCCCTTTTATGCAGTTCAGAGAGGCAGCGTAGAACTGAATGTAAATTTTCTAACACTTCTGCATTTACCAGTTTCACCACAGGGGATTCAATCTGAGTGTTCTTAGTCTTTGTTCCATCCTTCAGTTCATCAAAAGTAACACTATCCTTAACCTCCTCTTCTGTCATTTGTCATATGTTTACTGGCTGACAATGATCACAATCACAGTCATAGTATATTTTCAACATATTCACGTGGCGTATCCTTTGACTTATCGGTCTGTCTGGTGCGCGAACCAAATACTTCACCTCACTGAGATTCCTTTTTAATGAAGTGAGGTCAATTGAACCTAGCTTTCAGTTGTTCCCCAGGCAAAGATAACAAATCTAAAATCATGTCTCCAGGCTACAACCTACGTGCCTTGACTGCTCTATCCACTTGAATGTTCATCACTTGCTGTAACATGCAGGTGCAGCAAGCAATTAGGAAGGCTAATAGGATGTTAGCCTTTATTGCAAGAAGAATTGAGTAGAGGAGTAGTGAAGTCTTACTTCCATTGTATAGAACCTTGGTTAAACCGCACTTCGAGTACTATGTGCAGTTTTGGTCCCCTTACCCTAGGAAGGATATTATTGCCATAGAGAGAGTGCAACGAAGGTTCACCAGACATGTTCCTGGGATTGTGGGACTGTCCTCTGAAGAGAGATTGGGGACACTGGGCCTGTGTTCTCTAGAGTTTCGAAGAATGAGAGGTAATCTCATTGAAATCTACAAAATACTTTAAGGGATAGACAGAGTAGATGCAACTAAGTGTTTCCCCTGGTTGGGGGGTTGGGGTTCTAGAACCAGGGGACACAATTTCAAAATGTGGGGGAAACCACTTATGACAGAGATGAGGGGAAATGTCTTTACTCAGAGGGTTGTGAATCTTTAGAATTCGCTACACCTGAGGGCTGTGTAGGCTAGTTATTCAATATAGTTAAAGCAGAGATTGACAGATGTCTAAATACAAATGACAGAATGGGATATGAGGATAGTGTGGGAAAAGGGCATTGAAGTGGATGATCAGTCATGATCGCATTGAATGATGGAGCATGTTCGATGGGCCGAATGGCCTACTACTGTTCCTATTTTCCCACATTCCTATGTTCCACTGGAATCTCATGGAGAATTCTCAAGATTTCACTACGGAACCCGGGCAAAAAAAAAACCTGATGAACTATAGCCCAATCCTGATCACTGGGCCTTTGTGGTGATCTTCACTTTCTCATTAGAATGTCATTCTTGATATAATAGCACTCAAGGACCTTTTCATCATCTGCCTCAGAAGAGACAATCTGAGACACACTTTTTAAATCTTGACTAAAAACAAAAAGTGCTGGAATACTTAGTAGCTCTGACAGCATCAGTGGAGAGAGAAAAATTTAACGTTTCAGGTCTGTGACATTTCATCAGAACTGGCAAAAGTCAGAAATGCAATAAGATTTGAGCCAGTGAAAGGGGGAGGGGGGAAGGAGAATGCCAGCATGCGATATGGCAGGGAGCAGGAAAGATTAAATGACAGAGATGTCACAGAGTAAAAGGAAAAGGGAGTGCTTATAGTTGCAGAAAAAGGCAAAGCATGCGTCAGAGACAGTGTTAATGATTGAATAATGAACAGTTCTGCCTGAAAGCAGAACCGTGAAAAAAATAAGACAGGAAAATGGTTAGAAAGGATAGTCCTCTGCCATTTGTGCCACCTGCAGCGTGATGCCACCCCCAAACACATCTTCCACACCCCTCTTTTTGAAGGGACCATTCCCTCTGCGACACCCTGGTCCACTCCTCCATCACCACCAACACTTCGCCCCATCCCAGGGCACCTTCCTATGCAATCACAGGATGTGTAACACCGGCCCTTTTACATCCTCTGTCCTCATCATCCAAGACCGCAAATATTTCTTCCAGGTGAAGCAGCGATTGACTTGTGTTTCTTTAATTTATTTTCTCATATTCATTGCTCACAGTGCAGTGTTCGCAACATTGGGGAAACCAAACACAAACTGGGTGACCACTTTGTGGAACATCTCTGCTCAGTTCACAAGCATAATCCCTATTTTCCAGTTGCTTGCTAATTTAATTTATCACCCTTCTCTCATGCCCACATTTCCGACCTTGGCCTGCTACAGTGTTCTAATTAAGCTCAGATTATGTCTATCTTCCGATTAGACGCTCTTGATTATTCTTCCTGATGAGGCACTTCTGAACTCAACTGAGTTCAACAATTTCATATTTGCATACTTATTTATTTATTTTTAAACAATGTACCTGCCTTAAACTTGTTTTTCTTGTTTCTTGCTTTCAAACAGAGGTGTTCATATTTCTGCATTGAACACTCCGTCTGGACTCTTGTTTTGTTTTTTTACTGCGACTGTTAGCAATACGTTTACCATTTGTTCCATGATATCTCTGTCATTTATTCTCTCCTTCCGTCTGCCCTATCACCCACCTTGCCTTTTTTTTTTAGAATTAGAATTAGAACATTACAGCGCAGTACAGGCATTTCGGCCCTCGATGTTGCGCCGACCTGTGAAACCATCTGACCTACACTATTCCATTTTCATCCATATGTCTATCCAATGACCACTTAAATGCCCTTAAAGTTGGCGAGTCTACTACTGTTGCAGGCAGGGCGTTCCACGCCCTTACTACTCTCTGAGTAAAGAAACTACCATAGACATCTGTCCTATATCTATCACCCCTCAACTTAAAGCTATGTCCCCTCGTGTTTGCCATCACCATCCGAGGAAAAAGACTCTCACTATCCACCCTATCTAACCCTCTGATTATCTTATATGTCTCCATTAAGTCACCTCTCCTCCTCCTTCTCTCCAATGAAAACAACCTCAAGTCCCTCAGCCTTTCCTCGTAAGACCTTCCCTCCATACCAGGCAACATCCTAGTAAATCTCCTCTGCACCCTTTCCATAGCTTCCACATCCTTCCGATAATGCGGTGACCAGAACTGCACGCAATACTCCAGGTGCGGTCTCACCAGAGTTTTGTACAGCTGCAGCATGGCCTCGTGGCTCCGAAACTCGATCCCCCTACTAATAAAAGCTAACACACCATATGCCTTCTTAACAGCCCTATTAACCTGGGTAGCAACCTTCAGGGATTTATGCACCTGGACACCAAGATCTCTCTGTTCATCTACACTACCAAGAATCTTCCCATTAGCCCAGTACTCTGCATTCCTGTTACTCCTTCCAAAGTGAATCACCTCACACTTTTCCGCATTAAACTCCATTTGCCATCTCTCAGCCCAGCTCTGCAGCCTATCTATGTCCCTCTGTACCCTACAACATCCTTAGGCACTATCCACAACTCCACCGACCTTAGTGTCATCCGCAAATTTACTAACCCACCCTTCTACACCCTCTTCCAGGTCATTTATAAAAATGACAAACAGCAGTGGCCCCAAAACAGATCCTTGCGGTACACCACTAGTAACTAAACTCCAGGATGAACATTTGCCATCAACCACCACCCTCTGTCTTCTTTCAGCTAGCCAATTTCTGATCCAAAGCTCTAAATCACCTTCAACCCCATACTTCCGTATTTTCTGCAATAGCCTACCATGGGGAACCTTATCAAACGCCTTACTGAAATCCATATACACCACATCCACTGCTTTACCCTCATCCACCTGTTTGGTCAACTTGTCAAAAAACTCAATAAGGTTTGTGAGGCACGACCTACCCGTCACAAAACCGTGCTGACTATTGCTAATGAACTTATTCTTTTCAAGATGATTATAAATCCTGTCTCTTATAACCTTTACCAACATTTTACCCACAACCAAAGTAAGGCTCACAGGTCTATAATTACCAGGGCTGTCTCTACTCCCCTTCTTGAACAAGGGGACAACATTTGCTATCCTCCAGTCTTCCGGCACTATTCCTGTCGACAATGACGACATAAAGATCAAGGACAAAGGTTCTGCAATCTCCTCCCTAGCTTCCCAGAGAATCCTAGGATAAATCCCATCTGGCCCAGGGGACTTATCTATTTTCACACTTTCCAAAATTGATAACACCTCCTCCTTGTGAACCTCAATCCCATCTAGCCTAGTAGCCTGAATCTCAGTATTCTCCTCGACAATATTTTCTTTCTCTACTGTAAATACTGACGCAAAATATTCATTTAACACTTCCCCTACCTCCTCTGATTCCACACACAACTTCCCACTACTATCCTTGATTGGCCCTAATCTAACTCTCGCCTTCTGTTCTTCTTTCCCTCCTCCCCCTTTCACTTACTCAAAGCAAGGAACTGGCATTTCAAACATCTGCCAGTTCTGATGAAAGGTCATTGATGCGAAACATTAATCTGTTTCTCTCTCCATAGATGCTGGCAGACCTGCTGAGTATCTCCATCACTTTCTGCTTTTCTTTCAGATTTCCAGCATCCACAGTATTTTGTTTTTATTCTTAAATCGGGGTCTACCTGCAATGCCTCAATTGACGGCAATGTGCTAAGCAATTTACCATTGCTAGTTTTGGAGCCATTTTCACCAAAATCTGCATTCAAATCCTTGAAAAAAGTCTCAGCCAACCAAACAGCCGAATTCTCCTCCACAGTAACTGAATTTCATCTTGTTTAATCTTCTGAGCCTGGGATCTTGTCATGACGCAGTCTTGGACTATTCCAGGAAATTCCTCCTGTGAAACCTCATTTTCAGCAACCTCAACAGGCTTTTCTGAAACTATGGAGACGCCAAGACCTTATTCCCTGCTAAGTCATTCCCTAGCATCAAATCCACTCCTTCAATATACAAATCCAGGTTGAGTCCCACCGTTACTGGACCGGTGATTAAACCACATTGCAAATCAACCTGATGGAATGGAACGGAAAAATAACCCTCTTCAATGCCCTGTAGTATGACTTTCATATTCACAGCACTGTTTGGAATAAGGCCTCCATCCGTTGCTACCACTTATGACTGATGCACCCCGTACCTCGAAGCAGCACAATCGGCCTGCCTGATTCATCTGACTGCTCTTTCCCCTCCTGTCCTGCGGTGGGGCACCGTGACTCTACTCCTCTCACCCCCATTCCCCACCCACCTAGTTGTATTTTCAGATCCCCAGCGATAATCCTGGTACCATTCATTTTATGGATGTCTACTCATAAATTTTACATTTGCCGACTGGAAACACTGGGACCTGACTCTGGGCTGCTTTCATTTGTTTTGTTTATTAATTATTTGAATAATTGATGTAGCTGGATATTTCACCATAATCTTAAATCGCTCTCTGAACTTGGACTGAGTCACCCCATAAATGAATGAGTTTGTGCAGCAACTTAAATTCCGCAGCATCATTCCAACTTGTCGAAACACATGCAAAGAATCAGTGTAGTCTCTGGGATTTCTTCCTGCAATGTTATAATATAAGAATTCTATAACATGTGTCAACCACAGAAGTATGAAACTGCCGGATATGGTGAAGAGTAAAATCACAGATTTCCTTCTGCTCTCCATCTCTGGGTCACTGCAATTCTCTCCCTTGCTCTTCATCCTCAGTCCCTTACGAACTCGACTGGCCACTAAAATGTATCTGACTGTCAGAACGTTGAGCAACAAAATTAAAGTGAATGGGAGAATTGGTGTTAAAACCTTATCAAACCAGTAAAACCTGTCCCATCTGGGCTCTGTAAGAAAGCTTGGATTTATAGCACACAACCATGGTACATTGTTGATTATCCGTACAGGTTCATATATAAAGTAGAAGGGAATGTTTTTTAAACAGAACAGAATGCCAGTTGTTGCTACAACCACAGCCACAGTTTTTTCAGTGCAATATTTTGCTTTCAGCCTCTGGCAACAAATAGCCACAAATCGATCAAAGGAGAAAGTGACAGTGAACCAGACAGAACAGTCTATCGCTACTCTAATCAGGACAAGGATAACACTACACACAGGGGTGATGTTCAGGAAAGATTCCAGGAAATAATAATAATTGATCCTGAAAAGTATGATATCAGTGATAATGACCAGTAGATCCGCCATTGCCATGGCCACCAGGTAGCGAGTGGTGCAGGTGGAGAGGCCGCAATTTCCCCGAGACAGGATCACAATCGCCAGTAAATTAACTGTAAGAGAGAAAAGGGAAAAGAGACTGGAAGATGCAGTTAAATAATTCTCCATGTCTGAGCCAGGCATTAAGGACCGGATTTTAACACCAAAAACAACAGCACATTATAGTTATTTAGCACCTGTAATGTAATAAACATCCCAAGGCATGTCACAGGAGCATTATAAAACAAGGTATGACACTGAGCCACAAAAGGAGATCGTATGTCAGATGACCAAAATATCGACAAAAGAACTAGTTTTTAAAGTAGAAAAGTGAGGTGGAGAGGTATTGGGAGTGTATTCCAGAGCCTGGGGCTGAGGAAATAGAAGACAGGACTAGCCATGTTGGAGTGATTAAAATCAGGGATATTCAAAAGGCCAGAAATGGAGGAGTGCAGACATCTTGGAGGGTTGTGGGACTGGATGTGATTTCAGAGATGGGGAAGGGTGGGGCCATGGAGAAACTTGAAAACAAGGATGAGAATTTTGAAATCAAGACATTGCTTGACTGGGAGCCGATGTGGCTCAGCGAGCTAGGGTGATAAGGGAAGGGGACTTTTGCGAGTTAAGACACGGGTAGCAGAAAAACTAGCGCGTTTAGATCGGTCAAATGTTCAGGAATCTCAACCATGACCTCAATCAACCGCCAACTCACTCACTTCCAGAGTTAACAGAGGAGAGTGGCCGACCTGCAGACCGCACCCAGGAGGCAGGTCAGCATGTTACATTTTGCAACGAGGCTGGCAGCCTCTGACTTAATCTGGTTTTCAGCTTTAATATTCACCGGCCGAAATTCCCAGCCCTCGGGAAACCTGACAGCTGAAATGAGGTGGGCACAGCTTCAGAGAGAGGGAAGGCGTCTTTACCTCACTGGTTGGGAGACAGGGGGAAGCAGGAGTACATTCCCTGGCTTCCCAAGCTGCCCATCCATCAGACTATCAGGCAACCCCATACAAAGGCACGTGGGTCCCGTGATCGGATGCTTCCCCAAGATCCGACCATCTCATCCAGGGAATGAATAACACCACTCCTTCCTCACTCAGATCAGAGACTCACCCCAGAGTTGCAACTCGGACCCGCCCAGGATCTGACTCATTCGTGGTCGTAAGTAGGAACTACCTAGTCCAGCAATCTGGTCTGGAGTCCCCCAGTCTGACAGGAAGCCAAGCGTGTCAATCAGGCTGTCTTCCTGTGGGAACATGTCAAAGCCAATAGATGTACGCTGTGGTGTTGAAAACTTACAGCAGGCCAGGAGACAAATGTATTTCCACCCCTCCCCCCCCCCCCCCACTACTTCTAAAACCAGGCATCATTATTGGAGCAAAAGCAAAATAATGAAACTACTGTTAACCTGAGTTAACTGTTAACCTGGGCAGGAGTGATTCAGTGACAAAAGGGGTGATGGTGCAAGGCGAATGGTACAATTAAAGAAACAGAAGATGGGCCCAGGGGAGATGTAAGTGGTTACAGCAGAATAACAGCGGGAGAGGAGAGCATGGCAAATCTGGCAAAGAGAAGACTCCATTGACCCAGAAAAGTTACAGAGAATGGAGGGTAGAGCCCAAAGGTATGGACTAGCCTGCCGGCTGTGTGACAGTGGGGGAACCTTACCCCAAGCACCAGCCCACACCTCTTTCACTCCCAGTGACTTGAACATAGCCATGCTCCTTTAACCGCAGAGATTCTCTGGGAAAATGGGAGGAATGGTTATAATTTGAAGTTTTTTAATCTGAGTGACGAGTCTGGCAGGCAGTAAAGTGGAGCTGCATTAAAATTCCCCAGCTTAGATAAGAGAAAAAGAAAAAAAATATTCATCAACCACTTACATTCTTTCCTGTTATGTCGCACTTGGATTTTCATTAAAATTCTCTGAACCCACAGACTCACCCCCCTAACTTTCGCCACTGTCTCTCGGTTATCCTTTATCTCTGATATACAACTTGTATCTTGTACAGCGACTGAAGGCTGAATAGGATAGAAGAAGGAGCACTTCTTTCCTCCTCAGCACCGAATTCCCACATGAACCAAATTTCCAGCTTTGCACTCGGTCTGCATTGCACTCAGGCAAAGGAAACAGAGCTGGTACCCAAACACACTCCCATTTGAGTGTGGAATACCCCAATGCTTGCACCCGAGATCCACACACCCGTACTTAACAACAGGGTCCCTGCACAGGTTCAGGATCCTGTAAGGGATTTTATTCCTACACCAGAGCTGGTGAGGAAGAGAGGAGTTCCAGTGGGAATGGTGAGTGAATGAAACAAAATGAATCAATTCCAAATGGGGCCGTTGGAATGTACCAGCAGGAGATTGTGGAGGGAATGTGTCTGGGAATGGCCTTGTGAATCTGTCAGGCAAGATCCCATCCACAGTGAGTTTCGGGACATCTCTAGTTTACTGGACGTTGGATCAGACAGGGGTGGACTAAGATGGACCGAAATGTATATTAAATTCTTGCTCCCAGCACAGAATGATGGAAGTTTTGTGTGTTCTCGGACAGTCGGGCAGAATAACCCAGTGGATGAGGATTCAGAGCCTGAAGAAGGGAAAGATAACTCTGAGGGCCAGAACTAAACTGTCAAATAATAGTGGATAAATTCATCCAAAATCTTTGAGACATTTAAGATTGAAGAAGAAAGATATTTGGTAAAGTTAACCGTACATAATGAAGAGATATGGAAGAGAAAGCTGAGGCACTATTATCTGTTTATCCCAAAAATCATCTGAACAGGGAACCGTACCAAAGGACCACTGCTGGACAGCTTTTAAATTCTTGTTTTTAAAGTGGGTCATAGAACAAGTCGAAAGAACTATAGTCCAGTTCGGATAAAGTCAGTAGTAGGAAAGATAATGGAGCCCTTATTCAAACATGTAACAGAAAATATCTAGAAGCACAAAACATAATAAAACATAATCAACACATATTCCAAAAGGAAGGTCATACTCGACCAATATTATTGAATTCTTTGAATAATATCAGAAAGTCTTGATAAGGGAATTCAGTGGATGTATTCTATTTTAGGCAACAGCTGGAGTACTGAGTACAGTTCTGGGCACTACACTATAAGAAGGATATGTTTGCACTGCAGAGGGTGCAGAGGAGATTCACCAGGATGTTGCATGGGCTAGAGTATTTCAGCTATGAAGAGAGATCGAAAAGGCTAGGGTTGTTTTCCTTACAGCAGAGAAGGCTGGTGTGGGGGCGGTGGGGGGGAGACATGATTGAGGTATACAAAATTATGAGGGGCTGGAAAATGGGATTAGAATAGTTAGGTGCTTGATGGCCGGCACCGACATGATGGGCCGACGGTCCAGTTTCTGTGTTGTATAATTATGTGACTCTATTGGTGCAGTTGAATAGGAAACGGATCAACAGCAATGCATTTTGCTTTGCCTTATTGCCAAACATCTTCAAGCAATAGCAAAAATATTTTGGTTTTCAATCTATTAACTGCTTAAAACATGGAGAAAGCTCCATGGAGCGGAGAGATCAGTCAGCTTAAGCAATGACTTCAACAGAGAATCACGTCCTTTCACTCTGGTTAGTGAACCACACTCAGTACAATTCTAAAGCGACAGATACTCCCTGTAATACATTGCCACTGTGGTCAAGTGTGCCTCTTCGGTTCGTGACCCATACTCAATATGATTTTACACCAACTGATACTCCCACTAATACTTTCCCTCGGTGAGTTGCCTGCACTGAGGTCTGACCCGACGGTGCACAATATTCCACTAAAGGCAATAATTTAATAATTCAGAGAGCCAGTGAGTTATACAATAAAAGCCTAGAACTAGTTCAGGACATTTGAATTAGCAAAATGATATCACTTATCTGGTGTCTGTAGAGCAATGACAACTGGATCAGCATGTAACATTATCAGTCACACCCAGACACCGGATTTACACAACTACAATGGTTATAGTCACTTACCAGGAACACCTATGAAAATAAGGGTTGTGTGGAATGTTTTCTCGACACTGTAAAATGTTTCATACATTTTCGTTGTGAAGTGATCTGCCTGTTTGTGCTGCAGGCAACCTCCCTGTATTAAACTCTGAGGTGATACATTCCCGGAGTCTGTAATTTATAACCTGTAGGATCTCCATGGAGATTTTGAGGTTACACCATGGTTCATGTTTTACATTTGAGCAAACAGATTACGACATCGGATTAAGTCCATGTTGCAATAGAATATATTTGGTTATGAGACTGAATTGGAAAAACACAAAGACTGCACAATTCTGATCACAATCATTAAAGAATGAAAATTAGAAGTTGCGTTTTCCCAGCAATGGGACTCATCTTTCAAACGCCATCCGTACCATCGTTAGATCTCATATTATTTCAGTGATGTCCGTCTCTCAACTGTGGTGTAGGAACTGAGGGGTTAACAACTGCCATGTTTAGTCGGTTGTTACTATACCACCTGGATGAACCTATGCAGGTTATGGCCTGCTACAATTCATAAGAGGCACTCTGTTTTAAAGTAGAATGCTGTTAAGTGATGATGTGGTTATGTTTGAGAATAGTTACACTTTGTATATGTATTAATGTGTTATATTAGAATTAAGTTATGTACCTTGTGTTTGGAATCATGTTATTATGTGAAATGTATATTAGTATGCGGTATTGGAGAGATCATTTGAATATGTCAGCAGACAAACATACGAATTAGAAGCATGAATAAGACACTCGGCCCCTCAAGCTTGCTCCACCACTCGATAAGTTCATGGCTGAACTGATTGTTCCACTTCCCACATACCCCCGATAACCTTTCACCCCCTTTCTCATCAATAATCTATCTATGTCTGCCTTGAAAATATTTAAAGACTCTGTGTCCACTGCCTTTTGAGGATAGAGTTCCAAAGAGTCTTGACCCTCTGTGAGAGAAGAAAGATTCTCCTCATCTCTGCCTTAAATGGGTGACCCCTTGTTCTAGACCCCTGGTTCTAGATTTTCCCGCAAGAGGAAACGTCATTTCTACATCCACCCTGTCAAAACCCCTCAGGATCTTACATGTTTCAAACAGGTGGTGAAAGACTGTGTTGAGTGCAGCAACAATAGCAGAAATGGCTTTTGCTTTGCGATAGGATGTGTTGTTAACTGCTTTTCTACATTTCAGTTGAGACAGAATCAGAGTCACAATAAGTGATAGACTTATAGGCCTCATGGGGATGGGAATGTAAATAAAGGTATTTGGAGGCTATTCATGACTGTAATGGTGATGGGCATATCAAAGATTCCCCATTGTGTGACAATAACGTGGACCATCAAGCCATCTGAAGAGACAATGTACAGAAGGTGAGGTCATATTAGACCAACCAAAAGGGTTAAGGTCGAATGTAACCCAAAGTGGAATGAAAGAACCCTCGAAGGGGCGGGGGCGTTGGTGGGTGCAGTGGGTACAAATTAAAGATGTTGAGAGACAGCAGCATGCACTGATTCGGAGAAGAGACACCCGACAGTTAACAGAAAACTCAAGAAATAAGGCATCACTATGGCAGCTCTGGAAGCAAGAAGTGAGGATACTCTGCAATCTGCTGTATAACGATTGCTGTTGGTTAAATATTGCTTTTATATTCTTGCTGTACTTAATAAACTCTCTATCTTGATTTAAGAATAGCAGAGTCTGTACATTGTGGGTCAAAGGCTATTCAACGTCCCACCCAAACACACAAAATCTTACAATGGACATTCAGTATTTAACTCCAATATTATAGTGTCTCTTCCTCTCTCTCAGGGCTGCTCTAGTGCACTCTGAGATGTGGACAACCTCTTTAACTGTGGATATTCAGTTAAGTGATTAAAGTGTGTTATTTGTAAAGATATGCATTGCAGAATGTAATGCAGTATAGAGTATTGCAGAATTCAATGCAGTATAGAGCATGGCTACCTGGCCTGAACCCCACGGGTGGGTCGGGTGGCTCTTCCGGGTCCGGCATTTGGGCTCGGGTCGGTCCGGGCTGGGTCAGACACACTCTAATGGCCTTGCATTACAGATGTGTTAGTGAAACATTGGAAACTGCAGAACTTTTGAAGTGTGCTTCCTACTGTGCTTGGTATTTCAACTTACTGTGTAGTGGGACAACCTGTCTGGACACAACTCCATGGGATTCTGTTTAACGAGTGACCAAACAATCACTAACTTTTATGGTAACAATCTTCAGCTCACCACCTCCGGTACGTGGCTCCAATCTTAATGTTAAACAACCTTTCAAGTCCATTTACAGTTTTTGTTGCTTATCTGCACAAGCTTTAAAAAGTGAAAAACGGAAGCTAAGTTAAATGAACATTCCGGTGGTCGGATGGGGTCTGGTCATGCACGGGACAAAATGATCGGACTCGGGCCGTGTCAGGCTCGGGTCGGGTGTGGTTCTGTCGGGCTCGGGTCGGGTTTCATTTGCAGATCCGAGCAGGCCTTTCAGCTCTATTTTCAGATACTCTGGAGCTGCCACTGTTCTATGTTTTAGAATCTAACAGAACTCATTGTCTCTCCAGTGGCGTGCATTTCAGTAAATGAAAAACACCAAGAACAGTGGTAGGACTCCAAAAATACTGGGTGGCAAATTCTAGGTCCATGGACATAAGGACATGTTTGGATATGTTACCAAAAGCTTGGTCAAAAAGGTAGGTATTAAGATGCGGCTTAAAGGAGGAGAGACAAGTTGGAGAGGTTTCGGGAGTGGATGCTAGAGGTCTGGCCCGAGACAACTGATGACGCAGCCGTTAATGTTGGAATAATTCAAATTAGAAATGCATGAGAGGACTGAAAGGGGGTCTTGAAAACAAGGATGAAGAATTTGAAGATCAAGGCGTTTCTGTGCTGGGAGCCAGGATAAGTCAAGTGCACTGTTACGATAGGTTTGGTGTGATTTGGTCTGATTTGGTGTGAGGTAGGATACGAACATCAGAGTTTTGAACAAGTTCAAGTTTATGTCGGGTGAATGGTGGTCGGCCAGCCAGGAGAACATAGAACATCGAACATGGAACAGGACAGCACAGTACAGGCCCTTCGGCCCACGATGTTGTGCTGAACCTTTAACATACTCTAAGATCAAACTAACTACCTACCCTTCATTCTACTAGCGTCCATGTACCTATCCAAGAGTCGCTTAAATTCCCCTAATGTATCTGCTTCTACTACCACCGCTGGCAGCGCATTCCACGCACCCACCACTCTCTGTGTAAAGAACCTACCTCTGACATCTCCCCGAAACCTTCCTCCAATCACCTGAAAATTATGCGCCCTGGTGATAGCCCTTTCCACCCTGGGGAAAAGTCTCTGGCTATCCACTCTATCTATGCCTCTCATCATCTTGTACCCCTCTATCAAGTCACCTCTCATCCTTCTTTGCTCCAATGAGAAAAGCCCTAGCTCCCTCAATCTTTCTTCGTAAGACATGCCCTCCAGTCCAGGCAGCATCCTGGTAAATCTCCTCTGCACCCTCTCTAACGCTTCCACATCCTTACTATAATGAGGCGACCAGAACTGAACACAATATTCCAAGTGTGGTCGAACCAGGGCCTTATAGAGCTGCAGCATAACCTCGTGGCTCTTAAACTCAATCCCCCTGTTAATGAAAGCAAACACACCATACACCTTCTTAACAACCCTATCAACTTGGGTGGCAACTTTGAGTGATTTATGGACATGGACCCCAAGATCCCTCTGTTCCTCCACACTACCAAGAATCCTGTCTTTAAGCCTGTATTCTGCATTCAAAGTCGACCTTCCAAAATAGTAATAGTAGTAATCCAATCTGCTGAGAACAAATGCATGGATGAATGTTTCAACAGCATAATTTAAACTTAACTAATTTATAACATCTGGAATATTAAAAAAATCTTCGCAATGGTGACAACGAAAGTATCAGAATGTCATAAACACACATCAGGTTCACTAATGTCCTTTACGGGAGGAACTCGAGCCTCCTTGTTCAGTCTGGCCTACTTGAAACTCCAGACTGGCAGCAAGATGGTTCACTCTCAACTGTCCCGTGAAATGACTCAGCAAGTCACTCAGATGCATTTAGCGCTACAGAAATGTCGAATAAGAATGAAGCCAGAAAGAAAACCCAGCATCGTCCTAGGTACTGGAAATAACAAACAGGCACCCTGATCAGTGAACCCTGCAACGTCCTCCTCACTAATATCTGGGGCGAGTGCAGAATTGGGAAGCTGTCTCATAGACTAGTCAAGAAACAACCTGACATAGTCAGGTAACTTACAGTCAATCTCCCAGACTTCTCCATCACTATTCCTGGGTATGTCCTGTCCCACCATCAGGCAGACGATTGGAGGTGGTGACACAGTGATATACAGGCGAGACGTGTATGGATGTCCTCAACATTGACTCCAGACTTCATGCAGTCTCATGGCATCAAGTCGTGCTGATTACTACCTGCCACCATCCGTCAGCTGATGAATCTGTACTCTTTTACCTTGACCACCACTTGGAAAAAGCATTGAGGGTAACAAGTGCACAGAATGTACTCTGCGTGGTGGACTACAGTGTTCATCACCAGAAGTAGCTCTGCAGCAACACTACTGACCTAACTGGCCATGTCGTATAGGACATAACTGCCAGACTGAGCCTGTACCAGCCAGTGAGGGAAACAGCAAGAGGGGGAAAAAATCTAACAATCGCAGATGCATCTCTCCCTGACAGCACTGGTAGGAGTGACCACTGCACAATCTTTGTGTAAATGAAGTACCATCTTCACAATGAGGCTATCCTCCATCACGTTATGTGGCACTACCACTGTATTAAATGGAATAGATTCAGAATAGACCTAGCAGCTAAAACCTGAGCATACATAAGGCACTATGGGCCATCAGCAGCAGTAGAATTGTAGTCAACCACAAATTGTAAGCTCATAGCCTGGCATTATCCCCCACTCTACAATTAACATAAAGCCAGGGACTTGTGCCATTTCCTGCTCCTGCCCGGAACTGGAAAACGTTATCAACTTAGCTTCCAATTTCCACCGAACTCTCACCTTTAACTGGTCCATCTCTGACGCTTCCCTTCCCTTCCTCGAATTCTCTGTTTCCATCTCTGGGGATAGGCTATCCACGAATATTCATTACAAGCCCACTGACTCTCACAGCTACCTCGACTGCACTTCTTTACACCCTGCCTCCTGTAAGGACTCCATTCCATTCCCCCAGTTTCTCCATCTCTGACGCATCTGACAAGGCATTGAACAGGTATTTTGTATCGGTCTTCACAGTGGAGGACATTAATAACATGCCAGTAATTGACAAAGAGATGAACGTAGGTGAGGACCTGGAAACAATCATTATTACGGAAGAGGTAGTGTTGGGCAAGCTAATGGAGCTAAGGATTGATAAGTCTCCTGGCCCTGATGGAATGCATCCCAGGGTACTAAAAGAGATGGCGGGAGAAATAGCAGGTGCACTGACGGTAATTTTCCAAACTTCGCTGGACTCTGGGATAGTCCCAGTTGATTGGAAAACAGCAGATGTGACGCCACTGTTTAAAAAGGGAGGTAGACAAAAGATGGGGAATTATAGACCGGTTAGCTTAACCTCTATACTGGGGAAGATGCTTGAATCTATTATCAAGGAAGAAATAGCAGGGCATCTCGATAGAAATTGTCCCATTGGGCAGACGCAGCATGGGTTCATGAAGGGCAGGTCGTGCTTAACAAATCTTTTGGAATTCTATGATGACATTACGAGCAAGGTGGAAAATGGGGACCCAGTGGATGTGGTGTACCTAGATTTCCAAAAGGCCTTCGACAAGGTGCCGCACAAGAGGCTGCTGCATAAGATAAGGATGCATGGCGTTAGGGGTAAAGTATTAGCATGGATAGAGGATTGGTTGACTAACAGGAAGCAGAGAGTGGGGATAAATGAGTGCTATTCTGGTTGGCAATCAGTCACTAGTGGTGTGCCTCAGGGATCGGTGTTGGGACCTCAATTATGTACAATTTATATAGATGATTTGGAGTTGGGGACCACGTGTACGGTGTCAAAGTTTGCAGATGACACTAAGATGAGTGGCAGAGCAAAGTGTGCAGATGACTGTGAAACTTTGCAGAGGAACATAGATACATTGAGTGAGTGGGCAAAGGTCTGGCAGATGGAATACAATGTTAATAAATGTGAAGTCATTCATTTCGGTAGGAGTAACAGTAAAAAGGATTATTACTTGAGTGGTAAAAAGTTGCAGCACGCTGCTATGCAGAGGGACCTGGGTGTCCTTGTGCATGAATCGCAGAAGGTTGGTCTGCAGGTACCGCAAGTAATTAGGAAGGCAAATGGAATTTTGTCCTTCATTGCTAAAGGGATTGAGTTTAAAAGCAGAGAGGTTATGTTGCAGCTGTATAAGGTACTGGTGAGGCCGCACCTGGAGTACAGTGTGCAGTTTTGGTCTCCTTACTTGAGAAAGGATGTACTGGCACTGGAGAGGGTGCAGAGGAGGTTCACTAGGTTGGTTCCGGAGTTGAGGGGGTTGGCTGATGAGGAGAGACTGAGTAGATTGGGATTATGTTCATTGGAGTTCAGAAGAATGAGGGGGGATCTTATAGAAACATATAAAATCATGAAGGGAATAGATAAGATACAAGTAGAGAGGATGTTTCCACTGGCAGGTGAAGCTAGGACAAGAGGGCATAACCTCAAGATTAGAGGGAGTAGAATTAGGACTGAATTAAGAAGGTACCTCTTCACCCAGAGGGTTGTTAATCTATGGAATTCCTTGCCCAGTGAAGTAGTTGAAGCTTCTTCAGTAAACGTCTTTAAAGCTAAGGTAGATATCTTTTTGAACAATAAAGGAATTAAGGGATACGGTGGGAGCGCGGGTAAGTGGATGTGAGTCCACGAAAAGATCAGCCATGATCTGATTGAATGGCGGAGCAGGCTCGAGGGGACGGACGGCCTACTCCTGCTCCTAGTTCTTATGATCTTATGATCTTATGATCTGTTCTGATGATGCTGCCTTCCACAACATGATATGTATTCCTTTTTCCTCAACCGAGGATTCCCCGCCCCCCCCACCCCACCCCCCCCCCCCCCCCCCCCCCACTGTGGTTGACACGGCCCTCAAACATGTCTGGCCCATTTCTCGCACTTCTGCCTTTACCCTTTTCCCTCCCTCCCAGAACTGCGACAGGGTTCCCCTTGTCCTCAATCTCCACCCTACTAGCCTCCACATACCAAAGGATCATCCTCCGCCAATTTACACCATCTCCAACGTGATTCCACCACCAAATGCATCTTCCCCTCCCCTTCCCTGTCACCATTCCAAAGGGATCGTTCCCTCCGCGACACCCTGGTCCACTTCTCCATTACTTCGACACCTCATTCCTTCCCATGGCACCTTCCCATGCAATAACAGAAGGTGTAATACCTGCCCTTTTACCTCCTCTCTCCTCGTTATCCAAGGCCCCAAACACCCCTTTCAGATGGAGCAGCGATTTATTTGAACTTCTTTCAATTTAATATACTGTATTCTCTGCTCTCAATACAGTCTCCTCTACACTGGGGAGACCAAACGTAGACTTGGTGACCACTTTATGGAACACCTCCACTTAGCCGAATGCATGACCCCGAGCTTCTGGTTGCTGGCCACCTCAACACTGCCCCCTGCTCTCATGCCAACATTTCTGTCTTTGGCAGGGACAGGTATATACCGCAGGGCAAGAATTATAACTGGGGGAAAGGAAATTATGATGCGATTAGGCAAGATTTAGGATGCGTAGGATGGGGAAGGAAACTGCAGGGGATGGGAACAATCTAAATGTGGAGCTTATTCAAGGAGCAGCTACTGCGTGTCCTTGATAAGTATGTACCTGTGAGGCAGGGAGGAAGTTGTCGTGCGAGGGAGCCGTGGTTTACTAAAGAAGTTGAAGCGCTTGTCAAGAGGAAGAAGAAGGCTTATGTTAGGATGAGACGTGAAGGCTCAGTTAGGGCGCTTGAGAGCTACAAGCTAGCCAGGAAGGATCTAAAGGGAGAGCTAAGAAGAGCAAGGAGAGGACACCAGAAGTCATTGGTGGATTGGATCAGGGAAAACCCTAAGGCTTTCTATAGGTATATCAGGAATAAAAGAATGACTAGAGTTAGATTAGGGCCAATCAAGGATAGTAGTGGGAAGTTGTGTGTGGAATCAGAGGAGATAGGGGAAGTGTTAAATGAATATTTTGCGTCAGTATTTACAGTAGAGAAAGAAAATGTTGTTGAGAATACTGAGATTCAGGCTACGAGGCTAGATGGGATTGAGGTTCACAAGGAGGAGGTGTTAGCAATTTTGGAAAGTGTGAAAATAGATAAGTCCCCTGGGCCAGATGGGATTTATCCTAGGATTCTCTGGGAAGCCAGGGAGGAGATTGCAGAGCCTTTGTCCTTGATCTTTATGTCGTCATTGTCGACAGGAATAGTGCCGGAAGACTGGAGGATAGCAAATGTTGTCCCCTTGTTCAAGAAGGGGAGTAGAGACAGCCCTGGTAATTATAGACCTGTGAGCCTTACTTCGGTTGTGGGTAAAATGTTGGAAAAGGTTATAAGAGACAGGATTTATAATCATCTTGAAAAGAATAAGTACATTAGCGATAGTCAGCACGGTTTTGTGACGGGTAGGTCGTGCCTCACAAACCTTATTGAGTTTTTCGAGAAGGTGACCAAACAGGTGGATGAGGGTAAAGCAATGGATGTGGTGTATATGGATTTCAGTAAGGCGTTTGATAAGGTTCCCCACGGTAGGCTATTGCAGAAAATACGGAAGTATGGGGTTGAAGGTGATTTAGAGCCTTGAATCAGAAATTGGCTAGCTGAAAGAAGACAGAGGGTGGTGGTTGATGGCAAATGTTCATCCTGGAGTTTAGTTACTAGTGGTGTACAGCAAGGATCTGTTTTGGGGCCACTGCTGTTTGTCATTTTTATAAATGACCTGGAAAATGGTGTAGAAGGGTGGGTTAGTAAATTTGCAGATGACACTAAGGTCGGTGGAGTTGTGGATCGTGCCGAAGGATGTTGTAGGGTACAGAGAGACATAGATAGGCTGCAGAGCTGGGCTGAGAGATGGCAAATGGAGGTTAATGCGGAAAAGTGTGAGGTGATTCACTTTGGAAGGAGTAACAGGAATGCAGAGTACTGGGCTAATGGGAAGATTCTTGGTAGTGTAGATGAACAGAGAGATCTTGGTGTCCAGGTGCATAAATCCCTGAAGGTTGCTAACCAGGTTAATAGGGCTGTTAAGAAGGCATATGGTGTGTTAGCTTTTATTCGTAGGGGGGTCGAGTTTCGGAGCCATGAGGTCATGCTGCAGCTGTACAAAACTCTGGTGAGACCGCACCTGGAGTATTGCGTGCAGTTCTGGTCACCGCATTATAGGAAGGATGTGGAAGCTATGGAAAGGGTGCAGAGGAGATTTACTAGGATGTTGCCTGGTATGGAGGGAAGGTCTTATGAGGAAAGGCTGAGGGACTTGAGGTTGTTTTCGTTGGAGAGAAGGAGGAGGAGAGGTGACTTAATAGAGACATATAAGATAATCAGAGGGTTAGATAGGGTGGATAGTGAGCGTCTTTTTCCTCGGATGGTGATGGCAAACACGAGGGGACATAGCTTCAAGTTGAGGGGTGATAGATATAGGACAGATGTCAGAGGTAGTTTCTTTACTCAGAGAGTAGTAAGGGCGTGGAACGCCCTGCCTGCAGCAGTAGTAGATTCGCCAACTTTAAGGGCATTTAAGTGGACATTGGATAGACACATGGATGAAAATGGAATAGTGTAGGTCAGATGGTTTCACAGGTCGGCGCAACATCGAGGGCCGAAGGGCCTGGACTGCGCTGTAATGTTCTAATTCTAATTCCAGTATTCCAGTGAACATCAACAGAAGTTCGAGGAGCAGCACCTGATCTTTTGATTAGGGACTCTGCAGCCATGCGGACTGAACATTGAGTTCAATAACTTCATAGAATGACTGGCCTTTTTTATATTTTATTTTTTAACCATGTGCCTATTTTTGATGTAGTCAGAGCACGTCATTATTCCACTGTTAACACTGTCTCTGGACTAATGCTTTACCTTTCATCACACAAAATTTGTCTTTGACATAGGAAAGCTTTGTTATTTAATCTCTCCTGCCATCAGCCCTATCAAACACCTTCCCCTTTGCTCTCTCCCCCACCACGCTCCTCTTCACTTGCTTAAAACCTAATTCTTTTCTCACTTTTCCCAGTTCTGATAAAAGGTCACAGACCTGAAATGTTAACTCTGCTTCTGTATCAACAGATGCCAGAGCTGCTGAGTATTTCCAGCACTTCTTGTTTTTAGTTCAGATTTCCAGCATCTGCAGTATTTTTGCTTTTATTTAAGCCAGGGGCCAACCTTGACTCAATGAAGAGTGCAGGAGAGAATTCAGGATGCAGCATTAAGTCGAACTAAAAATGGGGTGCCCCCTGGTGAAAACAGATCACACCACTACATAAATGCTAAGCAGTTGAAGCAGCATGCGATAAACAAAACAAAACAATACCACAGCCAACAGATCAGATCAAAGCTTTGCAGTCCTGCCACATCCAATTGTGCATGTGGGTGGAGAATTAAACAACTAACCAGAGGCGGAGGCTGCACAAAAATCCCCATCCTCAGTGATGGGGGAGCCCAGCAGGTCAGTGCAAAAACAAGGATGGAAGACTTGAAAGCGCCTTCAGCCAGATCTGACAAGTGGTTGATCCACCTCTACATCCTCCTGTGGTCTACAACGTCATAGATGTCAGTTTTCAGCCAATTTGTTTCACTCCACGTGATAGTAAAAACGGCTAAATGCACTGGAAATAGCGAAGTCATAGAGTATTAGATTCATAGAGTTATACAGCACAGAAACAGCTCCTTTGGCCCATCGTGTCAGTATTGGCAGTCAAGCACCTAACTATTGTAATCCCATTTTCCAGCACTTGGCCCGTAGCGTTGTATGCTATGACATTTGAAGTGCTCATCTAAATACTTCTTAAATGTTGTGAGGGTTCCTGCCTCTACCACCCCTTCAGGCAGTGTGTTCCAGATTTCAACCACCCTCTGGGTCACATTTTTATCCTCAAATCCCCTCTAAACCTCCTTACCCTTAACTTAAATCTATGCTATCTGGTTATTGACCCCCTCCGCTAAGGGAAAAAGTTTCTTTCTATCTAACCTATCAATGCCCGTCATAATTTTGTTTACCTCAATCATGCCACCCGCCCCTCCACCCAGCCTTCTCTGCTCTAAGGAAAACAACCCTAGCCTTTTCAGTCTCTCTACATAGCTAGTTAGGTGGGACAGTAAGCGGTGAGCAGGACATAAAGAGGTTGCAGAAGGATGTGGTCAGATTGGGTGAATGGGCAAGAACATGTCAGATGGCGAAGTGTGAAGTTCTCTGATTTTTTCAGAAAAACTAAAAGCAGAATATTTTGAATGGTAAGAGACTGGGAAAAGTATGCAGTACCTTGGTATTCTTGTACAAGAATCACAGAAAGTTAAACTGGAGGTATACCGGGCAATTAGAAAGGCAAATAGAGTGTTAGCTTTTGTTACAAAGGGATTGGAGCATAAAAGTAAAGTCTTACTACAGTTGTTGAGATGACACACCTGGAACAAAGTGTGCAGATTCGGCCTCCAAACCGAAATAAGTCAATACTCGCTCGAGAGTGAGTGCAACTAAGGTAGACTATACTTGTTCCTTGGATGATTCCTTGGGAATTGTCCGATGTGTTTTATTCTAGAAAGCCAGTTGGTGAAGGATAGAACATGAGACAAATCTTTATATACTTCTGTATTTATTCACACAGTTCTTTTGGGCCTCCTTATCTCGAGAGACAATGGATACGCGCCTGGAGGTGGTCAGTGGTTTGTGAAGCAGCGCCTGGAGTGGCTATAAAGGCCAATTCTGGAGTGACAGGCTCTTCCACAGGTGCTGCAGAGAAATTTGTTTGTTGGGGCTGTTGCACAGTTGGCTCTCCCCTTGCGCCTCTGTCTTTTTTCCTGCCAACTACTGAGTCTCTTCGACTCGCCACAATTTAGCCCTGTCTTTATGGCTGCCCGCCAGCTCTGGCGAATGCTGGCAACTGACTCCCACGACTTGTGATCAATGTCACACGATTTCATGTCGCGTTTGCAGACGTCTTTATAACGGAGACATGGACGGCCGGTGGGTCTGATACCAGTGGCGAGCTCGCTGTACAATGTGTCTTTGGGGATCCTGCCATCTTCCATGCGGCTCACATGGCCAAGCCATCTCAAGCGCCGCTGACTCAGTAGTGTGTATAAGCTGGGGATGTTGGCCGCTTCACACAGTTACACATTACAATATGTACACCTTCTAAACCCTAAAACCACAGTTTTAGTCTCTGCCTATGCATAAGGGGCTCACATGGATTTCCAGTCAGTGCCCACCACAATTAACCATATTAAACGTATAATAAACACAATGAACAGAGTCTGAGTAGGCTAGGCATATATTCCCTGGGGTTTATACGAAATGAGACCTTATCGAATTGAAACTGAAAAAAAATCTTAAAGAGCTTGACAGGGTAGACGCTGGGAAAGTGTTTCTGCTGGCTGGGGTATCTAGAATACATGGCCACAGTAGCGTAATAAGGCGCCGGGCATTTTGGACTGAGGTGAGGAGAAATGTCTTCATTAAAAGACTAGTGAATCGTTTCAGATCTCTAACCCAGAGTGCTGGGGATGTTCAGTCGTTGAGCATGCTCAAGGGAAAGATTGATCTATTGTTGAGCACTAATGAAATTAAAGGATATGAGGATAGTGCATGAATGTGAAGTTGAGGTACAAAATCAGCTATGATACTGTTGAATGCCGAGGCAGGATCAAATGAACTACTCAAATTCCCAATGTTCCCTATAAGCTGGAGACGTTCTATGTGGCTACTTTGAAATGTATGGCCCCCATAAATGGTTTTAAGAATGGGCGTGCACACACATGATTTATCACGGAGCAATGCCTGTGCCGTACTTTTGAGGCTGCTAAGTGGCCACGCAGATTACCAGAAACATTTTTCAGCTCCCACTTTTCTTATGTTGTTATACTACACACTATCCAAACTCAATTGGGGCGTCTGCCCTGCTTAGGCAATGTCTAGTAACACTGGAACATTCCTCACTGGGTTACAAATGTCTAATGAGATTGCATTCCTCCTGGTTTTAACACTGTCAGATCTCACTGGGCAAAACATCCACACACTGCTGATCTCACTGGGTCCTTCCTCGTGCTACGCACTGTCTGATCTCACCAAATCCATCCTCTCTGGGTTACACACTGTCTAAACTCACTGGGCCCATCCTCTTCGGGTTACACACTGATCTCACTGGGTCCATCCTTCCCGGCTTACATTATGTTGGATCTCACTGGGTCCATCCTCCCCTGGTCACACAGTCAAAGAGAAAAAGAGCAGGCAGGAGCAGAGCTTTAAAAGCACGCCAAAAGGACAGATTCAGAGACCTGAGAGAGAGAAAGAGCAAAAGAGAATGGTGGGAGCAGAGAGAGACAGAGAGAGACAGAGAGAGAGAGAGCACGGGAGCGGAGAGAGAGAGCACGGCAGGAGCAGAGAGAGACAGAAACAGAGAAATAGCTCGGCGGGAGCAGAGAGAGAGACGAAGAGAGAGAGAGCACGGCAGGTGCAGAGAAAGATAGAGGCAATGAGAGAGAGAGGACGGGAGCAGAGAGAATGAAAGAGCACAGGAAGCACTGAGAGAGAGACAGAGATCACAGCGGGAGCAGAGAAAGAGAGACAGAGAGAGAGAGCACAGCGGAAGCAGAGTGAGAGAGAGAGCACAGCGGGAGCAGAGAGAGAGACAGGGAGTGAGAGAGAGGGCACAGCGGGAGCAGAGAGAGAGAGCACAGCGGGAGCAGAGAGAGAGAGAGAGAGAGAGAGCACAGTGGGAGCAGAGAGAGAGAGAGAGCACAGCGGGAGCAGAGAGAGAGAGAGAGAGAGAGAGCACAGCGGGAGCAGAGAGAGAAAGCACAGCAGGAGCAGAGCAGGGGGAAAAAATCGAAAAGTAACATCAGAGTGACGTCACAGTCGACAGAGTGAGAGGGATTGGAGCTGCTGAGGTGATTATACAGGTAAGCTTTTAGTTTAATTTAATATCAATCAATCAAATATAAAATAAGTTAGGGTTAGGATCTTCTGATGAAAGGTCACTGACCTGAAGCATTAACTCTGCTTCTCTTCACAGATGCTGCCAGACATGCTGAGCATTTCCAGCATTTCGTGTTTGTGTTTCAGTCTAACCTCAGTAGTGGGAAAATTATTGGAATCTATTCTAAGAGACAGGATAAAATGTTACATTTAGAAAGGCACAGGTTAATCAAGTATAGTCAGCATGGATTTGTTAATGAAAGATCTTGTTTGACCAAGTTGATCCAAATTTTGAAGAAGTAACAAGGAAGATAGATGAAGGTAGTGCACTTGATGTGGTCTACATAGATTTTAGCAAAGCTTTTGACAAGGTCCCACAAGGCAGACTGGTTAAAAAATAAAATCGCAAGTGATCCAGAGAAATGCAGCAATGTGAATACAAAAATAAAAGCAAAATACTGCGGATGCTGGAAATCTGAAATAAAAACAAGAAATGCTGGAATCACTCAGCAGGTCTGGCAGCATCTGTGGAAAGAGAAGCAGAGTTAACGTTTCGGGTCAGTGACCCTTCTTCGGAACTGACAAATATAAGAAAAGTCACAGATTATAAGCAAGTGAGGTGGGGGTGGGGCAAGAGATAACAAAGGAGAAGGTGCAGATTGGACCAGGCCACATAGCTGACCAAAAGGTCACGGAGCAAAGGCAAACAATATGTTAATGGTGCGTTGAAAGACAAAGCACCAGCACAGATTAGGTGTTAATACACTGAATATTGAACAGCAGCAAGTGCAAACCTGAAAAAAACCAGTGGGTAAGCAAACTGAACAAACTAAGATGAAATGAAATAAATGCAAAAAAAAGATTGTAAAAAATGTAAAAAAGAATGTAGAAAAAAGGAAGAAAAAATAACTAAAAATGAAAGTAAAATGGGCGGCTGTCATGCTTTGAAATTATTATACTCAATGTTCAGTCCGGCAGGCTGCAGTGTGCCTAATCGGGAGATGAGATGCAGTTCCCCGAGCTTGCGTTGATGTTCACTGGAACACTGCAGCAATCCCAGGACAGAGATGTGAGCATGAGAGCAGGGGGGAGTGTTGAAATGGCAAGCAACCGGAAGCTCAGGGTCCTGCTTGCTGACTGAGCGGAGATGTTCCGCAAAGCGGTCACCCAGTCTGCGCTTGGTCTCCCCAATGTAGAGGAGACCACATTGTGAGCAGCGAATACAGTATACTACATTGAAAGAAGTACAAGTAAATCGCTGCTTCACCTGAAAGGAGTGTTTGGGGCCTGGGATAGTGAGGAGAGAGGAGGTAAATGGGCAGGTATTGCACCTCCTGTGATTGCAGGGGAAGGTGCCCTGGGACGGGGACGAGGTGGTGGGGGTAATGGAGGAGTGGACCAGGGTGTCGCGGAGGGACAGGTGTAGGGAACCACTAGTATTGGAGCAGGATGATCACATCTCCTCTAAGTGTAGGTGCCACTAGTACAGAGGAAGATGGACACATTTATTGTCATAATAAGTGCTATTAGTCTCAGGGGAACCTGGTCACCTCTAGAGTAAGTGACTTGATATCACTATCACAGTGATATCCTGCTCACCTCTAGCATAATTGAAGGGTACCACATGTACTGGAGGAATGTGGCCAAAATGCACCCCAGTGTGAATATGGTGCAACTCCAGCAAGGATAAGCATACAGATCTCTGTGTACATGGACTGGTCCCACTAGTCTCAGAAGACTAAAATCACCAGTATTGCTGAAGGACTGTTTTCATCACAAATATTGCAGGATTTCTTTTGCTGCCTGATCGTCAGGTTTTGAGTCAATATGTTCGATTGAAGGGCAGTGTCAGGATGATTCATGCTGACAGTTACGTTGGCTGATCCTGTAGGAATCGGATCCACACTCATGTCGTCATTTTGTATTTTAATTTTGTGTTTTTAAAACTGTCAGCGTTAACCGTTTCGCTAATTCTGAATTGTCAAAAAAAAACTACTTACTAGGTCTATTTTTTAAATGACTGCAACCAATGCTAATTAGGATTAAAGCTGATTGTCTCCTTAGAGGATAAATGTCTGTATAAATATAGGTTCCCCGGCATCAGCTCAGACATGCACTAGTCTTTCAACTCATACAGGATTCATCTATTCTTACATAAAATGAGGAAATCAGCTGTTCTGGTGATCAAAGACATTTACTATCCGATTGTCGCAGCCGTGGGTGTCCTTGATGAGCCATTATAAACTATTTATTTGTAATATGTGTTGACCATCTCCCTGTTTATACCAAATGTTGAATAAGCAAACATGTTTCCCCGGTGCCAGCATTACACAGTCTCTGGTTACTGGAACAAACTTGTGAACTGGGTATCCACACCTTCTCTGTTTCCCTTAATCTGATAGCCTTACTGATGTTACAATGCTACAGCAGCTCAGTAAAATATATGGTCCGGTTTCCCAGGTAATGGCTCCACAGCTAGTGCTATATAATCGCACTGAATGGAGCAAAATGCTGTCAATGAATATCGCCATATATATTTCAAACAACCACTAAAACATTATTTATCTCGCCTCTCTTTCTTACAGTGAACTTGGTGGCGATTGTGATTCTCTCCCGAAGAAACTGCGGCCTTTCCAAATGTATTTCTGTTTATATGGTGGCCATGGCAACAGCAGATCTCCTGGTTCTGATCATCAACGTAATAGTGTATCGTATTTTCAGATATCACTTTCCACTTTCATTCCTGTCTTACACTCCCATGTGTAGGGTTATTCTATACCTATGTATAGATTTGTCTGTTTGGTTCACAGTCTCCTTCACATTTGACCGTTTTGTAGCTGTCTGTTTCCAGAAGTTTAAAGCAAGATATTGCACAGCAAGAACTGCAGGTGTGGTTATAACAACGTTTTGTATCTGGAGTTTTTTGAAGAATATTCGCTTTTTATTTGCATTCGAACCTCAGCAAATAATTAACAATATGCAGTGGGGCTGTCGGGCAAACGTGGAATTTTTTTCTTCACCACTCGGTACAGCGTGGATCTGGTTTCACAGTGCCTGGCTCGTTTGGCTTCCTTTTACTTTAATTGTCTCATTTAATTGTTCAACCATTGGACGTATTTTAGTGGCCAATAGAACCCGCAGGAAACTCCGGGGTAACAGGAGTGAGAATCGCAGTGATTCAGAAATGGAGAACCGAAGGAAATCCATTATTTTATTGTTCACTGTATCGGGCTGTTTTATACTGTTGTGGCTGACAACTGTCGTGAGTTACGTGGCGACCAGACTGAACGACACCATTTATTACCGAGGTGACCGCACAGCCCCTGGATACATCGCCTTTGAAACCGGAACTTTTCTTAAGTATTTGACTTGTATTCAAAACCCATGCATTTATGTCGCGACTCAGAGGAAATTCAGAGAAGAGCTGAAGAATGTGTTGAAATCTCCCTGGGCAGTGATCCTGAGATTAGTTAGAAAATGCAGATACAATTAAAGAAAACTTATTCATATCGGAAAGTCAAGTTCAACACATTTCCCATCGTCCAGCGCCCTTCTTTTTCGGTAATGTGAAAAGTAGATTAGCTCTTGTGTGCACAGTTCTTTCATTTTGTATCACACGTTCGATGTCAGCATTACATTCCTTCATTGAGTAAACAGAACTTATTGCTGTAAATTCAGCACATTTAAATTAATGTTTCAAAGATAACAATGATGGGTTATGGCAGTGACGTCATGCATGTGGTTAAGAGAGAGAACCACCTTATATACGAGATACTGGGATTGGACGCGCCAGTTTATTTCATCAATAAAACTTCATTTGGTGCAGAAACAAAGGTCTTGCGACCGTTCACATTGGTAACATTCCGGGAAGTTTGGTGTGAATATTGCTAGTGTGGGTCTCACTATCAGAGTCATTTCTCATTGACAAATTTAACCGGGAACTTGTCACATGATAAGTTTTTAAATGGAGGAAACTGTCAGAACTCGACACTGATCAATGTGACGTTTCACCTCTTTTGCCCCAGATACTGAATTGAAATGTTGATTGTACACTGACTGCTGTCTCTCGCTCATCATAGGGAGAAGCTGCTGTTTTGTTGTGCAGTCCGTAACAGCATCCTGAGCAATAGTATTGCTATTCTGTCTCAATCAGTTTCCGAAACCGAATGCTAAAGGAATGTAATATTGAATAATTTGTCATAAGATTATTAACTATTACATTCAGAGAAAGTTGTCTGTAAAAAAACGCCTGTCAGAGTATCAAAAAATGTCAAACTGATATTAAGTTTCTGGTGTTTAGCAGAACGTCTGCAGACAGTTGGAAAGTATCTTTGGTAATTATCGGCTTATTATGCATTTGCACATTATTCCAAATAATAATTAAATAAGTTCCAGGGAGTTTGAATCAGTTACAAATCGTTCATCCGCCATCTCTCTTCAATCTGCCAGGAACGCCAAAGAATAGGAGCAGGTTCTCAATGAAAAGGAGCTGCAGGGTGTGGATGAACAACAAGCTCCAGGGACACAAATAATCATTTCCGAGAAAACGGCTTTCCTGGTGCAAAGTCCACAAGAAACAAACAACAATGTTGGAAAAGATTACAAAAGCAAACAATTGGTGATAATTCTATTTTAAAAACTGCTAAGGCCGCTGTTAGACAACCAAGTAAAACTTCGGTCTCTCACTTTGGAAAGGCCATTAAATAGAGAGAGCAGATAGCGTAGATACAATAGGATGATGCCAGGAATCAAAACCGTACAGATGTGGAGAAACAGGACATTGCATCAATATGCACTGAAGGACAGAGAATAGTCAGGGGGAAATCATATGTGCATTTGAAGCAGAGAAAATAAGTGTCTGTGGAAAGAGGATAATTCTGTAATCCAAGAACTCGGTGCAGAAATATAGCGGCGAACGACCAGAATATCATTTTTTTTCTTTATTCGTTCAAGGGATGTAGGCATCACTGCCTTGGGGCACAGCTAGCTCTGCAGCACAGGTCTTCAGTACTATTGCCGGAATGTTGTCAGGACCCGTAGACTTTGCAATATCCAGTGTTTTCATTCGTTTCTTGACATTACATGGAGTGAATCGAATTGACTGAAGACTGGCATCTGTGATGCTGGGACTTCAGGAGGAGGCCGAGAATATATCAATAGTTTTATAAGTTACCTATGTGGCATATTGTCAATGTTTTTTCTAAGACACCCTCATCCCCATTGAGATTCTATTCAACAAAACATATTTAATAATCTGTTAACAAGAAGATCCCAGAGCTTCAATAGCCACCCTGACCTTACAGGTTGCCATTTGTCCATAGCCTACTTTCAATATGTAATGACCTTTCTGTGCAGTGCCAGATGTCCCACTCCATTCTATAATTACCCATCATTTGAAGATATTCCTGGAATTCACAATTCCATGTTTGAAGAAATTATACGAAATTGCACTTTATGTCTTTAGAACATAGGATTCCTTCAGATGAATGGCGGTTTTAAGATATGAGGAGATAACCAAAGTTATTTTCTCAAATTCATCACTGTGACAAGGAGTTCAATCATAACGATCTACAAAATGTGAAATTAATAATTGAATATTCCTGTCACGACATATACTTCAGTGTAGAAGAGAAGGAGAATACAAATACTTAACGTTATTCTAGAAATGCGCCATTTTATCCTGACAGTTTGTAATGGGTTAGTTTGTGGCGCTTGTCCCTACTTCAATGAATCAAAAAAAAACCCTGACAGTTCAGTTAGCTGCACTTTATTGAAGTTCAAATAGAACAATTATCGTTATATTATATTTACCAGGCCTAAACACAGCATCAGCGAATGGAATATCTTGCGCTGTGAATCCAGGTATTATCCTACATTGTTGAGATACTGTTGTAAGAAAGCTGAGTTTTGGTATCCTGAAAGATAACAGCTGAAAAATCAGACGCATCCTACATTCCCTCCTTGAACTCCTGATGAAGGAATTGTCTGGGATTGGTGGGAGGAGGTTGGGTTGGGATGGTTACCTCCCAGTGTAGGTGGAGGGATGAATGATGTTTGACTCCGTTCACGATCTCTGTTGTATTCAACCCAGGTCTGATCAGAAAGAATGTAATTTATGAATCATTGATTAAGTTATCCTCCAGCTCCTGTGCGTGAGAATTCCTTACCAATGAGAAAGATGAGTCCAAACCCTAAGTCATGCACTAATCAAATTAAACGGTCATAAATCAGAACTGAAAGTTAAAGCTGGACACACAGGAGATCAATAGACATTAACACATATAAAAAGATTTATCTAGCAATTGTGTAGTAAAACACAGATGGGGAGAGTTACTTAAAAAAAAGTAATGGCAGTTGTCCAGACAATTAACTTATCACTAGAAATCAGCATCAAAGGATGCTGAGCTTTAATCACAACAGCAAGGAAACCCAGCGGTTATAAACTGGTGAGATTTTTTATTCATTGATGGGCTGTGGATGTGGCTGGAAACTCCATCTTTTGTTGTCCATTCCTAATTGTCAGTGAGAAGGTGGTTCTGAGCCATCTTCTTGAATGGCTGCAGTCCATTTGTGAAGGTACTTTATAATTCTGTTAGGAAGGGAGCTCTAGGATTGTGTACCAGTGACAGTGAATGAAAGGTGTGTGGCTTGGAAGGAAACCTGGAAGTGGTGTTGTTCCCATGCACTGGCCGAATTTGTATGTCTAGACATTACAGGTGGCGGTGTGAAATTTGTTGTTGAAGTATCCTTGTTGGTATGCTAATATAAAAGCAAAATACTGAAGATCCTGGAAATTTGAAATAAAAACAAGAAATGCTGGGAATACTCAGCAGGTCTGGCAGCACCTGTGGAAAGAGAAGCAGAGTTACCGTTTCAGGCCAGTGACCCTTCTTCAGAACTGACAACTATTAGAAATGTAAATGGTTTTAAGCAAGTCAAACAGGAGTTGGGGCAAGCGAATACAAATATTTACTAAAATAAAAACAAGAAGTGCTGGAAATACTCAGCAGGTCTGGCAGCATCTGTGGAAAGAGAAGCAGAGTTAACGTTTTGGGTCAGTGACCCTTCTTCGGAACTAGCAAATATTAGAAATGTCAAAGGTTAGAAGCAAGTGAGGCAGGGGTGGGGCAAGAGATAACAAAGGAGAAGGTGTAGATTGGACAAGGCCACATAGCTGACCAAAAGGTCATGGAGTAAAGGCAAACAATATGTTAATGGTGTGTTGAAAGACAAAGCATTAGTGCAAATAGGGTGTTAACGGACTGAAGGTTGAACAGCAGCAAGTACAAACCTGAAAATAAAACAGTGGGTAAGCAAACTGAACAAACTAAGATGAAATGAAATAAATATGAAAAAAAGTTGTAAAAAATGCCAAAAAGAATAAAAGAAAATGAAAAAATAACTAAAAATAAAAGTAAAATGGGGGGCCCGTCATGCTCTGAAATGATTGAACTCATTGTTCAGTCCGGCAGGCTGTAGTGTGCCTAATTGGTAAATGAGATGCTGTTCCTCGAGCTTGCGTTGATGTTCACTGGAACACTGCAGCAATCCCAGGACAGAGATGTGAGCATGAGAGCAAGGGGGGAGTGTTGAAATGGCAAGCAACCGGAAGCTCAGGGTCCTGCTTGCGGACTGAGCGGAGGTGTTCCACAAAGCGGTCACCCAGTCTGCCTTTTGTCTCCCCAATGTAGAGGAGACCACATTGTGAGCAGCGAATACAGTATACTACATTGAAAGAAGTACAAGTAAATCGCTGCTTCACCTGAAAGGAGTGTTTGGGGCCTGGGATAGTGAGGAGAGAGGAGGTAAATGGGCAGGTACTACACCTCCTGCGATTGCAGGGGAAGGTGCCATGGGACGGGGACGAGCTGGTGGGGTAATGGAGGAGTGGACCAGGGCGTCACGGAGGGAATGATCCCTTCGGAATGCTGACAGGGGAAGGGAGGGGAAGATGCGTTTGTTCGTGGCATCACGCTGGAGGTGGCGGAAATAGTGGAGAATGATCCTTTGGATATGAAGGCTGATGTGGTGGAAAGTGAGGACAAGGGCAACCCTGTCACGGTTCTGGGAGGGAGGGAAGGGGTGAGGGAAATGAGCCAGACAGGGTTGAGGGCCCTGTCAACAACAGTGGGGTGGGAATCCTCGGTTGAGGAAAAAGGAGGTCATATCAAAAACTTTTCATGGAAGGTAGCATCATCAGAGCAGAAGCGTCGGAGATGGAGAAACTGGGAGAATGTAATGGAGTCCATACAGGAGGTAGGCTGTGAAGAAGTGTAGTCGAGGTAGCTGTGGGAGTCGGTGGGCTTATAATGGATATTAGTAGACAACCTATCCCCAGAGATGGAGACAGAGAAGTCGAAGAAGGGAAGGGAAGTGTCAGAGATGGACCATGTAAAGGTGAGAGAAGGGTGGAAATTGGAGGCAAAGTTGATAAAGTTTTCCAGTTCGGAGCGGGAGCAGGAAACGGCACCGATACAGATATCAATGTACCAGAAAAAGAGTTGGGGGAGTGGGCCTGAGTAGGATTGGAACAAACAAGTCCTCCACCACACTCTCAGTCACAGCATTTGTGACCCTAACCACTTACTGTGCAAAGAACTTTTTCCTCATTTCGCCTCTGGTTATTATTTGCCATTCTCCTTTAATCAGTGTCCTCTGGTTCTGGATGCCTCGGCCAATAGGAACAGTTTCTCCCTATCTACTCTGTCCAGAGCCCTCATGGTTTGGAACACCTTTATCATATCGCCTCTTAATCTGCACTCCAAGGAGAACAAGGCCAGCTTTTCCAACATATCCACATAACTGAAGATCTTCATCCGCAGAATCATTCTCCTGAATAATTTCGGCAATGTCATTGAATTTCAAAAGCAGATGGTTAGACTGTCACTCTGACTTTGGTTGTTGGAGGCCCAATATTTAAGTCCCAGGACATCACTGCAGAATTTCCTCAGGGTATTGTCCTAGTCCCAACCAACTTCAGCAGCTTCATCAATAACCTTCGCTCCATCATAAGATCTGAAGTAGGGGTGATCGCTGCTGATTGCACAGTACCATTAACAACCTCTCCGAAACTGAAGCAGTCCGTGTCCACATGCTGCAAGACTTGGACAACATTGAGCCTTGGGCTGACAAGTGAAAAGTAACATTCGGACCACACAATTGCCAGGCAATAGCCATCAAGAAAAGAGAATCGAGCCATCTCCTTTTGGTATTAAACGGCATCACCATCAACATCCTGTGAGTTACCATTGACGGGAAATTTAACTGGACAAGCCATATAAATACTGTTGCGACTTGAGCAGGTCAGAGGCTTGGAATTCTGTGGTGAGTAATTCAATTTGTGATTCCCCAAAACCTATCCACTATCTACAAGGCACCAGTCAGGAGTGTGATGGAATATTCGCCACTTGCCTGGATGAGTGCAGAGCCAACACTCAAAAACTGGGCAATAAACAGGAAAAAGCAGCCTCCTTGATCAGATCCCTACCCACAACCTTATACTTTCACTCACTCCACCACCTTATACTTTCACTCACTCCACCAGCGGTGAACAGTGGCAGCAATGTGTACCATCTACAAGGTAGCCTGTGGCAACCCGACAAGCCTCCTTTGACAGCATCTTCCAACCCACGACATTTACCACCTAGAAGAACAAGGGCACCAGACACATGCAAATTTCCCTTCAAGTCCCACATCATCCTGTCTTGGAACTATATCTCAATTCCTACACTGCCGCTTCTTAAAACATCTGGAACCCCCTCCCCCCACGAGTGGGACTGATAGACTACGGTGGTTCAAGAAGGCAAATCACCACCAAATTCTCAAGGGCAATTATGGATGGGCAACAAATGCTGGCTTTGCCAGCCTCGCCCACATACCAAGAAAGGTTTAAAAAAAGGTCCTGCACAGCATATTCACCACTGACAGAAAAAAAAAGTTACATATGCTCCTATGGGCTAAACTGGTATCGCTCAAAAGAAAAACACTGCTAAAGTGGATGACTATTGAAACCATCATACATGTTTTACAAGATGTTTAAGTTGCTCGCGACAAATGATTTTGGATTTTATTTTGTAATTTTTAGTCCTCAATTAGTTTCATTCTGTGAAATATTCTGAAGCATCGAGTACTTTCACTGGAAGGCATGTAAACCACTAAGCTCTGGTTGAGATCTGACATGGACACTTTATTAACTTCTGTACCTCTGAATTTTTGCTGAGATCCTTCTGCTCATTGTAAAGTTAATTGGCCGATCCGCTCCCCACAAGGCTTTAGACCAGCTAATAACAGCTCTAACACAAGGCTCATAAAAATCTGTGCACGCTGTGGGCAATTAGTTCAAACTCACACAGTACTGGTCTCGACCACAGTTGGACCGGTGGGACCAGGATCATACGCTCCTCTGGAGATTATTGAGGTGCACCACAAGTTCTGTTTTTGGTGCATATATCATCGGCAGAAATATTATTTCCATTCTGGTTCTCAATAGCGGTGAACATCTCAGCAAGTTAATATGTTAAATTGTATTTGCATCATTGCCGTTTGCTTAATGGAGAAATGTGGGGGAGGGTACTGGGGTGGGCGGGTGATGTTGGTCTGAACCATGTAAATAGACGGCACTGGAACTCTGGACCTTGTCATTGAAATTTGCTAGCGTCACTCGGGAGGGTTTAAACTAGTGGGGCAGGGGGGTGGGAACCAGAGCAATAGGACAGCAAGTGAAATAAATGAGGAGGAAGTAGTACATAAGGCCAGTAAGACGAAGAGGAAGAGCAGGCAGGGAGATGCTGCGGAGCACAGCAGGACTGGTGGTCTGAAGTGCATTTGTTTCAATGAGAGAAGTATAACAGGTAAGGCAGATGAACTTAGGGCTTGGATTAGTACTTGGAAATATGATGTTGTTGCTATTACAGAGACTTGGTTGAGGGAACGGTAGGATTGGCAGCTAAATGTTCCAGGCTTTAGAAGCTTCAGGTGGGATAGAGGGGGATGTAAAAGGGGTGGGGAGTTGCATTACTGGTTAAGGAGAATATCACAGCTGTACTGCGGGAGGACACCTCAGAGGGGTCATGCAGTGAGGCAATATGGGTGGAGCTCAGGAATAGGAAGGGTGCAGTCACGATGTTGGTGGTTTACTACAGGCCTCCCAACAGCCAGCAGGAGGTAGAGGAGTAGATATGTAGACAGATGTTGGAAAGATGTAAAGGTAACAGGGTTGTGGTGGTGGGTGATTTTAACTTCCCCAATATTGACTGGGATTCACTTAGTTCGCGGGGCTTGGATGGGGCAGAATTTGTGAGGAGCATCCAGGAGGGCTTCTTGAAACAGTATGTAGATAGTCCAACTTGGGATGGGGCCATTCTGGACCTGGTATTGGGGAATGAGCCCGGCCAGGTGATCGATGTTTCAGTGGGGGAACATTTCGGGAGCAGTGACCATAATTCCATAAGTTTTAAGGTACTTGTGGATAAGGATAAGTGCAATCCTCGAGTGAAGGTGCTAAATTGGGGGAAGGCAAATTATCACAATATTAGGAAGGAACTGAAGAATTTAGATTGGGGGCGGCTGTTTGAGGGTAAATCAACATCTGACATGTGGGAGTGTTTCAAACGTCAGCTGATTAGAATCCAGGAACAGCATGTTCCTGTGAGGAAGAAAGACAAGTTTGGCAAGTTTCGGGAAGCTTGGATAACACGGGATATTGTGAGCCTAGTCAAAAACAGAAAGGAAGCATTTGTAAGGGCTGGAAGGCTAGGAACAGATGAAGCCCCTGAGGAATATAAAGACTGTAGGAAGGACCTTAAGCAAGGAGTCAGGAGGGCTAAAAGGGATCATGAAAAGTCATTGGCAAACAGGATTAAGGAAAATCCCAAGGCTTTTTATACATATACAAAGAGCAAGAGGGTAACCAGGGAAAAGGTTGGTCCACTCAAGGACAGAGATGGGAATCTATGTGTGGAGCCAGAAGAAATGGGCGAGGTGCTAAATGAGTACTTTGCATCAGCATTAACCAAGGAGAAGGACTTGGTGGATAATGAGCCTAGCGAATGGAGCGCTGATAGTCTCAGTCATCTCATTATCAAAAAAGGAGGAGGTGTTGGGTGTCTTGCAAAGCATTAAGGTAGACAAGTCCCCAGGGCCTGATGGGATCAACCCTAGAATACTGAGGGAGGCAAGGGAAGAAATTGCTGGGGCCTTGACAGAAATCTTTGCATTCTCATTGGCTACAGGTGAGGTCCCAGAGGACTGGAGAATAGCCAATGTTGTTCCTTTGTTTAAGAAGGGTGGTAAGGATAATCCAGGAAATGATAGGCCGGTGAGCCTTACATCAGTGGTAGGGAAACTATTAGAGAGGATTATTCGGGACAGGATTTACTCCCATTTGGAAACAAACAAACTTATTAGCGAGGCAGCATGGCTTTGTGAAGGGGAGGTCGTGTCTTACTAATTTGATTGAGTTTTTGAGGAAGTGACGAAGATGATTGATGAAGGACGGGCAGTGGATGTTATCTATATGGACTTTAGTAAAGCCTTTGACAAGGTGCCTCATGGCAGACTGGTGCAAAAGGTGAAGTCACACGGGATCAGAGTTGAGCTGGCAAGATGGATACAGAACTGGCTCGGTCAAAGAAGACAGAGGGTATCAGTGGATCAGTGTTTTTCTGAATGGAGGAATGTGACAAGTGGTGTTCCGCAGAGATCAGTGCTGGGACCTTTGCTGTTTGTAGTATATATAAATGATTTGGAGGAAAATGTAGCTGGTCTGATTAGTAAGTTTGTGGATGACACAGAGGTTGGTGGAGTTGTGGATAATGATGAGGATTGTCAGAGGATACAGTAGGAGATAGATCGGTTGGAGATTTGTGTGGAGTAATGTCAAATGGAGTTTAATCCGGACAAATGTGAGGTAATGCATTTTGGAAGGTCTAATGCAGGTGGGAGGTATACAGTAAATGGCAGAACCCTTCGGAGTATTGACAGGCAGAGAGCTCTGGGCATATAGGTCCACAGGTCACTGAAAGTGGCAACGCAGGTGGATAAGTTAGTCAAGAAGGCATACGGCATGCTTGCTTTCATTGGTCGGGGCATAGCGTATAAAAATTGGCAAGTCATGTTGCAGCTGTACAGAACCTTAGTTAGGCCACACTTCGAATATTGCGTGCAATTCTGGTCGCCACACTACCAGAAGGATGTGGAGGCTTTGGAGAGGGTACAGAGGAGGTTTACCAGGATGTTGCCTGGTTTGGAGGGCATTGTTTGGAGGCAGGTTCTTTACACAGAGGGTGGTGAGTGCCTGGAACTTGCTGCCAGTGGAGGTGGTGGATGCAGATACGATTGCGACATGTGAGAGACATCTTGACAAATGCATGAGTAGGAAGGGAATAGAGGGATATGGGCCCCGGAAGTGCAGAAGGTGTTAGGTTTGGCAGGCATCAAGATTGGCACAGGCTTGGAGGGCTGAATGGCCTGTTTCTGTGCAGTTCTTTGCTCTTTGTTCTTTATTGGTGGCCTTGTCTTCAGCTGCCTAGTTGCTGAGTGAGGAGGTGGGACTTGAGACCCCAACTGCTGCCCCAATCATTTCCGAAGAGATTACAGTGGTTTTTACTGTTTACACGGCTCTATATGGGAGTTTTCTGTTAGTACTGATCACCCTTTGCCTGAAGAACAACTTCCTGATTTCCTGTGTTTATCTTCTATCACTGAACACGTTTTCTTTTGTCCTTCTCTCACAGTTTAGCTTAAGGTGATGCTCCATTTTCCCTTTTTCCACCCGGATAACCACTTCTTCCTATTTCCTCTCAGACATCTCCTTCTCTGTTTGTGAAGGCCAGTTTTATTCAGTCCTTCCTCATAACTCAGCCCTTTGACATCAGCATGAGTCTCTGCCTCTTCCAGTACAGTCTCCAGTGTGGGGCTGTCTCCCCAGTGCCCTGCCGATAATGGAACCATCCAGACAATAGTCAGATTGAGCAAACACCCTGTAAAACATCCGGAGGCAAATATTCCCACAAACAGCAACAGCCAGGTGCTGAGAACCTCCCAGCCACGGAGGACAGAAGAATATAAACAGTGATAGAGAATAACAATTGGGATCCAAGTGTGAGGAGCCAGTGTCTCAGAGACTGGGAGGAGGAGGTGTTTCCTGGAACCAGTCTGAAATCCTGCTGCGAATTTAAACCAAGGACAGGCTTGGCTCGGGTTATCTTCCTTTTCCATCAGTGCAGAACTGAACAGCAGCAAAGATCTGAAATCTTTATCAAGGGATATATTAAATTCTACTTTTAATTTTATTTTCTCCAATTTAACAACATTTACAGTGGGAAATATAGAATATTATAAACTTTCACACCAACATTCTTCCAGAAGGCCAACGACAATGATGTCAATTACATTTCCAAAAACCTATTGTGCTTCCCAACATATAACGGAACAGCTCTATTCTCAGATTTTCTGGAGTTGCAGCTGTTCTGTGTTTTAGAATCGAACAGAACCCATTGTCTTTCCAGTAGCGTTCATTTCAGTAAATGGAACTGACTATCAGACGCTGTGTATAACCTGAAGCCCATGTAATTCCCCATACTTTACTCCAAAGCCCGAAATGAGTATCTATCTACCCGTTTTTGCTGCGATTCTCTCTCAGTCCTTTGCTCATCCTTAATGCCACTTTTTGCAGATACGACAACACGTACCAGACACAATGATAGAACTCCAAAAATACTGTGCAGTAAATTCTAGGTGCAGTGACGTAGGGACATGTTAGGATATATTACCAAAAGCTTGGTCAAAGAGGTAGGTTTTTAAATAAAAACAAGAAATGCAGGAACCACTCAGCAGGTCTGGAAGCATCTGTGGAAAGAGAAGCAGAGTTAACGTTTCGGGTCAGTGACCCTTCTTCGGAACTGACAATATTAGAAATGTCACAGGTTATAAGCAAGTGAGGTGGGGGTGGGGCAACAGATAACAAAGGAGAAAGTGTAGATTGGACAAGGCCACATAGCTGACCAAAAGGTCATGGAGCAAAGGCAAACAATATGTTAATGAATGTTAGATGCAGTTTAAAGGAGGAGAAACAATTTGGAGAGGTTTACGGAGTGAATACCAGCGTTTAGGTCCATCAATGATGGAATGATTCAAATTAGAAATGTATGAGAGGCCCGAAGAAGGGACTTGAAAATAAGGATGAAGAATTTTAAAATCAAGGCGTTTCTGTGCTGGGAGCTAGTATACGTCACAGAGCACAACAGCGATAGGTGAAGGTGATTAGGTGTGAGGAGAATCGGAGCTTCAGAGTTTTGCATACGTTCAGGTTGACATCGGGTGAAAGGTGGTTGGCCAGCCAGGAGAGCATGGTAATAATCTAATCTGTTGATAACAAATGCATGGATGAGTGTTTCAACAGCATCATTTAAATTCAACTAAGTAATAATATCTGGAATATAAAAAAGTTAGTCTTTATAATGGTGCCAACGAAACTATCAGATTATCTCAATAAAACACATCAGGTTCACTAATGTCCTTCAGGGGAGAAACTCAGCGTCCTTACCCAGTCTGACCTGCTTGTAACTCCAGACTGACAGCTTTATGGCTCATTCTTAACTGTCCTCGGAAATTTTGTAGCAAGCCAGTCAGATGTACTAAACCGCTACAGAAACGTTGAATAAGAATGAAGCCAGACAGACAATCCAGCATCGACCTCGGTACTGGAAATAACAAATAGGTACTCTGATCAGTGATACCTGCAAAGTCTTCCTCATTAATTTCTTGGGACTAGGGCTTAATTGGGAAGCTGTTCCACAGTCTAGTCACGAAACAACATGACATAGTCATACTCATAGAATTATAACTTACAATCTCCCAGACTTCTCCATCACTATCCATGGGTCTGTCCTTTCCACTGTCGGAACAGACGATTGGATGTGGTGACAAAATGATATACAGTCGAGACGGAGTGTCCCTGGGTGTCCTCAACATTAACTCCAGACCTCATGCAGTCTCATGGCATCAAGTGAGACATGGGCAAGGAAATCTCATGCTGATTATCACCAACCGCCCTCTCTCAGTTAATGAATCGGTACTTCAATGCTTTTAACACCACTTGGAAGAAGCACTGTGGGTGTCATGTGCACTGAATATACTCTGTATTGGGGACTTCAATGTCATCACCAAGTGCAGCTCGGCAGCACAGCACCACTACTGACCCAACTGCCTGTGTCTTAAAGGACAAATCTGCCAGACTGAGACTGTGCCAGCTGGTGAGGAAACCAGCAAGCTGGAAAAAATAGTCTGTTGTCACAGATGCATCTCTCCTTGACAGTATTGGTAGGAGTGACCACCACACAATACTGTGTAAATGAGGTACCGTCATCACATTACAGCACGGCATAAGGCAGCACAGTGGCGCAGTGGTTCACACCACAGCCTTACAGCTCCAGTGACCTGAGTTTGGTTCTGGGTGCTGCCTGTGCGGAGTTTGCCAGTTCTCCCTGTGACTGCGTGGGTTTCCACCGGGTGCTCTGGTTTCCTCCCACAGCCAAAGACTGGTTGATAGGTAAATTGGCCATTGTAAATTGCCCCTAGTGTAGGTAGGTGGTAGGAGAATGGCGGGGATGTGGTAGGGAATATGGGATTAATGTAGGATTAGTATAAATGGGTGGTTGTTGGTCGGCTCAGACTCGGTGAGCCGAAGGGCCTGTTTCAGTGCTGTATCTCTCTATGACACGTGTGCGAAATGGGATAGATTCAGCTGAAAAATGAGAATCCATGAGGCGCGATGGGCAATCAGCAGCAGTACAATTGCATTCAACACAAATTGTAAGCTCATACCCCGGCATATCCCCCACTCTACCATTAACATAAAGCCAGGCATCAACCTTGGATCAATGAAGAGTGCAGGAGAGCATTCCAGGCGCAACACCAAGTTTAACTGAAAACAGGGTTCCACCTGGTGAAAACAGATCATATGGCCATATGCATGCGAAGCAGCAGAAACAGCATTCGATATAAAAATCAAAAAGAAAAGACAACCAACAGATCAGATCAAAGCTTTGTGGTCCTGCCAAATCCAATTGTGTGAGTAGGTGGAGAATTAAACAACTAACCAAAGGAAGATGGCTGCACAAATATCCCCATCCTGCATGATGGGGCCGCCCAGCACGTCAGTGCTAAAGACAAGGCTGAAATATTTGGAAGCATTTTCAGCCAAAACTGACAAGATCCATCTCGACCTCCTCCTCAGAGATGCCAGTCTTCAGCCATTTGATTAACTTCATTTGATATCAAAACCAGCTAAATTGTTTGACTGCAGTGCTGAAGTACCGTGATCCAGAACTTGCCGCGCACCTAGCCCACCTATTCCAGTAATCATTACGCTGGCATCTACTCGACAAAGTAGACAATTGTTTAAGTATCTCCTGTCCACAAAAAGCAGGACCAATTTAATCTGGACAAATACCACCCCATCAGTCTACTGTCAATCAACAGAAAAGTTGGAAGGTGTCACTGACAGTGCGATCCAGCAGCAACCGCTCAGCAATAACTTGCGCACTGATCCTCAGTTTGGGTTCCACCAGAGCCACTCTGTTCCAGACCCCTTGGTCTTGGTCTAAATATGGTCATAAGAGCCAAAATCCACAAGTGAGGTGAGAATAACTGCCCTTGATATCAAGGCAACATTTGACCGAGGGTGGCATAAGGAGCTCAGACAGAATTGAAGTCAATGGGAATCCCAAAGAAAACTCCCGCTGGTTGGAGTCATACCTAGCACAAAGGAAGATGGAGTGGTTGCTGGAGGCCAATCACCTCAAAGGCAGGAGTTCCTCAGAGTAATGTCCGAAGCCCAACCATCTTCTGCAGCTTCATCAATGACCTTCTCTCCATTATTATGTCAGAAGTGGGGATGGTCACTGATGGTTGCACAGTGTTCAGCACCATTTGCGACTCCACAGGTACTGAAGCAACCCATGCCGCCATGCAACAAGACCTGAACAATATTCAGAAATGGACTGATAAGTGACAAGTAACATTCGTGCCACAAAAGCTTGACAATGACCATCTACAACAGGAAACAATCTAACCATCTCCCCTTAACGTTCAACAATATTATCATTGCTTAATACCCCATTATCAACATTCAGGGTGCTCCCTTTGACCAGAAACTTAACTGTAGCAGCCATACAAATACTGTGGCTATGACTGCAGGTCAGAGGCTGGGAATTCTGTGGCAAATAAATCACCTCCTGACTTCCTAAAGACTGTCCACCATCTGCAAGGCACAGGTCAGGAGTGCAATGGAATACTCTCCATTTACCTGGATCAGTGCAGCTCCAATAACACTCAAGAAGCTCGACACCATCTATGACAAAGCAATGCACTTGCACAGTAGCGTAAGTGTCTACCATCCACAAGATGCACAGCAGCAACTCGCCTTCTCTCCTTCGATTGCACCCTCCAGACCTGCGACCTCTACCACCTAGAAGGAGAAGGGCAGCAGATCTATGGGAGCACCACCACCTAGAGGTGTTACTCTAAGCCATGCACCATCCTGGCTTGCAACAAGATCACAGTCTCTTGGATGGTGCTGGGTCAAAGCTCTTGAACTCCCTTCCTAACAGCACTGTGGGTGTACCTACACCACATGGACTGCAGCAATTTAAGAAGACAGTTCCGTGCCAACTTCTGAAGAGCAATTAGTGATGGGCAACAAAAACCGACATTGGCAGCGATGCTGACATCCCATGAATGGATAAACAAATGAGCTGAAGCAGTGGTGGAGAAGGATCATGTTATGGATTTAATAGTAGGTGATCTTGGTGATGGTGTGGATATGTGGTCGAAGTAGATCTGAGCTTCCTTTAGGACGGCCCGTGGGAACTGTCTGGTCCAAATCAGACATGACCAGGCAGAGAGAATCAGTAGCTTAGTAATGGAATTTGTAGCGAGTGACTGAAGGCAATGGACTCAGTCATCTCAATATTTAGTTGTAGGAATTATCTGCTCATATATATATATTGTGGGAAAATGGCGCACTGACACGGAACACAAAAGTCCGAGTGTATCAAGCCTGTGTCCTCAGTACCTTGCTCTACGGCAGCGAGGCCTGGACAATGTATGTCAGCCAAGAGCGACGTCTCAATTCATTTCATCTTCGCTGCCTCCAGAGAATCCTTGGCATCAGGTGGCAGGACCATCTCTCCAACACAGAAGTCCTCGAGGCGGCCCCAGCATATATACACTACTGAGCCAGTGGCGCTTGAGATGGCTTGGCCATGTGAGTCACATGGAAGATTGCAGGATGCCCAAGGACATATTACACAGCGAGCTCGTCACTGGTATCAGACCCACCAGCCGTCCATGTCTCCGCTTTAAAGATGTCTACAAATGCGACATGAAGTCCTGTGACATTGATCACAAGTCGGGGAGTCAGTTGCCAGTGATCGCCAGAGCTGGCGGGCAGCCATAAAGGCGGGGCTAAAGTGTGGCGAGTCGAAGAGACTTAGCAGTTGGCAGGAAAAAAGACAGAAGCGCAAGGGGAGAGCCAATTGTGTAACAGCCCCGACAACCAATGTTATCTGCAGCACCTGTGGAAAAGTCTGTCACTCCAGAATTGTCCTTTCTAGCCACTCCAGGTGCTGCTTCGCAAACCACTGACCACAGTGGCGCAGTGGTTAGCACCATAGCCTCACAGCTCCAGCGACCCGGGTTCAATTCCGTGTACTGCCTGTGTGGAGTTTGCAAGTTCTCCCTGTGTCTGCGTGTGTTTCCTCCGGGTGCTCCGGTTTCCTCCCACATGCCAAAGACTTGCAGGTTGATAGGTAAATTGGCCATGAGCAATTGCCACTCATATAAGTAGGTGGTAGGGAAATATAGGGACAGGTGGGGATGTGGTAGGAATATGGAATTAGTGTAGGATTAGTATAACTGGGTGGTTGATGGTCGGCACAGACTTGGTGGGTCGAAGGGCCTGTTTCAGTGCTGTATCACTAAACAGAAACTAAACCACCAGGCGCTGGCCCATTGTCTCTCGAGACAAGGAGGCAAAGAAGAAGAAGACGAAATTGCTTTATATCTGTCAAGAAATTTGACATCTCTGACAGCATATAAATGGTAAATATGAGGAGGGCAAGGATACATCTTGATGGACAGCAGATGTAACAGTGTGAGAGAAGGAAGAGGAGTGATTGTTGGCGATTCCCTGACAATGAGTATTGTCCCACCCAACTGGACGATGATGGTGAAGTGGGTGGTGGCCTAAGAAAGCGGACAGTACGATAAGGATGAAGAGGATAGTTTCCCACAGTTACAAACATGTAAGATGTCATTTGTGACTTTGAAAAAGGCCGTTTCAGAGCTGTGGCCGTGATAGAAATCTGATCAAACAGAATTGTGTGAAACATTTGCACAGATTTTAGAGACAGCAACTCGTTCAAGGAATTTGAAGAGTTAATAGATCTTCGAGATGGGGCGATAGTTTGCAAAGAGAGAAAGATGTCACGGCTGTGTTTTCTTAGGGTCGTGATGTTAGATTTGATGAGGAGGAGTGCAGCAGCAGCTGAGAAGCAATAGCTGTTGACAATATCAACTAACATGAGAGCCAGGAAGGGAAGTTGGATGGTCAGCAGTTTGTTGTGAGAAAGGTCGAGGGAGACCGACGTGGATCTCATGGAAAAGTTGCATTTGGAGATTGTCTGAGGAAAGATGCGAGAGTCACGAGGGAAAAATGCAAGTCCCAGGCTTTGGAGCATCTCAGGAGAAGTTTGGTTTGGTGTGATAGGGAAAAGGGAGAGAATCTGCACCAGCCGCTGAACTGATTAATTGATTCAGATGAAGTGCATAATATGACTGGAGCCAAATAAATTCCTGTAAGCTATCAGTGAAAGCTGTGACTAAGTGGCAGCAGAATTGCTTCTCAACTAGACATTGTGTGTAAAAAGCCGCTAATTTGATACTTGGTTCAGTGTCCCTCAGAAAGTAACAGATTAACCTTTAAACCCTTCACTTTATCTTCTCACTGCAGAACCGTCTGGATTTTTACCTCCCAGCGTACGACTAAGTGTGAATGATGCCTAATACTGCTCATTGAATCCAGTTGTATTTCCCAGTTCAGATTGAATATATGTTCACCTCAATGACCCTGAATTAGGTCACACACAAGCGTCCGAATGAATGAATTAACCATTTCTTGTCAAAAAGTCAATGAGATCAGACAGCATATCTTTATTTTAACTTAAATAATTATCAAAATAATAATTAGCAGGTAATAATAGCTGTAAAAAAATCCAACAATCTTAGAAACGAGTAATTAATAGACAGCCATTTAGTGAAATTAATAGCAGTTTTGAAATGCAGTTTAGTGTTTCACGATAATTCAATATTAGTTTCATCACTGATTATAAAATTGTACTTGAGTCCCATTGCTGAGACTTCAATGGAAGGGAAAATCAGGCCCTGGGTAAGGCGAGCGACCAATCTCATTTTTTACCATTGCCCAAAATGAGTTAATATTCTAATCTTCGTATTGATGGTTAGCAATGTCTACAAAGCTTAATCGACCTTGTGCCTTTGAGAGGCGTCTTTGAAAAGATGCGCTTCATCCTCTGGGGTTGTGACGTTATCTTCCATATTGCTGGTTTGATGGCTCCCTGTAGTGATAAGGTTAGAGCTTGACTCCAATCCTCTACTCCAGACTGAATCCATCATATGCACTGATAAATGTCCCTATTGTGTTGTACTGGTCTTATGACAAATAAACATGTATTTTGAAGTAGCTTCCTCAAGTTAGTTGACTGGTAGATGGTATGAATTGATATGACAAGGTCGCAGATAATAACTGACCTATTAACCCTTCTCTTTAGTTATTTCTTGCCCCACTCCTGCTTTACTAGCTTAAAACATTTTACATTTCTAATACCTGCCAGTTCTGATGATGGATCACTGACCTGCACTAACTCTGCTTCTCTCTCCACAGATGCTGACAGACCTCCTGAGTATTTCCAGCAGTTCTTTCTTTTATTTCAAATTTCCAGCATCTGCAGTATTTTGCTTTGATTGTAACATTGAAAGATTGTTGCCTAATTTGCAACAAATATGCATTATTTAATGCATATAAAGCCCAAATAAAAAGTGATCCACTGTAGCTAACAGAGGAGTTCAAAATAGTGCTAGATCAAAGGAAGATGTTTATAAAGTTGCAAAAAGAGTGCAAGTCTGAGGATTTGGAGAATTGATAGAATCGGGCAACGAGAATGACAGCAGATGCACAAGCGACATAACAACAGATGGTAAGTATTTCTATAGCCGTGTCAACAGCGAGTGATTTGTAAAAGTAAATGTGGGTCGATTAGATGTAAGATTGGTGAACTTATATTGGGGAATAACGAAATGGCAGGGATAATGAGCGAAGATTTCATATCTGCCTTCACGGGAGAGGGCAGAAAACCATTCCAGAAATAATGGCCAATCGAGTGTCTGGCAAGAATGAGGTACTTTGAGAAAATAGCATAAGTAAATAAATAGCACTGGAAAAAATAATGGAACAAAGTGGCAACAAATCCCTTCCAACTGATGGCGTGCATCCGAGGGATTTAAAAGAGGATGAGGATATCGATCTTCCACAGCAACTTCGATTTCAGAACAAATCCCAAGGATTGGAAGGTAGTGAACATAAGCTTGTTTTTTTTAAGAAAGGACCAAGACAAAGAGCGGGGAACAAGAGACCACTTAGCCAAGCATCAATAGGATATGAAATAGAACAATCTATTATTAGGGTTCTGTAACATGGCACTTAGAAATCATAATATGATTAAGCAGAGTCAACACGGATTAAAATCGTGTTTGGCAAATCTCGTGCAGTGTTTTGAACTTGCAACTGGCAAGATGGATAAAGCAGACATGGTATATTTGGATTTTCATAGAAGGCGTTCTATAAGATGCCACACAATATGTTATTAAATCAAATTATAACTAATAGGACTGGGAGTAATATATTATTATGGATTGAGGATTGGATACTGGGAAGAAAACAGAGAGTGGAAATAAATGGGATATTTTAGGGTTGGCAAACTATAACTAGCATGCTACTACAAGGATCAGTGCTTGGTACACAGCTATTTATATATAATGACTTAGTTGAGAGGACTGAGTATAATGCATACAGATTTGCTGATGATATAAAGTTAGGTGGGACTGTAAGCGGTGAGCAGGACAAAAAAAGCTGCCGCAGGATGTGGTCAGATTGAGTGAGTGGACATGAACATGGCAGATGGAGAAGTGTGAAGTTCACTGCTTCGGAAAAACTAAAAGCAGAATATTTTTGCACGGTAAGTGACTGGGAAAAGTATGCAGTCTGAGGTAACTTGATATTCTTGTACAAGAATCACTGAAAGTTAAAATCGGAGGTACATCAATTAAAAAGTCAAATAGTGTGTTAGCTTTTGTTATAAAGGCATTGGAGTATAAGAGTAAAGAAGTTTTACTACAATTGTTGAGATGGTATTGGTGAAGCCACACCTGGAGTACAGTGTGAAAATTTGGGCTCCAAACCTAAGTCACTAAACACTCACTCGAGAGTGAGTGCAACTTAGGTGCACTATCTTTGTTCCTTGGATGATTCATTGGGAATTGTCCGATGTATTATATTCTCAAAAGCCAGTTGATGAAGGATTGAACCTGAGACAAATTTTATATACATCTATATATATTCACACAGTTACACATTCCAGCAAATACACCTTCAAATGCCCAAACTCACAGTTTTAGTCTCTTTCTATTTACCGGGGGCTCACATAGATCTCCAGTTAATGCCCACCACCATTTACCATACCATTACCATATTAAAGGTATAATAAATGCAATGAGCGGAGTCTGAGTAGACTAGGCATACATTCCCTGGCGTCTATACAAATTGAGAGCTTATCGAATTGAAACAAAAGAAAAATCTTAAAGAACTTGACAGGGTAGACGCTGGGGAAATGTTCCCCTTGACTGGGGGATCAAGATTAAGGGACCTGAGGAGCATAATAAGGGATCAGCTATCGAGGATGGAGGTAGGGGAATGTTCTTCATTAAAAGATGAGTGGATCGTTGGAAATCTCTGACCCAGAGAGCTGGGGGCGCTCAGTCGTTAAGTATACTCAAGGGAAAGATTGATAGATTGTTTAGCACGAATGAAATTAAAGGATATCAGGATAGTGTATAAATGTGGAGTTGAAGTAGAAGATCAGCCATGATATTGTTGAATGTCAAGGCAGGACAAAAGACAAAATGAACTATTCAAACGCCTAATGTTCCCTGTAAACTGGAGCTGTTCTGTGTGGCTTTTTTGAAGTGTTTGGCCCCTTTAAATGTCTTTAAGAATGGATGTGCGCACACATTATTTATCACAGAACAATGCCTGTGGAGTAACTTTGAGGCTGCTGAGTGCCCACGCAGATTACCGAGAACATTTTTCAGCTTTCGCTTTTCTTTTGTTATTATACTTAACACTATCTGAATTCATTGGGGATGTCTGTCCTGCTGACACAATGTCTGGTAACAAGGGAACATTCGTCACTGGGTTGTATATGGTATAATCACACTGCATTCTTCCTGGGGTTAACACTGTTAAATCTCACTGGGCAAAATTCAACAGGCCTACACACTGCCTGAACTCGGTGAGTCCATCCTCCCCATGATACACACTGTCTGCACTCGCTGGGTCCACCCTCCCCGGGTTACACACTGTCTGATCACACTGGGTCCATCCTCCCCGGGTTACACACTGTCTGATCACACTGGGTCCATCCTCCCCGGGTTACACACTGTCTGATCTCACTGGGTCCATCCTCCCCGGGTTACACACTGTCTGATCACACTGGGTCCATCCTCCCCGGGTTACACACTGTCTGATCTCACTGGGTCCTCCCTCACGGGTTACACCCTGTCTTATCACACTGGGTCCATCCTTCCCGGGTTACTCAAAGTCTGATCACACTGGGTCTATCCTCCACGGGTTACACACTGTGTGATCACACTGGGTCCATCCTCCCCGTGTTACACAATGTCCGATCTCACTGCGTCCAACCTCCCCGGGTTACACACTGTCTGATCACACTGGGTCCATCCTCCCCGGGTTACACACTGCCTGATCTCACTGGGTCCTCCCTCACGGGTTACACCCTGTCTTATCACACTGGGTACATCCTTCCCGGGTTACTCACTGTCTGATCACACTGGGTCTATCCTCCACGGGTTACACACTGTCTGATCACACTGGGTCCATCCTCCCCGGGTTACACAATGTCTGATCACACTGGGTCCATCCTTCCCGGGTTACACACTGTCTGATCTCACTGGGTCCTCCCTCACGGGTTACACACTGTCTGATCACACTGGGTCCATCCTCCCCGGGTTACACAATGTCTGATCACACTGGGTCCATCCTTCCCGGGTTACACACTGTCTGATCTCACTGGGTCCTCCCTCACGGGTTACACACTGTCTGATCACACTGGGTCTATCCTCTCCGGGTTACACCCTGTCTTATCACACTGGGTACATCCTTCCCGGGTTACTCACTGTCTGATCACACTGGGTCCATCCTTCCCGGGTTACACACTGTCTGATCACACCGGGTCCATCCTTACCGGGTTACTCACTGTCTGATCACACTGGGTCTATCCTCTCCGGGTTACACACTGTGTGATCACACTGGGTCCATCCTCCCTGGGTTACACACTGTCTGATCTCACTGGGTCCATCCGCCCCGGGTTACACACTGTCTGATCTCACTGGGTCCATCCTCCCCGGGTTACACACTGTCTGATCTCACTGGGTCCATCCTCCCTGGGTTACACACTGTCTGATCTCAGTGGGTCCATCCGCCCCCCGGTTACACTCTGTCTCATCTCACTGGGTCCATCCTCCCCGGGTTACACACAGTCTGATCTCAGTGAGTCCATCCTCCCGGGTTACACACTGTCTGATCTCAGTGAGTCCATCCTCCCGGGTTACACACTGTCTGATCTCACTGAATCCATCCTCCCCGGGTTACACACTGTCTGATCTCACTGGGTCCATCCTTCCCGGGTTACTCACTGTCTGATCACAACTGGGTCCATCCTCCCCGGGATACACACTGTCTGATCACACTGGGTCCATCCGCCCCGGGTTACTCACTGTCTGATCACAACTGGGTCCATCCTCCCCGGGTTACACACTGTCTGATCACACTGGGTCCATCCGCCCCGGGTTACACACTGTCTGATCTCACTGAGTCCATCCTCCCCGGGTTACACACTGTCTGATCTCACTGGGTCCATCCTTCCCGGGTTACTCACTGTCTGATCACAACTGGGTCCATCCTCCACGGGTTACACACTGTGTGATCACACTGGGTCCATCCGCCCCGGGTTACACAATGTCTGATCTCACTGCGTCCAACATCCCCGGGTTACACACTGTCTGATCGCACTGAGTCCATCCTCCCCGGTTACACACTGTCTGATCTCAGTGAGTCCATCCTCCCCGGGTTACGCACTGTCTGATCTCACTGCGTCCAACCTCCCCGGGTTACACACTGTCTGATCTCACTGGCTCCATCCGCCCCGGGTTACACACTGTCTCATCTCACTGGGTCCATCCTCCCCGGGTTATACACTGTCTGATCTCACTGGGTCCATCCTCCCCGGGTTGCACACTGTCTGATCTCACTGGGTCCATCCCCCCGGGCTACACACTGTCTGATCTCACTGGGTCCATCCTCCCCGGGTTACACACTGTCTGATCTCACTGGGTCCATCCTCCCCGGGTTACACACTGTCTGATCTCACTGGGTCCATCCTCCCCAGGTTACACACTGTCTGATCACACTGGGTCCATCCTTCCCGGGTTACACACTGTCTGATCTCATTTCAAAGCGCCCGCGGGAGATGGCTCGGAAAGCATCTGCAGCGTCCTGTCGGCAATGCTGGTACCGGCGCACGAGGATGTCGCTCACCTTCCGAAGGACGCCGAGGGGTTTTCCAGGCATCGATGGTGGGAACTGAGGAAATGGCTTATTAGCTGCACCCCCTTTCCCCCCTTTCCCCATCCCCCCTTCCCCCTTGCCCTTCCCCCCTTCCACCCCCTCCCCCTTCTCAGCTCCACTCTCCCAGCTCACCCCTCCTTCCCCCTTGCCATTCCCCCCTTCCACCTCCCCCCTTCCCAGCTCCACTCTCTCAGTTCACCCCTCACAACTCCTTCCCAGCTTCCCCCTCGCACCGTCTTCCCCCTGCACCCCTTACCCTGCACCCCCCGCCCCCTTACAGCCCCAACAACCCCACTGCCTTGTGGGCATCCCGGGAGAGACCAAGGCTAAGGGAGTAAACCCTAACAGAAAATCCGGAGCGGAACCCCGTAGGCGGTCATATGTCACCTTTGGCATGTTTCCGGCAGTTCCTGCAGCCATACCGGTGCCAAACGTCGTGCTTTGCGCTCCTTTGGACCCCACCAGAAAGGCCGAGAGGGGTTTTGACGCTTGGGCAACTCTCTACCTCCATACATTCACCCAGGCATGCACCATGGAGTGGTCACTCCATAGTTGCCTCACAGCGACTGAAACAACACGGAAGGCAGCAGTTACGGGTTATAAGTCCAGACAAATTGGCGTAGAGATTGGGAACCACGGGTTGCCTTTGTCGGTGGAAGAGGTCATCGCACCTCACTGGACAGCTACCGCCCGCCTCAAACCGGGCAGCCCCCGGTCAGTAAGGTTCTGTCCCACCACAGTCCACCTGCTTCAATGGGTGCTTGGAGCTCAGAGGCGGCACAGTGGCGCAGTGGTTAGTACCGCAGCCTCACAGCTCCAGCAACCCAGGTTCAAGTCTGGGTACTGCCTGTGTGGAGTTTGCAAGTTCTCCCTGTGTCTGCGTGGGTTTCCTCCGGGTGCTCCGGTTTCCTCCCACAGCCAAAAGACTTGCAGGTTGATAGGTGAATTGGCCATTATAAATTGCCACTAGTATAGGTAGGTGGTAGGGGAATATAGGGACAGGTGAGGATGTGGTAGGAATATGGGATTAGTGCAGGATTAGTATAAATGGGTGGTTAATGGTCGGCACAGACTCGGTGGACCGAAGGGCCTGTTCAAGTGTTGTATCTCTAAATGTAAAAAATCATTGCCCGAAAGATGGACTGCATCACCGCACCAAACAACATGAAAAAAGGAAAAAAGGTACCAGCCCTTCGCTTTGCAAGCTGGAACGACAGAACTATGTGGCCTGGCCTATCTGAAGACCTTACACAATTCAACAATTCTCGGAAGACCGCCATCATTAACAACGAGCTCAGTAGACTCAATGTAGACATTGCAGCACTTCAGGAGACACGCCTCCCCGCGAGTGGATCTCCAGCAGAGCAAGACTGCACCTTCTTCTGGCAGGGCAGGGATCCTGATGAACCAAGACAGCATGGAGTGGGCTTCGCCATCAGAAACTCCTTGCTCACCATGATAGAGCCTCCCTCAAATGGCTCGGAATGCATACTGTCCATCCGACTGCTCACCACCTCTGGTCCAGTACACCTACTAAGCATCTATGCTCCAACACTCTGCTCCCCACCTGAAGCTAAAGACCAGTTCTCCGAGGAACTCCATAACATCATTAGCAGCATCCCCAACACCGACACCTATTCCTGCTGGGGAACTTTAATGCCAGGGTTGGGGCCGACCATGATTCATGGCCCTCCTGCCTTGGGCGCTATGGCGTTGGAAAAATGAACGAGAATGGACAGAGACTACTGGAGTTGTGTACCTATCATAACCTCTGCATCACCAACTCATTCTTTCACACTAAACCCTGTCACCAGGTTTCATGGAGGCACCCAAGATTGCGTCGTTGGCACCAGCTGGACCTCATCGTCACAAGGTGAGCCTCTTTAAACAGTGTTCAAATCACACGCAGCTTCCACAGTGCGGACTGCGACACCGACCACTCCCTGGTGTGCAGCAAGCTTAGACTCAGACCAAAGAAGTTTCATCATTCCAAGCAGAAGAGCCACCCGTGCATCAACACGAGCAGAATTTCTCACCCACAGCTGCTACAAAAATTTCTAAATTCACTTGTAACAGCCCTTCAAAACACTCCCACAGGGGATGCTGAGACCAAATGGGCCCACATCAGAGACGCCATCTATGATTCAGCTTTGACCACCTGCGGCAAACGTGCGAAGAGAAATGCAGACTGGTTTCAATCTCATAATGAAGAGCTGGAACCTGTCATAGCCGCTAAGCGCATTGCACTGTTGAACTACAAGAAAGCCCCCTGCAAGATAACATCCGCGGCACTTAAAGCAGCCAGAAGCACTGCACACAGAGCAGCCAGGCGCTGCACAAATGACTACTGGCAACACCTATGCAGTCATATTCAGCTGGCCTCAGACACCGGAAACATCAGAGGAATGTATGATGGCATTAAGAGAGCTTTTGGGCCAACCATCAAGAAGATCGCCCCCCTCAAATTGAAATCAGGGGACACAATCACTGACCAACGCAAACAGATGGACCGCTGGGTGAAGCACTACCTAGAACTGTACTCCAGGGAAAATGTTGTCACTGAGACCACCCTCAATGCAGCCCAGCCTCTACCAGTCATGGATGAGCTGGACATACAGCCAACAAAATCGGAACTCAGTGATGCCATTGATTCTCTAGCCAGTGGAAAAGCCCTGGGAAGGAAAGCATTACCCCTGAAATAATCAAGAGTGCCAAGCCTGCTATACTCTCAGCACTACATGAACTGCTTTGACTGTGCTGGGACGAGGGAGCAGTACCTCAGGACATGTGCGATGCCAATATCATCACCCTCTATAAAAACAAAGGTGACCGCGGTGACTGCAACAACTACCATGGAATCTCCCTGTTCAGCATGGTGGGGAAAGTCTTTGCTCGAGTCGCTCTAATCAGGCTCCAGAAGCTGGCCGAGCACGTCTACCCTGAGGCACAGTGTGGCTTTCATGCAGAGAGATCGACCATTGACATGCTGTTCTCCCTTCGTCAGATACAGGAGAAATGCCGCGAACAACAGATGCCCCTCGGCATTGCTTTCATTGATCTCACCAAAGCCTTTGACCTCGTCAGCAGACGTGGTCTCTTCAGACTACTAGAAAAGATTGGATGCCCACCAAAGCTACTAAGTATCATCACCTCATTCCATGACAATATGAAAGGCACAATTCAACATGGCGGCATCACATCAGACCCCTTTCCTATCCTGAGTGGCGTGAAACAGGGCTGTGTTCTCACAACCACACTCTTTGGGATTTTCTTCTCCCTGCTGCTTTCACATGCGTTAAAGTCTTCTGAAGAAGGAATTTTCCTCCACACAGGATCAGATGGCAGGCTGCTCAACCTTGCCCATCTGAGAGCGAAGTCCAAAGTACGGAAAGTCCTCATCAGGGAACTCCTCTTTGCTAACGATGCTGCTTTAACATCTCACACTGAAGAGTGTCTGCAGAGTCTCATCGATAGGTTTGCGGCTGCCTGAAATGAATTTGGCCTAACCATCAGCCTCAAGAAAATGAACATCATGGAGCAGGATGTCAGAAATGCTCCATCCATCAATATTGGCGAACACACTCTGGAAGTGGTTCACGAGTTCACCTACCTAGGCTCAACTATCACCAGTAACCTGTCTCTCGATGCAGAAATCAACAAGCACATGGGAAAGGCTTCCACTGCTATGTCCAGACTGGCCAAGAGAGTGTGGGAAAATGGCGCACTGACGCGGAACACAAAAGTCCGAGTGTATCAAGCCTGTGTTCTCAGTACCTTGCTCTATGGCAGCGAGGCCTGGACAACGTATGTCAGCCAAGAGCGACGTCTCAATTCATTCCATCTTCGTTGCCTCCGGAGAATACTTGCCATCAGGTGGCAGGACTGTATCTCCAACACAGAAGTCCTCGAGGCGGCCAACATCCCCAGCTTCTACACACTACTGAGTCAGCGGCGCTTGAGATGGCTTGGCCATGTGAGCCGCATGGAAGATGGCAGGATCCCCAAAGACACATTGTACAGCGAGCTCGCCACTGTTATCAGACCCACCGGCCGTCCATGTCTCCGCTTCAAAGACGTCTGCAAACGCGACATGAAGTCCTGTGACATTGATCACAAGTCGTGGGAGTCAGTTGCCAGCATTCTTCAGAGCTGCCGGCCAGTCATAAAGGCGGGACTAAAGTGTAGCGAGTCGAAGAGACTTAGCAGTTGGCAGGAAAAAAGACAAAAGCGCAAGGGGAGAGCTAACTGTGTAACAGCCCCAACAAACAAATTTCTCTGCAGCACCTGTGGAAGAGCCTGTCACTCTAGAATTGGCCTCTCAAGCCACTCCAGGCGCTGCTCCACACACCACTGACCACCTCCAGACGCTTACCCATTGTCTCTCGAGACAAGGAGGCCAAAGAGATCTCACTGGGTCCATCCTCCCCGGGTTAAACAGTCTGATCGCACTGGGTCTATCCTCCCTGGGTTCCACACTGAATGATCTCAGTGGGTCCATGCTCCCCGGGTTACAAACTGTCTGATCACACTGGGTCCATCCACCCCAGGTTACACACTGTCTGATCTCACTGCGTTCATTCTGCCCATGTTGCACAATCTGATCTCACTGGGTCCATGCTCCCCGGGTTACTCACTGTCTGATCTCACTGGGTCCATCCTCCCCGGGATACACCCTGTCTGATGTCACTGGGTCCATCCTCCCCGGGTTACACACTGTCTGATCTCACTGGGTCCATCCTCCCCGGGTTACACACTGTCTGATCTCACTGGGTCCATCCTCCCCGGGTTACACACTGTCTGATCTCACTGGGTCCATCTTCCCCGGGTTACACAGTGTCTGATCTCACTGGGTCCATCCTCCCCGGGTTACACACTGTCTGAGCACACTGGGTCCGTCCTCCCCGGGTTACACATTGTCTGATCTCACTGGGTCCAACTTCCCCGGGTTACACACTGTCTGATCTCACTGGGTCCATCCTCCCCGGGTTACACACTGTCTGATCTCACTGGGTCCATCCTCCCCGGGTTACACACTGTCTCATCTCACTGGGTCCATCCTCCCCGATTACACACTGTCTGATCTCACTGGGTCCATCCTCCCCGGGTTACACACTGTCTCATCTCACTGGGTCCATCCTCCCCGATTACACACTGTCTGATCTCACTGGGTCCATCCTCCCCGATTACACACTGTCTCATCTCACTGGGTCCATCCTCCCCGATTACACACTGTCTGATCTCACTGGGTCATCTGAAGCTGAAGTAACTGATTTATTTGAACATTGGCCAGTGGTATGAATGGGCGATAATGAATTTGCTGCTCTTTCTGCACTGCGCCTGATTTTATATTCCATTCAATCTGAATCGATCTCGCCAGTTTTACAGCATTCATCGAAGCAGAAATAAACCGACGATTTTAGTATCATTCATTCTATTTAATATGTGTGCCTATCTTCAAAACACATTGTTGATATCAAGCTGTTTTTGTCTGCGATTTCCCCATTTCACAACATTTCTCCGAATTATTTTCTCTGTCTCATTTTCAGAGTTACCTTGCTGTCGATTCTTATTCTGTCCCAAGGAAAATGTGGTTTCTCGAAATGCCTCACTGTTTAACTGGTAGCAATGGGAATAGCAGATCTGATCGATTTGTTTCCCTTTGCTGCCTGCAGTTCAAAAGATAATATTCCAGTGAGAAAATCATGGCTGCTCTTCCGGTAACATTGTGCTTGCTGCTGCTGTGTGAAAAACGTCCAGCTTTATTTTACGCACAGAAATGCTTACACTCGAAAGAATCACTGTTTCCTGAAGCAACTGTTGGTTACATGAACTAATGATGGTATATTAAAGCAATTAATTCCCTTCTTGCTGGTGTTGCTGTGACACGCGGTAACAATCATTTTTCATGGCAGTCACCCGCAGACGATGCAAAGGGCTCCGCTTGTCTTGGTACAGTCACATACACAATGCTGGCGAGATGTTGAAAATCATTAAACTTACACCTCCCTATATCCAGAAGTTTTATACATCTGCGGATGATGTATATTGTGATAATCTGTTCAAGAACCTTATTTCTTATCCTCAGTGAAACGTCTCTAATGCTGCAGCTTCTCAGTTGCTGTGCAATCTCTTGCATAATTGCACTAACCTGTACTAATTTCCGAGAGAAGCTGAGAAATGCAGTGAAATTCACCTTCACTGTTATTGAGGAATAATGTTCTAAGAACATTGCAACACAACAGGTATATTTGTCAGTGAAAATGGTGGATTCAGTCTGGAGTAGAAGATTGGAGACAAACTCTAACCCTGTCAACCCAACATTCTGGAAACTGATGTCACCAGCCCAGGGCATGAGGGAGATCAGCTCAAAGACGCCTCTCAACAGCACAAGGTGGAATAAGCTCCGGAGGCTTTGCTCACTGTCAATACAAATATTAGAATAGAAATTCAATTTAGGAAATGGTCCAAAATGGACAACTGCGGATCGGCTCGCCGCCGAACACACCGCCCGATTTTTTACTTCCTTTGAGCTTAACTGCAATTTGATAATCATCTATTAAACTAATACTGAAGTGCACTGAAACACTAAGCTACAGTTACAAACTGTTACTAAATTTCATTAAACGACTGTCTATTAAGTGACCTGTTATTGTAATTGCTTGGTGTATTACAACTATTATCTACTAATTATTAAGATCATTATTTACATGAAAGTAATAATTGTGATTTTGTACACGATAAACAATCGTCTTTGAAGATTGAGCAAGAAAATAGCAATTCATTCATTCAGTAGCTTGCAGGGATTCTGATTCAAGATCGTTGAGGTAAACTCATATTTAACTCGAATTGACTAAGGGATCGCTCCGTGATTGACAGCAGTATGTAGAAATGAATTACAAACATTTTCTGAGGGGTATTAGAGCGGAGCTGCAAGATTTGTGCCAGCACTGGTTTCCCAGCAGTTGGTGTGTAAAATGTGGTGCTAAAAATAGCAGGGTTAGTGCTCGTGTTACAGCAATAGAAACACCATGAGTACTGCAGAGGCTGAGGCAGATCTCTGGATCCAGTAGGAAGCATATCAGCAGTGCTGCAAAATTGAACAGTACTTGTGTTCCAGCAATAGGTGCACAGCAGAGCTACACAACTGGTCATCATCGGTAGTGTAGTAGTTTGGTCACCGTCGGAGCAACACAACGGGGCGCTCGAAAGGAATAGAAGCAGCTGTCGGAAAGGGAGAATATTGTCACCTCTGCCGTTACTGCAGGGAACTGTAACACTAGAGAAACACAGCTAAATGTAGTGTATGTGTCGGGCATCACTAGTACCAGAGGAATACGGCCATATATAGTATATTTGTAGGGTACCATTAGTACCAGAGGGGTATGGTTGCATATAGTGCATGTGTAGGCTACTACTGTTATCAGAGGAATACAGTCATATATAGTGTATGTCTACTGTACCATTTGTATCAGAGCAATATAATCACATGTAATGTTTACGCAGGAGCACCATGGCACCATCGAAAAATCACAGCACAGAAGGAGGCCATTCAGTCCGTCGTGCCCGTGCTGGCCGAAAAAAAATCTAGCCGCCCAATTTCATTCCACCTTCCATCACCTGGTCCATAGCCTTGCTGGTTACAACACTTCAGGTGCATGTTCAGGTACCTTTTAAATGAATTGAGAGCTTCTGCATCCACCACCACTCTTGGCAGTGAATTCCAGACACCCACCACCCTTTCGGTGAAAACGTTTTTCCTCGTGTCCCCTTTAATCCTTCGAACAATCACCTTAAATCTGTGCCCCCTGGTAATTGACCTCTCTGCTGCGGGAAACAGGTCCGTACTCTCTACTCTATCTAGCCCCCTCATAATTTTGTATGCCTCAATTAAGTCACGCCTTAGCCTCCTCTGTTCTCAAGCAAACAACCCTAGCCGATCCAATCTTTCTTCATATCTGCAACTTTCAAGCTCTGACAACATTCTTGTAAATCTCCTCTGCACTGTCTCCAGAGCAACTATGTGATTCCTGTAATGTGGCGACCAGAACTGTACGCAATACTCCAGCTGTGGCCGAACCAGCGTTTTATACAGTTCCAGGATTAACCCCCTACTTTTATATTCGCACCTCGGCCAATAAAGGGAAGCATTCCATATGCCTTCTTCACCACGTTATCTACAAGTCCTGCCACGTTTAGGGATCTGTGGACACGCACTTCTTCTATCCCTCTGAATATCCTCCAGTTTATTGTATTCCCTTGCTTTATGTGCCCTCCCCAAGTGCATTACCTGACACCTCACTGGATTGAATTCCATTTGCCACGATTCTGCCCACTCAACCAAACCATTGATATCATTCTGGAGTTTACAGCCATCCTCTTCACTATCAACTACACGACCATTTTTTGCCTCATCTGCAGATTTCCCAATTATACTTCCCACGTTTAAGTCCAAATCATTAATATATACCACAAACAGCAAGGGACCCAACACTGAGCCCTGTGGAATGCTACTGGAAACAGCATTCCATTCACAAAAATATCCATCGACTACTATCCTTTTTTTTGTCATTGAGTCAATTTTGGATCCAACCTATCACATTCCCCTGTATCCCATGGGCATTCACTTGACTGACCAGTCTGCCATGCAGCACCTTATCAAATGCCTTACTAAAATCCACTGCACCACCCTCATCAATCCTCCTTGTTTCATCATTAAAGAATTCAATTAAGTAAATCCATGCCGACTATCACTGATCAATCTGTGACTTTCTAAGTGGCAGTTTATCCTGTCCCTCAGAATTGATTACAATAATTTACCCACCACCATGTTTGACTGACTGGCCGATAATTAATTGGTCTGTCACTTATTAATTTTATTGAGAGAAACAGCACTGAAACAGGCCCTTTCGCCCACCGAGTCTGTGCCGGCCAACAACCACCCACTTACACAAATCTGCAGTAATCCCATATCCCTATCACTTACTTATATTAGGGGCAATTTACAATGGCCAATTTACCTATCAACCTGCAAGCTTTTGGCTGAGGGAGGAAACCAGAGAGCCCAGCAAAAACCCATGCGATCAGAGGGAGAACTTGCAAACTCAGCACGGGCAGTACCCAGAATCGAACCCGGATCCCTGGAGCAGTGAGGCTGCAGCGTGAACCACTGCGCCACTGTGCCACCCACTTGCACCTTTTTTAAACAATGATATAACGTTCGCAGACCTCCAATCCTCTGGCACCACGCCCATATCCACTGCGGACTTGAAGATGATCCTCCGTGCATCCTCTATTTCTTCCCTGGCTTCCTTTAACAACTAGGGATGTAATCCATCTGGCCCTGGTGATTTATCCACTTTCACGGATGCCAGACCCTCGAGTAATTCCTCTCTCATTATGCTAATTGTATCTAATATTTCACACTCCTCCTCTTTTACTACAATGCCTGCATCATCCCTCTCCTTTGTGAAGACACAGGCAAAAAAACCATAACAAACCCTGCCCACATCACTTGCATCCACATGGAATTTCCCTTATACATCTCTGATAGGCCCTGTTGTTTCCTGAGTTATCCTCTTGCTCTTAACATGATAATACATCTTTAGGTTTTCCTTGATTTTACCTGCCAATAATTTTTCATGTCCTCTCTTTGCATTTCTAATTTCCTTTTTTACGTCACCCCTGCACTTTCTATACTCCCCTACACTTTCTAAAATATCATGTTTATTTGTGATCGTCATAAGAAGTCTTTTTGTGCTTCAACTTACCCAGTAAGCATCTTGATAACCAGGGGACTCGAGGGTTGGCCGTACCACCCTTTACCTTTGTGGGGACATGCTTGCACTGTGCCTGTAGAATCTCACTTTTGAATGCCGCCCACTGGTTTGCCATTGATTTTCCCTCGTGCAGATGTATCCAGTCCACTTTTGCCAGATTGCGTCTCAGTTTCATAAAATTTGTCTTCCCCCCAATTTAGAACTTTTCACTCCTGTCTTATCTTTGTCCTTTTCCATGATTATGCTAAAACTGTGTTATGATCGTTATCTCCAAAATGATCACCCACTGACACTTCATTTACTTGCCCAGCTTCATTACCGAAGACTAAATCTAGAATTGCACCCCCTTCCATTGGGCTTGTTATGTGCTGGCTAAAAAAGTTCCCTTGAATGCAGTTCAAGAATTTTGTGCCCTCTGTGCCCTTCACACTGTTTGTATCCCAGTTGATATTAGGATAAGTGAAATCCCCAACCATTATCACCGCATAGTTTTACACTCAAACATTTGCCTATATATTTGTTCCTCTATCTTACTCTCACTATTTGGGGGTCTACAGTACACTCACAGTACTGTGGCTGCCCCTTTTATTTCTGATTTACACACATTTGGCCTCATTTGATGATTCATTTTGCATATCATCCCTCCTCACAGCTTTTATTGATTTCTTAACCAAAAATGTTACACCCTCTCCTTTTTTTAAATTCTCCTCTCTGTCCCACCTAAAAACTCTATATCCTGGGAAGTTGAGCTGCCAGTCTTGCCCCACTTTAAGCTAAGTTTCCGTTATAGCAACGATATTGTATTGCCCTGTGCTGCCAGCTCATCGACTTTACTTACTATCCTCCTTGCATTTAAATAAATAACTTTTAACACTGCCAATTCATGTTCTGCACACTTTTTAACCATTGATTCTTCTGTTTTGCGGAGTTGCCTGCTAACTTTCTATCTTCCGTTCCCTGGCCTGAAACTGCCCTCAGGGTCCCATCCCCCTGCCAAACTAGTTTAAACCATCCCCATCAGTACTGGCAAACCTTCCTGCACGGATATTTGTCCCAGTCCTATTCAGTGTAGATCGTCTTGCTTGCACAGGTTCCACTTTCCCCAGAACCAGTCCCAATGTCTCAGAAATTTGAAGCCCTCCCTCCTGCACCATCTCTCCAGCCACACATTCATCTGGTGTATTCTCCTATTTCATTACTCACTTGCACGTGGCCTTGTGAGCAATCCAGAGATGACGACCCTTGAGGTCCTGCTTGCTAATCTCTTTCCTAACTCCCTGTACTCAGCCTGCAGGACCTGATCCCTCTTTCTTCCTATATCGTTGGTACCAATGTGGAGCATGTCCTCTGTCTGTGCACCCTTGCCCTCCAGAATGCCTTGTAGCCGCTCAGTGATTTCCATGACCCTTGCACCAGGGAGGCAACAGACCATCCTGGAATCACGTCTGCGAACACAGAAATACCTATCTGTTCCACTAACTATAGCATCCTCTGCCACTAATGCTCTCTTGTTTGTTCTCCTCCCTCCCTGCACAACTGAGCCATCCATGGTGCTCTGGTCATGACTCTCGCTGCACTCTCCAGAGGAACCCTCTCTTCAATCGGTACTCAGAACTGAATACTGGTTAGAAAGTGTAATGTTCCCTGGGGTCTCCTGTCTTGACCTTCTTGTCTGTCTGGCAGCACCCAGCCCCCTCTCCCTGAGATCTATCATGCTCTGGTGTGAATACCTCCTGAAATGCACTATCAACATCGTTCTGTGCCTTGCGGATGCACCACAGTGACTCCAGCCACCACAAGAGTTCTGAAACTCGGAGTTCAAGCTTCGGCAGCCAGTGGCACCTGCTGCAGATGTGTTTGTCAAGCACACTTTTAAAGGCAGAGGACAGTCACTGATACTGCGTGTGTAGGGAACCATTAGTTACTTAGGAGCTTGCTCACAACCAGTGCATGTGTCGGAACAGCACTCGTACCAGAACAGCATGATCACACCTGGTGTATGTATAAAGGCATTGCTAGCACCAGATGAGCACGGTCAGATCTAGCGTAGTTGATGTTGCAGCACTAGTAACAGAAGAGCATGAACATTTCTGGTGTAACTGTGTGTTACTGGTGGTACCGGTTGGACACTATCATCTCTTGTATAAGTACAGTTTACCACTTGTACCAGAGGACAATTGTCAACGATAGTGTAATTGCAGGGTCCCACTGGTACTGAAGCATCATATATGTCTCCACTGTGTTCCAGAGAAAAACTGTATTATATAGCCCAAGGATAGGGCACCACCAGTACCAGAGGAACATTTCTACCTCTGGTGTGAATGTTGGATTACCACTGGCACTGGGGGAAGAATGGTACCTCGAAACAAAGTTTAGGATTGCACTCACATCAGGGTTGCAAGTCCATCTCTAGTGTGAGATTAGGTCACCACTTGTACTGGAGCAGTACGGTCTCCTCCAATTCATGTTCGGGTCTACCACTCATACTGGAGGAACACTTTTTTAGTGTAAGTGTAGAGTGTCACCAGTACCAGAGACGCACGATCACCTCCAGTGCAATTGTGGTTGCTGCACTTGTACTGGAGTAGCACATACACCTTTCATTTGCGAGAAGGACACAAAAAGACTACAAGAGATATAGACAGTTTAAGTGAGTGGGCATCGTGGTGGCAGATGGAGTATAATGTCGGGAAGTTTAAGGTTATTTACTTTGGTAGTAAGAAAAAAAAAGCTGATTTTTTAAAAGGTGAGAAATTTCTAAATGTTGATGTTCAGACTGAGTTGGGTATGCTCGTACAAGGAATGCCGACAAAATAGCATGCAGGAAGAGCAAGCACTTAGGAAGGCATGTGGAATGTTGGCCTTTAATGCAAGGAGATCGGGGCACTGTAATAAGGATGTCTTGCTACAATTGTACAGGGCTCTGGTGAGACCACCCCGAGCATACTTTGCGCAATTTCAGTCTCTATATCTAAGGGAAAATATAATCGCTTTGGAAGCAGTTCACCGGATTGGTTTCTGGGATGACTGAGTTGTCCTATGATGACAGGCGGAGTAAATTGGGCCGATACTCTCTGGAGTTTAGAAGGATGAGAGGCGGTCTCATTGAAACAAATAAGAATCTGAAGTGGTTTTCTGGGCTAAACGCTGTGAATTGTGATCCGGGGGAATCCACAGTCTCAGGATAAGGGCTTAGGGTTCGGGTTAAGATTAGGACTGTGCTGAAGAGACATTTCTACACTCAAAGTGTTGTGAATCGTTGGAATTGTGTACCCCAGAGGAGTGTGGATGCTCCATCCTTGAAACAACACGTGTAATGCTGACATAGACACATTCATAGCCTTTCATGGAATAGAACTATAGGGAGTGGACATAAAAGTGGAGTTGAGGAAAAGCATCAGCAGTGATCACATGGAGCAGTGGAGCAGAGTTTAGAGACATATGGTGTACTCCTGATCATATCTCTTATGTTCTTTAGTTCATTATGTAAGTGCAGGGAACCATTAGAAAGGAGGAGCACTGTTACCTCCATTGCAATTATAGATAATCACATATCTTATATAAGTGTAGGGTTACCACCATTGACCACCTCTACAGTAAATAAAGGGAATCAAGAGTATCAATGTTTCTTTTAAATCTCCATTGTAAATGTAGGGATCCACTAGAATTGGAGCAGGATGGTTACATCTCCGGTCAGTGTAGGTGCTACTAGTTCAGAGAAAGATGGACAAATTTACTGCAATCATAGGTGGCATTAGTATGAAAGAAACATGGTCACCTCTAGAGTAGGAGATGTCACAGCACTTTTACAGGGACATCCTGCTCACCTCAAGCATAAACGAAGGGTGCCACTAGTACTGAAGGTATATGGCCACCTCTAGTGTGAATGTGGTGTAACTCTAACAAGGATAAGCATGTAGATCTCTGTTTACATGTAGTGGTCCCACTAGTCTCAGAAAACTATACTCCCCTGTATTGCTGCAGGACCATTTTATCACAAATAATGCAGTAGTTTTTCTGCTGCCTGATCTGCAGGTGTAGAATCAACAGGTTAGAATCAACAGGAAAGTCAGCGTCAGGACAATTCGGGCAAAGCGAGCTACGTTGGCTGGTCCTGTGGGAATGGGATCCACAGTCGTTCAACCTGTAAATAATGTTTTAATTCTGTGTTTTTAAAATTGTCTGAGTGTTAACCCTTTCCCTAATTCTGAAATGTCAGAAAACAACTTACCGAGTTTATTTATGAAATGACTGCCACCAATGTTAATTATGATTAAAGCTGATTAACTCCTTGGAGGATTGAGGCGAATATTAATGTAGGTTCCCTTGCACAAGCTCAGAAGTGCACCAGTCTTTCAACTCCTACAGATTCCATCCATTCTCACATAAAATGGGAAAACCAGCTATTCTGCTGATGAAAGACATTTACTATCCCATTCTCGCACCCCTGGGTGTACTTGGTGAGCCATTATAAACTATTTATTCGTAATCTGTGTTAACTATCACTTTGTTTCTACTGCGTGTTGAATAAGATAACATGTTTCTCCGATGTCAGCTTTACATAGCCGGTGGTTACTGGAGCAAACTCGTGAACCGGGGATCCACACTTTCTTTATTTCCTTTAATCTGATAGCCTTAATGATGTTATAATGTTCTTTCAAGGTCCTATCGAAAGAATCAAATGTCACCCGTGCAGACGGAGCGCGACAGCAGCTCATTAAAATCTATGGGCCGGTTTCCCAGGAAATGGCTCCACAGCTAATCTTATATAATCATACTGAATGGAGTAAAATGCTATCAAGAGATATCACCATATATATTTCAAACAGCTACTAAAACCTTATTTATCTCGTCTCTCTTTCTTACAGTGAACTTGGTGGCGATTGTGGTTCTCTCCCGAAAAACGTGTGGCCTTTCCAAATGTATTTCTGTTTATATGGTGTCCATGGCAACAGCAGATCTCCTGGTCATGATCATCAACGTAATGGTGTATCGTATTTTCAGCTATCACTTTCCACTTTCATTCCTGTCTTACACCCCAGTATGTAGGATTATTCTATACATGACAGCTATCACCTTTGATTTGTCTGTTTGGTTCACAGTCTCCTTCACATTTGACCGTTTTGTAGCTGTCTGCTTCCTGAAGTTTAAAACAAGATATTGCACAGCAAGAACTGCAGGTGTGGTTATAACAGTGTTCTGTTTCTTGAGTTTGTTCAAGAACATTCTCTTTTTATTTGCATACGAACCTCAGCAAATAATTAACAAGGTGCAGTGGGGCTGTCGGGCAAGAGTGGAATTTTTTTCTTCACCACTCGGTGCAGCGTCTGTCTGGTTTTACAGCGCCTGGCTTGTTTGCCTTCCATTTACTTTAATTGTCTCATTTAATTGTTCAACCATTGGACGTATTTTAGTGGCCAATAGAACCCGCAGGAAACTTCGGGGTAACAGAAGTGAGAATCGCAGTGATTCAGAAATGGAGAACCGCAGGAAATCCATTATTTTATTGTTCACTGTATCGGGCTGTTTTATACTGTTGTGGTTGACAGCTGCCGTGAGTTTCGTGTTGACCAGATTGACTGACACCAATAATTACCGTGGTGACCGCACAGCCCCTGGATATATCGCCTATGAAATTGGAACTTGCCTTAAAGTTTTGAGTTGTATTCAAAACCCATGTATTTATTTAGTGACCCAGAGAAAATTCAGAGAAGAGCTGAAGAATGTGTTGAAATTCCTCTGGCCAATAATTTGGAGATTAGTTAGAAAATGCGGATAAAATTACAAAAAGCTTGTTCACATCTGAAGCTCAATTTCAGCTCATTTCCTACCGTACCAAGTTCTTCTTTTCGGAAATGTGAAAATTAGTTGAGCTCTTTTGTGCACAGTTCTTCCATTTTGTAGCACGCATTTGATATCAGCGTTACATTCTTTCTTCACCCTTCCTTCATTGAGTAAACATAACTTATTCCTGTAAAATCAGCATATTTCAAGTTCACGTTTCAAAGATAACAATAATGGATTTCAGCAGTGGTGTCATGAATGTGGGTAACAGAGGGAACCGCCTTATATTCAAAATATTGGTTTCGGGTACATATGTTAAATTCATCAGTAAGGTTTCACCTGGTGCAGAAACAAAGGTCCTGCGATGGTTGATATTGGTAAGATTCCGAGAAGCTTGGTGTGAATGTTGCAAGTGTGGGTCTCAATGTCAGGCACCATCACACGATCAGACGCCATTCCTCATTGACAAGTGGAACCAGGATCTTTTCACAAGATAAGTTTTCAAATGGAGGAAACTGCCAGAACTCGACACTGATCAATGTGACGTTTCACCTCTTTTGCCCCATATACTGAATTGAAATGTCGATGATGCAATGACTGGTGTCTCCCATTCATCATAGGGTGAACCTGCTGTTTTTATTTTGTGCAGTTGATAACAGTATCATAACTACCAGCACTGCTATTCTGTCCCAGTTTCCGAAACCGAATGCAATTATGTCCAAATAAAATTACCTGCAAAAAACTGTCAGAAATTCAAAAAATGTCAAACTGATATTGAGCATTTAGTGTTTAGCAGAACGTCGGCAGACAGTCAGAAAGTATCTTTGGTAATTATCGGCTATTATACATTTGCACATTATTCCAAATAATAATTGAATAAATACCAGGGAGTTTGAATCAGTTACAAATCGTTCATCTGTCATCTCTCTTCAATCTGCCAGGAACTCCAAAGAATAGGAGCAGGTTCTCAATGAAAAGGACCTGCAGGGTGTGGATGAACAACAAGCTCTAGGGACACAAATAATCATTTCCAAGAAAGCGACTTTCTTGGTGTAAAGTCCACAAGGAAAAAAACAACAAAAATTTTGGAAACACCACAAGCGTAAACAAGTGGTGAGAATTCTTTGTAAAAAACTGCTAAGGCTGGTGTTAGACTACAAGATAAATCTTCGGTCTCCTCATTTTGGAAAGGCTTTTCGAGCAGAGAGCAGATGGCGTAGATGCACCAGTATGGTGCCAGGGATCAGAACCGTATTGATGATGAAAAACAGGACATTGCATCGAAATGCAGTGGAGAAGTAAAAACCAAGAGAAAATTGAATACAGGGTTTAAATATTATGAGCAGCTTTCGCGAAATGAAAAGCGGGAGATTATTCTATCTGGTTGGTTAGTCAGTGGTGGAGGTGATTAATTTAATATGGTCACAAAGGGAATGCGCAGAGAGATTAGCAGAAACTTCTTTATGCAAAGGTTGTTGGGGCATGGAATATTTTGCTTTAGACAAAAGTTTAAGGGGAAAACATGTGTATTTGATGAAGAAAAATTAAGTGTTTGTGGAAAGAGGAGGACAGTGCTGTAATCCAAGAACAGTTAGACTGCTTTAAATAGCTAAATCCAACCGAGAATATATCAATGTTTTTATAGTGTTACCAATGTGGCATGATTTTACTTTTATTGTACGATACCCTCATCCCCGTTGAGATTCTGTTAAATAAAACATATTTTAATCATCTGTTAACAAGATGCCAGATCTTCAATAGCCATCCTTGCCTCCCAGGTTGCCATTTGCCCATAATCTGCTTTCAATATGTAATTACCTCTCTGTGCAGTGCCAGATTTCCCACTCCATCATTTGCAGAGATTCCAGGACTTCAAAATTCCAGTTTTGAATAAATTATACAAAATGACGCTTTATATCTTTAGAACATAGGATTCCTTCAAATAAATGTCGGTTTTACGATGATGAGGAGATGGCCAACGTTCTTTTTTTTTCTTCAAATTCATCACTGCGACACAACATTCAATCATCATGATCGACAAAATGTGAAATTAGAAATGGAATAATCCTGTCAGGACATATACTTCAGTGTAGAGGAAGAGAATGAGAATTCCAATACTTCACGGTATTACAGAAATTCGAAAATTTCTCCTGACAGTTTGTAAAGGGATAGTCTGTGGCACCTGTCCCTACTTTAATAAATCTGAAAAGAAAAACCCTGACAACTCAGCTGCACTTTAATGAAGTTCAAATAGTGGAATTCTGTCGTATTATTTTTACTGAGCCCATACAGTGCAACAGGTGCATGGAATATACTGTTCTGTGAATCCAAATATTATCCTCAGTTGGGAGATCCTGTTGTAAGAAAGCTGAGTTTTGGTATCCTGAAAGATAACAGCTGAAACATCAGACACAGCTTACATTCCCTCCTTTAACTCCTGAGTTAGGAATTGTCTGGGATAGATGAGAGGTGCCAGGATTGTGTGGTTCCCTCCAAGCGTAGGTGGAGGGATGAATAATGTTTGACTCGGTTCACGATCTCTGTTGTATTTAACTCAATTCGGATCAAAAAGAATGAAATTTATTCACCATCGATTAAGTTATCCCCAAGCTTCTGAGTGATTGAATTTCTGACAAATGAGAAGGAAGAATCCAAACCCTACGTCTTGCACTCAACAATTAAGCGGTCACAAATGAGCTGTAAGTTAAAGTTAGGCACACTGGAGCTTAATAAACATTAACAAATATAAAAAGATTGTTCTGACAATTGAGAACCAAAACACTATTGGGTAGAGTTCCTTCACAAAATTCAGTAGCGAAGGTTGTCCAGGCATTTAACTTATCATTAGAAATCAGCATCAAAGGATGTTGAGCTTTCAGCACAACAGTAACCAGACAGTACTGTTATAAATTGGTGAGACGTTATTTATTCATTCATGAGATATGGGCGTGGCTGGAAACCACAGCTTTTGTTGTCCATTTTCATTGTCCGTGACGAGGTGTTGGTGAGCCACCTTTTGAACAGCTGCTGTCCATTTGTGAAGACATGTTCACAGTGCTGTTAGGAAGGGAGCTTCAGGATTTTATCCCAGTCTCACAGCTCCAGGGACCCGGGTTTGATTCTGGGTACTGCCTGTGTGGAGTTTGCAAGTTCTCCCTGTGTCTGCGTGGGTTTCCTCCGGGTGCTCCGGTTTCCTCCCACATGCCAAAGACTTGCAGGTTGGTAGGTTAATTGGCCATTATAAAATTGCCCCTAGTATAGGTAGGTGGTAGGGAAATAGAGGGACAGGTGGGGATGTAGTAGGAATCTGGGATTAGTGTAGGATTAGTATAAATGGGTGGTTGATGGTCGGCACAGACTCGGTGGGCCGAAGGGCCTGTTTCAGTGCTGTATCTCTAAACCAAACAACAGTAAATGAAAGGTGTGTGGCTTGGAAGGAAACGTTGAAGTGGAATGGTTAAGGAATTAATAACAGCTAAATGAATCGTCCAATAAGGCCATGTGGGTTGAGCTCAGAAATACTAAAGGGGCGACCACACTACTCAGAGTGTACTATAGACCACCAAGTGGAGAGAGGGAGATAGAAGAACAAATATGTATGCAAATTTTTGAATGCAAAAACAAGAGGGCAATAGTAATTGGGGATTTCAACTACCCTAATATCGACTGGGATACAAACAGTGTGAAGGGCACAGAGGGCACAAAATTCATCAACTTCATTCAAGAGAAATCTTTTAACCAGCACGTAACAAGCCCAACAAGAGGGGGGTCAATTCTAGATATAGTTTTCGGTAATTAAGCTGGACAAGTGGATGAAGTAGCAACGGGTGACCATTTTGGCGACAGTGACCATAATACAATTAGTTTTAACTTAATAATGGAAAAGGATAAAGATAAAACAGGAGTCAAAGTTCTAAATTGAGGGAAGGCAAATTTTACGAAACTGAGAGGTGGTCTGGCGAAAGTGGTCTGTGTACAGCTATTTGAAATAAAATCAGTGGCAAATCGCTGGGAGGCATTCAAAAGCAAGATTCTATAGTTCAGTGTCGGCATGTCCCAACCAAGATAAAGGGTGGTATGGCCAACGCTAGAGCCCTCTGGGTATGTAGAAGCATATTTGGTAAGATTAAGCAGAAAAAGAAAGCTTATGGTGATCACAGAAAAGTTAATATTGTAGAAAAGCTTCAGGAGTATAACAAGTAAATTATAAATAGAAAGGAAAGTAGGAAAGCAAAGGAAGACCATGACAAATTATTGGCAGGTAAAATCAAGGAAAACCTAAAAGTATTTTATCAGTGTATTAAGTGCAAGAGGATAACTCAGGAAAGGGTAGGGCCTATCAGAGATACTGGTGAATATTCAGTCGTTTTATTACTTAACTACAAGGCAGAGGAGTGCTTTATTTAGCAATCAAATTCAATATATTGCGCTCAGTTTTTACAGATGCAACTACTTTTTTAAGGCTTCAATTTTTAACCAGTTTTTTTTACACTGTTAAAAAGGTTTTAGTCAAACACAACAGTGACTCCTTCCTGGCGGCTTTTAACATTTTTGTGTCTGGGGCTGCTATTATGGACCCTGGGCCATTGTTGCAAATCAAGATGTTTGCAACCAATGGTGTGGATTTATGGATTAGAAACTGGACTGAAATAACAACATTCGAGCTGCTGTACATAGTTTTAAGATGATCTTTGCACTTTTTAATTTGCACTATGGGTAGGTCGAGGTTTTTAATCACCATTCTCACTGATGATGTGATTTTCTGTGCCTATCAGAGATGTACAGGGGAACTTATGCGTAGATGCAGATGATGTGGGCAGGGTTCGTAATGAGTTTTTTGTCTCTGTCTTCACAAAAGAGAGGGATGACGCAAACATTGCAGTAAAAGAGGAGGATTGTGAAATATTAGATACTATATGCATAATGAGGGAGGAAGTATTAGAGGGTCTGACATTGTTGAAAGTGCATAAATCACCAGGGCTGGATGGATTGTATCTGAGGTTGTCAAAGGAAGCCAAGGAGGAAATAGCAGAAGCTCTGAGGATCATCTTCAAATCCTCACTGCATACAAGTGAGGTACCAAAGCATTGGAGGTCTGCGAGTGCTGTACCATTGGGTAAAAAGGGTGCGAGGGATCGGCCAAATAATTATAGTCTGGTCAGCCTGACCTCGGTGGTGGGTGAATTATTAGAATCAATTCTGAGACGCAGGATAAACTGCCACTTAGAAAGGCCCAGATTTATCAGGGATAGTCAGCATAAATTTGTTCAGGGACGGTCGTGTCTTACTAACTTGACTGAATTTTTTGACCAAGTAACAGGGAAGATCGATGAGGGCAGTGAAGTGGATGCGGTCAACGTGGATTTTAATCAGGCATTTGACAAGGTCCCACATGGCAGACTGGTCAGAAAAATGAAAGCCCATGGGATACAGTGGAATGTGGCAAGTTGGATCCAAAATTGACTCAGTGACAGGAAGCAAAGGGTAGTGGTCGATGGATATGTTATGCGAATTTTCAGCTGTTTCTAGTGTCGTTTCACAGGGCTCAGTGTTGGGTCGCTTGTTGTTTGTGGTATATATTAATGATTTGGGCTTAAATGTGGGAGGCATTATTGGGAAATTTGCAGATGTCACAAAAATTGGCCGTGTAGTTGATAGTGAAGTTGGTAGCTGTAGACTCCAGAATGATATCAATGGTTTGGCTGATTGGGTGGAAAAGTGGCAAATAGAATTCAATCCAGAGAAGTGTGGAGCAATGTATTTGGGGAGGGCAAACAAAGCAAGAGAATACATAAAACTGGGAGGATACTGAGAGGGGTAGAAGAAGTGAGAGACCTTAGAGTGCATGTCCACACTACAGATCCCTGAAGGTGGCAGGACAGGTAGATAGAGTTGTGAAGAAGGCATATGGAATGCTTTCCTTTATTGGCCGAGGTGTAGAATACAAAAGCAGGGATGTAATGCTGGAATAAAAACAGGAAATGCTGGAAATACTCAGCAGGTCAGGCAGCATCTGTGGAGAGAGAAGCAGAGTTAACGTTTCAGGTTAGTGACCCTTCATCATCCCTAATTTCCTGTGTAATGCCATCACTTACATCTCCACTACTGTTTGGGGGCCTATGGACAAACCTTACCAATGTTTTCTGCCCCTTGGTGTTTCTTAGCTCCGCCCATACAGATTCCACATCATGATTTTCCGAGCCAATATCCTTCCTCACTATTGCATTGATTTTCTCCTTTACTAACAATGCTACCCCACCTCCTTTCCCTTTTTGCCTGTCCTTTCTAAATATTGAATACTCCTGAATGTTCAGTTCCTATCCTTGGTCACCCTGCAGCCATGTCTCCATAATCACAACTATATCATAACCATTTATATCTATTTGCACGGTTAATTCATCTACCTTATAGTGAATGCTCTGCGCATTAAGACATAATGCCTTTAGACTTGTCTTTTTAATATTGTTAGTCATCTTAGCTTTATTTTGCGCTATGGCCCCATTTTTTCCCCGCCCTTGTTTTCTTTGCCTTCCACTTTTGCTTCTTACCTGCTGAATGAGCTTTCTCCAGCTAGGATGGTCACAAGTCAGGGACTCCCACGAGTCAACAGGGATGTTTGATCTCTTTAGGGATTCCTTAAGGACAACTCTAAAGCTTGTTCATGGTGCTCCAGGGAGGCTTCTGGCGTGACCAGGTTCTGCATAGAGCAGCTGCTTTGCTTTGCAAAAGACATGCCCCGCCCAGTAGACCTGGTTAAGGGTGATTAGCATCCCCCCCGCCCCACCCCAATGCTGGACACGTTGGCTTGGGAAAGGACATTGTTGTTGGACCACCTTTCTTGCCGCTCGATTTGGTGGATCTTCCGGAGGCAGTTCTAGTGATACTTCTCCATTGTTTTAAGATGTCTGCTGTAGGTTGCCCACGCGTCTGAAGCATTGAATAGAGCAGGGATCACTGCTGCTCATTAAACTATGATATTAATCTCGACTTTGGGAGCCTGATCCATAAATACTCTTTTCCTCAGTTAGTCAAAGGCAGAGCTAGCACATTGGAGGCCATGATGAACCTTGTCATCTTTGTCTGCCTTTTCCAAGAGAAGGCTCCAGAGACATGGATAATGCTGCAGATTTTCCAGGATCTCGCTATTGATTTTGGTTGTTGGGAGGAAATGTTGCATTGTGGGAGCTGATTGGAAGAGTACTTTCATTTGCTGAGCATTTAGTGAAGGACCCATTTTCTCATATGCTTCAGAGAAAGAGTGGACAATTTCCTGGGGCTCGGTTTCAGTGTGAGCACACATGCAAGTGCCGTCTGCATATGAAAGCTTGACGACTGAGGTTGGAGTGGTTTGGGCTTTGGATTGAAGACAGCAATGGTTGAACTGTTGCCTGTCTTCTCTGCAGATTATCTCCGCACCTTTGGGGAGCTTTGCTGGAGACGAGGTGCAGCATTGTAGGGATAAAAACTTAGAAGAGGGTTGGTGTGCTGACACAGCCTTGACTGACCCCTGCCTTGACTGACATAGCGTCTGTGGTGGTTCCTTTGGTGAGAATCACGGCTTCTATGCCATTATGGAGTAGCCAGAGGTTGGTTGCAAACCTTTGAGGGAAGAAATATTTGAGCTGGATGCTCCACAAGCAGTTGACAGAGTCAAAAGCTTTTGTGAGCTCGAAAAAGGCAATGTACAGTGACTGGCGTTGTTACCTGCATATTCCCTGCACTTGAACACGAGCAGATACAACCTTTCCTTTTACCAGCTTCAGGCAAGGAACCAATTCCTGGAATATGTCTGCTTTCCTAGTCCCTGGGCTTACACTGAGCAGCTATCGACCATTTGGCCCTTAGAGCTTTTTTCCCCATTTAATAAGAGCTGGCTTATCTGGCCTTAATTTTATTTGCCCGTTTCTGATTCATATCGCTTGATATATTTCCCTAAAAAGACTGCCGTTATCATTATTGAAAGTGTAAATTGACCCAGAATCCGCAGAGCCATTGTACAGAAAACCCCACACTTCCACGATCCTTTGCATGCAAAACTGCTACCATATAAGATGCAGTAGCACCAAAAGGTAAGAAAATCATAGTCTTGTTATAAATTTGTCTCTGATACTTGTTTTGGTCACAACGAAACAGCACACAAGTTCTTAATTATTCTCTTAACAAAACGACGACAAACTGACTAAAATTGTAGCTTTGAAGAGCCGTATAAGATGAATATATCGAACTGGCTGCATGTTCAATGTTATTATAATTAAAATTAAATCTGACTTTGAAACTTCTGGCACCTCCCACCACCCAACTTGTTCCCTCCCCACGCCCTGCCCCGCTTCTTACTTTTCGCTATATTGGTGCTGCTATATATGAAGTTTGACATTCCTGAAGCATTTGACCTATTCATACTCGTGCATATTAAACGTGATATTTTCATGTTATCTAAGAATAAACGACGCTCCTCACTATCTAACGGCATTTCAATTAGGTTTTATGTGTGTTATATTTGATTGGTCATTGTTTGATTCTTTCTTAATCAACAAGGCTGAGTCACAAGTTCTTCAAGTTTGACATTCTGCTCTTTCCACATCAATGCCGTGTGTTGCTTAAACTGCAGCACCATCCACTTGTCTTCTCCAATCTCCTAGAATCAGGTGCTCAGATTGAAAATAGGTGCTGATTATATTTTAAGTTGTTGAATCATTGCAAACAACTCTCAATATATCCTACTACTCGCAAATATACATTAACACGAACCCCTAGATCTCCTTGTGCCTGCCCACTCTTTAGAACTGTGACATTAATTCTGTATTGTCTCCTCTACTCCTTCTGCCAAAATGGATCACCTCACACTTCTCTGTATTAAATTCCATCTGCCACTTTTCTGCTCATTCTGCTAACCTATCTATGTCCTGTGTTACAAGAGGGTTTATGTTTGTACTGAACTCTTAGAAACCTGTGTGTGTTAAACAAAAAGAAGAAAAACAGTGTTTTTTTGTGGTCTTGGACACTGGCAAAAAGCTGTAATTTTTGGTTGTTGATTTGTATACAGGAAGAGAACAAAAACAAGCAGTTTCAGGGAAACAGCAAGGGGTTGTGACCTCCAAAGAGCAACACTTTGAATGATAGGGAAGACATGTGATCGGCTCAGGAAGACTTATTGGTTTCACTTTCGACTTTTAAAAAAGTGTTGCCTTCTGTGTTTTGGGAAATCCTAGAACTGGCACAAAGTTTCTACTGCTGCGTTACTGCTGTGAGTCCTGAGCAAACCGATTGCACCCCTGCCGAAAGACATATGTGATGCCTGCTGTAGTGGAATTGCCTTGAACGCCTACCCGACCTCGCCTGGAGACACATCAACTGGAATCAGACTAATCGGCTCTGGAACACCTCAACCAACCAAAGATTTCCGACTGGAATGTGATGAACAGATTTTTTAAAAATTATTTCTTCTATTCCTAAGAAACGGCTGTAAACTAAAATCCTGTTTTCCTGATTAAAGGTGTTTTGAATGTATGTGCGTGTGCCTGAGGGCTAAGTAACTAAGGACCTTTACATATATAGAGATTTATCTTATTAGTAGTTAAGACTTATTATTTCTTTTCTAATAAATAATTAATATTGTTGTTGGTTTGGTGTCCTTTATTCTGGGGGAAATATAGAGTATCTAATTTGGCTGTTCACCGGTGGTTGAGAAAAATTATTGATATGCTATGACCTGTGGAGTAGTGGGACTGAATTAACAGTGCAGTTCTCTCGCCTTTGTCGTAACACCTGCTGCCATCGACTGGAATCATCCTGATTGTTTGACACACTGCAAAGTTTTTATCATTGACATATTTTGAAATGTAATTCTGTATTACACTATCCAAATCATTTATATGTAGTGCTCCGAGAACTGGCCTTTATGGACACCAATGTCTTTTCTCCTCCAATCTGAAAAACAACCATTTACCCCGACTTGCTGGTTTCTATAGTTAAGATTTTTTTTCTTATTCAAGCTGACACTGACCCTCAGATCTATGAGCATCAATTTTGTTAACCAACGTTTGATATGGAATTTTATCAAACACTTTCTGAAAATCCATATCGACAACAATCCATTGTACTCCATCATAAATCTTCTGTGTTATGTTATAAAAAATTAGCTTTGTCAAGCATGATCTGGCTTTTCTTAATCCATGATGGCTCTCCTTAGTTAACGTAAACCTCTACAAGTGCATGTTAATTTCTCGCTGATTTTTCTTTCCAAAACCTTACACACCACTGATTGTAAACTGATAAGTCTGTAGTTAATAAACAATTGCTTGAATAAGGGTGTCACGTTACCACTCAACAATTCTCTGCCACGTCACCCGTATGTAGGAAAGATTCCAAGATTATGGTAAGACATTCTGCTCTCTCCACTCCCACTTACTTCAGCAACCAAGAAATCCAGCCATCCGGACCAGGAGCATTATCCACTCTAAGCATCGCCAGCCTTTCCAGTACATCATGGCTATCAATGTTCATCCTATCCATTACCTCTACTTTCTCTGCTTCTACCTTATTTTGTCAGCATCGTCTTTCTTAATGAATAACGTACAATATGCACAGTACTCATTAAATATTCTACCCTTGCCCTGCATTTATAAGAATACATCAACTTTCTTGTCCCTAATAGGCCTGTCTCCAGCTCCTAATATTTGCAACTCTACGTTCAAGTTCTCTATTTGCCAGTTTGATTTTCCTCTTCACTTCCTCTCTCAAATCATTGTATTGCGAGTGGTTGTCACTTGAAAAATTCCCCTGACATGCATAATATACCCCCTTATTTGTTTCATCATATCTTCTATCTTCCCTGTCATCCACGGAGCCTTGGATTTGGTACCCATACCTTTCGCCCTCATTAGAGTGTACCTAGCCTTTGCCTTAAATATCTCCTCCATAAATATTAATTATTTTTTTCTGTTACTGTTTTTCCTTTCAGTCTTTGTTTCCATTTTACCCTGGCTAGTTTTCCCTCCTCCCATTGAAGTTAAATCTCTTAGAATGTAGAAAATTTTATTTTGATGTTTCCTTGCGGTTCTCCAATTCTAAATATTATGATACCTTCAGCACTTTTACCATAGTGTTCCCCCACAGGAACTTGGTCCATTTGACCCACCACACGTCCCAGCACCAGATCCAGCAAAGTCACCTTCCTTGTTGGACCGAAAAAACCTGGTCATGGAAGTTCTCCTGAGCACATTGCAGAGATTCCAACACCTCAATATCTTTTTTCTTTCCTGTAAGCATCATCCAATCACTATTTGAGTAAGTAAAGACTCGCAATATCAACACTCTATAGTACTTTCGCATCTCTGTGCTTTGCCTGATGATTTTCTCCTATCCCTTTCTCACACAGGCTATTTGGAGACCTAGAGGATATCCCAGTAGAGTGATCAGACCATTTTTGCTCCTCAGCTCCAATGAAATGTATTCTGTTCTTGCTGTCTCAAGGACATCCTCCCTTTCCAACATATTTTTCCTAACATGTGCCGCAACCCCACTTCCCTTTTTTTCTATCCTTATGTTTTCAGAACACTTTGCATCCCTAAATATAATGTGTGCACTCTCAGCACTTTAAGCCATGTTTCCTTATTCCCATATGTTTATTTGTGCCAACTAATTCCAAACATTATGTGTGTTTACATAATGATATTCTGAACCTGTTTTTGTACTCCTCGGCTCCCTTTTAGTCTGCTCACATCTAGTATGTACTATTACCTCTCTCGCACAATGCAACATTCTTACTTCTTTATACACCTTTTTCCACTTTTCTACTTCTATATGCTGGTGTCCATCCCCTCGCAAATCTACATTAAATCCTCCCCAACCACAATTAGGAATCTCCCCACGAGGGTATTCGTCCCAGTCTTGTTGATGTGGATCGCTTTTGCAAGGTTCCTCCTGACCTACAACTGATCCCAAACCTCAATAATCTGAAGCATTTCCTCCTGCACTTTGCCTCAAGCCATGTATTGATCCACCCTATCCTGCTATTTCTACTCTCGCTGGCGCATGTCACTGGCAGTAATCCAATGATTACTACCTTCAAGATTCTGCTTTTTAATTTTTCTCCCTAGCTTCTGAAAGCCCGACTATAGAACCTCAATACCTGCCCTCTCTATGTTGTTCGTACTGACGTTTACCAAAACCTCTGCCTCACTCCTTACCTTCTGCAGCATATTCGGAACCCTCTCCATAATGTTCTTTAAGCTGGCCCCAGGGAGGTAACAAACCATGCGGTTCTCAGGATGATGGTTGCAGAAACACCACTCTGTCCCCCTGACTATAAAATCTCCTTTCATGACTGAATTTCTGCTCTTTCATTTGCCCTCCTGTGTAATCCCTGGTCTGGACTGCATCCCTTCAAATTTCGTTACTCCCAGCAGTCTTCAATGCTGAGTGCTGATTTGAGATTGAGACACACCCCAAAGACTCCTCAACTTCTTGCCTCTTCCAATTGCTCCAGCTGGCCACCCATCTACTATTCTGAACTCCCATTGCCTGTGGGATGACCACCTGCTAGAACATATGTTCTTATGTATTATCCAGGAAACTTCCGTCCTCCCTGATGCTGTGCAGTGACTACAGCTGCCCCTCAAGCTTGGAAATCCAGAGCTCGAGTTCAAGCTGCTGATGTTTTCTAAACGCTTGATTCGCCCAAGACGCTTGAAGGATCATGAAGTTCCCACATGGCACAGAAATTGCAAGCAACGGGTATTAGTTAACCATCCAAGATTTAAGCTAAATAATGTGCATTCCCTCTTTCAGTTTATGGTTAATTAATTTGTAATTAATGTCTCTAACCTTGCTCTGTACGAGAACACTTATTTCATTATCACAGAGAATATCTCTGTATCACCCGCAACAACTCGATCCTGCCATAATCCTATTGGGTATTTCTGCATTTGTACAATCCTCCATAAATCTTTAATGTTTGGCCCAGATATATGTATTCAGTCACTCTTGCATTTTTTGGTCCCAATTTGCATGGTATCTTCGGTCTGAAATTTAATTATATGGGTTGTTTTTCCTTTATGCATTTCAGTTCATTATTTTTTATTCCCTTTATTTGTTATTTAGTTGTACTTACAATCTTTAACGTGTAAGTCATTAGTGCGACATCATTTGGAAAGTGTAAGTCTATTAATTTTCTCCATCAGTGCTTGATCTTCTCTCCTCTAAGGGTATCGTCTGCATATGCCTTCTGTTGTGGTGGTGAATATTTTTGGAGAGCTGGTATCCCCTTGTCTCACACCTCTTTCAATATCTCTCAAATGCGTTACGGCTTTGTCGATATGTATTCTGGCTGTTGCATCTGTTTAGGTGTTCTCTATGATAAAACAATACCACTGGCATTAAGGAGGAGGGTGTATGATTGATGTGTGCTACCAACCATGACATGGGGGCAGATTCATGGACAACTACAAAATACATAAAACAAAAAATAGTGTACAGCTCAGAGAACAATAGAAAGACAAACGTTGCACATCACCATTCGTTATAAAATCAGGTGTAATGAAATACACCAGAAAACCAAAGTTAATGACATAATTCTGAATAGAAAAGAAGCTAAATGGAGATGGGCTGGGCATCTGCTGGAAAAAATAGTAACAGGTGCTGTTATGCCTGACCGCTCAAGTCAATGCCCCCAATCAAAATATTGTGATACTGGTGGGAGAAATACAACGTTGATTCAGTCCCATCCCTCCCCAGATGACCTAAAATCTCATTTTAAACTTTGCAAATTAAAGAAAGACCCAGTCAAATTATACCATCTATTAACCCCCGAATGAGGCTAACCAGACCAGGTCTCTTTACATCAACAAATTAACTGTTTATTTAGAGAAAAACTAAATTCTTAAACACAACTAAAATATAAACATTTAAACTAGAAAAAAGATATTGTCCTTGCATATTTACACTCCTGCCGAAGTGAAATCTTCCAATGTGAAATAGTCCAAAGTTGCTTCAAGCCCTCAGAGCCATCTGATGGGGTACAAAGGTTCTTCAATAGTAGAATAGCAGTAGTCTAATTCAGCAGTTGAATTGACGCTCTTCTTTCCCAGCGATGAATTTCAATAATTATAGTGCTGTCGTTAAAGGAATGTTGTTATTTTCTTTTAGGAAATTAATCTGGCTTCACATCAGAATTCTGATAGTATAATAAATAGTGTTTAAATAAACTGACAGCTCTCTTTTCCTTCAGTATATGCTGTCAGTCTGTGTGTCTGTCTCTGTTCACTGTGTCTGCAAACCCAGTTTTTCAACTGGTTTCAAAAGTCAATTAGCAACAGCGTATCTCTCGATCATCAGTCTCTGAGTGGCTGTATCCCGGGGCAACGAGAATGCATTCTTTGACTCAGTCTCTGGAGCTTGTTGCCTTAAAGCAGTACTGTTCCATTTCCAGCCTTAAAGGCACACGACATTCTTCCAAGAAAAAAAAACAAATCTACAGGGTCTTAACAATGGACAAAAAGGCTAATAAAGTGGCAGCGAAGAACAGGAAAAAGAAGATGGGCATACTGAGAAGAATGTGGAGAGATGACATAATATCATACCTACAAATCACATTGGTGAAAACAGCAAGGGGTGGAGATATATAGAAAAGGCATGAGAAGAGTTACATCCCACAATAGATGAACACAGCCTAAATGATGATGACGAATCGACTTATTACTAATTCACTTATTGCTATAATCTTACTCCAACTGAAACTTCCTGGCTCCTAATTTAAATATATGCCCTGTTTTGCAATGACGTCGCACTGTGATGTGTATTCCTGTTTTGTCAATTCCTTGATTCGCTGTCCTATGTCCCAAGCTGGTTTCAAATCTTTCACTCCGCGGTTGTCCTTCATTGCTCTGTCACTGCCATGTTTCCCATGCAGTTTTTAAATGCTCTGCTCTCCCGCTCTGCTTTCCTGCTATGCCGCTGCTGGTGTTTTCCACACTGCTTTGAAAGGCTTGTCAGTCTGGCTGTGCTTTGCCACTCACTCTTGGTCACTCTTTCCGTGTATATATATAAAAAAAATCTTTCCCAGATAAACCCTGGGTTTATCTTTTCCCCGTGTGTCCCCTGCTCATTGTTTCACAATGTAAATTGTACTGTGTTTGTCTGTGGCCTTTCACTTGGTAGATGCGCCTTTTCTCCATCTCCTTTTAGATGCCTCCTTTTCAGTCTTTGAACCCCTGGTTTTCCAATCTCACCTCAAAAGACAAGGCTGAGCATTTGCAAACATCTACATCCTGGAGTTCTGAGTGGATGATCCATCTTGTCCTCCTCCTGAGACTCCCTTTATAACAGATGCCAGTCTTCAGCCAATGCGGTTCATTCCAGGTGATATCTCAGCAGCTGAAGGCACTGGGTACTGCAAAGGGACAACATATCGGCCATAGTACTGCAGACTGTGATCTAGAACTTTCTGCGCCCAAAACCAAGCCATTACAGTACAGCAGTAACACTGGTATCACCTGGTATTGTGGGAAATTGCCAAGGTATGCCCTGTACACAAAAGGCAAGACAAATCCAACATTGCCAGTTATCAACGGATCAGTCTACTCTTGATAATCGGCAAAGTAATGCAAGATGTCATCGACAGTGTTATCAAATGGCATTTATTAGGCAATACTCTGCTCACTGATGCTGTTTGGGTTCCACCATGGTCAGTCATTACAGCTTTGGTTCACACATGGAAAAAGAACTAAACTCAAGAGTTGAGGTGAGAGTGACTTCCCTTGACATCAAGGCAGCATTTGACCAAATATAACATCAAGGAGCCCTCGAAAATCTGGAGTCACTGGAAATCAGGAGGAAAACTATCCTCTGGTTGGAGTCATACTTAGCACAAAGGAAGATGGCTGTAATTGTTGGAGGTGAATTCATCTCAGTCCCAGGACATCACTGCAGGAGTTCCTGTGGGTAGTATCCAAGGCACAATCATCCAACTGCTTCATCAAAGATCTCCCCTCCATTACAAGGTTAGAAGTGGGGATGTTTGCTAATGATTGCACAATGTTCATCACTATTCGCAACTCCTCAGATATTGAAGTGGTCCGTGTCCACATGCAGAAACACCTGGACAACGTCCAGGCTTGGGCTGATAAGTGGAAAGGTACATTTGCGCCACACATGTTCCAAGCAATGGCTACCTCCAATTCAACCATCACCCATTGACCATTATTGAATCCCCCACTATCAATATCCTGGGGGTTACCATTGATCAGATATTGAGCTGGACCATCCATTGAAGTGATGTGGCTACAAGAGCAGGTCAGAGGCTGGAAATTCTGCGGCGAATAGCTCACCTCCTGTCTCCCCAAATCCTGTCCACCATCTACAAGGCACAAGTCAAGAGTTTGATGGAATACTCTCCACTTTCATGGATTTGTGCAGCTCCAAAAACACTCAAGCAGCTCGACACCATTCAGGACAAAACAGCCCGCATGATTTCCACCCCATCCACCACCTTCGACATGCACTCACTGCACCATCGATGCACATTTGGAGCAGTGTGCAATGTCTACAAGATGCACTGCAGGAACTCACTAAAAGTCAGTTGACAACACCTTCCAACCCCGTGAACTCGACCACCTAGAAGGACAAGAGAATGAAGTGCAAGGGAAAACCACCACGTGCACGTTCTCTTCCTGTGGCACACCATCTTGAATTGGAACCACATTGCCTTTGCAACTGTGTCGCGAGGTCAAAATCCTGGAACTCCCTTCCTTACAGCACGATGCGTGTCCCAATACTACATGGACTGGAGCTGTGCAAGAAGGCAGTTCATCGCCACCTTCTCAAGGGCAATTAGATATGGGCAATAAATGCTGGTGCAGCCAGCGACGCCCACACCCCGTGAATAAATTTTAAAAACTCAGCCCTTTGACACCAGCCATTAGCCTCTGCCTCTTCCCTGCATGGCTTCCAGCACAGCTATATGTCCCCAGCAAACTGTGGAGAATGAACCATCCGTAAAATGGCCAGGGCTAAGCAGAAATCCCGCAACTCTTGTCACAAATAATAACCTGCCCTGTGGTAACAGAATGCTCCAGCATCGTTCAATAGAACAATAGAACCAGGGACAGTGAATAACAATTATGTCCAAATGTGATGAGCCAGCGTCTCAGACACAGGCAGGATGAGGCGTTCCTGGAATCAACTTGAAGTCCTTTTGGGAATTGAAACTTAGACCAGACCTATCTCGCATGATCTTCCTTTTTTATTAGTGCAGAACGTCAGCAATAAAGATCCTAAATTATAAATGAACATTTTAAACCTTAGTCCCAACATTCTCTTCTCCAATGATACAACTTTGAGAGTCGGCGATATATAATGTTAAAAACTTTTACTCCAACATTCATCCATTAAGCAAACCAAAATGATGCTGATTAAATTTCAGCTAACAGATTGTGCTTCCACAATTATTAAAGGAGCTATTACCGGATACACTGGAGCTGCCGTCGTTCCGTGTTTTAGAATCAAAAAAGAACCCATTGACCCCCCAGTTACATCCATTGTCACCTCATTCCACCAGAAGCAAGTCCTGATCGCTGTCCCGTGTCACCCCTTCACAGTTCAGTGGGGACATGTTGTGCTGCGACTTGTAAATTTCCTCCCTCTTACTTTACTATTTAATAAAATTCTTAAGTTCTAAATATTCATCATATTATTGGCATACACCACAAATAAAAAAATCTCTTGACCCCACCAGAGACATCGAATCCCCTATAGAGAGGTCACAATGGAGCTGGTGTGAGGAATGAAACCAGATTTTATCAGAATACTCTGTGAGAATGAAGCCCAATTGTTGCCTTTGACTGATACTACAATACCGTCCCAGCACAGTGTTAGAGCTGAAAATTATATACTGGAGATACTGGTTACCTTCATACTGTTGCAAAATATGGCTGGAAACAAGTAAGCTCAAACATTCTATTAGTGGGTCAAAGCCCTTTGCACCGGGCTGTAAAAGTGAAAATTCCCCTGCTGGAATCACTGCCCATGGCGAGGAGCCGTTCAGCTGTGCTCGGAGTGCATACAGATGATTGAATTCTAGGAAGAGGATTTGTGACCAATTGATCCGAGTGCTGATTTTTCGTAGATTCACACTGAACCTCAAAGCTCCATTCCACTGTGAATTATCAACTCAAAGAGCTATTCTCATTGACTCTGAAACTCTGGGGCTATCCAATTGTATGTGATAGTCTGTCTGAAATGTTTTATCTATTTATAGAAGGAATTCTTCAATACTTGCCTTTTCTAATATTGTGTATGGGGATCAACAGCGGATCCTCTGCTGGGATTCTCTGCATCTCACGGGGCATTTCACAACCATCAAGATCATGTTCCTAGTTTTACTCCAATGGACCCACTGATTGAAATTAATGATCAGTAAGTTGCAGAATCAAATCCTTTCTGATTAGTAGTATTTCCTTATTTTGAATTCTAGTTCTTGCTAAACATCTCTGGTTTACCAGGAATTCACTGATCAGATGTCCCTTCCTTTCTTTACAATTGCTCTTATTTTCATCATCAGGTGATCTGCTGATCTGCAGAAGCTACCACTGTCCACGATTACACTATTTCTAGAATGGACACGAGATTGCAAAGTCTGCAATTCCTTTCCCACACTTCTGTATGTTTCCTCCCCCGGCACTTCCAGGAACACAACCTTTGGTGACTTTTATTTTCGTAACACAGTTAGTCACAGATGATTCCAGCAAACTCTCCGAGACTCTGGCATTAGAAAGTAGTACTACGCACACAGGATGCTTTGCTATTAACTCACTGCTGTTCTGACAGTGCACTGTTAAAAATCGGAATGGAGAGCAGACAGCTGTGATTGATGTTCGTTGCTCTTTTTATGTTTAATTCTGTAGACCTGTTACTGGTACATTCGGTAACATTCCTTAACATTGTCTGTTGTAGGGACTGTCGTATGGTCATGTCTGCGTTAGGGAGAGAGAGAGACAGGTAATTTGATGCTCTCTGGAACAAGCGTGCAGTCCCAACTCTTTGGACATTCGCACTTCATTGACAGGGATAGGAATGGAACTGATGCTACACTAAACATATCGTTGCAGCAACTGTTGTATCCTCATTTTGGTGATCAGACGAAGGTTGATAGTTTTAGTCTAATTCCACAGGTCTGCGGTCCTCAGGATCCTTCCCAATAGGATATCCACACTTGGTTGTCCCAGGCAATAGATTTTAGTGTCTATTGGATGGAGGAATCCACCCCAACTAAACAGATCCTGTTCCTAACCTGAACCCACACTGATCCACTTTCCAGCTGGGTCACAGAACACTGCGGATCCTGAGTAATGTCATCCCCAAACTCAAGAGTACTGGGTGCACTTGAAGCATACCTCTGTGTCCCACACTAGGTCTTTCCCTGGACCCTTCTGGTTTGTGTATTTCTTCAGTGCCCCATTGGGGAACATTCAGTCCCGGAAATCCTGCAGAAGCTGTGTTTCGCGGCCCTGTGGCTGAGTCCCGTGACCGTGTTGCTGGGCCTCAGGTATCACAGTGGGAGACGACTCCACCTCATTGGAGCAGGAAACCATAAAACAGCCAATAGAATTTAAACCTAGAGTGCGGCTGATTGAAGTGAAGGTGCAGAAAATCGGCAAAAATGGTCACCTGATGAGAGCAGTAATATTTATAAATTGAAATATTCACACTTCCACGCTCTTTCCAGCTCTGGATTCCTGCAGTGACTGCAGGTATCTCTTTCTGATTGAACTGAACTGATTCCCATCCAACCTGAAACAGGTAACAGATTATACAGGAAATAAACAGATTAAAGCGTAGTTTAAATAAGAGAGAGACTGAGGTTAACACTTCAATAATAATTTCAGGCAGATATTACACATAAGAATGATTGAATCCCATTTATATATTATGTATTACATTAAACATTTGCACAAATACTGATTCCATCCGCTCCAGCCACCTGCAGGTCGGCATGAGGCGTTGGAGAGAGGGAACAGATCATTCTGTGAAGCAGTTTGATTCGAGGATTAGATCAGTCAGTGACCAGTTTGTACTGACAGTGAGCACGAGTTCCTTGGCACAAGAATCTGTGAGACTGGCATCAGCTTTCCTCGGATCGTTACTGATACTAATAAAAATGTTCAGTGTTAGATATCTACAACCTTACACAATCTGGTGATGATCACAGATCTTCTATTTTACAATCCAGGTTGCTCAGAGCCGTAGACAGTTGTTTTACTCCTAAACATTCCAGAGTATTATCACCCAGTGCCTGCTTTGTACTGAGAGTGAAGACGAGATCCTCAGCACAAGAATCTGTGTCAAACGGAAACCAACTAGAGACCAGAGAGAGAGAGACAGTAAAATGACAAGAATCTGAATAAATTCCCAGTTTTTATGCATAACACAATTTTGATGTTAATCATAACATGGAATGTTTAGTACTAGCAGTATTACTGATACTAGCAATACTATACAGTGTCAGGATTCCAGTTATTATAAAGGCAATCTCACACTTCCAATAAATACTGCAATCTGAATAGCAATCGTTCACCACTACTGCCTGCTTTCTGACCCTTTGCCTATTTTGTTTCTTTAATCCCATGGGCTTCAATTTTGCTAACAAGTCTATTATATGGTACTTTGTAAAACGACTTTTGAAGACCTGTTTCCACATCAACCACAGCACTATTCTCACCAGTGATTTATGTGACTTCATGAAAGAGCTTGATCAAGTTAGACAGACATGACTTTCCTTCAACACATCCATGCTGGATTTATCAGCCCGTACATCTCCAATGCCAATTAATTTTTTCCCGTATTATTGTCTGTAAATCTTTCCCAAACACCGATGTTAGTCTGACTGGCCTGTAGTTGTCGGATTCCAACCCCGCCGTCCGCCCCCCCCCCCACTTCTTTTATAACACATGCTAAAGTGCAAAATTGAAGTATGCTAAAACACCAAGGCTACACTTCTGATTTTCAATATAAGTTTCTGAAATATAACCAATGTAGCATTACACCGTACTGAGATGATCAAATGGTCGGCACCTTGCAATCACCTTCAAATGCCCAGTTGCATTTTGAGAAATGTAAACTTCTACTTAAGTCTGCCTTATATACCTTAATCATTCATTAGATTTTGGTACCTTAAGTCTGCTGCGGTTCCTGCATGTCATTCATTTTCAATGTTTACCAAGCCAAGAAGCCACCTAATAACTCCCACACAATCCATAATCAGCAGAAACAGTCAAGTAACGATCCCCGTGCAATGATCCAATAGAAAGTACAATAACTAACGGAGTCAGTATGACCACTTTCCTGTGAGTCCAACAAGGCCATACCTACTAAACAAGGCTATACAATGTTTATGCAAAGCTTGCAAATTCTTCTAAAAAATTGTTCAGTAGCTTGCCAAGAAGGCTTTTCTCACTCTCCTATTCTCACATTTTGAACTCTTAGCTCTTTCCGATTGAAGCCTTGCTACAGTGAAGAATTTGAACAAATTATGCTGAACATGACAATAGAACACCTGGTAGAAAGCATGGTTTCCTATAATTTCTTCAAAGATGGGATTGTGAATGTCTGAAATCTCTGTTGCTGAGCTGTGCGGCTTACAAACTGCAGGAGCTCTATTTCCAGAATTAGATTGCATGCTGCTTTCACAGAGGCAAATGTAGTAAACCCAACACTACTTGTAAAAACAATGACATGTCAGATTCGAACTCTATCCCTCTGATTTCGAGCGGGCATTCTCAATCAAGGGGAGATCGGGAACTGACTGTGTGCAAGACCCTGTGGGGATCCACCACAGCTAAGCACCATGTGAAACTATGATCTGATAGAGTGCAGGAAATTGTGAAACAAGGATCTGGCAGAGTGAGTGAACTTGTGGCACTGGAAATGTCAGAGTGCAGGACACTGTGGGATTTGGATCTGGCAGAATGCAGGATCCTGTGGGATTGGGATCTAGCAGAGTGCTGGACACAGTTGGGGACTGGAATCTGGTGGTGTACGGGAAACTGAAAGACTGGAATTAGCCAGAGTACAGGAAAATGTGCGTCTGGGATTTTACAGATTGTTGTAACATGTGCGTCTAGGAACTGGCATCGTGCAGAAAGCTTTGGGACTGGGAACTGTCAGAGTGCGGGGAGCTTTGGGACTGGGATCTGGCAGAATGCAGGATCATGTGTGACTGGGATCTGGCAGAGTGTTGGGTTGGAGCATGTGGGACTGGGACCTGGCAGAGTGTTGGAGCATGTGGGACTGAGATCTGGCAGAGTGTTGGAGCATGTGGGACTGGGATCTGGCCGAGTGTTGGAGCATGTGGGACTGGGATCTGGCCGAGTGTTGGAGCATGTGGGACTGGGATCTGGCTGAGTGTTGGAGCAAATGGGACTGGGATCTGGCTGAGTGTTGGAGCAAATGGGACTGGGATCTGGAAGAGTGCGGGATGCTTTGAGACTGGGATCTGGCAGAGTGTTGGAACATGTGGGACTGGGATCTGAAAGAGTGCGGGAAGCTTTGAGACTGGGATCTGACCGAGTGTTGACGCATGTGTGACTGGGATCTGGCAGAGTGTTGGAACATGTGGGACTGGGATTTGGCAGAGTGCGGGAAGTTTTGGGACTGGGATATGGCAGAGTGTTGGAGCATGTGTGACTGTGATCTGACCGAGTGTTGGAACATGTGGGACTGGGATCTGGCAGAGTATTGGAACATGTGGTATTGGGATTTGGCAGAGTGCGGGAAGTTTTGGGACTGGGATATGGCAGAGTGCAGGATCATGTCTGACAAAGATCTGGTCAGAGGGTGGCAACGATAGAACTGAGATCTGTTGGAGTGCGTGAAGCTTTGTGACTGGGATCTGGCAGAATACAGGATCGTGTGTGACAAGCGTCTGTCAGATTGTGGGAACGATGGAACTGGGATCTAGCAAAGTGTGGCAACCTGTGGTAATGGGGGCAGGCACACTGCAACAAACTGTGGGACTAGAATCTGGCAGGTTAAGGGAAACTGTGGGACTAGGATCTGGCAGAGTGTAGAAACCTTTTAGGATGGGTTCTGGCAGAATGCAGGTTTGTGTCGGGCGTGGATTTGGCAGAGTATAGTAAACCCTGGTACTGGATCTGTCAGCGTGTGGGAACCTATGGAACTGGGACTTTGGCAGAGTCGGGGCTAGAATCTGGCAGAATGTGGAAAACTGTAGAACTGGAACCTGGAAGAGTACAGAAACCTGTCGGACTGGGATCTGACAGAGCTCAGGAAACTTTGGTACCGAGATTAGAGGTATGCAAAGGAAACCCAACGCGAGCCAGAATTCCGGACCGGGGAGTCCGACCCAACCCGACCCGAACCCGACAGATGTCGTCGGGACCCATCGGAGTCGGGTCGGAAGGCAGGCCTTTACACCAGAACATGGGTAAAGGCCTGCTACCCGACCTGACCCCAACGGGATCCAATGGCGTGCGTCGGGTTCAGGTCGGGTCGGGTCGGTCTTCCTGGTCCAGCATTCGGACTTGGGTCGGGTTTCCTTTGCACAACTCTAACTGAGATCTGGTAGAGTGTGGGATCCTCTGTGATAAGGATCTGGCAGAGTGTGGGAATCCGCAGGACTGGGATTTCGCAGAGTGCCAGAGCATGTTGGAAGGGATCTGTCAGAGTGTGGGAAGCTGACGGATTGGGATCTGGCAAAGTGTGGGAAAATGTGGGACTGGGATCTAGCAGTGTGCAAGGAACTGTGATAATGGGATCAGACACACTGTAGAACGCTGTGGGACTGGAATCTGACATAGTATGGGGAAATGTGGAACTGGAATCTGTGGTTCAGACACAATCTGGAATACTGCATTCAGTTTTGACACTGCACCTTAGGGAACGATATTGACCTTGGGAGGGTGCAGCGCAGATTCGCCAGACTGATACAGGGAGTAGAGAGTTAAAATACTAGGATAGACAGAATACATCTGGCTTCTATTCACTAACGTAAAATAAGATTCGGGATTGACCTGATGGAGGTGTCAAATGTCTTAAAATAATTGGAAAGGGGGAATAATTTTCTGTGGTGGTGAAATCAAGAGACAGCTGTACATAGCCTTAAAAGTAAAGCTGGACCATTCGACAACGAAATCAGATTTTTTTTTCATCCAAATGGTCATGGATAACTTTCCCTCCCAGCACCCAATTGGAAGCTTCAATGCTGAGATCGACAGATGTTTTGTGAGGTTAAGCTAAGAAGAGATATGGATCAAGAGGTGAGAGTCAGATAAGCTCTGATTCAATTGAATGACAGAACTGTTTAGACAAGTGGAATAATCTACTCCTGTTCTTATGTTTCTATGACTTTTTATTATTCATTCTCGGGATGCAAGGGTCGCTGGCAAGGCAAACATTGCACATGCCGAACTGCCGTTGAGAAGGTGGTGGTGAGCAGCCTTCTTGAACCGCTGCAGTCCATGTGTTTAGATATACCCACAGTGCTGTTAGAAAGGGAGATTACCAAACCAAAGTGAAGCAGTGGCGATATAGTTCCAAGTGAGGATGGTGAGTGACTTTGAGGGGAACTTGTAGGTGGAGTTCCCACGTGTCTGCTGCCCTTGTCTTTCAAGGTGTTGAGGTATTAGGTTTGGAAGGTGCTGTAGAATGAGCCTTGTTGAGTTGCTGCAGTGCATCTTGATAATGGTACACACTGCTGCTGTTATGCACCAGTGGTGGTGGGAGAGAACGTTTAAGGTGGTAGATAGAGTGTGGATCAAGTAGGCTGCATTGCGTGGAATGCCATTGGGCTTCTTGAGTGTTGTTGCAGTTGCACTCATCCAGGCAAATGGAAAGTATTCCATCACACGTCGGACTTGTTCCCTATAAATTGACAGACTTTGGGGAGTCAGGAAGTGAGTTACTCGCGTCAGAATTCCTAGCCTCTGAACTGCTCTTGTAGCCACAGTATGTATATTGCTAGTCCAGTTCAATCTCTGGCCAATGGTAGCCCCAGGATATTGATGGTGCGGGATTCAACAATGTTTTGCCTTTGATTGCAAAAGGGAGATGGTTATATTCTCTTTTGCTGGAGACAATCATTGCCTGACACCTGTGTGGCATGAATGTTACTTACCACTTACTAGCCCAACCCTGAATGTCCCACAAGTCTTGGTGCATACGAGCACGGGCTGCCTCAATATCTGAGGAGTTGTAAATGGTACTGAACACTGTGTCATCATTAGTGAATGTCACAACTTCTAACCTTATGTTAGAGCAAAGGTCTTTGATAAAGAAGCTTTTGCCAATTGGGCCGAGGACACTACCCTGAGGAATTCCCACAGCAATACCCTGGGCTCTAACAAGCACAACCATTGCCCTTTGTGCTAGATATGGCTCCAACTAGTGGAGAAATTTCCCCATGATTCCCACTGAGTTCAAGTTTGCTGGAGCTCCTTGATGCTTCACTTGGTCAACTGCTGCCTTGATGTCAAGGGCAGTGACTCTCACTTCACCGCTGGTATTCAGCTCTCTTGTTCATATTTGAGGATCTAAGAATTCTGGAGCTGATAGGCCGAGCGGGAACCCAAAATGAGCACAATGTGCATGTTTTTGTGAGCAATCACCGCTGGACAAGATGTACCAGGGCAATATTCCACATTGTCAGGTGGATGTCAATGTTGTAGCTACACTGGAACAGCTTAGCTAAGGGTATGGCTAGTTCTGGAGCACAAATCTGCAGTCCAAAAGCCGGATGTTGTCAGGGCCCATAGTCTTTGCTGTAGCCACGGCCTTCAGCCATTTCTTGATAACACATGGATTGAATTGAATTGTCTGAACACTGGCTTACTTTATCGTAAGGACCTCAAGAAGAGCCCGAGATGGATCATGCACTCGGAAATTCTGGCTGAAGGTTGTTGCAAATTATTCACGGAAATTATTTGTCTTTTGCACTGGTGCGCTGGGCTCCTCTGTCATTGCATATCATTCTCCTCTGTTAGTTGTTTTAATTGTCCACAAACATTCACTATTGAATGAGGTCGGACTGCAGAGCTATGATCTGCTCTGTTGGGTTAGCATATATATAATCGTGCATTGCAACTTCATCAGGTTGCCATCGCATTTTTAGGTATTCCTTGTGCTGCTCCTGGCATGCAGTCCTTTACACCTCATTGAACGAGGTTTGGTGAAGGCAAAGTGAGGAATCTGCCGTGCCATGAGATTGCAGATTGTGGTTCAATCTAATTCTGCTGCTGCTGGCCAACAGTGTCTGATAGAAGCCCAGTTTTGAGCTGGTAGCTTTGGTTTGAGTCTATCCCATTCAGCACGTTGGTAGGGCCACATGACATAATGGAGGGTGCCGTCAGTGTGAAGATGGGACTGCATCACCAAAAGGAGTGTGCGTTGAACACTCCTATGAACAGTTTTATCAGAAGTTACATCTGCGACAGGTTGGTGAAGGCAAGGTCAACTAGGTTTTTCCCTCGTGTTGGTTCTCTCACAACATTCTGCAGGCCTAGTCTGGCAGTTATGTCCTTCAGAACTCGACCAGCTCTGTCAGTAGTGTGATACCAAGCCACACTTGATGATGGAATTTGAAGTTCCCCAACCAGAGTATTTCTGTGCCCTTCCTACCATTCAAATGGTGTTCAACATGGTGGAGCACTGATTCATCAGCTGAGGGAGAATGGTAGGAGGTTATCTTGTCTGTTTTTCAACTGATGCCATGAGACTTCATGGGATTCTAAATCAATGTTCCAGACTCTCAGGCCCACTGTTGGGAAGGCGGTGGCGTAGTGGTAATGTCACTGGACTAGTAATCTAGAGCCCAGGCTAATGCTCTGGGGACTTGAATTCGAATTCGACTACGGCAGAGGTTGTAATTTGTATTCAATTAATAAATCTGGAAGTAAAAAGCTAGGATATTGGTGGCCATTGTTGTAAAAAAAAAATCTGATTCACTGATGTCCTTTAGAGAAGGAAATCTGCATTCCTTACCTGCTCTGACTCACATGTGATTCCCAACCCACAGCTATCTGGTTGAGTCTTAAATGCCCTCTGAAATGGCCTAGATTGCCACTCAGTTGAAGGGCAGTTAGTGATGGGCAATAAATGCTGGCCTAGACTACGATGCCCACATACCACAAACGAATAAAATAAAACTTCCTTCCGACTGTATACCTCTGTGCCTCCACTTCTGGTATGGTGGTGATGGAGGAGTCTGGGGCATTGGAGTGAAGACAACTCTCCCATTATTCACACATGTTCCCCGATGTTAGTAAGCAGGACTTTGCAGGGTCGACTGAGCCCGACCTAGGTCAATGCGAGGTGGTCCGTCCTGTTTTACTCTTACTTGATATTTCTTTGGTGGCTCAATGCAACTGAGTGGCTAACTAGGCCATTTCAGAGGGCAGTTAAGCATCGTCAGCATTGTTGTGGGTCTGGAGTCACATGTCGGCCGACCATGTAAGGACAGTGGAGTTCCTTCCCTGCAGGACATTAGTGAAGCAAATAGGTATCATTTTACAACAATCCAGTAGTTTCATGATTGTTATTAATAAGACAAGAATTTTATTACATTTAAATTCCTCCTGCTGTTGTGGTGAGATTTAAATTCGTGCCTCCAGGCATTATTTTGAACTGGATCAATAGTCCAGTAACATTCCCACAATGCTACCACCTCCTTAAATAGGAATTGAAGGATCAGGAGGCGAACCACACGTCACAGGGGACTCAACCTCTGACCTTGACTTGAAGCTACTGTTCCAACCAGGTGATGGTGGTGTTTAGTTTAGTTTAGAGATACAGCACTGAAACAGGCCCTTCAGCCCACCGAGTCTGTGCTGACCATCAACCACCCATTTATACTAATCCTACACTAATCCCATATTCCTACCACATCCTCACCGGTCCCTATATTTCCCTACCACCTACCTATACTCGGGGCAATTGCTAATGGCCAATTTACCTATCAACCTGCAAGTCTTTGGCATGTGGGAACCGGAGTACCCGGAGGAAACCCACGCAGACACAGGGAGAACTTGCAAACTCCACACAGGCAGTACCCAGAATTGAACCCAGGTCATCGCTGGAGCTGTGAGGCTGCGGTGCTAACCACTGCACCACTGTGCCGCCCCTGTTGTAGTAGGGGTATTGCTTTTCCAACACATTTACCTCATGTCCATTACCTTTTTACCGGGTCACAATTCCACTTCCCTTCCTAGTTTGGTAACAGGTGCAAATTTGACCAATTTGAATTCGGTCCAAATATTGATCCCCGGGAATGCCGCTCACCACTTTTCCCACTCTGAAATCACTTCTGCAACAATTTGCAGCTATAGTTCACCATTCAGCCAGTATTTTAATCCGTTTGACTTCTGATTGTTGCCGTGTTGAGTTTAAGCAGTCTATCACTATAACAGCATTAACCTGGGAGTTAAGTTGCTGACGCAATCTGTTTGTTCAGGTGACTGTCACTAACGCGAACAACCAGGGGGCAGAACTGTGCCACAGGAGATTTTTCTCCTCTATAAATTGGCATTTAATGTGGAAGCTGAGAGCTTACACAAAGTCTTGTGTACCAGTACAAGAGAATCTGTTCGCCTTACAGAGAAGATGGGAGTTCTACTACTTAATGAAATTATAGCGATTTACTACCCATTTCTGGCAGCTGTTGGCGTTCCTAGTAAGTGATTTTACACAGACATTAACTGCATAAATCACTATTAACTGTGATGTTGTTTATGCTTCATCTCGGACAAAGTTGCAGCTTTTCTTTCCAGCTCTGCTGCACAGTTGTCGAATCTGTGTTGCCTGTTCAGCCTTAATATGCCCCAGTTAATTAAAGTGGTGTTTTCTTTCAAACTGTAATCTGAAACAAAACTACCATGTTCTCCTCGCCACTGAATATCAGTTAGTCTGTTGTTAGCTTTTATGATGTACGGGATGAGATATTTGTTCTTGGGATGTGGCAAGGTTACATTTATTCCTCATCCCAATCTGCTCTGATAAGTTGGTGGTGGTTTTCTTCAGTCACTGTTGCTGTAATTCTGATGATGGGGCTTCCATGATGGTATTTATTGGGAATTCGAAGATTCTGAATGAGCAATGATGAGGGGAGACAATTCAGCTGAAAGTTACGAATGTGTATGGCATGGTGGGGCACTTGAAATTGATGGTGTTTACAAAGCATTACTGTTCCCGTTATTCATGCAGGGGAGGTGAACGTTAAATGATTTGGACTGTGACCGAAGAGTTGACGGTGAGACCGATTGATTTGTAACAAACCTATTTGCGGCAATGTTTTGATCCCTGTGTTGACCACCAACTAACCAAAAAATCATATCCACCAACTGACACTAATTTAGGAAACAAAAACCAGACAAGATTTCACTTTTATAAATTTTACTTTAATACTCAAACCAAAACCAACATAAATTACGAACATATGAGCATACAAATTGGGAGCAGGAGTCGGCCATTCGGCCCCTTTATGTCTGCTCCACCATTTAATAAGATCATGGCTGATCTGATTGTGGCCTCAACTCCACTTTCCTGCCTACCACAACTTCATTTGACTCCCTTGTTAGTCAAGAATCTACCGACCGCTGCCTTAAAAATATTCAATGATCCTGCCTCCAACACTCTCTGGGGAAGAGGTCCAAAGACTCACAACCCTTTGAGAGAAAAGGAAAATCTCCTATCTCCATCTTAAATGGGCGGTCCCTTATTTTTAAACTGTGCCCCACAGTTCTAGTCTCTCCCACAAGGGAAAACATCCTTTCAGGATCCACCCTGTCAAGTTCCCTCAGGATCACATACGTTTCAATAAGATCACCTCTCATTCTTAACCTTTAATGGATACAGACCCAATCTGTCCAACGTTTCCTCATAAAATAACAATAAGACCAGGTGACGTCTGAACGAGACCCATAGATACCTTTCTCACCTGGTCGTAACATTTGTGGATTGTCACAGTGACCTCAACAATTTATAATTTATATCAATGAATTGGATGAAGGGACTAAATGTATGATTGTTAAATTTGCTGATGACACAAAGATAGGTAAGAAAGCAAGTTGTGAAGATGACCTAAGGAGCCTGCAAAGTGATATAGATAGGTTAAGTGAGTGATCAATCCCAGGTAACTGTCGAGTGAACCTCCTCTGCACTGACTCTAACTCATTTATATCCTTCTCAAATAAGGAAACCAAAAAAAAACTATACACAGTACCCCAGATGTGGTCTCACCAATACCCAAAACAACTGCAGCAAAACATCCCTAATGTTGCATTCCATTCCCCTTGGAATAAGCGAAAACATTCCATTTGCCTTCTTAATCACTTGCTGTATCTGTATCCCAACCTTTTGTGATTCATGTACCAGGTCACCCAGATCCCTCTGTACCTCAGAGTTCTGCCAGCTCTCTCCATTTAAATAATACACTGCTTCAGTACTCATCCTGCCAAAGTGGATACTTCACAAATTTCGACAATATACTCCATTTGCCAAATTTTGATCACTCACTTGACCTATCTATATCACTTTGTAGACTCCTGAGGTCATCTTCACAACTTGCTTTCTTACCTATCTTTGTGTCATCAGCAAATTTAACAATCATACATTTAGTCCCTTCATCCAATTCATTTATATAAATTATAAATTGTTGAGGTCACTGTGACAATCCATTAATGTTACGACCAGGTGAGAAAGGTATCTCGGGGTCTCTTTCAGACGTCACCTGGTCTTATTGTAACAGGGTTTTAACTTTTGAATGCATGGTGCTCTGAGCTCCCTTTTGGTGAATCTTTGTTCACAGCTTTCCAATTATAATGCAAAGAAATGAGTACATTAGGTTTTCTCAGGTTTAGAGAAGGAAAGTGAAATTTACGAACATTTAAACTCTAATACTCTATGTATATACGACGCGCCCACGCTAGCATGCACATGTGAACTGCACGTGCAAGTAGGGACAGAAAAGAACAGAAGAAAAGTAAAGTAGAGAGGGGTTTGAGGCAATATCAGAGGAGTTTATTGTTTACTGTGCTTCCAGATCACTGCAGTCCTTTTGGTAAGTAATCCTGCTTTTCGCTGGGGTCCAGCATTCTTCTTCAACCTTGTTCACGTAGGAAACTTTTCTCTCTTTGCGTTCACATGTCTTCAGTGGGTCTTCCATTCCGTGAGTAAAGATGGGGGTAGGCAGACAGGACAGAGATGTTCTCAGTCCATTAGCACACGACATTCTGCTGAGTCACTACTGTGGCCAGCTCAAATTCTGCAACAGCCAGTTAGTCATGTCTTGTTCTGAAAGACCCTGGAATGTCTGCTCTACACCCAATACCTGGTGATCAAAGGTCCATTTTGTATTTAATTGGAGCAGGGAATACCCCTTCTATCTTTTGAAGTACTGCTGTTCGTACGCTAATGTCTTTGTCCAGCCAAAGTATCCTTTTTTTTTTAAGTATCCTTTTTTTAAAGGCTTCCTCACCAACAACAGTTTATTTTGTAAATCAATGTTCATGCGGCGAAAGTAATATTCCTCCTTCTTGGCAGGTGGGGCCTGCATGATAACTAGTTACAGCTGCCAACTTTAAAAAGACCCATTTATTCAATCCCTCTGCTTCATGTTAGCCAACCAGTTACATATCCATGCTAATATGTCACCCCCTACATTATGAGCTCTTATTTTGCTTAGTAACCTTTGATGTGGTAACTACTGGAAATCCATGTACAGTACACCCCCAGGTTTCACTTTATCCAAGTTGTTTGTTACATCGTCAAACAACTCTGATAAATTTTTAAAAACATGATTTTTCTCCTTTCATAAAACCATGTTGACTCTGCCTGATTGCATTGAAATTTTCTGAGTGCCCTGCTATAAGCTCTTTAATAACAGATTCAAGCATTTTCCCTATGACAGATGTTAGGTTAACTGGCCTTTATTTCCCTGCTTTCTGTCTCCCTCCTTACTTGAGTAGAGGAGTCGCATTCACTATTTTCCAATCAGATGGAACCTTTCCAGAATCTAGCGAATTTTGGAAAATTAAAATCAATGCATTTCCGACCTCAGCAGCCACTCATTTTACGACTCTAGGATGAAGTCCATCAAGACTTGGGGACTTGTCAGATTTTAGTTCCAATACATTTTTTCAGTACCCTTTCCCTGGTGATTGCATTTGTTTTAAGTTCCTGCCTCCCTTTAACCTCCTGATACATAATTATGTCTGGAATGTTACTTGTATCCTCTACAGTGAAGACAGATATCTGTTCAATTCATCCACCATCTCCTTATTTTGCATTATTAATGCCCCAGACTCAGTCTCTAGAGAACCACTACTTAATTTTGTTTTCCTTTTTAAATATCTGTAGAAACTCTTACTATCTGTTTTTATATTTCTAGCTGGCTTTCTCTTGTACTCTAATTTGTCCCTCCTAGTTAACCGTTTCATCATTCTTAGCTGTAATTTAGAATCTGTCCAATTTTCTGCCTTGCCAGTCATATTTGCGAATTATCTGTTTTTTCTTTGAATTTGATACTTTCTTTAACTTCCTTAGTTAGCCACTGATGGGGCATCTTTCCCTTAGAGTCTTTCCTTCTCGCTGATATGTATTTTTCTGAGTATTCTGAAATACCTCCTCAAATGTCTGCCACTGCATCTCTACTGACCTATCCCTTAAACTAATTTGGCAGATAGATTTTTACAGCTCTGCCCTCATAACTGCGCTTACTTCTGTTTAAAACATAAGTCTTAGATACGCCCTTTTCTCCCTCAAATTGAATGTGAAATTCGGTCATATTATGATCACTACTACTTAGGGGCGTCTTCACTATGAGGTCATTAATTAATCCTGTCTCATTGCACAATACTAGGTCTGGGTATAGCCTGCTCTCTGCTTGGCTTTAGAACGTGCTGCTCCAAGAAACTGTCCCCAAAGCACCCTGTGAACTCATCATCCAGACTATGTTTGCCCATCTGATTCGTCCAATCTATACGTTTTTAAATTAACCCATGATTATGGTCGTCCCTTTGTCACAGGTTCCCATTATTTCATCCTGTATATCCCGCTCTACAGCGTGCTTATTGTTAAGGGGCCTATAAACCACAGCCACATTTGACTGTTTACCTTTACCATTTCTCATCTCTACTCAAGCTGATTCCACATCTTGATCTTCAGAAATAATGTCATTTCCTTCAATTGTAGCAATGCCATCCTTAATTAACAGAACTACCCTTCTGCCCTTTCTTAGCTTCCTGTCCTTCCTAAATGTCATGCTCCCTTGAATATTCAGGTACCAGGCTTTGTCATCTTGCAGTCATATCTCTGTAATGGCTATCAGATCATATGTATTTACAACTATTTGCACTGTCAATTCATCTGCTTTGTTACGAATGCTACATGCAGTCAGATACAGAGCCTCTAGTTCTGTTTTCTTTAACTACTTTTGTAACCTCTAGTCTTATCTGCTGGTGCACTCTGAGATTTGTACACTCTGTCCCTTCTTGCCACAATCTGATCATCTTTCCCTTATTGCTGCCTTGCTCTCTTTCATTTCCTTCGCCACTTAATTTATCACATCTTCCCAATCCTCTGCCATCGCCCCTACTACTTAGTGTAAAGACCTCGCTACTGCCCTATTTATAAAACCCGCCAGAATACTGGGCCCAGCAGGGTTCAGGTGAAGACACTCCCAATGGTACAGCTCCCACATTCCTCAGTGCTGATACCAGTGCCCCACGAATCAAAATCCATTTCTCGCACAGCAATCTTTGAGCCATGCGCAGTGAGAAAGCAGGTATGGGAGGGAGCGGGAAACTGAATGCGGCGATTGAGACAGCAATCACAGGAGGGAGCAGCCAACAGAGGCAGCAATCATGAGAGGGTACTGTTGGGGGTGGGTGGGTGGGGGGGTGCGGTGGAATGGAGGCGGTTATCGCGGCCATTGAGGGATGAGGTGGTTTGGGTTCATTTCTTTGTGTTAAATTGTGCAGCACCATCTCTATTACTGGCAGCTGCCTGAGACATCGCAGACAGAAGTATCTGTCGATGAGGCTCCATTTGCGCATGTGCCAGTACTGCGCCACCTAGTGGTTGCATTGTCAGCAAATAGATCCTTGATTTTTTTTCAAACTCGGTCAGCACCCGCCAACTCCTGAAACTCTTTACCTGCTCCCTCTCAGGACTGACTCCACTCTTGTCCCGAAAGTAAATGCAGGCCCCTGGCCTGGCTGTATATTTAGCTGCTCTCTTGCAAGTCCCACTCCACTCGTCTCCTGAAGGCAATTAAACGTGAACATTAAACATCCCAAGTTGCAAATGCTTGTTGCCTCTTGATGGCAGTTTGTCTGCAATCCGAACCACACTGATACTATCTTTAACAAAAATGTTCACTCTTCCAGAACTTCTGTAGTTTTGCTCACAATAGTCCTGGTGGTGTAGCTTCACAGGTCGTGCCTTATGTTATTTTTTTAAGGCACTAAAAACAAGGGTAAAAATTAGTATCTTCCAGGGGCCAGCTCTCAGAAAACAGGTTCCAATTCAAAGAGCTTGCCCATTGTTTTATAACCAACAGTTCTCAGCAGTGTTGGTTCAGCAGCTCTCTCTCACAGTCAGAACAACCATTCCAAATGTCTGCTTTTTGCAGTTTGTGTAGACATAACCTGAACCCTGAGATTCTATCACATGTCTCTGGTTTTAAAAAAATACTGTTTTGTTAACCTGATTCTGCCCTGCCCGAACCTCGAAGCTTCAGGTTTCATTTCCAAACCAGGGTCAAGACGAGGACTCCATCATCGGCAACAAATGGGGAAATTCCTCCGTGACCAATCTAGGTGATTGAATATATTCCAACAGATCCCACTGGCTCTGAATTGCGGTAGTGCCTACCTCTTTCAAGGACTGATGTCCGCTCCAGTCAGAAGCAGGTTCATCTCTTGCTGCAAGAACTTCAGTGAATCAGCGTCCACCACATGAGAGGGCAGCCAGTCACAAAGTCTATTATTCCCTGGAAAAATAACCACTTCCTTACAAAAGTGCAGATTGTGCTCCCGCCTACATCTAGGTCATGCATAGAGTCTTAGGGATTTTATTCAGCAGAAAATAATTCCAATAAGTAAATAAATTATTGACTCAATCAGGTAATGAAATAATTGCTCAATGAATAATAATGAATATATTTGCTGAACAAATGCGATGACCCAATGGCGTGCTGAACAGAATAACAGAAATAATGAAGTTATTTGATGTCCAGTCCCTACTGCTCCATCAGCAGTCTGGACTGAACTATGAACAGGTCTAGTCACTATTACACATCACCCTGCCGAGTCACCATTGTACCTTCACTCAGTTCAATACAAACTTTACCTTCACCCTGCTTGGTCCCAATTATATATTCAAACTTCACCGTCCCTGTTATGCATTCACTGTGTACTGTTTACATTACACATTCACCCTGCACAGCCTCCATTAAATATTCACCCTTCCCAGTCTCCATTTCCGTTCCTCGTGTGCAGTCCCCATTATGTTTTCGCCCTATTCAATCCCCATTGCACATTCATCCTGTTCAGTCCCCATTACCCACTCACCTAACACAGATTTATTACACTGTCACTCTCCCCAGTCTCCATTACACATTTATCCTCCCCAGTTCACATTAAACTTTGACTATGTATAGCCCCATCACAGATTAAACAAGTCCAGTCCCCATTACATGTACACTTTCTCCATTTCCCATTACACATTCACGTCTTCCATTCTTCATAACACCACAATCCTGCGCAGTTCTCATAAAACGTTCATCTTCCCCAATCCCTTAGGATTGTGGAGGCCACAATGCACATTCAAGCTGCCCAGTTCCCATTGTATCTTAATCCTCCCCAGTCCCCATTGCACATTCATCCCTCGCAGTCTCCATTGTAATACCACATTATCCAGTCCCCATTGCCACTTCACTCTGCCAAGTTCTCATGACTCCTTCACGCTGGCAAGTCCCTAATGCACCTTCACCCTGCCCAGCTTCCATTGCACCTCCATCCTCCCTAGTCTGCGGGATGAATATTCCGTGCCAGATTTTGACGGGCTTTGGGGCAGGAAAGCTGGCAGTATGGTGGGCAAAGGTGTAGGGAGCAGAGAACGATATCTCTCCGTCGTCATTGAATACTGCCAACATCGGGAACCTCAGCTAAGTGGACGCCCCGGGTGGCCACTTGAACCACTTAAGGGCCACTTCCCACCAAGGCGGGCATTCGGCGGCCTCTCAGCGGGCACTCCTTAACGGTTATTCCATGACCCATGGAGGGCCCACTCTGGCAATACCATCCTTGTGCCCAAGTCATGGCACAGTAACATTGACCCCAATTGCTCGGGCCTTCCTGCCTGTCCCCGGTTTCCCCAAAGAAACTTACCAGGCTTCGAGGACGCCACAGCATTGAGACACCCTCTTCTTTGTAATCCTCTGGCCACTGTTCGCAGTGACCCTACTAAGGTTGCCGATTTGCTCTCCCCAGAATCCCGCTGCTGTCTGGAGTGGAGTCAACTCACACGTTCTGCAGCGGTGGCAGGACTTCAACCTCCTCTGAAAAATTCAGCACCATCTTGCCCCTTTCCACTGACCTCATTACCATTATACTTTCATGCCGCCCAATCACCATTGCACACTCAACTCCTTCCTTTGACTAAGATTTAATTCTGCGTCTTTCACTTGACCTGTTCTGCTCTGGTCACAGCGCCAGTTGACATTTCCCGGTTAAATTTATGCTTCATCTTTGCAGGTTCGAACTGAACCATTTTCCTTGCTTCAGGGTGATCGATGATTTGTTTGTTACATTCATTTTCATGTTGAATTTATTGTCTTCCGTTATTAATTGAAACTTCTCAATTCATATCCAGCAACAATTCTGAAATGTAATTCAAAAGCCTTTGGAAGGAATGTTTTTGTCGACTGTTTGGTGAAATATTTCTCGCGCCTTTCTCTCTCTCTCTCTTTTACAGTTAACTTTGCTGTGATTGTTATCCTGTCCCGAGGAAAATGTGGTCTCTCCAAATGTGTGACTCGCTACCTGGTGGCCATGGCTGCAGCGGATCTCCTGGTTGTTGTCACCGATGTCATATTAAGATGTATCGCTGATATTTATTTCCCTGTTTCATTCTTGACCATTACCCCCATTTGTCGTCTCAATGCAGTCCTGCTTTTTGCTGCTACAGAAACTTCAGTCTGGTTCACGGTGGCTTTCACCTTCGATCGATTTGTGGCCATTTGTTGTCAGAAACTAAAAACTAAGTATTGCACTGACAAAATGGCGGCTGCTGTCCTTGGGGCGGTGAGTGTGCTGAGCTGTTTACAAAGTATTCCCTGGTACTTTGTATTTGACCCTGAATATATCATGGAAAATGTACCCCGGGGCTGTGTAATGAAACAGATCTTTTTTACTGCACCTGCATGGGGAGCGTTTGAATTGCTTCACCTTATTTTAACCCCGTGCGTACCATTTATTTTGATATTACTGCTGAATGCTGTCACCGCCCGGTATATTTTAGTTGCCAGTAGAGTCCGCAAGGGACTCCGGGGTCACGATAATATAAGGAAACACAATGATCCAGAGATAGAGAACCGAAAGAAATCCATCGTTTTACTCTTTAGTATATCGGGCACATTCATTCTGCTATGGAGTACAGAAGTTGTATATTTTATATCTCTGCATGTAACAAACGCTCAGTACTATATGGCCAGTGACCTTGAATCAGTCGGAATTATGCTTCAGCTGCTGAGCACCTGCACCAACGCCTGTATTTATGGTGTGACCCAGAGGAAGTTCAGAGGCGAGATGAAAAACGCAATTCTATATTCACTGCATCTAATTTCCAAACTATTTAAATGATGGATACAGATGTAGACTTTCCATATGCTGTCCTTTGGCATTTAAAAACCCGAAACACAATGAGTTCACTGAAGGAACTGATATTCCTGAGAAACATTGAATAATGCTATAAGTACTAAACATAAATAGATTCTATGAATATGAACAGTGTTAGGATATGATGCCAAATTTAATTTAATATCAAATGTTGTGCTGTAACTAAACCCGGTGTAAAACTCTAACAAAGGCTCCATTTGGATTATTGACGATTTCCCATCTCTCACACACACACACACAGTGCCCGGAAGGATGGAAAAAGGGAGAACTGCCAGACAGCATCTTTTTAATTGGCACATTTGTTTTGATCAAAATAGAACAATAAAGATCCAAAATTGGGCCTGTGGGTAACCATTAAAATGGAAACATGTTTTCAAACTCCAACGTGGAATTCAGGAGATCACGTTTTCTCTGAGATGCTGTGCAGCAACGCTTCCTCACTGCAGGAAGTTTAATGAGCCATAAGGCTGGAACTGGTGACTCAGACCTATAAAGATGTGCACCCCCTTCCCCCACCAGCTCCCAGCCCTGCACCCAATAGTCTCTGATTATTGTTACCATCACATGCTCCTGTTTAACCAGGAATACTTTAGGTGTTGCATCTGGTCTGTAGGTTTTTGTTTGCTTGCTGCCTAGAAAATTTAGATTCTGATTCTTTGTGACATCATTTAGCTCCTTTTTGAACCTGATTCTGCACATAAGTTCCAAACATATTTCAAGTAGTTGTATTGGAGATCAGTCATTCTTTGAAGTCTGCATTGTTCGGAATTATTGCAACATTTTTTCCCCCTAAAATTTCTTGAAGAATTCGGTAGCCCTTTTACTGAAACCACGGAGTCTTGTCCCACTGAAACAACATACTCATTTTCTGATTCCATTAATTGTGTAAGCATTGTGTGGAAGAAGGGTCTTTCTTACCACCAAATCACACATTGGTCCATCCCCTACACCTCTGTCACATCCTCTTCCTTTGAGTATGTCACATTGGTCGAACCCCAAAACCTCCCTGCTCCCAGCCCCGCACCTGGCCTCTCATTGTTTATGGCCCACACAACCATCACTGAGATATCTTCATGGCTTTCCTCCCTCAGTCTCTGTACTGAGGACCTCCTCATCCTCCGTGATTTCAACCTCCATCTTAATTCATCATGCCCTCACTCCTCTAAGTTCACCTTCAGCTGTCGTCCCGTGTTCGCTCCTTCCATATAAACTCCGCAACCAATATTTACAACCATACCCTTGACTTTGCCATCTTATTAGGCCTTGCTACTCCCATCCAATGACAATCAGAGCTAAAACAACTTTGATCAGTTTGGTGTATCGCTTTCTGCATCCGCCCTCCTCCCAACTCCACTTGCCTCTATGTCGGCTCCTGGAAAAAGAAACGTTTATCAAGTCACCTACGAATGCTGTTTGAAATTCTCAACTCTCAAGTCTCCGCCCCACCATTCAACATTTCTACAGCTATCAATCTGCTTAATCACACCCTCACCTCCATGTATGAAATCCCAGCCCTCATTAAAACCATTACTCTTAATCACTCTAGCCACTCCCCCAGTATGGCTCTCACCTCTATTCTTTCAATCAAAGTGACGCAGACTTGAACATTTATGGTGGAAAGCTGCTTTAGACATTCATCAAAAGATCTAGCTGAGCCACATAAATCGCTATCAGGTCCTGCTGTCCTCTGTAAAAACGTTCCACTATTCCACGGTCATCCTGGAAACTGCAAAGGTAACCCCAATTTGTTTCCATTATTGCAAACCATTTTCTTTAAACCCTCTTCCCTGCGTGCTCCATCCTTGTCTCGAACATGTGTGAAGAGCTCCGGTCACCAAGATTGAGATATCCAGTCAGTTTCTCTTGCCACTAGCCTCCCTTCCCCTAGCCCACCGTGTCTAACTTCTTCTAAAGTTGCCCCTGCACTGGTTGTATTTTCTTTTAGTTTCTCTATTAGATATCTTCATGCTCTCCATGAGCTCATCTTATCCATGAGATCCACCTCCTGCTCCGTCGACACAATTCCCATTAATTTGCTTATCCCCCAAATTCCCTTCCTGGCTCCCATGTTGTCTACTATTGTTAACGGTTTATTCTTCTCAGGAACTCTTCCCCTCAGCTTCAAATCTGCTTTAATGAACCCTCTGCACCAAAAGAAACAACTTTATTCCCTCTGCCATTACAAATCTCGTCTCCATCTCCAACCTCTCTTTCCTCTCCAATGCCCTTGAAATTGATATCCCCTTCCAAATCAATGCCAAGCTTTCCCAGAACTACATGTTTGATTCAGTCCAGCCAGTCAGGTTTTGTCCCCTGCCACAGTGCTCAAACGGCTCTTATCCAAGTCACAAATGACATCCCATCTGACTGTCACCGCGGTAAAAAAAATACCTCCTCGTCATTGTCGACCTCTCTGCTGATTTTGATAAAGTTGAGCAAACCACCCTTTTCCAACTACCATCATCCATTGTTACCAGTCTAGTCGCAGACAGAGAATCACCTGCAATTATCTCTCTTCACATGCCTGCAGCCTTACCTTCAAGGACCTATCCTTGGCCTCAAATATTTCCCATTTACATGCTTCACTATGGCAAGACATCCAAAAACACAACGTCAGGTTTCACAAGCTGACAACATCCAGCTTTACTTCAACACCACTTCTCTCGGCTCCTCCACTTTCGAAATTGCCAGATAGCTAGTAAGACATCTAGTACTGAATAAACAGAAATTCTCTCCAATTAAATATTTGGAATACCAAAGCCAGTCCTTTAAGTTCCCATCACAAACTCCGTTACTTAGCAGTTTTCAGTCTCTGCCCCTTTCTCCAGTTCCTCTGAAATAACATTATCTTTAACCTCCTCTTCTGTCATTGGATACGTATTTATTGGCTGACAATATCCACAGTCATTGTATATTTTCAACACAATTACGTGATACACTCTTTGACATTTCCGTCAGTCTAGGGTGCTCACCAAATAGCTCAACTTATAAAGTTTTCCTTTAATGAAGTAAGGTCCATTGAACCTCGAATTCAATTATTCCCAGGGAAAAGGTAACAAAACGAATACCTTGGTTCAAGGCTGCAAACTGCATGCCTTATCTATTCTGTCTGCATAGGTTTTCCTCACTGCTGATAAATTTCAGATGTTTTCTGGCCACCTCACAAGTTTTTGTGAACCTCTCGTGAAATTCCAACACATAATCCAAGAGGGTAGTTTCTTCTTCCTCTGCTAAAAAAAAAATCTCCTTAATGAGGTTAACCAACTCCAAACTTCATGCCCTTGAAACAATTCAAATGGATGGAAACCAGCGGACTCACTTAGTGTGTCTGGTGGAAAATGATAAAAAAATGATATTCCTTTATCCAAATCATAAGGATTCTCAAAACAAGAAGCAATTATCGTTTTTTTGCTTGGTGATGCCATTCCAAACCACGGTGTGACTATGAGTGATAAGCAGACGACCTGAGCTTTTTCATTCCCAAATTACTCATGCCTCTATAAATACTCCTGACATGAAATTTGATCCCTGGTGTGACATAATTTCTTTTGGCAATCCATATTTAGCGAAAAACTGAATTAATTCCTCGGTCATAACTTGTGCTTAGATATTTTACAAAGGTGTTGCCTCTGAAACCCTTGTGGACAAATCCTTGATGTTAGAAGAGATTTGTGCCCAGATGTAGCTGTGGGTAAGGGTCTGACATAATCCACAAGAGTACTCCTAAACAGTTCATCAAAAGCAGGTATCGATTTCAATGGCTCTTCCTTAATTGAAGTCTGTGGCTTGCCAACTACTTGACATGTATGGCAATTCGGCAAACGTCAACTACATCCTGATGCAAGCCTGTCCAATATAAATGTTGTCTTATTCTGGGCTGAGGCGTTCGAATACCCACATGACCTTCCATTGGCATCACATGAGCAATTCTCAAAATTTCAGGGTGGTACTCTGGGGAAACGACGAAAAAAAACAACCTGATGGACCCAATCCTCACCCACTGGCCTCTAGGCAGGTCTCCATTTTCTCATTAGAATGTCATTCTTAATATAATAGCACTCAGGGACTTATTCAGCTCCTGTCTCAGAACACACCTTTTGAGAAAACTTCTTAATTCACGGTCTGCCTGTTGGGGTTCAATCAAAGACAATCTGCTATGCAATCCACCTTGGAGCCTTTTCCACAAATATCCCCATCCAAATCGTTGACAAAAAAGATCAGCCAAACTCCTGAATTGTCAACAAATCCTTCTCATCTTGGTTAATTTTAAGAGCGTGGGAGCTTGCCACTACACCATTTGGGAATATTCCAGGGCATTCCTCCTACAAAACTTCAGCTTCAGCATCCTCAACTAGCTTTCCACAATTACTGAGAAGCCAAAACTGTATCCTTGGTAAATCACACCTTAGCAACAAATCCAACACCCACTACCTAAAGAAGTATATACTTGTCATAAAGGGAGTGCAGCAAATGTTCACCAATCTGATCCCTGGGGTGGCGGGGTTGTCCTATGAGGAGAGATTGAGGAGACGGGGGCTATATTCTCTTGCGCATCGAAGAATGAGAGGTGATATCATTGAGGCATGCAAAATTCTTACAGGGCTCGACAGGATAGACGCAGGAAGGATGCTTCCCTTTATTGTGAGGGTCGAAAACCACGGACGCCGTCTCACAATAAGAGGTAGGCCGTTTAGGACTGAGATGAGGAGGAATTTCTTCACTCAGAGGGTGATGAATCTTTGGAATTCTCTATCTCAGAGGGCTGCGGAGGCTCAATCATTGAGTATGTTCAGGCAGGGATCAATAGATTTCTAGATATTAAATATATCAAGGGATATGTGGATAGTGCAGCACAGTGACATTGAGGTAAATGATCAGCCATCATCTAATTGAATGGCCGAGCAGGATCGAGGGGCCGAATGGCCTACTTGTGCTCCTATTTCCTGTGTTACCCTGTTCCTATATTCCTAAAATGCAAATGTGGGAGGATTCTAAGCAGTATTGGACTGGTAACTACATCCTATTGAAAATCAAGCTTATGCACTGGTACAGATAAATGACCCCCCAAATGTCCTGCACCATGGCTTTCACATTCATAACACTATTTGGAGGAAGATCTGCATCCTTTGCTACCATCAAGGACTGAGTGCACCTGTATATCTTAGAAGCATAATTGGTTTGACTGCTTCATCGGACAAATATGGAGACTATTGAGCACAAACCTTCTATATCCTTCAGGGACTTGACTTAATTCGTTAGCACCCAAGGATGAACACTTCTGTTCCCTGTATTATAGACAAATGCGAGATGATAGCGATGGTTCCTCTTCTTTCAACTCTCAAGTGAACGAAAACAGTGTGGTCTTTAAAAGCATTTTAACCCCTGAGCATTGCAATGGTCAACAAAAAAGACAGGTTTTGTCGCAAGTTTAAAATGAAGAAAAAAACAGAAATATTTATGATGCAACAGCAGAATATATACGCAACTTTATCCACTCCCACATGCATACTGATACACACATGCGAGAAAAAATATAGATTAAAAGGGAACATGTGTTTGGGCTTCGTGGTTTTAAAAAGAGTTAGCTGCAAAACCTTTTTTCCCCTGGAGTGAAAACTTGCAGCGGTGCAGATCTGCTTTTCCTTTTTTTCTGGTACACTGAATTAAAAGAAAACAGAAGGTTCAGGAGGATGGATGTATTGTTGCAGACTTCCCTTGTTATATCTGGGTCACAGCTCAATGGCTAACGCCTGGTTCAGTTTCTCAGGTAGGGAGTTCAAAGCCAATTCCAGTTTCTGCCTGCATGTCGTTAAAAGATGGTGATCTTCGACAAAACCAATTCCAGTTTCTGCCTGCATGTCGTTAAAAGATGGTGGTCTTCGACAAAGTCCTTCCTCTATCTAAAATAGATAGAATATTTGAGTTTGAACTAACAACTGAATTAAAAACAACATTGATTATTCTCTGAATTCTCCAGAAAATGCTGCTTCTTCACCTTCGCTGGTCACAATCTGTTCTCCTGATTGGTCAGTTTACATCTGAGTCACTTTGATGTGCCTCAAGTCTGTATGGGCTTGTTTCAAAGGTTAATTATATATTTCATAATTTCTCCTTGCGAGAGCATGACACAACACACCTCCCTGCAAAAAGGGTCAACATATGAAATTCCTTAGGGTTTCATTCTTTTTAGAAATAAGAGAATGTAAGAACACACGAAAGCACACATTTACACCCATTCATTCACATGCATTCCTCAGGGTCACTGTGACTGGACATTCCAGTTTGCGGATGGCACATTTTCTGTTTAAATTCTGGACAGAATATCCTCAATGACACGGAATGGCATGCATTTGCATTGGAACAGACCATCTGGCTTTAGAAAATCCCATATTTCTATAGCTTGAGTGGTCTTGGAGATTTGGCATTCCCCTTTTTGAATAATTTAATTTTACTGATGCAAGCCGAGTTGTCTCCTTGGTCAACACAATCTTCATTGCGAGGAATCCGGTACAAATCTGTTTGCTCACTGCATTCACCTCTCTATAATCGATGAAGAGTCTCTTAGATCTGTCTGGCCCAGGAACTAATACAATAGGAAAACACCAGCTGCATTGACTCTGTTCAATTAGGAAATTGACTAGCATGCATTGGATCTCCTATCGGACTTGAGCCAATTTATTGGGGCTCAGTCGATTTGGGTTTTGTTCAATAGCTGGGGTCTTCCCGAAATCCATATCATGAATAGCCAAAGGGGTGCGACCTGGTTTGTTCCTTCACACTTCTCCAAACTCTCTTAGCAATCTTATAATGCCATTCCTATGTTCCTCAGTTAGATAATGAAATACTGTGCCTAGCCTCCCAAAGTGTTTTGTGCTCGCTAATTTCACAGTAGAGAGTTCAATCTGAGAATTTCCAGCTTTCTTTCTTCCTCTATATTCCTCTTCACTATTGTTTCCATCTTCCACTGTACTCACGACCTGGCTTGTCTTGTTACTGATTCTAATGGTGGGAGTGAATAGATCCGATTTATAAATGTTGCTGGTCTCATTTGCTGGACATTTTGGCTGATGTTCTCTCCGTCCCCTTTAAATGATCGCACTCCAGATGTAACTCCTAACAGAGGTGCAACAACTTTCAGATTTCAGCAAGCGTCTTCTCCCATTATGAAGTCGTGGTCAAGCACCAGAGTCATGAGATTCAGCCGCTCAGCCTCCAGGAAGGATCAGCTCAAGGAGCAGAAAAAAGGGCAAGTCCTTTTCAACAAAATAATTTCCAAAACCTTGGTGTGACTCAGGATAGTAGTACACCCGCAAGAGAAGGATTGTGGGAACCTGCTGGGAGATAATTGAAATGTTGAATCAAAACGCACCATAATATTGCTTGTGTGCAATATTATCTGATAAATATCCTTTCACCTTTAGTAAAACACTATAATATCCCAAAAAGTCTCTTCAATCAAGCCAATGCAAAAGATAAGTACTGAAGATGTTAAAATGCTGACATAAAAATAGAAAATACAGGAAATGTATGCTGTTCTGTGGAGAATAACAAAAAACAAAGTTAACTGTTCATCCATTTGAACTATTCTATCTCTTCCTCACTTCACAGATGCTACCATACATTTTGCATATTTCCAGCATTTGTTTTTGTTATTTCACCATCTTTGTACTCAGTATTTGCGCTCTAAAGTATAAGTTTTGCAAGAACTTACAAGTGCTCCATGCGACTGGATCAGTCGGCTGCAAGAAAGTGATTTGAGCACTCAGTAAAACTTTTTTTTTCTCTCAGCAATTTGTTTGCCCCTTTTTTCTATAAGCTGAGATTGGTGGATACAATCCTGCCCACTGCTCTCAGAAATACGGTGAAGAAAACCGTGATTTCAGGGCCAGGGCATGGAGAACCTGGGGTAGGTTTTATGGGCAAGGGGACGGAGAGGAAAGCAGCAAAAACATGTTATAAATTCATATTATCATAAGAATTAGGATCAGGAGTAGGCCATTTGGTCATTCAACAAGCTCATGTCTGATCTGACTTTGTCTTATTTCCATTTTCCAGCGGCCTCCGATAAACCCTTGATTCCCTTATAGATTAAAATTCTCTGTAACTCAGCCTGAATATATTCAATGCTGCAGCCTTCACCACTCTCTAGGGAAAAGAATTCCAAAGATTAACGACAGCCTGAGAGACGAAATTCCTTCTCATCTCCATCTTAAATTGAAGATTCTTTATTTTGAAACTGTGCCCCCTAGTTCTAGATTCTGCACGAGGGGAAACATCCTCTCAGCATCTACAGTATCAATTCCCTTCAGAAACTTATATGTTTCAATAAGATCACGTCTCATTTTACTAAACTCCAATGAATACAGACCCAACCTGTTCAAGCTAATTTCATAAGAAAACCCCTTCATCCAAGGGATCAGATTAATGAATCTTCTCTGAAATGTTTTCAATGCAGGAATTTCTCTCCATAATTAAGGAGGTCAAAATGTACACAGTACTCTAGGTCTGGTTTCACCAATGCTCTGCACAGTTGTAGCAAGACTTCCCTACTTTTATACTCCATCCCCCTTACACTAATAGCCAACATTCCGTTTGCCTTACTAATTATTTGCCTTACCTGCATGATAGTTTTTTGTAATTCATGTACAAGGACACCCGGATGCATGCTAATATATTACGCCCAACATAATGACCTCTTAGGTTGTGTAATAACCTTTTATGTGGCACCTTATCAAATGCCTTTTGTAAATCCAAATACACGACATCTATTGGTCTCCCTTTATCCACCTTTAATAAATGTGTTAAACCCGATTTCCAATTTATTAATCCATGTTGACTCTGCCTGATTTCATTGTGATTTTCTAAATGTCCTGCTATTACCTCCTTAATAATGGATTGTGACATTTTCCCAATGATAGATGTTAGGCTAACTGTCTTATAGTTTCCTACTTTCTGTCTCCCTACTTCCTTGAACAGAGTTGTTGCGTTTGCGGGTTTCCAATCCGCTGGGTTCTTTCCAGAATCTAGGGAATTTTGGAAGATTAGAACCAAAGCATCCACTATCTCTGCAGCCACTTCTTTTAAGACCATAAGTTGCAGGCCACCGGGTACAATGGACTTGTCAGTCTTCAGTCCTATTAGTTTTCCTGGTTCTTTTTCTCTGTTGATCATGATTGTTTGAAGTTCCTCCCTCCCTTTTGCCTCTTGATTTTCTGTTATTCTTGGGATCCTTTTTTATGTTTTCTTCTGTGAAGATAGATACAAATACTTATTTAGAGTGAGTACTATTTCCTTGATTCCCATTATTAATTTTACAGTCACATAATCTAAAGGGCCAACGCTCACTTTGACACCTTTGTCATTAAATGCTCCCGCCCTACGTCCTATCACAGACCTTTCATGTTGTTCCTCTCCACCCTCTCCCTTTCACTTGCTCAACACCGATTACATTTCTAACCTTTGCCAGTTCTGATGAAGGGTCATCCACCTGAAACCTCAACTCTGTTTATCTCTCCACAGATGCTGTCAGACCTGCTGAGAATTTCCAGCATTTTCTGTTTTAATTGCTTACTTTACCTAATCTTTTCCTTTTCCTTAACCCCGGCACCGGGCAGGCATCACAGCCTTCGGGAATCACGTTCTCGGTATTTATTCCCCTATCTATACTGTCCCCTACTACTACTACCATGGTCCTTTTTGCGTCCCCACCCCCACTTGAAAGGCTCCCATGCAACAGTGCTGTGGTCAGTTTGCTCATGCCTCCTGCAATTCCTGCTCTTGACCACACAATCTGCAATGACATCGAACCTGTTGGACAAGGAAAAGAGCTGCAGATCCTACATTTATTTATTTATTTATTTAGAGATACAGCACTGAAACAGGCCCTTCGGCCCACCGAGTCTTTGCTGACCAACAACCACCCATTTATACTAACCCTACAGTAATCCCATATTCCCTACCACCTACCTGCACTAGGGGCAATTTACAATGGTCAATTTACCTATCACCTGCAAGTCTTTGGCTGTGGGAGGAAACCGGAGCACCCGGCGAAAACCCACACGGTCACAGGGAGAACTTGCAAACTCCGCACAGGCAGTGCTCAGAATGAAACCCGGGTCCCTGGAGCTGTGAGGCTGTGGTGCTAACCACTGTGCCACTGTGCCGCCCATTGTTACCTTCTGGATCCACATACCTGCCTCTCTCGTAGTCACACCCTGATGAACTGATTACTGCACATTTCCACCCCCTTGCTTATCAAAAATCTATCTACCTCAGCCTTAAAAATATTTAAAGACTTTGCTTCCACTGCCTTTTGAGGAAGGGAATTTCAAATATTCACGATCTACTGTGAGAGAAAATTCCTCCTCATCTCTGTCTTAAATGGGCGACCCCTTATTTTTAAACAGTGACCATTAGTTCTGGATTCTCCCACAAGGGCAAACATCCTTTCCACATCCAATCTGTCAAGACTCCTCGGGATCTATATGTTTCACTCAAATCGCATCTTACTCTTCTAAATTCCAGTGGATACAAGCCTAGTCTGTCCAATCCTTCCTCGTAATACAGCCCGCCCATTCCAGGTATTAGTCTAGTATACTTTCTCTGCATTGCCTCCAACAGGGGGCAACCCAGGGATTGCTGATTTTGACATCCTCCTTATTAATCTATTTCCTAGCTTCTTAACTGTGGAATCCCCTATCACTATTGTATTTTCAATCTTGCTCCTCGTCAGCTTCCCCTGCCCACCTCGTTTGTACCGCTGACCTAACCATGTCACTGTGGACGTGGCTCTGTCTGTACTCCCAGAGGAATCATGGCCCTCACCAATATTCAGAACATAATGTTGGTTAGAGAGCAGGATACACTGAATGACAAAAATGCATCACCTCCATGGTCCTACATTTCTGTCTGGCTATCAGCCATTCATTCTCTGTCGTCACACTCTTAATCTTTGCTGTGACCGCCTTCTGAAATGTGCTATCCATGAAACACTCATCCTCACGGTTGCACAGCAGTGATGCCAGCTGCTTTTTAAGCTCCGAAACCAGCAGCTTGATCTCTTGTGGCTGACAACACTTCATCCACATGTGGCTTTCTCAGATACAGGAAGCCTCCTCGAGTTGCCACTTGGGACAGAATTTGCTAGCGAACGGCCTGTGGTGCCATGACATTACTCTGTTTATCAGACAACTAATTGAACTAAACATAAATAAAATGTAAGTCGTTAAAAACCTTAAGAACTTAAAACTCACACGGATTAAACCTGGCTTCATCATTCTAGTGCCTTAGATTAGATTTTTATCTCTTGTTACATCAATGCAGACCGTGGTTCCCTCGGGCTTCGCTCTAGCTCCTCTCTTGCGACCTCACTTGTTCACTATCTTTCACCCTGTGGTTGTCATTCTTTCTGCACCTGCACTGTTTTTTTTATCATATGATGCACACTGACCTTGTGTTAATGTTCAGTGTAATTATACTTTTGTGGGTAATATGTATCTGTAGGTATGATTGAAAGGTTATTGAGGGTAGATGGGAGTGTGGAATTCGAGACACAAACAGATAAGCCATGATCTTACGGAATGGCGGAGCAGGCTCGACGGGCCGAATGGCCTACTTCTGCTCCTAATTCGAATGTTCGTACATTCGTAAATACTAACTCCAGTCTCTATGCTATTTACAATGTTGTGCAATTTGTTTATTTCCTGTTTCATCTTTAATCTGTCTCGGGCCCTGGGGGAATCATTTCAGTTCAACCAGAAAGAAAGTCTTGAAGTCGCTGCAAGAATCCAGACACGAAATACTGGTGGGGGTGGTACCGGAATATATTTAATGATGCAGCCTTCACCACTCTCTGGAAAAGAGAATTCCAAAGGTTAATGACAGTCTGAGAGACGAAATTCTTCCTCATTTCTATCTTAAATGGGAGATTCTTTATTTTGAAACTGTGCCCCCTTGTTCTAGATTCTCTACGAGGGAAACATCCTCACAGCATCTACCGAGTTAAGCCCCGTCAGAATCTTAAGTTTCAATACAATTATGTCTCATTCTTCTAAACTCCAATGAGTGCAGGTCCAACCTATTCAACCTATCCTCATAAGAAAGCCCGTTCATCGCGATCAGCCGAATGAATCTTCTTTGACTGTGTCCAATGCAGGTATTTCCCTCTTCAAGTGAGGAGATCAAAAATGTACACAATACTGTAGGTGAGGTGCGATCTTACCAGAGCTGTGCACAGTGGTAGCAGGACTTCCCTACTTTATACTCCTTCCCCCTGAAACTAATGGTCAATATTTCATTTGTCTTCCTAATTACTTGCCATACCTGAATGATTTTTTTCTGTGATTCATGTACAAGGACACCAGATCCTTCTGTGTTGCAGCATTCTACAGTATCACTCCATTTGAATAACATGCGTTTCTATTCTTCCCACCAAAGTAGACAACCTCTCATTTTCCAACATTATACTCCATCTGCCATTTTTTTTACCCAGTCGCATAACCTATCGATGTATCTTTGGAGATACGTTGTGTCCTCCTTCCAACTTCCTTTCCTATCTATCTTTGTATTGTCCACAAATTTGGCTGCAGTACACTCAGTCCCTTCATCCAACTCATGAATGTCGATTGTATACAGTTGAGGTCCCACATCTGATCCCTCTGGCACTCTAAGTAGTTACAGTTTTCCAACCTATAAAAGCCTCAATTATCCCAACTCTCTGTGTCCTGTTAGTTAGCCAATCATCTATCCATGGTAATATATTACGCCCAAAATGATGAACGATTATCTTGTGCAGTAACCTTTTATGTGGCAGCATATCGAATGCCTTTTGGAAATCCAAATACACTACATCTACTGGTTCCCCTTTATCCACCTTTAAGAAATTAATAATAAATTAATATACCTAGATTAGATTAGATTAGAGATACAGCACTGAAACAGGCCCTTCGGCCCACCGAGTCTGTGCCGAACATCAACCACCCATTTATACTAATCCTACGCTAATCCCATATTCCTACCAAACATCCCCACCTGTCCCTATATTTCCCTACCACCTACCTACACTAGTGACAATTTATAATGGCCAATTTACCTATCAACCTGCAAGTCTTTTGGCTTGTGGGAGGAAACCGGAACACCCGGAGAAAACCCACGCAGACACAGGGAGAACTTGCAAACTCCACACAGGCAGTACCTGGAATCGAACCCGGGTCCCTGGAGCTGTGAGGCTGCGGTGCTAACCACTGCGCCACTGTGCCGCCCTCCTGTGTAACGAATGAAATATTTCTCTTTTTGGTACAAAGGGAGTTTTGCTGGTTTATGTAGGTGTTTGCTGACTTTAGTAACCCGTTCTTATCCATGTCTCCTATTAGTGTTTCGCATTAGGCAGGTGGCTATAACCTTAGAATTGCCTGGCAATTCAAACCAGTATTAAGAAATAACAATTCAAGTATCATGCTCCCCGATTTAACAAACAATGAACAAATGCCATCATTATTCAAATAAGAAAAATATGATTAGCATAATTACTTTAGCACACTTGATGACCAGAATTTTATGCCCCCAAAAAACAACAGGCCAGTGGTGGTGGTGATGGTGGTGGTTGCAGGGAGGGGGGTCTAACGTCGAGTGGGAGACTGGGGGCCCCCAGTTATGCTTGGGATAACAATTGTTGTTTGAGGATGCAACACCTCTAAACTTTGCTTTTAAAACCTCTCATTGTTATACTATTTCTAAGGTGCCAAATGACTTCTGCATTTAGATGGGACTTTCCTATGTTCTTTTTAAAATCCATATTTTTAATTACTTTTTCCACTCAATGTTTTACTGGGATTTGAAGTTGCGAGCATTTATCTGGTCAAAATGCTTATAATTGTGTTTACTTGACCTCTTGTTCCTGCTAGTCCATTTTCATTTATTGTTACTTGCCCTTTCCACGGCGCCTCAAAGCAGCCTCCAGAGCCGACCTGTCTGCACAAACCAATTAAGTTTGTTGCTACTTCTTACTGACAGGATATTTCAATGTGTGTGTTTATCTTCCAATTCCCTGGCAGCAGAAATTGTATTCTAACAGGGACCTTGAAACTTACTAACTTCTTAAAGTGGAATTTCAGTGAGCTCTGAAAATTGACCATCCATTCAATCTCTAACTCTAAAAGTCATAATGCACTAACTATTCTCCAAATTCTACTTAATAAAGCCTATTATACCTATATTCCATCACACACTGATTGTCTGGCAGCTCCATTAGGTGCGACTTCCTGCCTCAAGAAGATGGAAGTCGCGCCCAAGACCAATTAAGGGCCCGGGGAGTAAACTCCGGTCAAGATCCCCAGGCCTGGCAGAGGCAGGATTTAGAGCATTTGAGGTCAAATCCAAAGATTCCTCCATCGTTATCACATAGCTTTAACCATTTTTTGTACGCAAGGCATAAATAATATTTTGAATATTGAATAGTAAACATGTTCAAAACCTATTCCACGCATTCTTCAACACCTCCCAAACTCGTCGCCTCAGCTACCAAGAAGGATGAGGGCAGTGGAATGCCATGTTCTCCCCAAATCATACGTCATCCGAACTTTGACATATACCTTTGTTCTGTCGTCATTGTTCACTTATATTCCATGAATTCCTTGCCAAAAGGTATACAATTGAATGAGGCAGTTCACCACAACTTTCAAAGGCCAACCACGGATAGGCTATGAATATTGGACTTGCTAGCACATCCATGATCCAAGAATGAATTTTTAAAAAGGGAGATATCAATGGAGTGAGTAAAAGCTCGCTGAATTGTGTTTTAAGGAGTAGATGAAGGTTAGGAGCTGGAGGGCTCTAGGGAGTGTAGAACCTAAGGCCACTGAACTCTCAGTCACCATTGATACAGTGAAAGGGTGGGGGGCTGGTGCACAAGAGGCAAGAGTCAGCGGTAGACAGAATTCTGAAATCAAGGGACGATTGTGGGCCTCGAGGTGGTGTCATGGGAAGGGAGGGACAAGGCTATGAAGGGATTTAACAGGAGGGAAGCAATTAAAAATTGGAAATATTCAAGCACCGGGAGCCACTAGCTGAGCAGGAGCTAGTATGGCACAGGGTACAGGCAGCAGATATTTGAATGAGTTGGAGTTTGTGGAGGGCAGCAAAAGTGAGGTCAGCCAGAGAATCATTGAACTAATCCAGTCTAAGGGTTACAAAGGCAGGGGCGAGGGATTCATCATCCGATGGACTGAGGTTAGAGTGGAGCTGGCACTGTGATGGAGGTGGAGGTATGTTGTATTTGTGATGCATGGAAAATGTTGTCGATAACTCATTTTGAGAACAGTCTGGTTCAGCCTCAGGTATAATCCAATGCGGGAACAAAATGAAGTGGTGAAGTTTGTGGTTGGAGTAGAAGATAATGGCTTTAGGCCTCTGAATGCTTTACTGGACGCAAATGCATCTAAATAAATGCAGGATTTAAACAAAAAAGATACAAAATCGTGAATGAACAATGTGCCAGACTTTAGTAAGGCAACAGCCAAAACCGTGTGTTCTTTCTCTGGGCGTCTACGGGATTTTGCACTGGAAATTCTATTAGCCGACTGCTGAAAGAGTGCTGTTTCCTCTGCAGAGCTTCTGCGAATTGTGTGAACAGGGTAAACAACTCTGTGTCTTTTCAACCAATCAGACTGAAGAATCGTTGATAAGGAGCAGTAATTCTGAACCACGATGTAGCAACAAGAATATTGAATTCAATATCAAATCGGGTACAGAAAGAGAAGGAAATAAAGATTGTATGAAGATATAGGTAAAATGGAGAGAAAGAAAAAGTAGGAGAAAAAAAACATGTTTCCCTTCATCCTGGATTAGTTAGAACAATAGAAAAATTAGCAACATAGAAAAATTACAGGGCAGAATGAGGGCATTCGGGCCACTGTATCTGTGCCAGCTGAAAAGGATGATGCAGCCTAATCGCACTTTCCAGTTCTTGGTCCGCGGACGTGTAGGTTACATGATATTTAAGGATTTTGTTTCAATATCATGAGGGGTTCTCCCTCCACCAGCATTTAAAACAGTGATTTCCAGACCCCATCGTCCTCTATGTGAAAATAAATGCGAGTCAAACTTCCCTCTATACAACTGGATTAAATCTCACCTTAGCTTCTCTGTTCCAACAAAGGCAGTCTCAGTCAATGCAAGCTTTCCTCCTAACTAATATTGTCAGTTCCTTGCAAGACCCGCTTACGTTTCTGCTGTACCCTCATTAGTGCAATCACATCCTTCGTGCAATACAGTGACAGGTAAATATACACAGTACACCACTGCAGCTAGTGTTCTATGCAGTTCCGGCATAACCTCGTGGGTCTTATACTCTGTGTCTCAGCTAATAAAGGAATGTATACCGAGTGCTTCCTTAACTGTGTTACTTACCTGTCCTGCTAACTTCCAGGATCTGTGAACATGCACTACAAGGTCCCTCTGTTCCTCTACAATTCTCAGGATTCTCAACTTTTATTCTCTTGTCACGTTGGCTTTCCCCAAATGCACGACCGCACACTTATTGGGATTAAATTCCGTTTGCCACTTTTCTTCTCACTTGACCAATACATTGATATCTTCCTCCAGTCTGCATCACTCTTCCTCACTATCAATATTATAATCAGTTTTTTGTATCATCTGCAATCTTCTTAATCATACCACGGCACCCACCCACCCCCCACCCCCGCCCCCACCACACAAACACACACACACACATTTTCATCTAAAACATTGATACGTACCACAAACAGCCCGGGGCCCAGCAGTGAGCTTATGTAACCCCACGAGAAAGAACCTTCCAGTCACAAATCTACCCATCAAACTTACCTTTTGCTTCCTACCACTATGTAGATTGTTGAACCAACTTTCCACATTACTTGAATCCCCTGAGGTTTAAATTCCTGACCGATCTGCCATGTGGGACATTGTCAAATGTCTTGATGAAACCGATGTAGAGATAATTGGCAACTACTGTAATTGGCAGGATGTGTGGTGCCGCAAGGTTCTTTGTTCGGGTCTCAACTATTCTGCACATTTATTAACGACCTATCTGATGAAATATAAAGCCATATATCCAAAGTTGTCGATGACAGAAAGATAGGCTGCATTGGAAGCAGTGCAGCTGGACATATATAATAGCAAAGAGTTATTGATAGTTTATGTGAATGGTCAAAACGGTGGCACCTGAAGTTGCCAGCTTGGACCAACAAAGGATATAGCAGGGCACGGGTGAAAAGCTAAGAAGTCCAAAGGGACAGATACATCGATCATTACAATTTTATGAACATGCTCAGGAAATAATCAAAAAGGGCTCATGGAATATTGACCTTCTATCTAGAAGAATGGGTTGGGAGTTGAAGACATGCTTCAAGGTTTAGTTAGTCCACACCCAGAATACTGTGATCAGTTCTGGGCTACACCATAGAAAGGTTATGTTGGCCTTCGAGGGCTTTAATCGTCAGTGCCAGTTTGGTTGCTAAGCAGCCAAAAAGACTTATCATGCGGTTAAAAAAAACATATTCTGGGGTGGGAAGCTGAGTTTGGTGCGTCTACATAAGAACATAAGAAATAGGAATAGCAGTAGGCCATTCAGCCTCCGAGACTGCTTCACTTTTTCATATGTTCATAACTGATCTGATTGTGATGTTAATTCCACTTCTCTGCTGGTCCCCATAATTCTTGACTCCCTTGCAGATCAAAAATCTGTCTAACTCAGCCTTGAATGCATTCAATGACCACTGCTCATTGGAAAAGAGGGGTGGGAGGGGGACGGGTGATCCTCTCAGCATCTGCCCCGTCAAGCTCCTTCAGAATCTAATATGTTTCAATAAGATCACTTCTCATTCATCTAAAGTACAATCAACAGAGGCACAACCTGCTCTACCTTACTTCATATGTCAACCCCTTCATGACTGGGATCAGACTAGTGAACCTTATCTAAATGGCTTACAATGCAAGTATATCCCTCCTTAAATAAGGAGACCAAAACTGTATACTGTACTCTCGATGTGGTCTCATCAATTTCCTATGCAGGTCTAGCAAGACTTCCCTACCTTTACAATCAATCCTCCTTGCAATAATGGCCAACATTCAGTTTGCCTTCTTTATTACCAGCTGTACTGTATACTAACATTTTTGTGATTCATGTACAAGGGCACCCAGATTCCTTAGTACCATATTCTGCAGTCTCTCTCCATTTCAATAACATTCTGATTTACTATTCTTCCTCTGAAGTGGACAAACTCATATTTTCCCACATTATACTCCATCTGCTAATTTTTTTGTCCACTCACTTAACCGATCCATATATCTTTGCATATAATATGTTTCCAAGTTCCTCCCCAGCCCTGAGATGATGTCCATGGCACCGGGCAGGCAACACAGCCTTCAGGAATCACGCTCTCGGCTGCAGTGATCAGTATATATCCCCAAACTGTACACTCCCCTACCACTGCTAAATTCTTATTTACTGCCCCACTTGAATGGTCCCCTGTACCACGGTGCTGTGGTCAGTTTGGTCATCCTGTCTGTCATCCCTGCTCTCGTCCACACAAGCTGCAAGAATCTCGAATCTGTTGGATAATTGCAAGGGCTGAGGCTCCTCCATTACTACCTGCAGGATCCCCTTACATGTCTCAATCATACTCACACCATTTTGTTGCTGAACCGGAACTAAATCTGAATTATCTAGCTGAAGGGGTGTCACTACCTCCTGGAACAATGTTTCTAGGTAGGTTTCTCCCTCCTTGATGCATCGCTGTGTCTGAAATCTCGGACTCCAACTCATCAACTCTGAGCCTAAGACCCTCGAGCTGCAGACACTTACTGTAGATATGGTTACTATGGAACACACTGGTGTACATTAGCTGCCACATGCTACAGTTGAAACCATCACCTGCCCTGCCATCTCTATTGTGTTTTATTTAACAAATTATGTTTCCAATTTAAAAATACCACTAAGTGATATGGTTGTATTAAGTAGTTTAACTGGTTAAGCTATAAATTTAATGCAATACTTTTATTTCCCCAGTATCCGTTTTTAAACTACTGCCCCAAGTTAGAGAGATAAAAACCCTTCAAACTCACCAACCAGTCACCTACCTAAGCATCTGATTAACCGGGGGCTTCAGCTCTCAAGCCTCGCTGTGTGTCCCCCCCCCCCCTCTCTCTCTCTCTCTCGTATCACTCCTTCTTCTGTACAGCAACTCCTCCCTCACTGCACCGAATTCCCTCACTTTCCGATTTCCCATGTGAAGCACTCTGTCTCGCACCTTTCAGTTGACCTACTTAAGTACATCACCTTCACACCATTACATGTATTTCAAAGCAGAATATATCGTCAACATACCATTCTCATAGAACGTGTGGAGCAGCAGGGCATCCTGCATAGCGATTTCCCTATTTCCTCATTTAACTGGGCATGTGCAGTGTCTGGATGTTGTTGTCTGATTCCCACTTTTGTCGGATCAACTAAACCTGCTGCATTGCAAAAAGAATGAAAATGCAAACCTTTCATCCCACAATCAATCACTCTGTAATGCAAATACTGCAGAGATTCAATCACTAAGTTAAATTAGCAGAAACTTAACGACTGCATGAGCTCAGTTCGCTGATGTCAACTCCTGGGGTGTAATGTTACAGACATTTCTCCAATTGCATATGCATCTGGGCAGTCCATTATTGAAAGAAATTCAAAGCATTGGAAAAACCTGCCATTCGGATTCACTAGGCTTCAATCAGGGATGTACATTTAGTGTTACGGAGAGGTATTTGAGAACAGTGGGCTCATTCTTCTAGAGGTGAGCAGAATGAATAAGGAGTTGTTGCAAGTGTTCAATTTCTGAAGAGGCGTGACCAAAGAAACAGCTTCCACTGATTTCCCAGAGGAGACATATTTATGCAAATTCGAAGCATTCCAAGTAAAGTTGGATGCGTTCAGTATTTGCGTCTCTTTGCATCATTGTTGCAGATACACAATAACTTCACTTTTCTGCATATCTTTCCAATTTAGTCTATTTCGCTCCTCAAATTTGTTATAATTCTAAGATCTGATAACCTGCCCGTTCTGCGATCCCAAACACATTCTGTGTCCCTCCCATTCAACTGTCCACTGAAATGGTTCTCATATGTTAAAAACAAGCTTATTCCACCGACCAGTACGTCCACCACCTGTTCCAGTCACTTCCACTAGCATTTCGTCAACTGGAACAGCTTCATCTTCTTCATACTTTGTCAAGAACTCAGTGATTGTAGATTTTGGATCTGCGGACAAAATGGAGAACACTAAATGCATTATCAATCTTCTATCCTGGCTACTACATTTTTCTTCCACCAAACAAAGCTTCCTGTGAGCCATATAATCAATGGCCTTATGAAAACACATATCGACCACGTGTGAAGGGTCTATTCACCTGAGCAGAGAGGTCAGTGAAGAGGGAGCAAAGATTTAAAGTGATTGGTAGAAAAATTAGAGGGCTACGTTCCATCACCTTGTATAGTCATGCTTCAATAAAGCTATATCAAATTTGACAAAGACGAGTCGTCTGGGCTTATTTCAATCATGAAATGCTCACTAATTCGACATTAAATTACAGATTCGTCATGATTGCCCTCAACTGAAGGAAACAATTGATCCCTCGTTACCCTGTTGAGCCACGCTCCCTATTTCAGCAGAGCCACTGGCCGGGACTTTAATCGTCTAATATGGACTCATACACCAAACAGAACGTCAGGGGCCACCCCACTTCAGCCGGTTCTGGAGCCTTGACCAGATGATACGTGCATCAGGGAATTAACTGCCTGGTGTCGGGACTCCCACACCTTTAAGTGATGATATCCCACCTCAAGAGCTGTCAGACTATTGGATGGCTGGCAGCTCTTCATAGAATCATAGATTTATAGAAACTTTAAGGTACAGAAAGAGGCCATTTGGCCCATCGTGCCTTTGCTGGCCAAAAAACGATCTGCCTTCCAGCATTTGGTCCGTAGCCCTGCAGATTACGGCACTTCAGGTGCATATCCAGAATCATTTTGGGGCTTTGATTGAGGGGCTTTGCCTCAACTACCCTTTCAGGCAGTGAGTTCCAGATCCCCATCAGCCTCTGGCTGTAAAGGTTTTTCCTCGTCTCCCCTCTAATTTTTCTACCAATCACTTTAAATCTTTTCCCCCTCTTAGCCGACCTCTCTACTAAGGTGAATAGACCCGACACCCCCACTCTATCCAGGTCCTTCAAAATGTTGTACTTTTCAATTGGATCTTCCCTCAGCATTCTCTGTTCCAAGGAGAATGTCCCCAGCCTATCCAATCTTTCCTCAGACCTGAATTATTTCCAGTCCCTGGCAACATCCTCGTAAATTTTTTTTGTACCCTCTCTCATGCAATTACATCCTTTCTGTAATGAGATGATCAGAACTGTACACAGTACTCAAGTTGTGGCCTAACCAATGAGTTATACAATTCCATCATAACCTCCTTGCTCTTGTATTCTACACGTCGGCTAATAAAGGAAACGATTCTATATGCCTTCTTAACCATCTTATCGATATGTCCTGCTACATTAGGGGATCTGTGGACATTCACTCCAAGGTCGCTCACATTCTCTACACTTTGCAGTATTTTTCCATTGACCGTGTATCCTTTTGCCTTGTTTGATCCCCCCAAATGCATCACCTCACACTTCTCCAAGTTGAATTCCATTGGACACGTTATAGAGAGATACAGCACCGGAACAGGCCCTTTGGTCCAACATGTCTGCGCCACTCACCAACCACCCATTTATACTCATCCTGCATCAATCCCATTTCCCTCTCACATCCCCACCTTCCCTCAATTGTCATACCACCTACCTACACGAGGGGCAATTTACAATGGCCAATTTACCTATCAACCCACACAAGTCTTTGGCATATGGGAGGAAACCAGAGAACCCAGAGGAAAGCAATGCAGTCACAGGGAGAACTTGCAAACTCCACACAGGCAGTACCCAGAACCAAACACGGATCGCTGGAGCTGTGAGGCTGCAGTGCTAACCATTGCACCACTATGCCACCCGTTTCTGCCCATCTGACAAGACCATCAATCACTTTCCTCAGCTTACAGCTATCCTCCTTGCTATCTACCACACAGCCAACCTTTGTGGTGTCTGCAAACTTCTTGATCATGCCCCCTACATTTATGTTCAATTCATGAATATGTACCACAAAAAGCAGGGGACCCAGTACTGAGCCCTGTGGAACACCACTGGAAACAGTCCTCCAGTCGCTAAAACAGCCATCATCAATTGCCCTTTGTTTCCTGCCACTGAGCCAATTTTGTATCCACCTTGCTGCATTTCCCTGGATCCCATGAGATTATATTTTTTTAACCAGTCTGCCGTGTGGGACCTTGTCAAAAGCCTTGCTAAAGTCCATGTAGACCACATCAATTGTACTACCCTAATCTATCTCCCTTGTTACCTGTTCAAAAATTCTATGAAGTTGATCATTCCCTTAACAAATGCATGTTGGCTGTCCTTGATTAACCTCTTCCTTTCTCAGTGACAGTTTGTCCTGTCTCTCAGAACAGATTCCAATAATTTGCCCACCACTGACGTTAGAATGACTGACCTGTAATTATTTGGTCTGGCCTTCGCTCCATTTTTAAACAGATGTACAATGTTAGCAGTTCTCCAATCCTCGACACCACACCTGTATCCAGTGAGGACTGGAAAGTGATGGTCAGACCCACTGCTATTTCTTCACTTGGTTCTTTTAACAGCCTAGGATACATTTAATCTGGCCCTGGTGATTTATCAACTTTCAAGGATGCTAATCTCATTAACACTTCCTCTCTCCCTATGTTTGCCACATCCAATACTTCACACTCTTTCTCCTTAACTACAATATCTGCCACCTCTTTTGTGAAGACAGACGCAAAGTATTCATTAAGAGCCATACCAACATCTTCTGCCTCTTCAGTCCCAGCAATGCCACCAGGGTTGCCAGGCAGGAGCAGCATAATGGGTACTGCCCCAGAACTCAGTTAAGTGTAGTTGGGGGTCACTGAGGCCAGTCAGACAGGCGTCAGTAAAGGTGTTTCCTCGTTAAGGGCAGGGGGTGTTTTCCCGGGAGAAGCTGTTGCCCTTAGCTTTCCACTTAATGGCCTCAAATAACTTCTGGGTGAAAGGACCGTCTATCACCTTCTCTGCCGCTGGTAAAACGCCAGTGGCATTGGATGGCGATGGGCACACCCCCAGCCTCTTCAATCATTCCCTTATTCCCCGTAAAATTCCAGACATTTTTTTGGGCTCCTTTCATCCACAAATACACTTTTGGGATTAAATCAGGATTGAAAAACCGTGGTCAGATTCCCTCCCAACTCCTCTCTGAATTCCTTTAACAGCTTGGGGTGCATTAACTCTGGGCACAATGAATTATCCACCTTGCTATTCTATTCAGACCTATTATATATTTGGTTCTTTATGCTGCCACCGTATAGCGTCTATCCAGAGTTTCTTAGATTCTAGTGTTTAAACGTTTAACTGTATTATAATATAACTATATACACTCCACACTGTGTCTCCTTCCAAAACCACGTTGTAACTGTTCTCAAGTCTCTCCCACACGATCTCTTACCTCATCCTGGTGGGCGGTAATCTTTACCTTCTCTCAAGAGTAACCCTTTGATACCCTTATACTACAGATCCCCCCAACTCTTTGTCCCAATATATATTTATATACATTCATTTTTTTTATTTACCTTCTACCCCATCACCCCTCAAGTCTCTGACTTCATAGATACAACCTATCATGAGGCTTCAGAACACTCCCCAGTCTTGTTGTCATCAGATGTGGAAGATCAGTAGCTTTCTCTGATCCCTTGTTTCTTGACTTGGACGGCCTTCATTGAGGTTTATAGCATTCGGTACTTTTCTTAATTTTCAGTTCATCATCTGAGTCGTCTAAAATGTATGACTGATTGCCGTCTTCCATGTAAAGGAATAAGATTCCTTCTATTTCTTCATATAGAAACTTCTTGACTTTGTGCTAGATAGATCGCTGTTGATTCTCGTCTTTCTGGAATATTACCCCTTCTCTATTTTGGTGCCGTACCCGGACCTTTTGCCCTTCTGGCAATGTTGGCATATTTCTTGCACTGGATCTGCTTTTAAAATTTGGGGTCTGTTTGTTTGGATATGACTTTTTTTTGTCTTGGACTTTCAGATAACCTTTGCTGTACAATTCTGGAAGCAATTGCTTGGGTAGAATTGGAAGTTGTGTTCGAAGTGTTCTTCCCTTTAAGAGTTCTGATGGTGCTAATCTGCACAATAATGGAGTAGTTCTGTATGTCAGCGGTGCTAATTAGAAATCTTGCTCTTCATCAAGATAGTTTTAATGGTTCTGACTGCTCTCTCAGCATGTCCATTTGATTGTGGATACTTAGGAGAGCTCGTTAGATGAACAAATCCACATTCTTCTGCACACTGTGTGAAGTAATAATTTGCAAGTTCTGGTGCATGATCAGATACTATCTGATCAGGTATACCATGTGTTGTGAAAACTTTTTGTAAAACTCTGATGAGTGCTTTAGTTGTTGGTGTGTACATTCGCTTAACTTCGTTCCATTTTGAGAAGTAATCAACTATAATTAGATAGGATCTTTCCTCAGAGAAGAATAAATCTATCATGAACCATTCCCACGGTCCAATCGGGAATTGGGTCGAAAATAGTGGTTCTCTTTAATCTTGTAAGTGTCCCTGACAATTTTGTTGGATTGCTTCTTCCCAAGTTCTCTGTTCATATAGCACTCCTGTATGAACATGCTGCATTTCTCTTCCTCATTCTTGTAGTCTTGAACGGCATGGTGCCCGTGCTGTGTAGTGTGGATTCTCTCTGCATTGGGCAGGTTCTCTGGTGGAATCCGGACTCTGCAGTGCTTAGGTCAGGTTGGGGGACCATCCCTTTATTCTGGCTCCTGAATTGTTCTTGCTTATGTTCTTCAACCTTCTTTACAATATGAAGATCAATACAAGCTCTCCTCCACAGAGTCAGATTATATTGAAGTGTTGCTTGTAACTTCCCTTTTACCTCAAGTCCAACATCTCCTGGACTATGTAACTGAGTTTCTGTTGGTTGCAGAACGCATGAGGAATACCAGGACTCTTTATCTGACAGGATCGACACACTTGCTAATGTGTCGAGTTTGAAATTAGTGATAAGTCCGTTAACATATATGTCTGCTGACCAAAATGCTTGTTTTGAATCATTTATTTCATCCAGAAAATATTTCAATTGGTCTGCTACAGGAGGTTGCTTAACTTCATTTCCCCTTTTACTCTTACCTTGAGAGTTTAAGTTCGTCGAGATTTTATATCCCAGAATCACAGAATCATTACAGTGCAGAAGGAGGCCATTCAACCCATCATGTCTGCACTGGTTCTCTGAAAGAGCAACTCCCTCATTTCCATTCCGCTGCCTTCTCCCCATAATCCTGTATATTCTTACTTTTCATATAACTGTCTAATTCCCTTTTGAATGCTTCAAATGAACCTGCCTCCACACATTTACAGGCAGTGCATTCCAGACCTTAACCACTCATTGATTGAAAAAGGTTTTCCTCATGTCACTTTTGCTTCTCTTACCAATTACTTTAAATCTCTGCCTTCTCGTTCTCGATCCTTTCATGAATGGGCACAGTTTCTCTCTATCTACTCTGTCCAGATCCCTCATGATTTTGAATAACTCTATCAAATCACCTCTCAGCCTTCTCTTCTCCAAGGCAAACAGTGCTAACTTCTCCAATCGATCTTCATAATTGAAATTTCTCATCCCCGAAACCATTCTCGTGAATCTTTTCTGTACTCTCTCCAATGCCCTGAAGTCTTTCCTCAAGTGCAGCGCCAAGATTTGGATGCAATACTCCAGATGAGGCCAAGCCTTTGTCTTATACAAGTTCAGCATAACTTCCTTGCTCTTGTACTCTATGCACCTATTAACAAAGCCCAGGATATTGTATAATAAAAACAAGAAATGCTGGAACCACTGAGCAGGTCTGGCAGCATCTGTGGAAAGAGAAGCAGAGTTAACGTTAACATTAACTCTGCTTCTCTTTCCACAGATGCTGCCAGACCTGCTCAGTGGTTCCAGCATTTCTTGTTTTTATTTCAGATTTCCAGCATCTGCAGTATTTTGCTTTTATTTCAGGATATTGTATGCTTTATTAACCACTCTCTCAACCTGTCCTGCCACTTTCAATGACTTATACACATATAAACCGAGGTCCCTCTTCTCCTGCATCCCCTTTAAAATAGTACCCTTCATTCTACATTGTCTTGTCATGTTCTTCCTACCAGAATCAATCACTTCACATTTCTCTGCATTGAAATTCATCTGCCACATGTTTGCCCAATTCATCAATTTGTCTATGTCCTTTTGTAGTTCCACACTATTCTCCTCACAGGTCACAATGCTTCCAAGTTTCGAATCATCTGCAAACTTTGCAATTGTGCCCTTTACACCAAGGTCTAGGTCACTAATATATATCAGAAAAAGCAAGGGTCCCAACACTGATCCCTGGGAAACTCCACTACAATCCTTCCACCAGCCCGAAAAATATCCATTAACCTATACTTTTTGTTTCCTGTCTCTGAGACAATTTCTTATCCATGTTGCTGCCATCCCTTTTATTCTAGGAGCGACAAGTTTGCTCACAAGTCTGTATGTGGCACTTTATCAAATGCCTTTTGAAAGTCCATGTACACCACATCAATAGCATTGCCCTCAATCCTCTCTGTTGCCTCCTCAAAACACTCCAGCAAGTTAGTTAAACATGATTTTCCCTTAAGAATTCCATGCCGACTTTCCTTAATTAACTCACGTTTGTCCATGTGACTATAGATTTTGTCCCTAATTATTTTGTCCTAGAAGTTTTCCCGCCATCAGAGTTAAACAGACTGGCCCGTAGTTGCTGTGCTTATCTTTATACCCCTTTTGAACAAGGGTGTAACGTTTGCAATTCTCCAGTCCTCTGGCACCAACCCCGAGTCTAAGGAGAACTGAAAAAGTATGGCCAGTTCCTCTGCAAATTCCAGACTCACTTCCTGCAGTATCCTTGGATGCATCTTATCTGGTCCTGGTGTTTCATCCACTTTCAGTCAGACAGCCTATCTAATACTTCTTCTTTATCAATTTTAATCCCCTCTAATGCCTGGCTTGCCTCCTCTTTCAACATTGCCTGGGTTATATCTTCTTCCTTGGTGAAAACAGATGCAAAGAATTCATTTAATACCTCAGCTATGCCCTCTGCCTCCATGTGCAAATCACCTTTCTGATCTCTAATCGGCCCAACTCCTCCTTTTACCACTCTTTTAATATTTGTGTGCCTATAAAAAACTTTGGGATTTCCTTTAATGCTAGCTGCCAGTCTCTTCTCATGCTCTCTCTTTGCTTCTCTTATTTGCTTTTTCACTTCCTCTCTGGACCGTCGCTATTCAGCCTGGTTCTCAATAGTATTGTTTACCTGGCATCTTTCATTAGCACACTTTATCTTCTTTATATTAATCTCTATCTCTTTCATCATCCAGGGAGCTCTGGATTTGTTTGCCTTATTTTTCCCCTTCGAGGGAACATACCTCGGCTGTGCCCAAGCTATCTCGTCTTTGAAAGTGGCCCAGTGTTCATCTACCAGTTTTTCTGCCAGCTTTTGACTCCAATTTATTCGGGCTATCTCCATTCTTACCCCACTGAAGTTATCCGTCCCCTAGTTAATTATTCTTACTCTGGATTGCTCTTTGTCCTTTTCCATAGTCAGCCTAAACCAATGATCACTATCGCCTAACTGCTCTCCTACTGATACTTGATCCACTTGGTTCACCTCATTCCCAAGATCCAAGTCTCACAGCACCTCCTTACTCGTTGACTAGCAACATACTGTTGTAGAAAACTTTCCTGAACACACTCGAGGAACTCTTACCCCTCAGTGCCCTTTACACAACTATTATCCCACTTTATGTTTGGATAATTAATATTGGCACATCTATTTGAAATTTACTATTGTTCTGCTTTATTTCCAGGACATTGTTCATGTCTGAGGGACGTTTTTGGACCACAGCACTGGCAGGGTTTAAGGGTGTCTTTCACTCTCACCCCTCACTGTGCTTTTTGATCCCACTGCCTCTTGTTCAGCCCTGTACCAAGATCTTTTCTCACCTCGTGTGATTGGTCTGTTATTGCTGTGCCAATTGAAGTAGGAATCACAAGCTTTTAAGACTTCATGAAATGTGGCTGATTTTACATCAATATGTTGTCTTGCTGTTATTTTGTCAGCTACAGCACCAATTAAATATAAGAATGCATGCACTTACTATGTTTCAGACCTGCTCTCCAACTTCAATGTATTGCTATATCTGAGGAACCTTTTCCTCCATAGCTCCTAGTTTTGAGTTGATTGGGTCCCTCGTGGCTTTTGAAACTCTCCTGCAGTCCAAAATTTGGATCAATTTTTTGAACTTTTTATAGAGTTTCCAAAGTGTTCTCCTTTAAGAAACATTTGTTCGAGGCCAGCTTGCTATGGTGGAGGGTAACAGGTGCTTGACTGTGTTCCCTGTTTGGGTTTTTTTCTCTGAGGGTTTAGCCTTTGCTTAAGCAGTGCACTGAAATGTTTACACAGCAGTCCGTTGGAATTCACAGAGCTGTTCCATAAGCTCCAGCTGCCTTTTTTTAAGCCAGAGTTAATGTATCTTCTTCATGCTTGACTGGTTTAATGTTTTTTCTCTCTCTCAGCCTAGTTGCGTTAATTGAGACTTTGGGGGTTTCCCACATTTTTTTCCTTCACAATTGGACGTTTTTCAGTTTGTGCACTTTTCACGGCTTTCCCTTTTTTTCACTCACAGGGAGCCTTTACAACATTACTTTTTTAACCTTTCAAAGGATTGTTTTACCGGGATGCTTTGATTTTCGGTGCAAAGACTACACCATCACTTGCTTTTCAGCTATGTTTCACTTATATAAGCTTTTCTCAGCCTTCTCACATCTGCTGTTTATTTCACTCTTTGCAGGTAGTTGTTTTAAAGTTTCTTCTCTTCTGGATATAGAACATCGATTCCAGCTCTGTTCATTATGTTACAAATTAAGATTAACCCTTTGGTGCTCTTATACTAGATGGCCCAAATCCTTCTCTACAGTTATCTCTTAACTATGTTCCTAAATCCTTGTCCAGAGTACCAACATTGTATTACAATTTATTATGCTTCTTTAAAGAAAAAACTTGTTTGCATCTTTCAAAAGTTCATCCTCCACAGCTATTTTATAGAATCAGAGAACAACACAGCTCAGAAGGAAGCCATTCAGCCCATCAAGTCTGTGGTAGCTCTTTAATAGGGCCATCAAATGTGTCCAAATCCTCTGCTCTTTCTCTATACCACTGCATTTCTCCTCTTTGAGGTGTTTATTCAGTTCCTGTTTAAATGCTACTGTCCAGTATCGTCTAATCACACTGACTGGCAGTGCATTCCAAATCCTAACCACTCACTGTGTATACATTTTTTTTTTGCATATCACCTCTGGTTCTTTTAGCCAATCATTGTCTGTCTGTGCCCTTTGGTTAGCCATTCAAAACAGTTCTTTTTCTTTCTTTATTTTATCAAAATGCTTCATGATTTTAACACCATATCAAGTCTCCTGAATTGTGGTTCCTGGAATTGGAGACTATACTCTAGCTAGGGCCAAACCCGTGCTGCACTTAAGTTTCACAGAATTTACTGTCTTTTTGTCTGACATGACTCTGTTTAAAAACCTCAGGATCCCATATGTTTTACTCACTGCTTTGTTAACCTTTCTGCCACCTTCAAAAATCTGTGCACAAGCATTCCCCGATCTCAGTTGCAGCTTCGGTCATGTGTTGTCACTTTGTATTTTTCCAACCAAAGATAATCACTTCACACTGTATTTATCATGCCAAATGTCACCCATTCCACCAACCTGTCTATGTATACTTGAAGCCTATTACTGTCTTCCTCCATGTTTACTACACTTTAAATCTCGTGTCATCTTCACATTTCTAAATCGTGTTGCGTGCCCCATGTGAAATTCATTGATGTGTGTGTGTCTGTGTGTGTATTGTACATCCATACCACCACTGCCCCTTTTGTTTTCAGTTTTCTAAGAAGCTTACTTTTAGAAATGCTTTTTGAAAATCCAAATATGCATCAACTTCACTGTCCGTTTATATATGATCACCCTACATCTCACTACAACAGCTGTCTGACTTACAAAAAACCCACCGAGTATTGTGATGCTTCAGTTCCGATTGCGGAATTGTGCCCATATGGATTGTATCTTAACATTGCTACCAAGAACATGTCCATGTTCCAAAACCCTCACTGCCCCTTTAATACGCTCCTGTAAAATGTATCTTTGGCTACGCTTTCCGTCACCAATCATAACATCACGGTGTTACATCTGCTCAATCTAGATTAAGCATTGGAAAGAGACCATTAAGTTTCAGAGATAAACATGGTCGACTGGGTAAGAGCAAACCTTAGTGATTTAAGAAGGGACCTGCACAGCTGTATTGGAAAGGGATTGTGTGTACAGCAGCAACGAGACAATGAAAGACATTCAGGGAAGTGATTGTTCATGTAAACGCCAGGCATAATCCTTTGAAAGAAAAAGGTAGAATGTTCAAAGTTAATGCAGTTCGGATGATAGTGGAAATGAAAGTTAAAAAAGAAGTGAAAAGGAAGATTTATGACAAATGCGAGGAACAAGACACATTTAATAACCAGAAAGATTATGGAAAGCACACGAAGGAATTGTAAAAGTAAATGGGGGAGGGAAAGGGATGTCCCAAGAAATGAATCGAAGGCAACATTAAAGCCAATCCTAAAATATGTTGTACATAAATAAAATTAAGCGGTTACCTGGGAGGGTGTGGGTGGGGGTGGGATAGTGCCGGTGATGAAGGAAATCATTTTTCCTGTTCAGTACCCAAAAATCATTCACTGTCATCTCACAACTCGAATTCAGATTTATCCATGTTTCTGCCAAGGCTGTAATGATGTCTGGATCTGGGTTGTACTGCCTGAATGCAAAATGAGCATCAGTGATCAGGTTACCAGTAAGATCCGTTTGAAAGCACACCATTGATGGCATCGTCGATCATTTTAGTGATGATAGAAAGCAGACTGATAAGGCGTTTTCTATTTTGAATGAAGGTGTCATGATTTTTGTGGGCAGGCCAAACCTGGACACTTATTCATTTTGCTGCTAGATGCCAATGTTTGTACTGTAGTGGAACAGCTTGGCTGGAGGCACAGCTAGTTCTGATGCATGAATGCTCAGCACTATAGCCAGGATGATTTTGAGGACTTTAGCCTTTGCTGCATCCAGTGAGCACGGGTGCATCTTGATATCATGTGGCGCAATTCAAATTGTCTGACAACTGGGTCTTAGATGGTGGAGACCTCAGAAGGAGGCCGATGTGACACTTATGACTGAACAGTGCTGCTAATTCTTCAGCCATATCTTTTGATCTTACCTGCTTGTTTCACCATCATTGAAGAAAGGGATGTTAACATAGAACATAGAACAGTACAGCACAGTACAGGCCCTTCGGCCCATGATGTTGTGCCAAAACTTTAACCTACTCTCAGATCAAACTACCTACATACCCTTCATTCTGCTATCATCCATGTACCTATCCAAGAGTCGCTTAAATGTCCCTAATGTATCTGCTTCTACTACCACTGCTGGCAGTGCATTCCACGCACCCACCACTCTCTGTGTAAAGAACCTACCTCTGACATCTCCCCTAAACCTTCCTCCAATCACCTTAAAATTATGCCCCCTGTTGATAGCCCTTTCCGCTCTGGGAAAAAGTCTCTGACTATCCACTCTATCTATGCCTCTCATCATCTTGTACCCCTCTATCAAGTCACCTCTCATCCTTCTTCGTTCCAATGAGAAAAGCCCTAGCTCCCTCAATCTTTCTTCATAAGACATGCCCTCCAGTCCAGGCAGCATCCTGATAAATCTCCTCTGCACCCTCTCTAAAGCTTCCACATCCTTCCTATAATGAGGCAACCAGAACTGAACACAATATTCCAAGTGTGGTCTAACCATGGCTTTATAGAGCTGCAGCATAGCCTCGCGGCTCTTAAACTCAATCCCCCTGTAAATGAAAGCCAACACACCATACGCCTTCTTAACAACCCTATCAACTTGGGTGGCAACTTTGAGGGATCGATGGACATGGACCCCAAGATCCCTCTGTTCCTTCACACTGCCAAGAATCCTGTCTTTAAGCCTGTATTCTGCATTCAAATTCGACCTTCCAAAATGAATCACTTCACAGTTTTCCAGGTTGAACTTCATCTGCCACTTCTCAGTCCAGCTCTGCATCCTGTCTATGTCCTGTTGCAACCCACAAGACCCCTCCACACTATCCACAACTCCAGCAACCTTTGTGTCATCGGCAAAATTACTAACCCAGCCTTCCACTTCCTCATCCAAGTCATTTATAAAAATCACAAAGAGCAGAGGTCTCAGAACAGATCCCTGCAGAACACCACTGGTCACCAAACTCCAGGCTGAATACTTTCCATCTACTACCACCCTCTGTCTTCTATGGGCCAGCCAATTCTGTATCCAGACAGCCAAATTTCCCTGTATCCCATGCCTCCTTACTTTCTGAATGAGCCTACCATGGGGAACCTTATCAAACGCCTTGCTAAAATCCATATACACCACATCCACTGCTCCTCCTTCATCAATGTGTTTTGTCACATCCTCAAAGAATTCAATAAGGCTTGTGAGGCATGACCCGCCCCTCACAAAGCCATGCTGACTGTCTCTAATCAAACTATGCTTTTCCAAATAATCATAAATACTGTCTCTCAGAATCCTCTCCAATAATTTGCCCACCACTGACATAAGACTGACTGGTCTGTAATTCCCAGGGTTATCCCTATTCCCTTTCTTGAACAAGGGAATAACATTTGCCACCCTCCAATCATCTGGTACTACTCCAGTGGACAGTGAGGACGCAAAGATCATCGCCAAAGGCGCGGCAATCTCTTCCCTTGCTTCCCTTAATATCCTTGGGTATATACCATCTGGCCCCGGGGACTTATCTATCCTCATGTCTTTCAGAATTTCCAGCACATCCTCCTTCTTAACATCAACCTGTTCGAGCATATCAGCCTGTTCCACACTGTCCTCACAAACGACCAGGTCCCTCTCACTAGTGAATACTGAAGCAAAGTATTCATTAAGGACCTCCCCTACCTCCTCCGACTCCAGGCACAAGTTCCCTCCACTATCCCTGATCGGCCCTACCCTCACTCTGGCCATCCTCTTGTTCCTCACATAAGTGTAGAACGCCTTTGGATTTTCCTTAATCCTACCCGCCAAGCCTTTTTCATGTCCCTTTCTAGCTCTCCTAAGTCCATTCTTCAGTTCCTTCCTGGCTACCTTGTAACCCTCTAGAGCCCTGTCTGATCCTTGCTTCCTCAACCTTAAGTAAGCTTCCTTCTTCCTCTTGACTAGCTGTTCCACATCTCTTGTCATCCAAGGTTCCTTCACCCTACCATCCCTTCTTTGCCTCATCGGGACAAACCTATCCAGCAGTCCCAGCAAGTGCTCCCTAAACAACCTCCACATTTCTGTCGTGCATTTCCCTGAGAACATCTGTTCCCAATTTAAGCACCGCAGTTCCTGCCTAATAGCATTGTAATTCCCCCTCCCCCAATTAAATATTTTCCCATCCCGTCTGCTCCTATCCCTCTCCATGACTATAGTAAAGGTCAGGGAGTTGTGATCACTATCACCGAAATGCTCTCCCACCGAGAGATCTGCCACCTGGCCTGGCTCGTTGCCAAGCACCAAATCCAACATAGCCTCCCCTCTCGTCGGCCTATCTACATATTGAGTCAGGAAACCTTCCTGGACACACCTGACAAAATCTGCTCCATCCAAACTATTTGCACTAAGGAGGTTCCAATCAATATTAGGGAAGTTGAAGTCACCCATGCCAACAACCCTGTTACTTCTGCACCTTTCCAAAATCTGCCTCCTAATCTGTTCCTCCGTGTCTCTGTTGCTATTGGGGGGGTCTATAGAAAACTCCCAATAAAGTGACTGCTCCTTTCCTGTTTCTGACTTCCACCCATACTGACTCAGTAGACAAACCCTCCCTTTCTGCAGCTGTGATACTATCCCTGATTAGCAATGCCACTCCCCCACCTCTTTTACCTCCCTCGCTATTCCTTTTGAAACATAAACATATGTTCATAGAGCTTCCTCCTTATGTTGGTTATTTAATTATTCATGATCATTCTACTGCTGCTCATGCAGGCTCGTCTACACTCCTCATTAAACCCTATTGTCCCCTGGCATGTTGTTTATGGTTAAGTCCGTACTTTGCCTGGCCATGATTTTGCAGACTGGTGAGATACAATTTTGTTGCTGCTGATGGTCCAACACGCCTTATGGATGTCAAGTTGAGCTGCTAGATCTGTTCTGAATCTCTGCTATTTATTCCAGTATTGAACCACACAATATGTTCGCGTGTCTTTGGTGTAAAGATGGGACTTCGTCATCATCAGTACTTTGTCAACATTGGGGCTCCTACCTTTCCTATCATGGGCAGATACAACTGCAATATGTAGCTTTCTGAGGCCGAGACCAAATAAGTTTTTTTCCCTTGTGCTGCTTCTCTCACAACCTGGATAAGGCCCTGTCTGGCAGATATATCCTTCAGCAGTCCTCCAGCTTGGTCAGCAGTTGTGTTAACAAAATGAAAATAGTAAGTGCAGGTCAAGCAGCATCTGTGGAGAGGGAAGAAAAGTTAACATTTCTGGACAGTGACGTTTAATCAGTTGTGTTAACGAGGCTTTTTAAGTAATGGGCATTGAAGTCTTATATACAAAATACATTTTGTGAACTTGCTACCTCGAAGTGTTTCTTCTGAAGTTGTGTTCAGCAAATAGGGGTACTGATTCATTAGTTGAGGTAGGGAAGTAGTTTGTAATCAGCAGGAGGCTACCTTGCTCGTATTTAACCTGATGCTCTGAGACTTTATGGAGTCCGGTTTTGGTGTTGAGAACTCGAAAGGGAACGCCCTGCCGACTGTACACCACTCTGCTGCCACCTCTGGCAGGTCTGTCCTGTTTGTGAAAAATGGCATACTGAACGATCACAATGGAGGAGTCTGTGAATGTGGCTGAATAGTATGATCTTGTAAGTAGGATAATGCTGGGCTGCTCAGATGAGCAGAGGGACTTTGGTGTCCATATACACGGGTCATTCAAGATAGTGGGACAATTTGGCATGGTGATTAAAAATGTTTATGGGTTTGAACATTGAGAGTAATGAAGTATCATAATGATTGTTACAGGTGAACTTGCCTCCCTTTTATTTGTACAGATGAGTTATGGAAACATCTTTGTAATCTTGGAGCACAATGACCTGGTTGCAGATTAAGCAGAAGAAGGAAGTTTCCTAAGCATGTGAGCTCCTCTGTACTTAAATACTTCAGCTGGAATGTCATTGGTTCCCAGAGAGTTACTCATAGACAGCTGCTTTATGGAATTGGTAACTTCAGCTTTAAATTGATCAAGTGTAAGCTTATTCAGAATGTGATGCTGTGAAAGCGATTCCATAATGTCATAGCCCACCGGGAATCCATGGTTCAGGAGATTGCTGAAGTGCTGTGGCCAGCAAGAGAGCAATGATTGCACAATGTTCAGCACCACTCGTGACTCCTCAGATAATGAAACAGTCCATGTAGAAATGCAGCAAGACCTGGACAATATCCAGGCTTGGGCTGATAAGTGGCAAGTAACATTTGTGCCACACAAGTGCAACGCAAAGACCATCTCCAACAGGAGGGAATCTAACAGGGGTGGCACAGTGGTCAGCACCGCAGCCTCACAGCTCCAGGGACCCGGGTTCGATTCTGGATACTGCCTGTGCGGAGTTTGCAATTTCTCCCTATGTCTGCGTGGGTTTTCGCTGGGTGCTCCGGTTTCCTCCCACATCCAAAAGACTTGCAGGTGATAGGTAAATTGGCTGTTGTAAATTGCCCCTAGTGTAGGGAGGTGATAGGCAATATGGGATTACTGTCGGGTTAGGTTAAATGGGTGGTTGTTGGTCGGCACAGACTTGGTGGGCCGAAGGGCCTGTTTCAGTGCTGTATCTCTAAATAAATAAATAAATAACAATCTCCCTTTGACATTCAACGGCGTTACAATCGCCGAATCACCCACTATCACCATCTTGAAGGTTACCGTTGACCAGAAACTGAACTGGAGTAGCCATATAAATATCGTGGCTGCAAGAGCCGGTCAGGGGCTAGGAATCCTGTGGCGAGTAACACACGTCCTTAATCTCCAAAGCCTGTCCACCATCGACAAGGCACAAGTCAGGAGTGTGATGGAATACTCTCCACTTGCCTGGATGGGTGCAATTCCAGCACTCAAGAAGCTCAATATCATTCAGGACAAAGCAGCCCACTTGATTGGCATCCCATCCACAAACATTCACTCCCTCCACCATGGACACATAGTGGCAGCAGTGTGCACCATCTACAAGATGCACTGCAGCAACACAGCAAGGCTCGTTATCCAGCATCTTCTGAACCCACGACCTCTACCACCTAGAAGGACCAGGGCAGCAAATGCATAGGAACACCACCACCTGCAATTTTCCCTTCAAGTCACACAGCATACTGACTTGGAACTCCATCGCCATTCCTTCACTGTCACTGGATCAAAATCCTGGAACTCCCTTCCTAACAGCACTGTGGGTGTACTGACCCCACGAGTGCAGCAGTTCAAGAAGGCAGCTCACCACCACCTTCTCAAGGGCAATTAGGGATGGGCAAGAAATACTAGCCTGACCAGCGACGCCCACATCCCCATTAATGAATAAAAATGTCCCTTTGTTAGGAGCTGATTGTTGCCTGCTAAGTGGATGGTTGTTGGACCATTGGTCTGGGGATCAGAGACAGATTGGAGGTCTTCATAGAGAACCTTCAGGTTATGCTTATTGGAACTGACCAGAGGCTCTGCTCCTGATGTCTACAAATACAGAAATAGTGCAGACCCAAGAGTCAGGATGCAGCTTCTGGTCAGCAGTACCCCACCAATGAGTTACCTGCTGCTGGGCCTGCCGTTGTCACACGAGGGGTCAGGATTACATGCAAGGGGAAGACACTGGAGACATTAGAATGTAAGCTCTTGTAGAGTGGACCTCTTTTTTCTCATCCACGTTTGTACTTGAGACCCACAGGCACAGATGACAGACCTAATTTTTTGCTTTGAGGAAATGTTTGTTTTGTCTTATTTATTGAGTGTTACACTTATAATTTTGTGTGTGCCTTCTATTTGAGTTTGTTGTTGTATTTATGCAGAAAGCTGTAGTCATTCTAAAGTGTTCAAAATATTTTATTAACATGAAACATGTCAACGTTACAACAGTTTAAAAGGTAGATAAATAGCTAATTAACATGAATAGCAGTAAAAGTCTTAACGTAAACAGCTAAAGCTAACCTTGTTCAGCACTAACTCCCTCAAATATCTTGCAATTCGTCTTTTCTGTTAAAAGGGAAAAGTCACTTGTTTCACTTTCCATCGCACTGTTATTTTGTCTGGCTTCCATGGGGAGGGACAGGTATTTTGTCATTCTCCATGTCCAAATGCATCAGCCACCAGCTGCTCTCCAGCTGCACTGGTGACTGCAGCCTGAAATTCCTCAGGTGTTCCATGAGGCATAACTCCAGCAACATCCATGTAGGATTCTCTGTTTCATCTATTTCTAGCAGATTCTAGTCTGCAGGGATGAAGGTTCAGTCCTTCCTGTTACGCAAAGTTGTGCAATGCACAACAGACCACCACAATTTTCACCACTTTAACTGAAGAGTACTGTGAAGTTCAGCCTGACCTGCTGAGGCATTGGAAACGTGAATCCAGGACCTCGATTAACATCAGCACTTCACGTTGTGTGCATGGTTGTGTAAATCCTGTGCTGCTTTATTGGTCCTGCAGTAAGGAGTCAGAAGCCACGTTTTTAGAAGGTAACTCTGGTCACCTAATATCCATCCAGATCTTTGAGGCAATGTACTCATGAACTGATAATGAATTGAGTTGCTGAGGACAAAGACATCATGAGCACTTTTCTGATGATCTGCATTCACATTCACAATCTGCAATTGAGCATTGCAAATGACCATGGCATACAAAGATTGGAACCCCTTCTCTTAATGTACACAACAGTTTTGTCATTAGATACCTTCAATGGGATATGTGTTCTATCAATAGCCCCACGCAATTTGAGGAAGCCAGCGCTCCTGTCAAATGTGACAGAACTCTCCTTACCTGTGCTGGGGACATGTCAAAGCCAGTGAAATCAAAGGCCTGCAGAAAATAGCTTTGATTTGCTGTTCTACTGTGACCAGTACCTGCAGTACCTAATGACCTGCAGGCATAACAATTCATTGCTGTGGTTACCTCCATTGTCACAGAGAATGCAGTGCGAAGTCTAGAAAGTGGCATCAGGTCGCCCTGTACAATATCACAGAGGAAGGCGGTTGCTGGCCATTTCAACACTTTCCCCCTACTCTCATGCTCAGATCGCTGTCCTGGGATTGCTGCAGTGTTCCAGTGAACATTAACGCAAGCTCGAGGAACAGCATCTCATTTACTGATTAGGCACACTACAGCCTGATCTTTGCTCCATGACATTCTGGTCAGCTATTCTGTGACCTTGTCCTATCTACACCTTCTCCTTTGTTATCTCTTACCCCAACCCACTTTACTTGTTCATAACCTTTCTACATTTCTAATATTTGCCAGTTCTGAAGAAGGGTCACTGACCTGAAGCGTTAACTCTGCTTCTCTCTCGACGGATGCTGCCAGACCTGCTGAGTATTTCCAGCATTTCTTGTTCACCAGGATATTGCCTGGGCTGGAGCATTTCAGTTATGAAGAGAGATTGGATAGGCTAGGGATGTTTTCCTTAGAGCAGAGAAGGCTAAGGGGCGACCTGATTGAAGTATACAAAATTATGAGGGGACAGATAGGAAGACACTTTTTCCCTTAGTGGAGGGATCAATAACCAGGGGGCATAGATTTAAGGTAAGGGGCACGAGGTTTAGAGGGGAGTTGAGGAAAAGAGAATTCACCCAGAGAGTGGCTGGAATCTGGAACGCACTACCTGAAAGGGTGGTAGAGGCAGGAACTCTCACAACATTTAAGTATTCAGATGAGCACTGGAAACACCACAGTATACAAGGCTGCGGGTCAAGCGATGGAAAATAGGATTCGAATAGACAGGTGCTTGGTGGCCGTCACAGACATGATGGGCCGAAGGGCCTGCTTCTGTGCTGTATAGCTCTATGACTATGACTGACCAAACATAGCTCTTGGGGTCAAAAATCAATGCGTCTTTTAGCAAAACAAAGTGTTTCAAACGAAATTTGGCAATTTATTTCCAACTTTTTTTCTGTTTGAGTAAACTTCTCTGGAACAAGGATACTGAAGATGAAATTTATACACAGCTTTGTTCACAGTTGAAGTGAGAGCGAGTTGTCAAACCGGTTCGATTACATTTCACCAGAAGGACCGCTCCCTGTCTGAAGTAAATGAGGAATGTTTAAGTTGAAATCAAGCCTGAGGCCTGGCAGCATCATTAACATGGAGGGCGGAGCTGTGAATCTCAAATAACAAAGATGGGATCACATTTCCAAGTTGCAACTTGCTAAAATAAAGCAAACTGTCTGATTGGTTAGAGACAAATAACAAGGATATAACTTGCACAATCTACACGGAAATACAGAAACAAAAAAACGTCTTCGAGATTAAGGTAAGTTCAATGTAGCTTTAAAACATCATGTCTGTATTCTATTTCATTTCTCTCTTTGATCCTTTTAACTACAGCTTGTTTCCTGCAGTCTGATATGTTCTCCAGAGCCTGGGTGCAGCTATTCCACCACTGCAGGCCCAGACGGTGACTGGGAGCAGTCGCTTTCACAAAAGGGATTCCAACCCCCTCCCTTCTGTCCAGGTGAATTATTTAAACATTCGCTGTTGAGGACAGAAAGCAGGAACTCTGTGACTTACCATTTTCTGGTCCTACTCCACTTCCATCCATTAGAATTTACAGTTTAGTAAAGAGAGTTAACGTTTCGGGTCAGTGACCCTTCTTCGGAACCGAAGAAGTTCCGAAACGTTAACTCTGCTTCTCTTTCCACAGATGCTGCCAGACCTGCTGAGTGATTCCAGCATTTCTTGTTTTTGTTTCAGATTTCCAGCATCCGCAGTATTTTGCTTTTATAAACAGATGTGGGAACCTGGCTCCTTCTAACTCAGGACGGATTTTTACTTCCTGAACTGCCTGGTGCCCTGAAAATGTTTATTCAATTAATTAAAGGTGGAACCATCACTTCATACCGAACACATAGTCCGGCTCAGTAAAGGGTAAATCACAAACAGGTATGAGTCCTCATCACCAATCTTTGCATTAAAAGTAAATACCCAAATTACCAAGATTTAGGCAAGTCCCATCACTATTTTTTGCCGAAACGTAATTACGTAAACCAGTAACAGGAACCATCACTAATCTTATATGTAAACTGAGTACTCAAATTATCAATAGCAAGTTGCTACCTGTAAATACTATCCTAATTAGGATTATTAAACTAACCTAACTGGTTAGAATTTTAAACAAACCAGTTCCATCGCTCCATCATTGAAAATGCCAATACATTATCGCCCCACAATCTGTGCTCTTCAAACAAAAGAAAACAACAACAGTGAAAGTTTTCTGTACATTTTTCAGCATTCCAGTGAATCTGTACTTAACCCTTTCTGGTCTCAATATCCTTCCTATAATGAAGAGATCAATGTTTTACACAAAACTCTAACTGAGTTCTGATTAAAGTTTTATCCATGTACATCATTAAGTCATGGATTAAATGTTCTGGTCCCCATGACTAATGGTAGAATTCCATCAGTTTCTATCTCACGTTTGCTTCCTGAGGTGCAGCTTTTAATGCCCTTTTAGTATGTCTCCCCAAATCTCCCCTTTGTTCCACAGCACCTTTTATTATTAATAAGCAAACACCAAATGGGTGTAACCTCCAGCGTTAATACACGGACACAAACGGGTACAAACTGCAGCATCCCTATATTTATAAAGCCATTGTACTGTACAGCATGGAAGGAGGTCATTTGGTCCCCGCACATGTGCCAGTTCTTTGAAAGATCTATCTAATTTAGTTCCACACCCAAGCATTTTCCCCATAACCATACAAATTATTGATTTCCAGATACATGTCCAAGTACCTTTCAAATGTCTTATGGGATCTGATTTCAACCTTCTCTCAGGTCCTGTGTTCAGATACCTCTGATATGAAAAAAGAACTACACATTCCTCCTCTAGTTATTTTACCAGTCATTTAAAATCTATGACCTATAGTTATTGACCTACTTGCCTGAAGCAATATTTTCTCCTAACTAGCTTTGTCAAACCCCTCATCAGTTTCAATAACTCCGAAGTCTCAGTTGAAACTTTTCTGCTCAAATCATAACAAACACAGGTTCTCCTATCTCTCCATATAACTGAATTCCTTAATCCCTTGTACTGTTTGATAACTTTCTTTTGTACCCTCTCCTTCACATCCTTCCAATAGGAGAGTCCCCAGAATTATATACAACACTGCAGCTGAGACCTAACCAGAGGTGTGTAAAAGTTTGGCATGGCATAATTTTGGTATTTGATCCTCCTATTTAAAAAGCCAAGCATTGTACTTGCTTTGCTAACTGCTTTATTAAATTGCTCTGCCACCATCAGCGATGTGTAGATAGACCCTCCCCGGTCCCTCTGTTCTTGCACGAGCCTCACAAAAGCACAATTTAGATGACACAACATAACAATTCTGGGAATCTGAAATAAAAACAGAAAATATTGAGCATAGCCAACAGGACAGGCAGATAGGAGATAGGAACAAAGTTAATGTTTCAAATCGGTAAGCTTTCATCAGAACTGGAAAACATGTAGTGATGTACACTTTGTCACTAATTCCAGAGACAGGTAAAGACATGAGTGAAAAGGAAAGAACAAAATGGAAAATCTGTAATAGGGTGGAAGGCAGGAGAGATTAAATAAAAAAAGGGGACGATCACGCAAGGCAAAAGGGGGCGACAATTGGACGAATAAAGAAACAGCAGCAATAGAAATTAAAGGGTATAATTCTAAAGGAGGTGCAGGAGCAGAGGGACCTGGGGGTATATGTGCACAAACCATTGAAGGTGGTAGGGTAGGTTTGGAAAGTGGTTAATAAAGCATATAGGTTTTATAAATAGAGGCATTGAGTGCAAGAACGAGGAAGTTATGCTAAACCTATTTAAAACACGGATTCAGCCTCAACTGCAGTATTGTGTCCATTTCTGGACACCACACTTTAGAAAGGATCTCAAAGCATTAGGAACGGTGCAGAAAATATTCACAAGAATAGTTCCAGGCCTGAGGAACTTCAGTTATGTAGAGAGGATGGAGAAGTTGGCCTTGAAGAAGAGAAGATTAAGAAAAGATTTCATAGAGTTATTTAAGATCTTGAGGGATCTAAAATTAGGGAGAAACCTTCCCTCTGGCAGAAGGATTCATAACCAAAGGAGAAACTTTTATTTTATGCAGTGATTGGTTAGGATCTGTAACGCACTGACTGAAAGTGTGTTGGAGAAAATTTCATTTGAGGCATTCGTAGGAGAATTGGATTATTATCTGAAGAGAAACAAATGTTGGGCTAAAGGAAAAAGACTAGGTGAATTGCTCTGGTAGAGAGCCAGCACAGACATGATGGGCTGACTGTCCTCCTTCTGTGCTGTAACCATTTCATGGTTGATTCTATGAAAAGTTAAATCTAGTAAAGATGCAAGTGTCAATAGCAGAATTATTACCAACAGTTGCTGTACAAAAACTGGGAGTGCTGGTCATGATCTGAAATCGTGGATTCAGTGTTGAGTCCGAAGGCTGTAAAGTGCCTAATCAAAAGACGACGTGCTGTCCTTTGCTAAGTTTCATTAGAATAGTATAGGAGGCCAAGAACCGAGAGGTCAGTGCAAGAGACTGGAGGAGAATTGAAATGACAGGCAACCGGAATATTCGACTCCCATTGTGGATTGCATGCAGGTGATCTGCAAAGCAATCACACAATCTGTGCTTGGTCTTCCCAGTGTCAATGAGACCACATTGTTATAGCAAATACAGAAAAGTAATTTGAAATAACTACAAGTAAATTGCAGTTTTATCTGAAAGTGTTTGGGGCCTTGGATGGTGGGAAGGGAGGTGGTGAAAAGGCAGATGCTGCATCTCCTGAGCTTGCATGGGTACGTCCTAAAGGGAGGGGTTGTTAAATTTTACTATCTCCCAATGTTATTCCTCCCAAAATACATCACTCTTATCGGCATTAAATTTCATGTGCCATGTGTTTAACCAACTGGGGCAGTCGTTGTATGAAGTCAACTACAATTTGGCTTATTATTTATTACATTACCAAGTTTAGTACCAACCTTCAAACTTCGAAATTGTACTCTCTATACTGAAGATCATGTCATTTATCTATAATAATATAATAATATTGATATCTGGGGAACCCAATTGTGTACTTTACTCCAGTTAGAAAGGAAAATCTGTTCAATGCATTTCTTCCCCCTATCCCTCTGCCAATTTAGTCCTCAAGCCATTCATTTAATACCTTGTGTTTCCAGTTTCTGAATAAATCTGCTCTGAAGTATTTTATCACATGACTTTTGAAAGTTTATACAGACAGTATCTACAGCAAACTTTCATCAACGCTCCCTGTTATTTCTGCAAAGAGTTCAATCAAGTTAGTCAGGCAGGATTTGCCCCAAGAAATCTGAGCTAGTTGTCCATTATTAACTTGTTCTTCTCCAATTGAGAATTAATTTTGCCCTTGACAATGGAGTTAATTAATTTTCCCATCACTGCCATTGGACTGATTGACCTGTAGTTACCACTCTCCTTTTTTTGAATAGGATTATAATATTTCCAATTCTCAGTCCTCCGCCACCACACCAAGGAAGATTTGAACGATTGTGATCAAAATGTCCACTATCGCCATCTGAGCTTCCCTTAGCAACCAAGGACCAGGTAACCTGTCAACTTGAAGGATGCCAAACTACCTCAGAACCTCTTTTCTACATATTTTAACCTTGCCAATATCTCTACTGTCCCCTCCACACTACGAAATTACATTCCTTCACTTATTTTTGTGAAGAAAGATGTAAAGTATTCAATCATGACCATGGTCAAGTCCTCTGTTTCCACAACATCAATCCATTTTTGTCCCTAAGAGACCCAACCACTCCTTTTAATTATCCTTTTTTAATTTTTAATTTTCCTGAAATATGGAGACCAAAACTGTACACAGTACTACAGCTATGGTCTCACCAAAGACCTATACAATTGTAGCAAAATTTCCTTTTTCTTGTGTTCCAAACCCCTTGCAATAAAAGTCAACATGCCAAGTGTCTTCCTTCTTTCTTGCTGCACCTGCAAGCCTTCCTTTTGTGTTCTTTGTACCAATATACCCGAGTCTCTCTGAACACCAATATGGAGAAGTTTTACGCCTTTTAAAGAATATTCTGCTCTTGCTACAAAAGTGAAGAACCTCATACTTGCCCACATTATATTCCATATGCAAGGTTGTTTCCAACTCATTTCATCTGTATAAATGTATTTATATCCTCTTTGTGTCCTCATCCCACCTAGCTTTGTATCGTCAGCAAATTTAGATGCGTTGTATTGGTCTTTTTGTCTTAGTCATTAATATGGATTATATATATAGCAGAGGTCCCAGCACTGATCTTTGCAGCACACAATTAGTTACAGCCTGACAACTTGAAAGCGCCTCGTTTATCTCTACTCTCTGCTTTCTGTCCATTAGCAAACCCTCCATCCAGAGTAACATCCCAAATTCATGATCCTTTATCTTGCATATCAATCTTTTTTGTAACACTTTGTCAAATGCCTTTTGGAAATCCAAGTATAGCACATTTACTGGTTCCCATTATCTACGTGACTATTTACATCTTCAGAAAACTTTATTTATTTTTTTCTAACATGAATTCCCTTTCACAAAAACCATGTTGAATTTGGGTGATCATACTATAATTTTTAAGAGCATTGCAATGACATCCTTGAAAACAGATTCCAGCAATCTCCTGAAGATCGATGTCAGGTGAACTGACCTGGAGGGTCCTGTTTTCTCTCCCTTTCCCTTCTTATATTGAAGTGCTACATTTGCTAACTCTCAATCCGCTGGGACCATTCTAGAATCGAGGGAATTTTGGAAAATCATAAGCAGTGCAACTACCTCTTTTAGATAATCATGTCCTGAGTATTCATTGGCTTTTAGTCCCTTAAGCTTTTCCAATACTTCTGTTCTGCTGAGATTAATTGCCTACTGTCCTTCACTCTTATTAGTCTGTTGGTTACCTTCTATTTCTGGTGTGTGTTATGACTGACGAGTGCACTGTTTATTCCAGTTCCGCTTCTCCACAAGTTACAACATATATTTATTTATTTCCCACTTACCCATACAGTCAATCATATACTCTATCTTTTTTTCCCAGAATAAAACACACCAACCAGGTTTCTTTAATAAAAACAAAATTATCAGTTTATTATAAAACAAGTCTTAACCTGTAATGAAGTAAAGCATAAGCACACAGATTGAAATATTAAAGTTCCCGTTTTAACATAGCTGCTCTCACTCACACACATTCACATACATCTGTTTACCAGAAAAATAAAAGGATTTTTGTTTTTAGAGCTTTATTACAGATTTTAAAAAAATACTTGGGCTGAATACTTGCTCATTCTTGAAGAAACAGCAGATGAGATATGTTGTGTTCCAAAACTGGCATGCAGTCTGGTCTCCGAGTACACATAGATAGGTCACGGAGATCTTTTAGAACAGTTCTTTTCCGACGTCATTGAGAATTATTTTAGTAGGCTTTTCTTAAAGACAGGAGATGAGATGAGTTGACACGGTGGATTACTCAGTATCTTTTAGAGAGGTGCTGGAAAGCTGAACTGGGTTGTGGTCTCCTCTCCTTGCTCGTGGGTTCTTTTCTCTCCTTGCTTGGGAGTTCTATTCTCTCCTTGGAAGTTTTCTTCTTTCCTTGGAACTTCTGTTCACTCACATTGTAAGTTCTCCATCTTTTTATACAGGTCAACCCCATTTCTAAGCAACTCATAAGTGAAACAGACAACGGGACGTCAACCTTTTGACCTCCATCAATCTTTACCTGTCACCTCTTTGCAAACAACTTCTCCTGGTGACCAAAGTTTTCTTTTCTTTATTGAGCTGGAAGTCAGGTTGGGTTAGATTTCCAGAAAGGCTTGTTCTTGTTGTAAGGTGGTTTCCCGGAAAGGCTTATTTTCCTCATAAGATCTCTGTGTTCCTTTTAAAAAAAACATTACCAGGGACTGTTTGTCAAATTCAAATGGCCTTGACTTGACCCTCTTTGAAAACTCCAAAGTTTAACATTTCTTCAATCTTTCAAAAATGAATCGTCAAAAAATATATTTGACAAAACACAGAGACAGTGTTGTAACATATGTAATTTTTAACCTCTATTGTTATGAAGGACGTATATTTCCTACTGTTTATTTAACTCCTTGCCTTTTATTCCATTTACACAATAAACAACAGCCAAATCAACCCTCATAATAATGTAAGAGACTTTGTTTAATTTTAGGATTCTTGTCTGGGACTGGAGTATGTCGGCTCAAACTTAATATGGATTTTAATTGCATTATGATCACGTTCCTAGAGGATTTTTATACTCTGAGATTACTAATTAAACACGCCTAATTGCACAATGCTAGATGTAAAATGGCTTTATTCCCAGTTGGTTACACAAGACGCTTACTTTAGAACAGCAGTTACAACCATATTATTTTGGCTTCACTAATTTCAAGGTATCAGTAACAAATTCAAACAGTAGTCACGAGCAAGTGGAGTCGAAGCCCTTTCAATAAATTGCTAAATGCTTTGTATTGTGACTATCGAGTGACACCATCAAAAGAGCACTGGATTAGCCCAAGGCAGGCTTCAACCCATGGGATATAATATATCAAGCTACACCATCAAGACTGTCCCAGAGAGAAGGAGACCGTGCCCCACACAGCCCAATATATAACAAGCGCAACACTTTTACTACCTGACCATCACAACCCAAGTGGGGTCATTTTGAGGTGGGCCAATAGAGTGACAAAGCTCCAGGCCATTAGCACCAAAACAAAACTGTTTAAGGATGGAAGGCAGGAGGATTTAAAAATGAAAAGAGTGGCGGGTGTGAAAGGTTAAGTGAGGAGAAATTTATAATCAAAAGAGATCATTCGAAGTAACCGAGCAGTGTGGCAAGTCACAAACTTGCCTCTCCAATGCAATCACATCCTTCCTCTAGTGTAGCGACCAGAACTGTACACAGTACTCCAGCTGTGGCCTATACAGCTCCATCATAACCTCCCTGCTCTTTTATTCTATGCCCCAGCTTTTAAAGATAAGTGGAGTCTGACAGGAAAGGGAAAAGAGTTTATCAGTAATAGAGCATCAGTTAATACTGTCAAATTAGGAAAAATAGTAAAGAGTCAAAATTTATAATTAAGTGCAAGAGGAAATCGTGAAAAGACAGAACGATGGACAGCACAAATAGAAAACAAATGGGTTTGATCTAAAGCCACTACAGACTTGTGGTTGCATTGTGACCAAGGTTGGAAATTAAATATCGCAGTGTACTCGAAGTTTCAAAAAGATAAGACAAAATGGAAAAGTAAGAGGAAGCCTTGATAAGAAAGGAGAACATTAAGATAGGTGTGGTGGAGGAGCATGTCTTAGAGTATCAGAGAGTAGAATCTGGGTGGTGAAAAGAAATAACAAGAGGCAGAAATTACTGGTGGCAATAATTTATAGGAATCTTAATAGAAGCTATTCTGATTTAGAGAGCTTAATCAAAAAATATGAGGAGTTGGTAACAAAGGCAAAACAGTAATCACGGGGGGTTTTAATCTTCACACATACTGGACAAATCAAATTGGCAAAATATATCCTGGAGGATGAGTTCATGTATTACATTTGAGACAGTTTCCAAAAATAATACGACATGGAACCAAACAGAGAAGAGGCTAATTTACATCCAGTCATATGTAATGAGACAAAGGTTACTTACTAATCTCATCGTAAGGGATCCGATGTATAGAAGTGATCATAATATGGTAGAATTTCACCTGGACTTCGAGACTGATGCAGATTAAATCCAAAATTAAAATATGAAACTTAAATCAAACCAATTACATCGGGATAAAGGGGGAGCTGACAAAGGTAGATTGGGAAAATAGATTTAACAGTATGACGATAGATAAGCAATGGCAAACATTCAAAGAAATATTTTGTCATTCTTAACAAATATACATTCCATTGATAAATTAGAGTAGCACTGGTAACAGATCCATCATTGGCAAACTGAAGAGGTTAATGATACTATCAGATTAAAATAAATGGCTTATAATATTGCCATAAAGATTAATAAACCTGAAGATTAGAAACCAGCAAAGGATGACCAAAAATTAATGAAGGGGCAGAAAATAGAATATGAGAGGAAATTATCTAGAAATATACACAGAGATTGTAAGAGCTTCTACAAGTAGCTAAAATGAAAAGAGGAGTGAAAGCAAACATGGTTTCACTAGAGAATGAAAGGAGAAATTATAATGGGGAATAATGAAATGACAGATACGGTAAACTAATATTTTGGTTTTGTCTTCAGAGTAGAACCATAATCATAGAAATGTATGGCACAGGAAGAAGCCATTTGACTGATCGTGTCTGCATTAGCAGAAACACACTACACAGCATAATCCAACTTTCCAGCTCCAGGTTGGTGGTCTTGTAGTTTCTAGCCCTTTACCTACAAATCCAAGATCTCTTTAAATACAGTCAGTGTTTCTGCCTCTATCACCCATTTAGGAATGACTTCCAAACCCTCATCACCCACTATGTGAGAATATTTCTCCCCAGCTCCGCTAATCCTCCTACCTAAAACTCCAAATCTATACCCTAGTTATTGAACTCTTTTCTCAGGGAAATAGATCTTTCCAATCCCTCCATCTAGGCCCCTCTTTATTTCATTCACCTAAATTAAATCTCTCCTCTGATGCCTCTGTTTCAGAGAAAACAACTTCAGCCTATTCAATCCTTTCTCATAGTTATTTGTTTTGCAAACCTGAAAACACCGTCTCTCCCCCCCCCAACCCCCCTCCCCCCTCCCCCCACCCCCGCCCCCACTCAACTTTGCATCCTCTCCAATCAGCACATACTTCACGTAATGTGCTGATGAAAACGGTATGCAGCACTCTGGCGATAACCTAATTTATGTTGTAGACATTTCTATCATAACCTCCCCGCTCTTATACTCCATTCTTAGTCAAATAAAGGGCAGTATGCCTACACCTTGTCATTTTCTACCTTCCGAGGTATGTACATATGCACTCCAAGGTCCCTCTGCTTCTCCACACTTCTCAGTTTTCTAACATTTACTGTGTATTCCCTTGCTTTGTTTGTCTTCACAAATTCATTATGCCAAACGACTATGGATTAAATTCCATTTGCCATTTTCTACCCATCTGACCAGTCCATTGAAATCTTCCCACAGTCTATGTTTTATTGCACTGTCAACTACATGAACATTTTTGTATCCTCTGAAAACTTCTCAATCATGCCCTTTACATTTCAGTCGAAATCACTGCTATATACCATTAAAAGCAAGGGTCCTAGGACTGTGCACAACGAAACCCTGCTGGAAACACCCTTTCAGTCACAAAAACACCGACGACCATCATAATTTGTTTCTTGCAACATAGCCAATTTTGGATCCATCTTGTCACTTTCTCGTGGATCTTTTACATTTCTGACCACTCTGAGACTCTGTCAAAAGCCTTGCTAAAGTCCATTTAGATGGCATCAAATACCTTGTTGGATCCTCACAAAAAAATTAATTTTGCCAGGCATGACCTTCCCTTATCTTATCCAGGCTTACTGTCCTTGGTTAGTCTGTGCTTTTCTAAATGATGCTTAATACGGTCCATCAGAACGTTTTCCAATAATTTCCCCACTGCTCAGGTTTGTCTGACGGACCCATAATTACTTGGTCGATCACTGGCCACTTTTTTTAAACAATGGTAAGATGTTTTCAGTCCTCCAGCCTTCTAACACCACAACTATAGCCAGGCAGTACTGCGGAATGTGACATTGATCACAAGTCGTGGGAGTCAGTTGCCAGCGTTCCCCAGAGCTAGCGGGCAGCCATAAAGGCGGGGCTAAAGTGTGGCGAGTCGAAGAGACTTAGTAGTTGGCAGGAAAAACGACAGAGGCGCAAGGGGAGATCCAACTGTGTAACAGCCCCGACAAACACATTTTTCTGCCTGTCACTCCAGAAGAGCCTGTCACTCCAGAATTGGCCTTCATAGCCCCTCCAGGCACTGTTCCACACACCACTGACCACCTCCAGGCGCTTACCCATTGTCTCTCGAGATAAGGAGGCTAAAGAAAGACTGCGGAATGATACTCAGAGGGCATGCACTTCTAACAAGGGGCTTTGCAGAAATAATGCATTCATTGGCTGTGATATTTTATAAAAAAATCCCTGGACTCTGAAGCCTAGGACTGCATATGTACAGATCCCGGTCAGGTAGAAAATGACAAGGCGAAGGGATACTGCCCTTTATTTGACAAGGCATGGACTATAAGAGCAGGGAGGTTAAGATAGAACTGTACAAAACACAAATTAGGTCACAGCTAGAATGCTGCGTACCGTTTGGGTCATCACATTACATGAATTAAGTGCTGATTGGAGAGGATACATTGGAAAGATTTGGGGGAAAAAACTGAGAAAAGATTGAATAGGCTGGAGTTATTCCAGTGAATTGGAAGTTAGTAAATTGAGTACTGCTGTTCCAGAATTGAGGGAGAGAGAATATAGGGAACCAGAGGTCAGTTAGTCTGATGTCAGTCGTCGGAAAAATGTTGGAATCCATTATTAAGGATCTGACATTTAGAAATTCATAATATAATTAGGCAGAACTAACCTTGTTTGATGAAAGGAAAATTGATTTCAACAAATCAGTTAGAGTTCCTGAGAATGTAACCAACAGAGTAAATAAAGCAGAACTGGTGAACGTAGTATATCTGGATTGTCGAAAGTCATTCATTAATGTGCCTTAAGAAAGGTTGTTGTGCAATATAAGGGCTAATGGGGTTGGGTAATATATTAGCATGGGTAATTTTCAGGTCACCAGGCTGTTACTAGTAATGTGTTGTGAGGATCAGTGCTGGGGTCTCCGTTATATACCATCTATGTTAATGACTTAGACGGAGGAATCAGATGTAATGTATCCAATTCACGAACAATAACATTCCAGGTGGGAATTTAAGCTGTGAGAACAACACAAAAATTTTCAAAGGGAAATAGGCAAGTTAAGTGAATGGGCAAAAGGTTGTCAGGTGGAATATAATGAGGGGAAATATGAGGTTATTCACTTTTTTTTATTTGTTTGTGGGATGTGGGTGTCACTGGTTGGGCCAGCATTTCTTGCACATCCCTGTTGCCCTTGTTTGTTTGCTGTATTGAACCCTTTGCTGAGTCTATTAGGAGGGATGCGAGCATAAGAGGGGTGACAATCCCAGGCAGCGGAGGCACTCAGGTTAAAACCTCCCTGTACATGGATGACGTCACCTTCTTCTGCTCGGATCCGCTGTCCGTGCGCAGACTGATGAGCATCTGCGACCAGTTCGAACTGGCCTCGGGAGCCAAAGTTAACCACGGCAAGAGCGAGGCCATGTTCTTTAGGAACTGGGCTGACCGATCCTTTGTCCCCTTCACCGTCAGGTCAGACTACCTGAAGGTGCTGGGGATATGGTTCAGAGGGCTGGGCCGTGCACCAAAACATGGGAGGAGCGAGTAGCCAAGGTACGACAAAAGTTGGGCATGTGGGGGCAGCGATCTCTCTCCATTGTGAGTAAGAACGTGGTCATCAGGTGCGAGGCGCTCACGTTGTTGCTCTACGTGGCGCAGGTCTGGCCCATACCCCACTCCTGCGCCGTGGCAGTCACCCGAGCCATTTTCTGCTTCATCTGGGGATCTAAAATGGACCGGGTCTGGAGGGACATGATGTTCAAATCTCTGGACAAGGGTGGGAAAAATGTACCCAACGTGGCCCTCATCCTGATGACCACCTTCGTGTGCAGCTGCATCAAGCTGTGTGCAGATCTCCAGTACGCAAACTCCAAGTGTCACTACCTGCTGAGGTTCTATCTGTCCCCAGTGTTACGAAGGATGGGCCTGGGCACATTGCCGCGGAATGCTCCATGCAGTTGGGCCATGCCGTACCACCTATCCTTCGTAGAGCAGTTTCTGTGGGAAAACACCTTTGACCACCGGTCCATCAGGCAGTGGGCTGCATGGAATGTCCTCAAGGCCCTACGGGAAAAGGAGACGGTGGATCCTGTCGGATCGTTCCCCGAGCAGACCGTCAAAGTCATTTGGCGGAATGCCTCATCACCAGAACTTTCAAACAAGCACCAAGACGTAGCTTGGCTGGTGGTGAGAAGGGCCCTTCCCGTCAGATCCTTCATGCACACCCGAAGTCTCGCCCCCTCCGCACGGTGCCCCCGCGTTGGCTGTGGTGGGGAAGAGATGGTCGCCCACCTCCTCCTGGAATGTGCCTTTGCAAAGCAGGTGTGGAAAGAGATGCAGTGGTTTTTGTCAAGGTTCATCCCAAGCAGCTCTGTAACACAGGAGTCTGTGCTCTATAGGCTGTTCCCAGGGACGCACACCGAGACAAACATCAACTGCTGCTGGAGGACTATCAATTCGGTGAAAGACGCCCTTTGGTCTGCCCGAAACCTGCTGGTCTTCCAGCGCAAAGAGTTGTCCACCACCGAATGTTGCAGACTGGCACATTCCAAGGTCCAGGACTACGTGCTGGGGGACGCACTAAAGCTTGGGGCAGCCGCAGCAAAGGCTCAATGGGGAAAGACCACAGTGTAAGGTCCCCCCACCAAGCTGAACTGAGGGGCTGGATCCATGGGAAACCCCTTGAACTGTATTGTTGCTATTTTCATTTGCTGTAAATGTGAAACTGTAATTGGCATGACAATAGTGAAATGGAAGGCTTGTGAAGAAACTCATGATAGTATAGAAGGAAACTGATCTCCCTTGCAATGTTTGTATTTTTTGGTACTGTTTGAAACTGTTTGGCAATGTAATTTTTGCAGATTTTTATGAATAAAGTATATTTTGGAAATTTAAAAAAATCCCTGTTGCCCTTGACTCCTGAGTGGCTTGATTAGCCACTTTAGAAGGCATTTGAGAGTCAAGCACATTGCTGTAGGTCTGGAATCACAGATAGGCCATAACAGGTAAGGAAATCACATTTCCTTCCATAATAGTCATTAGTGTACCAGATGAGTTTTACAACAATCAACAATAGTGTCACAGTCATCATTATATTAGTTTTCTAATTCCAAATTTATTAACTGAATTCAAATGTCACCATCTGCGATGGTGGGATTCGAACCGTTGCCCCAGAGCACTAGCCTGGGCCTTTGGATTACTAGTTCAGTAACATTACTACTACGCCACCACCTACTTTGTTGGGAAGGATAGAAACACATTTTATTATGGTAAAAAGCTATTGAACATTGGTGTTTAAAAAAGAATTAGGTATCCTGTACACAGAACACAAAACATTAATGTGCAGGTCCAACCAGCAATTAGGAAGGCAAATGATATATTAGACTTTACTACAAGTGTGTTGAAGAGCAAATGTAAGGATATACTTGTCTTAGAGATGGTACAATGCAGATTCACTAGATTGCTTCCTGGATGAGAGGGATGTCCGAAGAGAAGAAATTGAGTCATCTAGATGTATCTTCCCTAGAATTTAGAAGAATAACGAGTGATCTCATCGAATCATGTAGGATTAGGAGTGGGCTTGACAGGGTAGATCCTGTGTAGATATTTAACCTGTCTGTGGAGACTGGGTCCAAGAGTCACAGTATCAGAATATGGGCGTGGCTACTTAGGACTAAAAGAAGAAGAATTTTTCACTGACCAGATTGTGAAGCTTTGGAATTATCTATGCCAGAAAGCTACGAATTCTCAGCCACCTGAGACTGCATTCAACAAACTTTTAGGTACTAAAGAAAAATGGGATATGGGGATAATCCAGGAAAATGGAGTTGATTTAAATAATCACTCAATATTACCGAACTGTGGAGCAGGATCAAAGTGTTCAATGGCAAACCCCGATCCTATTTCTCATGTCCTTAAGATGAATGGGACATGAATATTGGACGTGATTTAAAACTGGCCATTAGATAAGATACTGCCCGTGTTGCACTCCCACCAGAGTTAAATCTGACTCCAAAGAAATGTGTTTTCTTGGGATCAGCGAAGCTTCTGGAAATGTCAATTGGAGTGATTGTGGAGGAAGTATCTTATTTCAAAATATAGTGCAGACCAGTAAAGAGTTAAGACATTGAGGTTCTATTGTTAGTTCTCCCATTGTCGGCCACCCGGCAGGCACTGGCTACAAGCGGCTCGACTGAATGGATAAGTCACAGCACAGGACAGGCTTTAGCTGTAACATTGTTTCACCTGGTTAGGAATGCATCCTGTTATATGATAAACTTTTTCAGCAACTTTTGTTCTTGCTGATCTGTGTTCATATTAATAAGATCAAGTTGTGAGGTAAGTGAGGAATTTAAGATGATTAAATAAGTTGGTAGGGTTAATAGGAACAAACATTCTTCTGGGGGTAAGTCCATAGCAAAGGGGCATTACTTTAATATTGGGGCTTCAGTGATTTCATGAAGCAATTTCTACACGCAAGGGATCGTGAAATTCTTGAACTCTCTTCTAAAAGAAATTGGATGCTGGTCAATTGAAACGTTCAAAACTAAACTCGATACATTTTTGTTAACTAAGGGCATTAAAAGCATTACAGAACTAATGTAGGTAGATTGCTTTGAAGTACAGACCAGCCAGCATTTCACTGAATGGCTGAGCAGCCTACTTCTGCTCCTATATTCATGATATTCCAAATCATAAAACATAGTTTGTGAGAGAGACATATCAGGAATGTTTAAGAATGGAAACATCATTGCTCAAACTCCTTACGGGAAATTTGGAACTCTGATCTCCAAAAGGCTGTTTCAATTCGAGCTTTCAAGACAACGATGGAGAGATTTTGGCTAGATAAGAATATTAAGGGATGAGGAAGCAAGGAGGATAAACTGAGTTCAGATACAAATCAGACATGATCTAACTGAATGCTGGAGCAGTTTGAATGGCCTACCCATTTTCATGTGTAAGAGGCTTGAGGGGTTGAGTGGCTCAATCCTGTTCCTATGAACTGGCTCTAGTGGCTATTTGACCTCTTCCTGTTTCTATGTCACTGGCTCGAGAAACTGAATTAGTTTGTTTGCTTGTATGAGGCTCAGGGGTTGAATGGCCGACTATTTCAGACTTTCTTGTTTTACTCTTACTAGAAGCACCTCTTCCTTTCAAAAATATATTCGGATCTTATTTCGATGAAGAAGAACCTCAGGGGCTGTAACCAATTTCCACAAGTAGGGTGGGGCTATGGTACATACTTTACATATCAAAAATCTATGTATTATCCACAGTGACTTTCTGAAAGAATACCAATAACAAATACTATCTTAGCTGCAGTAAATTACATGGCGACAACTTGCAGGCTCCACATATTAACTGACAGGCAAAAAATATTGTGTTAGATTAAGTTAAATGTATTGTAACTTCTAGATTGAGGAGTGTACCTTCTGCGGTTCGACCTTTTGCTTATTTTTCAGATTTAATTCTGATTTTCTATGGGGGTTATATTGCCGAAGCCTGTAGAGGTCCTCTCTCGCTCCCTCTCCTGAGGAAGGAGCCATTTTCTAAGTATGTAATCATTAACCAAGTGCAGTCTATATAACACTAGGGAATCACAGTTCAGACCAGTCCTGTTCTCCATCGTCCTTCACCTCTATGCATTTGAGGAGCTGTTCAGTGACAGGGACCACGGAATCTGGAGATGGTAAATGTGCCAAATTTTCACTCTATTATTTGGAGCTTAGTCAGACAGTGGATAGAATGTGGAATCTTCCTTCCTGGAAGGAGTTTTGATATATGCCCATGAGAGTGGTGGGACTGAGGGTGGGGGGGTGGGGGGATGTTTGGTGGTGGTGAAGGTGATGCTATTCCAATTCACCACCTGCCCTTGACTCTCTAAATGGTGGTTCACGAATTGGGAGATGCTGCTGAAGAAGCCTTGGCAAGCTATTGAAGTGCATTTTGCAGATAATGCACACTGCAGCCACGGTCCGCCTGTGGTGGAGAGAATGGATGCTTAAGTTAATGGGTGCCAGTCAAGAGGATCACATTTATTGGCTATTATACACAACTCAAACAAATGCTATCACATGGGTCAGCTTTAATAACCACCTCACAAACAGGCTGTATTGCAGATGCCAGCTGTTATACCCATCTGTCAAACAGGAGATATTGCGTGGGTTGGCAGCTCTAACGCTCCTCGAACAGGTGGAATCAGGTCAGCTGTTGGACCCTCCCCCTCAATCTGGTGATATTGCTTATGTCGGCCATTATATAATCCGCACGATATTCAATTCTATTGATTTCAATAGAAACAATAATCAGAACAGTCATGTAACTGTTAGCAAATAAAATTATTTCACTTTTCTGGCCCTGCTCACGTCCAATTTCACTTCTTGTGCTAATGCTCAGTAGTAATCTTTTAAGTAGAATATAGATTTGTTACATTGTAATGCATAAAGGTATTAGTTTTGAGTACACTGCATCCGAGATGTATTGCTTTGGAGCTTATTCTGTAACATTAGGTGCAAAGAAACATATTTGTACTGGTGCAACATTCTCATGTTTATCTCATTTGAAATCTTCTATGAAAGGGTGCTTAGTTGACACAATAAATTGAACATGTAACCATTTTTTTGTTTCAGGTATTCACAGAAAGCTGTCCAACTGGAATCGACCATGGCGGATGACCCGAATCAAAAACAAAAAACTAACGGATCTGAAACAGACACAGGTAGGTGCAACTTTCAAACAAAAAGTGCTCATAGCATCAAGTTCTGATTTGAAATAAGAACTCCCATGTGACACAGGAAGTGGTGGCAGGGTGAATATTACTGGTAATATCAGTTCTAAAATAAGCACTGTGATTGGCAATAGTATCAGCTCTGTAATCAGCACAGATACCGTCAGTACCATCAACTCTAAAATCAGTATAGGTTACCCCACAGACAGCAAGAGCTCAAGATAGTAGATGGATGGTCAGAAGAGTAGGAAGAGGCAAGAAGTGCAGGAGTCTTCGGGATGTGTGCTGCACTCAAACCGACTTCGAGCTTTGAAGACTGTTGGGAGCGACATCATCGAGACAGAGTGCAATCCAGAACATGGCACCAATGGGCAATGGACTGTGAAAGGGAAAAGCAAAGAGTAGAATTCTCTCGTTATAAGAGAATCCATAGTGAGAGAGGCAGACCCATGCTTCTGTAATCGTCATCGTGGGTCCCGCAAGGTGTGTTGCCAGGGTAACGGGCATCACAGAGAGGGTGGAGAATATTCTACAGTGAGAAAGAAGTGAGCCAGAACTTGTGGTTCACATCAGTAGCAACGACATAAAGAGAATAGGGATTGAGGGCCTCTGGTCAGAGTTTCAGGAGCTAGGGAGTAAGTTAAAATGTCGGGCCTTTCAGGAACAAATTTCTGGATTAATTCCAGTACCATGCACTAGCAAGAGGAGAAATAGGAAGATAGACAGATTCAATACATAGGTTCAGGCATGGTGCAGGAGGAGGGACTTAAGATTCTCAGGTCACTGGGAACAGTTCTGGGGCAGGAGCTATCTATTGAAAAGGGACATCTCAACAGACTCGGACAAAGTGCTCACAGCAAGTTTAATTATTGTGTTTTGGGAGGGTGTAAACTAAATTGGCAAGTGGATGGGCACTATCAAAAAGAAGTAGGAAAGAGGAACAAGGAGTATAAAGGACTGAGAGTGTTTCTTTGCACTAGAGGAGGAAGTAATACCATATTAGATAGGAGCAAACTAAAAATGACTTTTCTTTTCTTCTTTGGCCTCCTTATCTCGAGAGACAATGGGTAAGAGCCTGGAGATGGTCAGTGGTTTGTGAAGCAGCGCCTGGAGTGGCTATAAAGGCCAATTCTAGAGTGACAGACTGCCACAGGTGCTACAGATAACATTGGTTGTCGGGGCTGTTACACAGTTGGCTCTCCCCTTGCGCTTCTGTCTTTTTTCCTGCCAACTGCTAAGTCTCTTCGACTCGCCACACTTTAGCCCCGCCTTTATGGCTGCCCGCCAGCTCTGGCGATCACTGGCAACTGACTCCCACGACTTGTGATCAATGTCACAGGACTTCATCTCGTGTTTGCAGATGTCTTTAAAGTGGAGACATGGACGGCCGGTAGGTCTGATACCAGTGACGAGCTCGCTGTACAATGTGTCCTTGGGGATCCTGTCATCTTCCATGTGGCTCACATGGCCAAGCCATCTCAAGCATCGCTGGCTTAGTGGTGTGTATATGCTGGGGATGTTGGCCATCTCGAGGACTTCTGCGTTGGAGATATGATCCTGCCACCTGACGCCAAGGATTCTCCGGAGGTAGCGAAGATGGAATGAATTGAGATGTTGCTCTTGGCTGACATATGTTGTCCAGGCCTCACTGCCATAGAGCAAGGTACTGAGGACACAGGCTTGGTACACTCGGACTTTTGTGTTCCGTATTAGTGGGCCATTTTCCCACACTCTCTTGGCCAGTCTGGACATAGCAGCGGATGCCTTTCCCATGCGCTTGTTGATTTCTGCACCGCGAGACAGGTTATTGGTGATAGTTGAGCCTAGGTAGGTGAACTCTTGAACCACTTACAGAGTGTGGTTGCCGAGATTGATGGATGGAGCATTTCTGACGTCCTGCCCCATGATGTTCGTTTTCTTGAGGCTGATGGTTAGGTCAAATTCGTTGCAGGCAGCCGCAATCCTGTCGATGAGACTCTGCAGACACTTTTCAGTGTGAGATGTTAATGCAGCATCGTCAGCAAAGAGGAGTTCCCTGATGAGGACCTTCCGCACTTTGGGCTTCGCTCTTAGACAGGAAAGGCTGAACAACCTGCCACCTGATCTTGTGTGGAGGAAAATTCCTTCTTCTGAAGACTTGAATGCATGTGAGAGCAGCAGGGAGAAGATGATCCCAAACAGTGTAGGTGTGAGAACACAGCCCTGTTTCACGCCACTCAGGATAGGAAAGGGGTCTGATGAGGCGCTGCTATGCTGAATTGTGCCTTTCATATTGTCATGGAATGAGGTGATGATACTTAGTAGCTTTGGTGAACATCCGATCTTTGCTAGTAGTCTGAAGAGACCACGTCTGCTGACGAGGTCAAAGACTTTGGTGAGATTAATGAAAACAATGTAGAGGGGCATCTGTTGTTCACAGCATTTCTCCTGTAGCTGGCGAAGGGAGAACAGCATGTCAATGGTGGATCGCTCAGCTCGAAAGCCACACTGTGCCTCAGGGCAGACATGCTCAGCCAGCCTCTGGAGCCTGTTTCAAGCGATTCGAGCGAAGACTTTCCCCACTATGCTGAGCAGGGAGATTCCATGGTAGTTGTTATAGTCACTGCGGTCACCCTTGTTCTTATATAGGGTGATGATATTGGCATCGCGCATGCCCTGTGGTACTGCTCCCTTGTCCCAGCACAGGCAAAGGAGTTCGTAGAGTGCTGAAAGTATAGCAGGCTTGGCACTCTTGATTATTTCAGGGGTAATGCCGTCCTTCCCAGGGGCTTTTCCGCTGGCTGCAGAATCAATGGCATCACTGAGTTCCGATTTTGTTGGCTGTCCGTCCAGCTCATTCATGACTGGCAGAGACTGGGCTGCATTGAGGGCGGTATCAGTGACAACATTTTCCCTGGAGTACAGTTCTAGGCAGTGCTCCACCCAGCGGTCCATTTGCTTGCGTTGGTCTGTGATTATGTCCCCTGATTTAGATTTGAGGGGGGTGATCTTCTTGATGGTTGGCCCAAAAGCTCTCAATGCCATCATACATTCCTCTGATGTTTCCGGTGTCAGAGGCCAGCTGAATATGACTGCATAGGTGTTGCCAGTAGTCATTTGTGCAGTGCTTCTGGCTGCTTTAAGTGCTACGGATGTTAACTCGCTGGGGGCTTTCTTGTAGTTCAGCAGTGCAATGTGCTTAGCAGCTATGACAGGTTCCAGCTCTTCAAAGTGAAAAACAGCTACAATGAACATAAAGACATGTTTATATTGTGTGTGAATAATGTTGGTGAGCTACATCCAGAAATAGCTGAGTGGGAATGTGATGTAGTGGAAATAATGGAAACTTGGCTTGCAAATGGTGAGGTCTGGGCTCTTAATATTCAAGGTTTCAAAGTGTTTAGAAAGGATAGGCAAAGAAAAAGGAGAAGTGGGGTAACATAACTGATTATGGATGACATTGTAGTGTTGCAAGGAACAGATGGCCTTGAGGGGGAAAAGACAGAATCTATTTGCTTAGAGTTGAGAAGCAAAAAGGGCATGGCATAATCATGCTAATGGGTGTATTCTATAGGCGTCTACATAATAAGAGACATAGAGTGGAGCAAGTCTTCAGGGAAATCAGAGTTATGAAAGATCTATAGAGTGGTGCATGGGAGGAATTTAATTACCCAAATATCAATTGGGATATAGTTAGAGTTAAGCACAACATGGAGGAGAGATTTCTGACAAATGTTCTGGAGAGCTTCCTTAACCAGTCTGTTTTCTTTCCTTCCAACTAGGAGGGAGGTATTGCTGGATCTGGTGTTGGGATATTAGGTGGGCCAAATGGAGCAAGTTCCTGTGGGAAATGTTTGGGAAAGAGTGAACATTGTATCTCAAAGGTTTAGATATAGCAATGAAAGGGGATCTAGCCAGGGTGAAATGGAATCAAAGATTGGTAATAAAATATGTAACTGAACAATCGGTGATCTTTAAACAGGAGTTATTTCAAGTACAGGCTGGGTACACTCCAACAAGGGTGAAAAGTAAGGAACCAAATCCAAAGCTCCTTGGATGACCAGGGTGATCAAGAATACAATGGAACAAAAAAAGGGTGTATGGTCCATGTCAGGTGAATTCTTCAGGCGAGAACCAGGCCAAATACAATGAGTGGAGAGAAGTGAATCGGGAAATACGACTGTCAAAGAGAAAATATGAGAACAGAATGGTAGTTAACATAAAAGGGAACCCAAACATCATCTGCCAGTATTTAAGTAGTAAGCGGTTAGGAAGTGGTGGCGTGGTGCCGATTATTGACAAAAGTGTATGCTTAGAGGGGCAGAGCAAGGCTGGAATGCTTAATGAGTACTTTCTATCATTGTTTACGAAGGAAGAGGATGCTGACAAAATATTGGTAGAAGCAGAAAAGTTGGAGGTAATGGCGTTGCTTTGTCCTGGATTGTGTCGAGCGTCTTGAGAGTTGTTACCCGGGAAAGTGGAGAGTATTCCATCATACTCATGACTTGTGCCTTGTAGATGTTGTGCAGGCATTAGGGAGACAGGAGGTGATTTACTCGCTGCACAATTCCCAGCCTCTGGCCTGCCCTTGTAGCCACAGCATTTATGTGGCTGGCTCAGTTCAGTTTCTGGTCAAAGGTAACTGCCAGGATGTTGATAGTGGGTGATGCAGGGATAGTAATGCCATTGAACACCAAGGGGAGATGGTTCCGTTCTCTCTGGTATGAGATGGTCATTGCCTGACACTTGTGTGGCACGAATGTTACTTGCCACTTATCAGCCCAAGCCTGGATATTGTCCAGGTCTTGCTGCATTTCTAAATGGGCTGCTTCAGCATCTGAGGATGGTGCTGAACATTGTGCAATCATCAACGAGCATCCCCACTTCTGACCTTATGTTAGCGGGAAGGTCATTGATGAAGCAACAGAAGATGGTTGGACCTAGGACACTACCCTGAGGAATGCCTGCAATGATGTCCTGGGACTGAGATGATTGACCTCCAACAACCACAACCATCTTCCTTTGCACTAGGTATGATTCCAACCAGCAGAGAGTTTGCCCTTGATTCCCATTGATTTGGGCTCCTTGATGCCATACTCAGACAAATGCTGCCTTGGTGTCAAGGGCATTCACTCTCACCTCACCTCTGAAGTTCAGCTCTTCTTTCCACGTTTGAACCATGGCTGTAATGAGATCAGGAGCTGAGTGGCCCTAGTGACACCCAAACTGAGAGTCAGTGAGCAGGATATTGCTGAGCAAGTGCCGATTGATAGCACTTTTGATGACACCATCCATCACTTTGCTGATGATGAAGAGTTGACTGATAGGGCAGTAATTGGCCATATTGGATATGACCTGCCTTTTGCACACTGGACATACCTGGGCAATTTTCCACATTACCGGGTAGATGCCAGTGTTGCAGCTGCACTGGGTCAGCTTGGCTAGGGTTGCAGCTGGTTCTGGAGCACAAGTCTTCAGTACCATTGCCGGAATGTTGTCAGGGCCCATGGCCTTTGCATGATTTAGTGACTTCCGCCATTTCTTGATATCAGGTGGAGTGAATAGAATTGGATGAAAACTGGCACTCGTGATGTTGGGTACTTCAGGAGGATGCCAAGATTGGCTCGGCACTTCTGACTGAAGATAAATGCAAATGCATCAGCCTTATCTTTTGCACTGCTGTGCCAGGCTCCCCCATCTTTGAGGATGGGGATATTTGCAGAGCCTCTTCCTCCTGTCAGCTGTTTAATTGTCCACTACCATTCATGAGTGGATGTGAGAGGACTGCATAGCATAGCTCTGACCCATTGGTTGAGGGAATCACTTCACCCTGCCTATTGCATGCTGATTCCGCTGTTTTACATGCAAGTAGTCCTGTGTTGTAATTTCACAAGACTGACACCACATTATTAGGTATGCTTGGTGCTGCACTTTTCATTGAACTAGGTTCTCCTGGCCTGATGGTAATGGGATATGACAGACCATGAGATTATAGATTGTGGTTTAATACTATTCTGCGATAACTGATCGTCCACAGTGCCTCGTGGATGCCCAGTTTTGAGTTGCGAGATCTGTTCAAAGTCTGACCCATATTGCACGGTGGTAGCATCTCAAAACACACTTAGTCATAGAGTTATACAGCACAGAAACAGGCCCTTCAGCCCATCTTGTGGGTATGGGTATCCTCAATGTGAAGACGGGATTTTGTCTCTGCAAGGACTGTGTGGTGGTCACTCCTACTAATACTGTCATGGACAGATGCATCTGCAACAATTAGATTGGTGAGGATGAGGTCAAGTAGGTTTTTCCCTCTTGCTGGTTCCCTCAGCACCGCTGAAGACCCAGACTAGCAGCTATGTCCTTTTGGACTTAGCCAGTAATGATGTTACTGAGCTACTCTTAGTGATGGACATTTTGTGCCCTTGCTACCCTCAGTTCTTCTTCCATCGCCAACAAGTTATGATTCTTTGATTACATTAGGCTGCTGCTTGAATGGTCTCTGGGACAGCACTCCCAATTTTGGCACAAGCCACCAGATGTTAGTAAGGAGGACTTTGCAGAGTCGACAGGGCTGGCTTTGTCATTGTCAGTCAATGCTGGGTGGTCTGTCCGGTTTCATTTCTTTCCTTAGGCATTAGCAATTTAATACAACTGAGTGGCTTGCTCGGCCGTTTCAGACGGCATTTAAGAGTCAACCACATTGCTGTGGATTTGGAGTTACATGTAGGCCAAACAAGGTAATGGCAACAGACTTCCTTCCCTAAAGGGCATTGGTGAACCAGATGGAATTTTACAACAATCGGCAATGGTTGCACAGTCACAATTGGACAAGATTTTAATTGTATTCAAATTTTACCCTCTGCCGTGGTGGGATTCGAATCCATACCCCCGGCGCATTAGCCTGGGCTCTAGGTTATTTGTTTAGTGTCATTACCAGTACACAACTGCCTCCCGGGAAGGTTTGCTGCATAGTGTTAGGGCTGTGAAAGATTTGATTGACAGAATTGGTCATCATCATTTGCATTTCCTTCTGCTGCACTTAACTCTGCTTAAAGAAGTTCAGCGATGCAATCGTTTGTTGGGGAGTCAGGCCGAAATAACCCTCTAATAGCTGAATTCTCCCGCTATCCAGGCGTATTTTAAACAACCTAATCATTCTGATCTTTGCTATTGCAATTCGAGATTTTCTAATAACTCTTCTGAAGAAGGGTCACTGACCTGAAATGTTAACTCTGCTTCTCTCTCCACAGATGCTGCCAGGCCTGCTGAGTATTTCCAGCATTTCTTGCTTGTGTTTTAGATCTGTGTAATGTTTATTTTCTGATTTTATTCGTAATATTGGACAAGATGTCAACGTGTGATCTTTACCTTCAGTAATAGCCCAAAGTGGTCATCATTGAATTGGCAGCTCACTAAACATCCACTTGATTCTTGTTTCCATTCACTTCAGGTATATTTAATGGGTTGACCAGCTAAAACCCGATCAGTAAAATGAAGAAGTGACCTTCCATGAAACAATAAGTATATTTATATACTTCATGTTCACAGATCCCGTCTCTCAATGCCTTGAAAGCTTCAAAGATTGTGACCTGTACAAGATAACGATATTCTACCGGGATAGATTAGAACAGGCAATTGAAGAAGGAGTGAGGGGCTTTAGCTTGACGTTGACATACGAGGAACATTTTACTGGACAAGAACATCAGGTAAGTGGAGAGTCCCACAGTGAGTTTAAATAATTCCAACATTGTGAAGAAAAAAATTGGTCAAACGTTCAGTTTCTTTTGAATAAATAGACCTTTTCAATCAGGGAATATTGTTGTGGATGTTTGAAGTGTAAAGACCATGGCTGAGGCCTCCACTGGAAACAGAAAATCATAGTGATAATTACACGCAGAAGAAGGTCATTTGGATTATCGTGTCCTTGCCAATTGAAAAAGAGCTATCCAGACTAATCAAACCTTCCAGTTTTTGGTCTGTAGCCCTGTAGGTTGTGGCATCTCAGTGCATATCCAAGTATTTTAGGAATGCAGTGAGAGATTTTTGCCTCTAACACCATTTCAGGCAGTGAATTCCAGAAGCTTATCACTCCTTAGTGAAAGTATTTCTCTTCAAATCCTCTTTTATCCTTCAACCAATTACTTTAAATCTCCTTTATCTGGTTACTGACCTCTCTGCTACCAGAAACCAGTCCTTCCTTTCAGTTTATTTTAAGCCCTTCACAGATTCATACACCTAAATTAAACCTCTATTCACTCTCATCTGTTCAAGGAAAAAAAAACCTTTCTACCTAATCTTTCCTGATAGTTGAATTTTGCAATTCCTAGCAACATCTTCGAAATTTTCGTCTACCATAACTCGTGCGATCACTTCTTCCTGTAATGCAGTCACCAGAAATGTAAAGTACTCGAGCCCTGTTGTAACCAGTGTTCTGTACAATTCTAGTGTCACCTCCCTGTTCTGATAGTCTATGCCTCAGCCAATATAATAAATTATCTCCATTCTTTCTTAACCATGTTATCTATCTGCCCTGATACCTTCAGGGATCTATGAACATGTACTCCAAAGTACTTCTGTCCCTCTACACTTCTCAGAATCGTATTAATTAATCTATATTCTCTTGCCTTGTTTTCCCTCCCGAAATACATTACCTCACAGTTATCTGGATTGAATTCTGTTTTCCACTTTTCTGCCCACATAACCAGTCCATTGATGTTATTCAGCATCTACAACTTCCCTTCTCACGATCAACAACATGGACATTTTCCATATCAACAGAAAACTTGTTAATTATGCCCCTTACATCGACATCCAAGTCATTTATATAATAAGGAAAAGCAACGGGTCCAGTACTGAGCCCTGAGGAACCCCACTGGAAACTGCCTTCCAGGCACAAAAACCCCCGTGAACCATTACTCTTTGTTTCATGTGACTGAGCCAATTTTGCATCCAACTTCAATAAAAAACAGAAAGTGGTGAAAATACTCAGCAGATCTGGCAACATTGGTGGAGAGAGAAACAGAGGTAATGTTTCACAGGTCTGTGATTTTTCACTAGAATTGGAAAAAGTTAGAAATATAGTAGGTTATGAGAAAGTGAAAAGGAGGGTGGCATAAAAGAACTAAGGAAAAGGGTTGTGTTGGGATGGAGGGCAGGAAGGAAAGTAAGGGAGAAACAAAAATGGCACTTTACAGCTTTTTGGACTCAACATTGTGTTCAAAAATATTAGATCATAACTTCTGCCCTGTTTTGTTTCATTTTCTTTGCTGGGATTTTTTCTCTCTCCATTGTTCCTCTCTTCTCTATTCTTTGCTTTTGGCAGCAGCTATTCGGGATCCAGCCATTCACACCCCCTTTAAACACATCCTTTGTTGCTTCACTTGTCCCGTTACCACTCTCTTTGGCCCAGTACCATGAGTGCTTTTCACATTTAATCTCTCCTGCCCTCCACCTTTATCAGAACTTCCCGTGAGTTCTTTTTCCCAACATCACCCTTTCACTTGCCCAAATATTACATTTCCAACTTTTCTAAGTTCTGATGAAAGGTCACAGATCTGAAATCTGAACTCTCTTTCCCCCTCCAGGGATTTTGCCAGACCTGTTTATTATTTCCAACATTTAGTTTTTTTTACTTCAGATTTCCAGCATCCGTATTATTTTCCTTTTGCATGTTATTCCAACTTGACACTTTCCCTTGAATCCCATGACGTTTTTACATTTATGGCCAGATTTCCATATGGGACCTTGTCAAAGGTCTTGCTAAAATCCATATAAACGACATTGAATATGTTGCTCTCATCAACATTCCTTTTTACCTCCTGAAGAAAGTCTATCCAGTCAGTCAGGCACTATCTACCTTGGAGAAATCCACGTTGACTTGCATCGATTGATTCATTCATTATATTTTTTCTTTCGAGTGATTTATAATGTCTCTCAAAACTGTTTCCAATAATTTTCCCACAACTGAGGTTAGGCTTAATGACTTGTAGTTACTCAGACTGTCTCATCCTCTATTTTTAAACATTTACACAACATTAGCAGTCCTCCAGTCTGTGAATGATGCATGTCAAGTGAATTCTTCGAGTGAGAACCAGGCCAAGTAAATTTAAGAAGTGGGGAAATAAAACTAGCAACTAGACAATATGAGAATAGAATGGCAGGTAACATAAAACGAAACTCAAAAAATCTTCTGTCGGCATGTACAGAGTAAGCGGGTAGTAAGAGGTAGAATGGGTCCTATTAGGGATAATAAAGTGTGATAAACCCTTAGATGTGCAGGGCAAGGTTAGAAAACTTAATGAATATCTTGCATTGGTGTTTCCTAAGGAGAAAGATGCTGATAAAATATCAGTAGAAGCAGTGATGATAGTGGAAATGAATGAAGTAAAAATTATTAAGAAGGATGCACTGGAAAGTCTGGCTATGCTAAGAGTGTATATGTCACCTGGTCTGGGCGGCTTGTGTCCCAGGTTGCTAAAGGAAGTAGGAACTGGGAATAGCAGAAGGCTGACTGACCATAATCTTCCATTGATCAGGTTGCGGGGGGGGGCGGGGGGCAGGGAGGGTGGTACCAGAGAATTGGAGGTTGGTAAATGTGACCCCTTTATTCGAGGGGAAAACCATAGATTGGTCAGGTTAACGTTCGTGGTGGATGATGTTCTAGAAACAGTAATCAATGAAAAAAACAATAGGCATTAGGAGATGTTTGAATTAATTATGGAGAGCCAAAATGGATTTGGAAAAGACCGATTGTGCTTGACCGATTTAATTGACTTTTTTGATGAAGTAATAGAGAAGGTCGATGAAGCAAAAGCAACCAATGTTATCTATATTTATTTGAAGAAAACGTTTGACAACGTGCCACATAAAAGGATCATTGACAAAACTGGGGCTCATGAAATGGGATGGTCAATGTCAGTTTGAATTTTTAAAAAATGTATCCAGAAAACAGCTAGTTGTTGTAAATGGTTGCTTTTCAGACTGGAATTTGATAGACAGTGGTGTCTCCAGGGACAGTTCTAGGACCTAGGCGTGTTCGGCACATATAAAGCACGTGGATATTAGAGTACGGAGGTAAATTTCAACATTTACTGACATAGGTGTGGCGAACAGTAAGGATGATATCAAGTGAGTGCAACAAATACTGCAGATAATGCCTGCAGAATGGACAGACAACTGGCAGATGGACTTTTATATCGTGACAGAGGGACAAAGAAACATAGGAACAGGAGTAGGCCATTCAGCCCATCGAACCTGCCGATAGGATCAATAAGATTCAATAAGATTATGGCTGATCATCCATTTAAATCCTTCTTTCCCACACTATTCCCATTTGTATTTGGAAAACTGTCAGTGTCTGGGTTAAACATACTCAATGACTGAGCTTCCACAGCCCTCTGGGGTAGAGAATTTCAAAGATTCACAACCCTCTGAGTAAACAAGTTTCTCCTCATCTCTGTCCTAAGTGGCTTTCCCCCTTATTTTGAAATTGTGTCTCCTGGTTATAGACTCCCCAACCAGGAGAAACATCTTAGCTGCTTCTACCCTGTCTATCCCTTTACGTAATTTTTGATTTTATTGAGATCACCTCTCCTTCTTCGAAACTCTACAGAATACAGCTCTAGTTTCCCCAATCTCTCTTCATAGGACAGTTCCGCCATTCTGGGAGCAAGTCTGGTGAATCTTTGCTGCACTGCCTCTATCACAATAATAATCTTCCTAAGGTAAAGGGACCAAAACTGCACACAGTATTCCAGGTCCCGTCTAATCAAGGTTCTATACAATTGAAGCAAGACTTCATTACTCCTGTACTCAAATCCTCTGTGATAAAGGCTAACATCAGTGTTCCTAATTGCTTGCTGCACCTGCATGTCAGCTTTCAGTGACATATTGACGGGGACACCCAGGTCCCTTTGTACATTTACACTTTCTAATATCTTACCATTTAAGAAATATTCTGCACATCTATTCATCCTACCAAAGTGGATAACCTCACATTTTTTCCACATTATACTTCTTCTGCCATGTTCTTCTTACCCACTCACTTCAGTCTGTCCAAATCCCTTTGAAGCCGCTTTGCATCTTCCTCACAACATATATTCCCACCTAGTTTTGTGTCATGCGTGAACTTTGAAATATTATATTTGGTCCTAAATCATTGATATATATGGTGAACAGCTGGGGCCCAAGCCCTGATCCCTGCAGTACCCAATAATCACGGTCTGCCAACGCAAGAATAGCCCGTTTATTCCTACATTCTGCTGTCTGCCTGTTAACCAATACTTATTCGATGTTAGTTTATTACCGCCTATCCCATGTGCTTTAATTTTGCTACCCAATCTCCTGTGGGGGACTTCATCAAAAGCATTCTGAAAGTTCAAGTATACCACATCCACCTTGTATTAATACTGTTAATAACTTCCTCAAAAAACTCCGACAGGTTCGTCAAACATGATTTCCCATTCATAAATCCATGTTGACCATGCCCAATCAGATCATTAGCATCCAGGTGTCCATGTATCACATCGTTTAGAATGGTTCTCACATTTTCCCAGCGACTGATGTGAGGCTGTCAGGTCTGTAGTTCCCTGTTTACTCTCTCCCTCCCTTCTTAAATAGTGGGATGACATTTGTGACCTTCCAATCTATAGAATTTTGGAAGATGATCACCAATGCATCCACTATCTCCATAGCTACCTCTTTCAACACTCTGGGATGTAGAATATCAGGTCCTGGTACTCAAAACTTATGTCCCATTAGTTTCTCCAATACAACCTTCTTACTAATACTAATTTCTTTCAATTCCTCATTCCCCCAATTCCTTGGATCTCTAATTCTGAGAGATTTCTTGCATCTTCCTCTGTGAATACGGACACAAAGTAATTATTTAGCTTCCCTGTCATTTCTCGATGATAAATTCTCCTGACTCTGCCTGTAATGGACCCACATTTGTCTTAGCCAAACATTTCCTTTTTACATACCTGTCGAAGCTTTTACAGTCCATTTTTATATGTTTTGCTAGTTTACATTCATATTCTATCCTCCCTTTCATTATCAGTTTCTTGGTCGTTCTTTGCTGTCTTCTAAAATCCTCCCAATCCTCATATTTACAACTATATTTTTGGCAAACTTATAGGCCTTTTCTTTTAATCTTACACAATCTTTAACGTCCTTTGTTATCCATGGTTGACACTCTTTACTTTTGTGGTTTTTGTGCCTTTAAGGAATGTATAGTTGCTGTAAACAATGTAATATTTCTTTAAAGACTATCCATTGCCTGTGTACTCTCATACCTTTTAATGTATTTTCACAATCCACCTCAGTCAATTTGCCCCTCAGACCTTCATAATTTCCTTTGTTCAAATTTAACACCCTGGCTTCAGATTGAAATAACTCACTTTCAAACATAATGTAAAATTCTATCATATTATGGTCACTCATCCCTAAAGGTTCTTTTACAACAAGAATTAATTAGCCCTTTCTCATTACATAATACTCAATCTAAAATAGCCTGTTCTCTCGTCGGTTCCTCAACATACTGCGCTAGAAAAACCATCCCTAACATACTCCAGAAACTCGTCCTCCACGGCATTAGTGCTCATTAGGTTTACCCAATCTATATGCAGATTGAGTCACTTATGATTACTGAATTACCCATGCCACATGCTTCTCTAATCTCCTGATTAATACCATACCCCACGCTACCAATAATGTTTGTTCACCTACAGACAACTCCTACTAATGTTTGCTGCCCCTTGCTGTTTCTTAGCTTCACCCAAACTGATTCCACATTTTGTTCTTCCGATTTGAGATTTTCCTTTACTTGTACGGTGATCCATCTCATTATTAGCCCAACACAACTTCCTTTTCCGTTTTGCCTCTCCTTTCTAAATGTCGAATATCCTTGAATATTCAGCTCCCAATCTTGGTCACCCTGTAGCCACATTTCCATTATGACAATTAGATCATACCCATTTACCTCTGTTTAGGCCTTTAAATCATGCACTGTATTGCAAATGTTGCGTGCATTCAGGTAGAGTGCCCTTAACCTTGTCTTCTTGGCATTCTGAATTCTCAGCCTAGTTAATGCTCGCCTTTGTTTTACCTATCTTCTATTGACATTTGCTACTTTTCTACCTCCTGTTACCAGCCTAACATCCTTCCAATTTGAGCTACCCCTCAGGTTCCCATTGACATGAGTTAATACATTTTGGCAGGAGGGACAAGGAGAGGCATTATAGACTTAATGGCACACAGTTCTAAAGAGAGTGCAGGGACAGAAGAACCTGTGGGGGGGTGGCGGGGGGAGTTCATGTGCAATCCTATTTGACGATGGAAGGACATACTGAGAGAGTAGTTAGAAAAATCTATGAGATCTTGGGCTTCATAAATAGAGGTATTGTGTACAAAAGCAGGGAAGTTGTGCTGAACCTTTATAAAACCCTGTTTCGGCCACAGCTATAGTATTGTATCCAGTTCTGGTCAGCACACTTTAGGATGGATGCAAGAGTCCTTGACAAGGTGCGGAGCAGATTTACCAGAAAGATCCCAGGGATCAGAAATGTTGGCTACAAGGTTAGGTTGACGAAGTTGATGTTGTTTTACTTGGTGCAAAGGAGGTTAAGGGGAGATTTAATAGAGGTGTACAAAATTAGGAACGCTTTAGATTATATATCCAAAAAAAAGCTGTTCCCATTAGTTGATGGTACAATAACTAGGGGACACAGTTTAAATGTTTTGGGAAAGAGATGCAGGGAGGATGTGAGAAAGAACTTTGTTAAACTGCAAGTAGTAATGACCTGCTATTCACGGTTTACCCCGGTAGTGGAAGTGGAATCGATCAATGACTTCAAAGAGAAATAGGATAGGCACTTGAGCGAAATAAACTAGCAGGGCTACAAGGAAGACCTAGGTAATGGGACTGATAGATTACGCTACAGAGAGCTGACATGGATTCAATGGGACGAATGGTCACCTTCTGATTTGTAATAATGACTCGAGAACATTCTTTATGCATAATTTTTCATTTCAATGATATACTTCCAAATTTATGCCCTCAGCTCATCTGTCCTCCCACTTTTAAAGTTGTTATCAAATTATTCAGCTCTTGACCAGAATAAATCGAACTACCGATTGCATGCTTTGCAGCTTCATTAAAATCAGTGGACACCATCACTGACAAATCCTTTTCCTCCACATGTTTACTTTATGTTTTTTTTTTTACACTCTGTTCCACATTATGTTGATTGTTTTTCCTTCCAGAAAGTCAGTGAGCTCGCTGACAATGGAGATGAGGCTGAAAGCTCCAAACTTCTTCTGAATCTTGTGATGGAGAAAGGTGCTGTGGCCCGAAGAGTGATGTGGGAATCCTTTGTGAAAATGCGCCATGGGGTACCAAAGTTGGACAAAATATTGAAAGAATTAGAGGAATACGGTACCATATAATTCACACTGAATGTAACTTCAAATCAAAAATTACATATTTTTCTAAAATAATCGGCATAGGAGTCCATCAAAATTCTTTTTTTTTAACAGGTCCTGATCTGTCACACTATGCAAACATCGCAGAAGTGACATCAGAAGAACCCAACCACTTGAAGGGTAGGCCATAAAATGAAAATTCATAACAGTTTACTTCATGCTTATTGATCAAAACCTGACTTACAAATTTCTATCAGGGTCAACTTGGAGAAGACACCAAACAAGCGGTAAAACATTAGTTTTCTCTCATTATGCCCCACCTAATTTATTTATTTAGAGATACAGCACTGAAACAGACCCTTCGGCCCACCGAGTCTGTGCCGACCAACAACCACCCATTTATACTAATCCGACAGTAATCCCATATCCCCTACCTACACTAGGTGTAATTTACATATCACCTGTAAGTCTTTGGCTGAGAGAGGAAAACAGAGCACCCGGCGAAAACCCACGCGGTCACAGGGAGAACTTGCAAACTCCGCACAGGCAGTACCCAGAATTGAACCCGGGTCCCTGGAGCTGTGAGGCTGCGCAGCTAACCACTGCGCCGCTAACCACTGCGCCACCCACATTTCTGTTCCACTGACCACAATAGATCTGATAATAGGACGCGTCATTAAATAGTCTGATTTTTCCTATATTATGCCTGGGCCCTATGTCCAATTCCCCTCTCAGGGAAAAGAATATTTCAAAGGGTATGTTGACAGCATGGAACTATGTTTGTATTTGACAGTCACTATCAAACGTTCTATGTGGCTTAAATTTCAAATCGTATTGAGATGGGAAGATTTGTAAATTTGCAGATGGTGTCACTGCTCCTGATTATCCAGCTGTAGTTGTGACCAGATATGTGTTCCCAGACATTATCAGCAACTTTAAAAAAACCAAGAATTCAACGTTGGGAGGTTCGGGCAGTGAGAATGAAGGAGATCAAATTGATCATTTTGGGAGTTCATTCGACAGCTGTATTGAGCAAAGAATCATAAAGCCCATTGTTCCCTTTGCTGGCTCTTTCAAAGAGCTTTTGTGGTAGCCCCATTACTCTACTCCTTCACTATAGTCCTGCAATGTCTTCATTTCCATGTATATATACAAATATTTTGTGAAAGTTACTACTGCATCTACCTCTGCCATCCTTTCAGCTCGTGCATTTCAGATAGAAACAAGTCACTGCATAAGATAAGTAATTATCACCTTCCCTCTGGTTCTTTTGCCAATTGTCTTAAACATGTGTTACCAAAGCTTCTGCAATTGGAAGCAGCCTCTCTTCATTTACTGTATAGAACTCCATTATAATTTTGAACATTTTTATTATATCTACCTCATGTCTATTACCATTGTAATAAATCTCCTCTGTGTCTTCTCCAAGGCCTTGTCATCCTTCCTGAAGAGCAGTGCCCAGAATTTGATACAATATTCCATCTGAGGCCTACCCAGTGATTGATAAAAGCTAACCATTACATCATTGCTTTTGTACCTAATGCGTCTATTTCAAATTCCAGATTACTGCACTTTTTGTTGTAAAAAAAAAACACACACATCCTCATCAACGCTTCGGAATACATTCAAAGATTTGTTTGTTACATTTGCAGTCCCTCCATTCCTTCTGATTTTGTTTGAAGTTTGTAGAGGGTGTAATACGCCAGATTCAACTGTTTATAATTCCTTGTGTGTCCATTGTAATTGTGTAGGTGTTGGATTCACATAAAGATCAAATCTGGACACAATCTTATCCAACTGACCCACACCTCCCCAGCACAGAATGGCACACACTCTCACTAACACACAAATTAACAGCAGAACCAGGAACGAAATTAGGAAGATCGTCTTTACCATTGGATTCTCTTCTAATTTCGTCCAATATGAAATGCCCAATTTTTGTGAACTGAATGCATGAAAGGTATATAACCCTTAGCTCCACAATTCCGCAAAAGGTATATGGGATAATGTGAGGAAAAGGCATTGAAGTGCATGATCAGTTGTGATCGCATTGAATGGCGGAGCAGGCTCGATGGGCTGAATGTCCTATGTTCCTAAATTCCATTTAAAACTATTACAAATGTGGTTGTTCACTCCCATGAGCTAACTGGTTAGTATTGGCATTAAGGCAACATTATCATGAAAAACATTTTAATTTTCAGAAGTGGATCATATTTAAGCTGTCAATTAACCTGTATTGCAATTTACCATCCGACAAAACTGTATCACGACTGTCTGTTTTAATTGAAGATGCTCAACAACAACACAAGGAAATACTCCGACAGCAAAATGAAACACTTAAATTGAACACTATTCTAATAAAAGAGAAGGTTAAGATTTCCGAGTTGGATGCCCGATACACTGAGCTGACAATCATTTCTCCTATTCGTCATCAGAAACTTGTAGAACATGAACTGCTGGCACGTGGCCGGGATCATGAAGAATGGAGAGAAATGCATCTCCGGAGGGAACTGGAAAAAATCCGCATCGATCAATTGTACAGAAGTAGCTTTTCCCAAGAAGTATGTTTGCTCCATACAACAAAGGGAGATGTTGTGCAATTTAATTCAGGATGTTCAGCTGTTGTCAGTGGAGTCCCGGGAATTGGGAAAACAACACTAATACAAAAAATAGTTTATGACTGGGCCACCGGGAAATTATACCCACACTTCCAATTTGTTTTCAGTTTTAAATTCCGTGAGTTGAACGCCATAAATTGGAAAGCAACCTTGAAGGATCTGATTCTGGTATTCTATCCTTACTTGGTGAATGTTCTGGAAGAACTATGGAAAAATCCAGCCAGTTTGCTGTTCATATTCGATGGTTTGGATGAATTCAAGGACAGCATAGAATTTCTTGACAATCAGGCAGATAGAATACCTCAGTCAATGTGCATGGATCCCGAGTTCCCCTGTGAAGTGTCTGACATTGTGTACAGTTTAATACAGAAAAAGCTGCTCCCAGGATGTTCAGTGTTAGTAACCACCCGCCCCAATGAATTACATTTATTGGAAAAGGCTGAGATCAGTGTTTGGGCTGAAATCCTGGGATTTGTTGGTGATGAACGGAAAGAATATTTCAACAAGTGTTTTGAAGATCAGACGGTAGCAGCAGCTGTTTTCAAACACGTGGAGGAGAACGAGATCCTGTACACCATGTGCTACAACCCTTCCTACTGCTGGATCCTCTGTCTGTCACTGGGTCCCTTCTTTGCACAAAGAGACAGGAAACAGCAGCAAGTTCCCAAGACCATCACCCAGCTATATTCCTACTATATTTACAACATTCTGAAAAACCATGGCCGAGAGATTGAAAACCCCCGTGATGTGTTACTGAAGATCGGTGAGATGGCTTTCACAGGAGTCAACGAAAAAGTCATTGTGTTTCGGAATGAAGATTTGATCAAATACAATCTTCAACCTTCCCAGTTCCTGTCTGGGTTCATGTTGGAAATTTTGGAGAGGAATGATTCTGCCCAGAGCATGGTGTACACGTTCCTCCATCTCACTATCCAAGAGTTTGTAGCCGCACTTGCTCATTTCTTGACTCCAGATCCCGACGACATCTGGAAACTCCTCAGTGCACCCCACAGCAAAGAAGATGGGCGATTTGAGATATTTTTACGTTTTGTTGCTGGTCTCTCCTCCCCACAGGCAGCTCGACCCCTGGAGGAGTTTCTAGGTCCATTTCCTCATCAAACCACCTGCCGAGTGATTGACTGGGTGAAGGAGAAGGTTGAAGAACAGATTCGAAAGACAGGGAGTAAAACTGGTAAAAGGGGTCTCCTAAACACATTGCACTACCTGTTTGAGTGTCAGAATAAAGCACTGGCACAGACCACACTGGGATCTGTGGAAACACTTAAATTTGGAGATTCTGACTCACAAAAGGCATTGCCACTGACTCCGATTGACTGTGCAGTCTTGTCTCATGCCATTGGCCTCTGCCAGACAATAAAACAACTCGATCTGCGGAACTGTTCCATTCAGTGTGAAGGACTCCAGCGGTTGGAACCAGCACTCCACAAATGCCAGGTGTTGAGGTAACTCATTATTTGTTACTGTAATGGTTAATTGAATTATTACAAAGTTGTTTACTTTGTAAGTTAAAGAAAATAACTGCACTTCAGGAAAACTAGGCAATGCACAATTCACCTGTAATTTAAAAAAAAACTAACTCGAGCAGGGCATTACACTGAGCAACAAAATGAGAACAGAACCTTTCCAACAAGAACTTCATGGCGAATAATTATTTCGGACTGATAGAGTTTACTTATGATACAGTGATCTAGAAAATACATCTTACTGAATAAAAAGAATCAGAAAAACAATGTGCAAAAACACAAAAGATATTATAGTTAATAATCTGAAATGGGATACATTTACCATATTACCTAGAAGCAGAATGAGTAACCAAGCTAAAGACCATGCACGCTATACATCCTGCCTGATATTTCATTCAATTTGCTAATATCAGGAGTGGTGTTGAGATGTGACACTCCCCATTTAGTGCTTCTACCCAAGAGGAATTTCTGTCCAGTTAATTCACGGTTTGTAAGAAAAGTCCTGTCTAGAAGGAAAACTTCCTGCATTCAGAAAAATGTTACACTTTTCGCAATTGTAATTTAAAAAAATTATCCACAACCCAACACATTAAATAATGACTGTGCGGACTGGCTACATTACAGGCAGGTGGGGAAAATGTCAACATTAATGCATTCAGGATTTTACATTAAGTTGGTTTTGCCTGCATGGCCTTGTTGCTGGCACAGAATTTACGAACAGTCTGCTCAAAATATAGCATTTAACGGAACTGAAACAGAAAGAGTTTAATTGGAAATAAAATGATGAAATTCCCTCCTCTATAAAAAAGAATGTGTAGGCATTCAAAACGTGCACAAACGTGTAAAGCATGAATTTCCCACGTTACATAATAACTGGAACGGATTTTACAGCAACACTTAGCATTGTTTCACAATATTCCTCACTGGGAAATATTATACAGAGTAATATAATGCACAAAGTATCAATATAGGAAATTACTGCTTTGCAGTTAGTTAGTGGAAGAGGGCGACCATTCACGTAAAATCGGATGGTTCAGAAGCAATAGAAATGAGACACGTTTATTCAAACATCACAGGGCTGCAGGAGGGTAAAACTGATGATCAGGGATGCAGACCGGACTGAGGGACGTTTCATGGCTTCACACAGTCAATACCTCATTGAATGAAAGTAAATACTTCAGTCCCCCCAATATATGGCAAACCGGAACTAACCCAGTTTCATTTTCTGTTTGCTCATTTCACTTTCTCCGTGCTCCTGTAATACCTGTTAAAGAGAGAGAGAGAGAGAGCAACCAATGTATTCGATCCGATGCCCGTTTCAGTTTATTTCTCACCCCCTGTCTGCTTTTTTCAGGTTGGAGGGAAATGATCTTGGAGATTCTGGAGTGAAGCTGCTATCTGTGGTTCTGAAGAACCCTGAATGTAAAATACAGGCAGTGGGGTGAGTACTAGATGGTATTTATGATAACTAGATGTTTAATACTGTACATTATTATCAGTACCAGCAATAGCCTGATTAATAGACACTGAAAATTGCCGTGATACATATTATACCCCTCACAAATACACAGTCTGTTCCCCCTCTCTCTCTCACACATATCCCCAGGTTGGCTGACAACAATCTCACAGAATTTTGCATTGAGGATCTCGCCTCTGCTCTCAGTACAAATCGATCACTGATGGGGCTGTACCTGGGTTATAACAAACTGCGATGTTCAGGAGTGAAACTACTGTCTCAGGCTCTGAAGAACCTAGAATGTGAAGTCCAGAGGCTGTCGTGAGTATTAGATTGTGTGAGATTATATTTATAATCACTGGATCTCATAATAAAATTTTAGCATTAATAAATCAGGCAATCATGCTTCATTCTCTGCATATTGGAGAGAATAATTATTTACATGAAATGTAATAATATTCCTGCTTTGCCATTTTATCTCTTTGTTTCTTCCTCCCTGATCCCCAGTCTGAATAGTAATGGTCTCACAGATTGTTGTGCCGAGGATCTCGCCTCTGCTCTCTCTACAAACCTGTCACTGACGGATCTGAACCTGAACGACAATAAACTGAGAGATTCAGGAGTAAAACTATTGTCTGCTTGTCTGAGCAAGCCCGACTGTAAAATACAGGAACTGCGGTACGTACCAGACTGTGTGAGATTGTATTCACAATGCCTCTATTTCTAAAGCTGTTCAGCGTTATTATTATTTGATATAGAATTATGGACAGATATTGCGTACTTACTGTGATTTTTGTTTTCTCTCTCCGTCTCTTACTCCCTTTCACTGTTCCTCAGACTAGGTAATAATGATCTCACAGATTCATATACCGAGAATCTAGTCTCTGCTCTCAGTACAAACCAGTCACTGACAGTTTTGTCCCTGCAGTCAAATTCCTTCACAGACCAATCTGTTCCCGCTTTCTGCCACCTCATAATGACCTGCAGGAGTCTGGAGCGGATCTGGTGAGTGTTTGTGTTAATGTTTGTATGTAATTCCATGTATTACAATAATGTACAGCACAGAAGCAGGGGATTTGGACCAACTGGTCGATGCCAGAGTTTATGGTCCACATGAAATTCCACCTGCCCTCTTCGTATAACCCTACCAGCAGAACCATTTATTTCTTTCTCCCTAATGTTTGCATCTAACGGCCTCTAAAATGCATCTATGTTCTTTGTATCATCTGTTCCTTGTGGTAACAAGTTCCACATTCCAGCTACTCTTTTGGTCAAGATGTTTCTTCTAAAGGTACTTTTAGATTTATTGCTCACTATCTTATGTGTATGGCCACTAGATGTAGTCAGCACCTGAACTGGAACATCTTCTGTGTGTCTACCTTATCAACCCCTTTCATTATCTCACTACTTAGTCTTCAGTTTTCGAAAAAAAAGAGGCCCAGACTGTTCAGCCTTTCCAATAAATGTATATCATCTCAATTCTGGTATCTTCCGTGCAAATCATTTCTCACCTTCTCCAGTGACTCTACATCCTTTTTCTATAAAATGGAGAGCATCATTTTGAGCAGTAGTCTAAGTACAGTCTAATCAAGATTCGATAGAAGTATAAAATAAGTAATTTGATTTTGTTTCTGTAGTTCTATTCTTATAAAAACAAGCCCCTGTAATTGATTTGCTTTTTGATGGCCGTACAAATCTGCCTCGTGAGTTTGAGAGATTTGCATAACTGCACCCTCAGATCCCTTTTCTCTTCTAACTCATTTAGACTCTTACTAATCAGGGAGTATGTGTGGCCTCATCATTCTTCCTGTGAAGATGTAACAACTCTCAATTAGGTAGTTTGAAATTCATTTGCCATTCACACGACAATTAGCTCAGTCTATTCATGTCTTCTTGCATTTTGTTGCAGTCTTCCTCAGTATTTATTTTTATATTCGTTCGTAGGATATGGGCGTCGCTGGCAAGGCCGACATTTATTTCCCATCTATAATTTCGCTTGAGCAGCATTTCACGTGATGTAAGTACACGTGCTGTTAGAGAGAGTGCTCCAGGATTTTGACCCAGCGACGGTAAAGGAACATCATCATAGTTCCAAGTCAAGATGGTGTGTAATTTTGGAAGGGGACCTGCAGGTGGTAGTGCTCACATGTGTCTGCTGTCCTTTTTCATATCTAGCTGGAACAGGTCGTGGATTTGTAAGGTACTGTCGATGGAGTTGCTGCAGTGCATCTTTAGATGGTACACACTGCTGCCACTGTGTACCAGTAGTGGAAGGAGTGAATGTTAAGGTGGTGGATGGGGTACCAGTCAAGCAAACTGCTTTGTCCTGGATGATGTTGAACATCTTTCTTGTTGTTGGAGCAGCATTCTTCCAGGCAGGTGGGGAGTATTCCATCACACTCCTGACTTGTGCCTTGTCTTTGAGGAGTCAGGAGATGACTGTGTGTGGCGATGTTATTGCCATTAAATGTCAAGGGAAATGTTGACAGTCACTCTTGTTGGAGAAGGTCATTGCCTGGTGCTTGTGTGGAGCGAATATTCATTGCCACATATCAACCCAAGCCTGAATGTTGTCAAAATCTTCCTATACGTGGGCACGAACTGCTTCATGATCTGAGGACTTGCAAAATGTACTGAGCAGTGTGCAATCATCAGTGAACATCCCATTTCTGACCTTATCAGGGAGGCAAAGCCATTGTTGAAACAGTTGAAGATGTTTGGGCCCAGGACACTCCCCTGAGGAACACCTGCAGTGATGTCCTGGGATTGAGGTGTTAGTCCTCAAAGAACCACAACCATCTTCCTTTTTTTCGAGGCATGACACTAACCTATGGAGCGTTTCCCCCCCGATTCCTATTAATTTCACATCTGCTAGGGCTCTTTGACATAATACTGGTTCAAATGCTGCCTTGATGTCAAGGCCAATCCACACTCACCTCACCTATGGAGTTCAGCTTTTTTCCCCCATCATTAGTTCAAGGCTCTCCTGAGGTCTAGAGCCGAGTGATCCTGGTGGAATCCAAACTGAGCAGGTTACTGCTGAGTAAGAGACATTTGATCATATTCTCAATGTCTCATTCCATCACTTTGCTGATGTTTGAGAGTGGACTGGTGGTGTAGCAATTGGCCACTGTGGATTTGTCTTGCCTTTTTGTGGGCAGGTTTGCCCGTTAGATGCCAGTGTTGTGGCTGCACTGGAATAGTTTTGGTGGGGGCGTAACTAATTCTGGAGCACAATTCTTCAGCCCATAGCCTTTTCTGGATCCTGTGCCTTCAGCCGTTTATTAATATCAACAGGAGTGAACTGAACTGGCTCAAGACTGGAATCTGTGATGTTGGGGATCTCAGGACAAGGCCACGCTAAATCATCCACTCAACAGTAACTGTACTATTGTTTCCTGAACTTGTTTAATCTCATTTTTTGAAAGAGAAAGGAAGGTTAATTTTACAATTGAGCCATTGCTAATCCTGGAACCAGTGTTAGTTATCCAGCACGGGGGGATGGGTGAATGGGACTTGTCGAGAGTTAAGATACAGGCAGCTGCGTTTTGTACGATTTCAAGCTGACTCAAGGTAGATTGTGTGGAGCCAGCCAGAGTGCGTTGAGCTATGTCAAGTCTGGAGGTAACAAAGACATTGACGATGATTTCAGGAGCAGATAAACTGAGGCAAGGAAGAAGACAGACAAAGGTGGAAATGAGAAGTCTTAGCGGTGGCACAGGTATGTAGTCAGAAGCTCATATCTGAATTGAATGTGACACCAAGGTTGTGAACAGTCTTTTTCAGCCACAGATGTTTACCAGGAAGTGAAATAAAGTCGGTGGCTGCGGAACAATGTTTGTGAGGCCTGCCCAATAGTTAGTTGGAAGAAATTTCTGCTTATCCAGTACTGGATGTGGGGCAACCAAGCTGACAAGTAAAGGATTTTTTACAGGGGTCAACAGAGGTGGTCGTGAGGTAGAGCTGGGTGTCATCAGTGTACATGTGAAAACTGACGTCGTGTCTTCAAATGATGTCACTGAGGAGCAGCATGTAGATGATCAACAGGAGGGACTCCGGGATAGGTGGTCCGGGGACACTAGAGATAACGTTGAGAGTGGAAAGAGAAACCATTGCTGGTAATTCTCTGGCTCCAATGGTGTGCACATGAATGGAAACAAGTGGATGCATTCCTACATAACTACACCCTGATGGAGAATTGTTGGAGGAAGAGAGTGTGGTCAATCCTATTAAAAGCTGCAGACAGGTCGAGAAACAATAGCATAACCCTGTTATACTCCCATAGGATGCCATTTGTAACTTTGAAAACCGTTTTGGTGTTGTAGCAGGGATGGAAACCTGATTGGAGCGATTCAAATGTAGCTTGAGGGTAGATGGACAGGCATTTTAGAGGTTACAGCGTATTCAAGGGGTTTGGAAAGAAAAGGAGGTTGGAAATGGGGCAGTCGTTTGCAATGGGGTGGGGTCAAAGGCAGTTTACTTTTGGGAAGAGGGGCGATGACGGCATATTTTTAAGGAAAGAGATATAATGCCTGAGGAGAAAACGTTGATGACAGTATGGGAACCACAAAGGGAAGATTGGTGGTCAGCAGTTTAGTTGGAATAGGATCCAAAGAGCAATAGGTAGGTCCCGTGGACAAGATGAGCTCAGAAAGAGCATGAGGGGAGATCGGTGAGAAACTAGAGAAAGATGTGAGTTCAGGGCTGGGCTGAGGAAATGTGGTTCTGTGGTGAAATGTATAGCCAGGTGTGGAAGCTTCATTTAAGGAGCAAACCCATGTTCTGGAGGGATTTGGGGAGAGCAACGGTGATAGCTGATCCACTGATAGAGTCCACACCGTCAACACTAAGAGGTATGAGTTCGCCGGGAAAGAGATTGGCGATGTTAGACCCAGTTTATGTAATGGGTGGCGATGTCAGTGAGAGAGTAGGATGGGGAGGTTGGGGTTGCTGAGTGTAATGAAGCAGCCATAATGCCTTGATTGGCCCTTTCCAAGATTCCCAGAGAGACCCAGAGGGAAACCATCGGCTTATCTAAGAACGAGTCCAGCCTGATACAGAGGCAGGAGGTTGGGGAGGTCCAGCAGTGTTGTACTGTTGGGAAGGTAGAGTACCCAAGAAGGGAGAAATGAAAACAAACTTGATGACAGGAGAGATGAATCTAGGAGTGCTAAAGAGAAAACAATTTAAAAGTGGGGGGGGGGAGCAAAAAAGTGGAGAACGAAGCGATGTACTCAGTCTTTACCAGCATTCAAAACACACACGCAAATGGACAAGGGTAACTCAATTCTCAAGCACTTGGTTACAAAGCAAATATGAGGAAAGATAAAAGGGGAATTGAGAAGAGACAATAAGGAGGGAGTTCACAGTTAAATTCATAGGTTGTGCAGACGGATGGTGGAGTCGGCATGAAACATTGGCAAAATGTTGCCAAGTTAAAAGACAGGTGTGGTAAATGTGAGAAATCCACAACCTGTTTGAAGATATTTGGAAGTATTAGCGGACAAACTACTGGAGGTATTCATGTGGATGTGAAGATCCAGGAGGTGTGTTGGATCAATCGCGTGAGTTGAAGATCACCATAAGATGCAGAGCATTGGAAAATCTCGGACCAGGAGTGAGAAACTTGGTCAGGAACCAAACCGTAGCTCAAGCTGAAGCTGAAAAACAATAGAATCCATAGGCTAAAATGGTGGGGGAAGGGTTTCTAACTGATCAGTCACTTTATAATGTAAACAACTGAGCAGCAGATCAGAGACACAGCAGCTGAGTCTAACGGTGTAGTCCAGTCGAGAAGAATAGTTTTGATATCCAGAGAAGTCCAGGAATTTGAAAGCAAAATATGATAAACGATCCAATATTCAATGAGGAAAACAAAGAGCAGACATGGACAGTGTGGCCAGTGACCCACAAAGCTGTAAACTAACAGTTAGCATTTCTCAGGTTCAAATTAATTCACTATTATAGCCAGGTGAACTTAAACAGTGAAAGAGAGCATATTGGGAGAGATGGGACAAAGGAGGATTGCAACAGATGATCAAAGACAAAGAAACACTGTAAGGAGCTTTGTCAGGAGCGAAGCGCCCAGATGTTATCAGCACCAATCAAATTCAATAATTCTAAATGTTGTTACGATCATCTAGTTTCATGATTTATATATTTTTTTAGAGGTAACTTATAGTATTGGGGAAATTAAATTTGGAAATGTAAGGTAAACAAAACTTCAGAATTCAGAAGTTGCAAGACCACCTAAGGTATTTACACTTCAAAGGTCTTCTGTTCAAATAGAAATGAGTAATTCAGGGAGGGGCCTTGGTTGGAATTCTGGGAACTTCTGAATATAAAATTTTTCCAGAAGAGTTCTGGGTGTCACCAGTCTAGGAGGAGATAGAAAACAGTGAAAGAGAAAGATAAACAGAAAACTAGCAGCCAGTGGGTTGCAGCAATTGAATCTCAAAGCTAACGGATTTTGGGAACTGGGGAGTTTCTGTTTTTGAAGACTATATGTGTGACCATCAGTGATGCCTCTACTTGCATTGGGAGTTCACAAACGTAAATGGGTAAAGGGGGTTTAAACGGAGTGCACAGTGGTTAGCACCGCAGCTTCACAGCTCCAGCAACCCGGGTTCAGTTCTGGGTACTGCCTGTGCAGAATTTGCAAGTTCTCCCTGTGACCGCGTGGGTTTCCACCGGGTGCTCCGGTTTCCTCCCACAGCCAAAGACATGCAGGTTGATAGGTAAATTGGCCATTGTAAATTGCCCCTAGTGTAAGTAGGTGGTAGGAGAATTGTGGGGATGTGGTAGGGAATATGGGGTTAATGTAGGATTAGTACAAATGGGTGGTTGTTGGTTTGCACAGACTCAGTGGGCCGAAGGGCCTGTTTAAGTGCTGTATCTTTAATAACCAAATTAGTGGAAGATCCGAGAAACCTCCTCCCTACAAGTGTGCTGTGCAGCTGTTCCCAGAACAAGAGCATAACCTTCAGCAGTCTGATAAGTAGCCACTGATTTTCTGGGTAGAAGTCAATGTGGAAATGGGACAGTTTATTATACTTTTCGATTTCTTTAAAGTATGTGACTACCTGAGATAGTCTTCAGTTAGTATTGCTTCTTTGTTTAACTCTTGTACAGTAAAGGTTTTTGTTCAAAAACTGAAAGCTCCTGGCGTAATTCTTTCAGTTAATACCTGGGGGTTCGAATTTGCTTTTTTTTTTAAAGAAAGTTACTGGTCTCAATCGAAATTGCATCATGACATTTGTAACCTGACTGTGTTTCTTTATTCCTTACCTCAGTCTGATCAAGACATTCGTCTCCTGTTTCTTTTATCTTTAGGCTTCCTTTATTTCTAATGGACCCTTTTCCCCATCTTATTAGTTTAAAGTCTTGGCCATAGCCCCATTTAACCTTTCTGCTGGACTCCTGTCCAACTCTGTTTCATATTGAGCCTGTCCCAGTACTACAGTTCCTTGTTGTCCTGGTACTTATCTCAGAATCAGGTGAAATGGAACCACGCCCTCCCACACAACTTGTTCAAGCACATAAAATATTCAATAAATTCTGACATTGAATGTTCACTTTACCTGTATTGATCAGTGTAATATTAACCACAGATTCCCTGTTATTTACCCTATTGTGTATTATGTTTATTTTCTATCTAAACATTAATATGTTGCAGGCTGGGTGAGAATTTGTTTAGTTCCACCGGGAAGGAACAGTTGCAGTTGCTGCAGGAATCCAGATGTAGCCTGAGAGTGGAAATGTGATCAGTTCCTTATTTGAACAGTATCGGGCTCCTCATAAAGTTGTTGTCTACTGATATCAACATAATTCTTCTCATTGTATGAATATTATTGAAATAATTTTACTTGTAATAGTAATGTAATTCCTTGTCTCAATATCAGATAATATGTCTTATATAAACATGGATGGCAATATTATTGGCCGGTTCATATGCACATTATTGGTTTCATTTGCTGAGTCTTATCAATCTCATTACATGAACATTGTCCATATCATCACAAACAGCAATTGTCTTACTTTAAATCAGCACTATTCTCATAACAGTACCACTATTCACCTAACGATGGACACATTATTGGTCTCAATATAGGAACACCATTGGTCTCATCATATATACATTATTTATCATATGAACACTTTTGACCACATTCATTGAACATTACAGGTACCAAAGTAACAACACTGTTGGCCAGACAATAGGACCCGTTTTCATCTCATTATCTCCTCTGACAGGATATTCAGTCACTCAAGTGCAAGGACAGCCGATATGAGTAAATCTGGTGCAGAAATGGCATAAGCACCCATCATGGAATTGTTTAGGACCTTTTGCGCCTCAATCCCCTCTCCATGCAACCACCACTCATCCATGATGAACCTCAGATTATTTTCTACACTACTAATCATCTCCTGAACCCGATCTCCCTTGCCCACCAAGTCAAACATTTTCCCGCACTCCCTCTGCCCTAACTGAGAGCCAGTGCATTTCCCGTTTCTCTCTTTTGTGCTCTACTGTCCTACGTGAGACCACCTTGTCTATGAGATCTACCTTCTGCTCCCTATACACCCACAGAATAGCTGATGGTCTAACTTCTCTTTGTGGATCCCAAGCAAGCTAATATTGTAAATTATTCCATCTCCTCTGTCATAGCAGGAAACTGCCCCCTCTCCAACATCTCTTTCTTCTCCAAAGTTCTTGAACACATTGTTGCCTCTGAGCTATGCCCAACCTTCCTGAAACTCAATGTTTGAATCTCTCCAATCAAGTAACATGTCTAACACAGCAGTTCTAATCACATTCACAAAGGACATTGTCGATGACCACAATGCATTATCTACTATCATTGCCCTTGATTGCTCCACAGTTTTCAACACCCTCGACAAAAGCATTCTCCTTAGATATTTCTTCTCTCTTGCTGCCCTTGCTGAGAACAATACTAAACTATCCAATTGCAGCTAAAGTGCATCCTGCAATGTATTATCTTACCCCTACCACCAGTAGCTACTGAATTCCCCAAGGGATCTACTCTTAAACGCTTGTCCACATTTCACAATATCAGTCGTAGATATGGGTCACCTTCTTCATGCATAGCAACAATGCTTGAGTCTGCCTCTACAATACCTCTGTTGGTCTCTACGTTGCCGCTGCGCTGTACAATTCCTTGGCCAAGCTCATGTTTCACGTTCTGGTTCTTTTTCAGGACTGATTTCTAGCCTTTACTTAATAGTCACATAAAGAATTAGAAGGAACAGCGAAATAACCACAACATATCACTAGCACGCACTGCACACTGCTGTACTCTGAATGTATTGCCACAGTGACTTCTGTTGATTCATCACACAAACCATGAATAGGATACAAAGATAAAATAGAGGGTTTAATTGTAAGAGCCTTTGAAACCCCCTTCTTCAGCCACAGTCATGTGGGATGTCATTTGTGACTTTGATTGCAGCCGTTTCAGTACTATTGCAGGGGCGGAAACCTGATTGGAGGGAGTCAAACATGGACATCCGGGAAAGATGGACACTGATTTGGGAGGCAACAAGGATCTTGGAGATGAAAGGGGATGATGATGGCTAGATCTTCGCAGACAAAAATCAAGGGAAGATTCAGCTCTAGCGGTGCTGGCACGCTTCCTGGTGGCTAATCTGTCCAGATGTGGAGGTTCTTGAATATTTAAGGCATAGGAATTCTTGACCTGGGGGATCCCGGGCAGAAACATCTTCCTTCCTTAAATATGGAGAGCAAAACTTCACACAGTATTGCAGGTGTTGTCTCACCAAATCCCTCTACAATTGTAGCAAGACTTCTTTATTCTTGTGCTCCAATCCCCTTGCAATAAAGAGCGACATGAAATTTTCTTCCCAATTGCTTGCTGTATTTGCATGCTAACTTTCTGTGTTCATTGTATGAGTACAGTCAAATTCCCCAATTGCGGATGCTTTGTGGATTTAGAAAAAAAAAATCATTGTGTTACTGTTCCCAGCCCAGTTTAAGTGGAACCCATCACAACTCAGTAGTTTTCCCTTTCCTTTATACTGGTGCCAGTGTCCCATGAATTAAAACACCTTCTTTTCACATCACACTTTAAGCCACATCATTTATTCTCTAATCTGCTTGACCCTATTCCACTTGGCACCTGGCTCAGGTAATAATCCAGAGGTGATTGCCATTGATGTTCAGCATTTTAATTTGGACTCGAACTCCTCAAACTCTCTCAGCAGAACATCATTCATAGTTCTCCCTAGGTCTTTTGTTCCTACGTGGACTACGACAACTGGATCCTCTCTCTCCCAATCCAATTTAACCCTGGCACCGGGTGGGTAACAAAACCTTTGGAGCTCCCAGTCACGGTTGCAGAGAGCAGTATCTATCCCCCTGATGATACTGTCTCCTATTAATACCACATCCCTTTTGCTCCCCCACTTGAATGGCTTCCTGCATGGAGGTCCTACAGTTTACCCTAGAGTCCTTGATCTCTTTCGCAAAGGTTGCAAGCTCCTAGTACCGGTTGGTCAAAGTCAAGGGATGAGGCTCCTTGATCACTCCATGCTGGATCCGCATATATGCCTGACTCGCGGTCACATCCTCCTGTCCCTAACCATTGACCAACTCTTCAGTTCTATGTAAGCTCGGGGAGGGGGGTGGTGGGGTGACTGCCTCCAGGATTAAAGTGTCCATGTAACTCTCCCCCTCTCTGATATCAACATAAGTCGACTCTGATTGATTGAGGCGTTGCCAAGGAGAATACACCAGGGCAAGTTTGTCCCCCACTATTTTGTTTAAATCAAAAAGGCACAAAGCCTGGACAGGTCCCAGCGTATGAATATGAATACAGTTTAGTTACAGTTACTTGTTAACTTGGGCTTGGTCGCAATGTAAATGAGAATATATGCTCAACAATGTCTGCAACTCAGACTCCAGCTCTGGAACTCTGAACTGAAGTCTCTCCACCTGTCAACACTTACCACAGATATTGTTGCCTCGGACTCTAATTCATTGTACAGATTTCCACATGTTGCAGGCAGGGCACATCAGCAACCCTGCCATGTCTATCTAGCCTTATTTATTTAATTGGTCAATCAGTTATAAATTTAATCAGCTAAAGTAATAGCAAGTTATAGTCTTTAGCTTAGAAAGAAAGAAAAACACTCACGAGATGCTGGAGGTTGAAGTAAAAGGTATAAAAGCAGCACTTGCTTCCCACCTGCAACAAAATCCCATCATAGCACTCTGTCCTCGGCTTTCCCTTTGCCGTTTTCCTCTGTGCAGTAGCAAAACCAGTCTTCATTATAGAAAGTTGATGACTCACAGCCAAGGTGCAACTGTTAACTCAGCTTGCTACGACAGTAAATAACACCTTTTCAGGCAACCACTTTCAGCTTATTGACAGATAACTGCCACTGGTTAATTTATCATGATAACCAATATACAAGACAATAAAGTTGATGTCAATTATCAAATTGGACCAAATAACAAATGCACTGGGAATAGGGTTACAGTTGCTCGTTTATTGTACTTGATAGCAAATACACAGGGAATAAGGTCATAGAAAAGAAGAGACATGCTGTCAAAGCGTTTCATCTTGCATTCATCAGGACAAACACAAGGATGCCAAATTAAAGTAAACGGTTTACAAAAATGCAAAACGCAGCACAAATCCGGCCGAATGGGATAGATATAAAGACCAGCAAAGGGTCACAAAGCAGCTTATAAGAGCCACTAAAAGAGATTATGAAAGGAAACTTGCAAGGGACATCAAAATCAATAAGAAATTTTATAGTTACAGAAAGGGAAAGTGGGTGGTCAAGAGCAATGTAGGCCCACTAAAAGCTGAAAATGGAGATATTGTCATTGATAATGGGAAAATGGCAGACATGTTGAACAATTACTTTGCCACAGTATTTATAGTTGGAACTTACCAGAAGTTCCGAAAAAATTAATAGCAGATAGGGGACAGGGACTTAATACAATTAACGTAAGTAAAACATCAGTAACAAGAAAATTAATGGAACGAAAGAGTGAGAAATCCCCAGGACCTGACGGTTTCCATCCGAGGGTGTTAAAGGAAGTAGGGGAGCACAATGTAGATGCCCTAACTATCGTCTTTCAGAGTTCCCGAGATTCAGGAGTGGTCTCTCTGGATTGGAAAGTTGCACATGTCACTCCACTTTTTCAGAACGGTGAGAGGGGGAACCAAGGAAATTACAGACCAGTTAGCCGGACATCTGTGGTGGGCAAGTTGCTGGAGTCTATAATCAAGGATAGGGTGACTGAACACCTAGAAAAAATTCAGTTAATCAGGGACAGCCAGCATGGATTCATGACAGGAAGGTCATGCCTGACAAATCTCATTGAATCTTTTGAAGAGGTGATTAAGGTAGTGGACAGGGGAATGTCTATGGATGTTATTTATATGGACTTCCAGAAGGCATTTGATAAAGTACCACATAAGAGATTGTTAACTAAGGTCGAAGCCCATGAAGTTGAGGGAAAATTATTGACATGGTTAGGAAGTTGGTTGAGTGGTAGGCGACAGAGAGTGGGGATAATGGGTAAGTACTCCGATTGGCAGGATGTGACTAGTGGTGTCCCACAGGGATCTGTGTTGGGGCTTCAATTATTCACATTATTCATTAACGACTTGGATGATGGGATAGGAAGTCATATATCCAAATTTGTTGATGATACAAAGTTAGGTGGCATTGTAGACAGTCTAGATGATAGCATAAAGTTACAAGGAGATATTGACAGACTTGGTGAATGGGCAAAACTGTGGCGGATGGATTTCAATATGGGCAAGTGTGAGATTCTCCATTTTGGACCAAAAAAGGATCGAGCATGGTACTTTCTAAATGGGAAGAGGTTAAGCACAGTGGTTGTCCAAAGAGACTTGGGGGTTCAGGTGCATAGTACTTTAAAATGCCATGAGCAAGTGCAGAAAAGGGCGGCACAGTGGCACAGTAGAGTACACCACAGCCTCACAGCTCCAGCGACCCGAGTTCAATTCTGGTTACTCCCTGCGTGGAGTTTGCAAATTCTCTCTGGGACCACATGGGTTTCCGTCGGGTGCTTCCGGTTTCGGCCCACAGCCAATGACTTGCAGGTTGATAGGTAAATTGGCCATTGTAAATTGCCCCTAGTGTAGGTAGATGGTAGGAGAACTGTGACAAAAACAAGAAATGCTGGATTCACTCAGCAGGTCTGGCAGCATCTGTGGAAAGAGAAGCAGAATTAACGTTTCGGGTCAGTGACCCTTCTTCGGAACTGTGAGGTTGTTGTAGGGAATATGGGATTAATGTAGAATTAGTATAAATGGGTGGTTGATGGTTGGCACCGACTGGGTGGGCCGAAAGGCCTGTTTTAGTGCTGTATCTCTAAATAAATAAAAAAAATATAAAAATAAAATAATCAAAAAGGCTAATGGAATGCTAGCCTTTATGTCTAGAAGATTGGAGTATAAAGACACAGAGGTTATGCGGCAGCTGCACAAAACCCTGGTTAGACCGCACTTGGAGTACTTTGAGCAGTTCTGGGCACCACACCTTCGGAAGGATATATCGGCCTTGGAGGGAGTGCAACATAGGTTTACAAGAATGATACCTGGGCTACAGGGATTAGGTTATGAGGAGAGATTACACAAATTAGGCCTGTTCTCGCTAGAATTTAGAAGGTAAAGGGGTGATCTGATCGAAGTCTTCAAGATATTAACAGGAAAAGACAGACGAGATAAAGATAAACTATTTCCAATGGTTGGAGATTCTAAAACTAGGGGACGTAGTCTAAAAATTAGGGCCAGATCATTCAGGAGAGATATTAGGAAGCACTTCTTCACACAAAGGGTTTTAGAGGTTTGGAACTCTCTCCCACAAATAGCAGTTGAAACTAAAACAGTTGTAAGCTTTAAATCTGAGATAGATTTTTTTTAAGCAAGGATATTAAGGGATCTGGGCCAAAGGCAGGTTTATGGAGTTAGGCCACGGATCAGCCATGATCTCATTGAATGGTGGGACAGGCTAGAAGGCTGAATGGCCTACTCCTGTTCCTATCTTCCTATGTTCCTATAATCTCTTATTAAAGATCTTTCATCTTAACAACTCCAATGAATATACAGAAATATCCTGCACAAAATATCAACCAGTTGTATCTTAATACTTGTCAGGACAAAAGTGTCTCTCTCAAACACTGCCTATGTTGGGTTTATATGGGCTGATGATACAAAGTTAGGTGGGACAGTAAGCTGTGAGGAGGGCACAAAGAGACTGCAAAGGAAGATTTACAGGTTAAGTGAGTGGGCAAGAAAATGGCAGCTGGAATATCATGTGGAGAAATGTGAGGTTCTTCAGTTTGGCAGGAAGAATAGAAACACAGAACATTTTTCAAATGATGAGAAACTTTTAAATGTTGATGTTCAGGAAGGATGTACTTGTCTTAGAGGTGAGGAGAGAGAGAGAGAAAGAGAGAGAGAGAGAGAGGGAGATGGGGTGAGGGAGAATGTGAGGAATAAAATGTCCCAAAGATACTACAGGGTGCATTATAAAACAAAATCTGACACCAAACCCACATAAGGAGAGATTAAGGCTGATGACCAAAAGCTCGGTTAAAGAGGTTAGTTTTAAGGAACGTCTTTAAGCAGGAATGAGAGGTAGAGAGTTTGAGAGGTTGAGAGAAGGAATTCCCCAGTGTTAACAGGCAGTGGCATTAATTCCTGATTGTCGGTAGAGATTTGTTAGGAAAGGGTATTAATGTTTACGGAGCCGAGATGTGGGTAACGAGCAAATCAGCCATGACCTGAGTGAATGGGTGGGACAAGCTGGAGGGGCCGAATGGCCTCCTCCTAAGGGTTTTATTAATATCACTGCCAATGCATTGATGGTTTTCAGTTTGAAAAAAGCTGACCAGGTCGGGGTTCTCTCTGCTCGTCCCTAAACCCTCCCGCCAGCCTTGGAACGACTCATTGATTCAGGTCTAAGGGAACTGGTCAATGGTCCTGGTAGAATTTCTCTCTTTGCTGATGGGTTAATAAAGCAGATGGGATCCTGAGCTTTATAAACTGATATAGAGTGTAAAAATCAGGAAGTGATGCTAAACCTTTATAAAATAATAGTTTGTCCCCAGCTGGAGTATTGTGTCTAATTCTGGGACCACACTTTAGAAAGGACATGGAGGCTTTGGTGAGTGTATAGAAGAGATTTACTAGAACGTTTCCAGGGTTGAGATTATTACAGTTACACTGATAGACTGGAGAAGCTGGGGTTATTCTCCTTCGAACAGAGAAGATTAAAAGGAGATTTCCCTTTTGTGAAACCATGTCAACTTTGTTTGATGACATTATGACATACATATTACACTATGACATATTTATCAAGAGTGTGCAGGTACAGAGGAACCTGGAGGTTCACGAGCAGTGATCTTTGAAGATGGTAGGACATATTAAGAGAGTAATTAGCTAAACACATGCGACCTTGGTCTTCAGAGAGACAAAGAGAGAGAGGGAGGGAGAGACAGGCAGAAAGAGGGAGGGAGAGATGGGGAAAGACAGGCAGATTGCAGGAGAAATTTTACATCTAACCACGTTAAAAATATAAAAAACTTAAAGGGATTGTGCACTGAAAAAGATGGCCGCACACAACAACTAAAGTCACTTACCATCCTGACTTGAAACTATATTGCAATTCCTTCACTATCACTGGGTCAATATCCTGGAACTCCCTTCCTAACAGCACTGTGGGTGTACCTACCCCACATGGACTGCAGTGGTTCAAGAACATGTCTCACCACCACCCTCTCAAAGGGCAATTAGGGATGGACAATAAATACTGGCCTTGCCAGTGACACACACGTCACTCGAATCAATTTTAAAAAAAATAAAAATTCGGCACCGAGCCACTTAAGGAGCTATTAAACTTGGTGACCAAAATCTTGGTCAAAGAGGTTGGATTTAGGGATAGTCTTCAATGAGGAAAGGGAGTTGGTGAGAGGGAGAGGTTTCGGAATGGAATTCCAGAGTTTGGGCCTTGGCAGCTTGAAGGCACGGCCACAAATGGTGGAACGATTCAAATTGGGGATGTGCAAGAGGCCACAATGACAGGATGGCAGGTATTAGTTTAGTTTAGTTTAGAGATACAGCACTGAAACAGGCCATTCGGCCCACCGAGTCTGTGCCGACCATTAACCACCCACTTATACTAATCCTACACTAATCCCATATTCCGACCACATCCCCACCTGTCCCTACATTTCCCTACCACTTACCTATAATAGGGGCAATTTATAATGGACAATTTACCTACCAACCTGCAAGTCTTTTGGCTTGTGGGAGGAAACCGGAGCACCCGGGGAAAACCCACACAGACACAGGGAGAACTTGCAAACTCCACACAGGCAGTACCCAGAATTGAACCCGGGTCGCTGGAGCTGTGAGGCTGCGGTGCTAACCACTGCGCCACTGTGCCGCCCTATTGGAGGACAGTGGAGCTGGAGGACATTGCAGAGATAAGGAGGGGTCATTTGTGGAAGACAATTCCAAACTTCTACCACCCATATTTCTTAATTTCACTCTTGAAAGGGTTTTAGACTCATGTTCGATTTTTCGACTGCGTCACTCGTGCGAGACTCCCCAGACCAGTCAGAGGAGTTACTCTCCCTCTCCCCCTTAGTTCCATTATTATCTTGCAAACTTTGATTAATTCACCCCTTAACCTTCTAAATTCCAGGGATAGAGAGTAAATCTCCGTCTACACTGTCCCATCAAATGCTGCCAAGTCGAGTACAGCCTGGAGTCAGCTACAGAGTAAATCTCTGTCTTCTCTGTTCAATCAAACACTCCCAGGGCAGGTAGTGTGAGGTTAGATACAGAGTAAAACTGCCTCTATATATGCCTCTCTTTCTCCTCCTCCATCCAGATGGAGAGAGTAACAGTGACAAAGACAGGGATAGATATAGAGAGAGAATAACAGAGAGAAGGAAGGATAGCATTGGGGAGAGAGTACCAGAGAGAAAGAGGAAGAGATTGGGAATGGAGAGTGTCGGTCAGTGTTCCTGGAAAGCTGTGTGCAGCAGCCTGGAAGGTACGACGCAGAGCCTGTTCCGTGATAAATTACACACGACTGCAAAGATTCGTCAAATATTTCAAGGGACGGCTCACGAAATAAAAAAGCTGGCCTCGAACAACAACTAAATTTTCACGGGAACATTGAAGCCTGCTGCGGATTCAGGTTTCTTCCCAGCCTGCATAAGGAAGTGCACCCTCTGTAGACGTGGCATCACCAAAAGTAGCCGAATTAAAATGGCAATCAGATCTATGTGTAGTTTTACTGAGGTTCTGAGAGAGCAGAGAGCAACAGGTGCAGACACGCACACAGAAACAGACGCACACACACAAACACACTCACAGACACAGACACATAAACACACCGAGACACACAGAGAGACACACTCACACAGACACAGAAACACACTCACACAGTCACAGAAACACACTCACACAGTCACAGAAACACACTCACACACACACACAGAGACAGAGAACAAAGAACAAAGAACAAAGAACATGACAGCACAGGAACAGGCCCTTCGTCCCTCCAAGCCTGCGCTGATCCAGATCCTCTATCTAAACATGACGCCTATTTTCTAAGGGTCTGTATCTCTTTACTTCCTGCCCATTCATGTATCTGTCTAGATACATCTTAAAAGACGCTATCATGCCCGCGTCTACCACCTCCGTTGGCAACGCGTTCCAAGCACCCACCACCCTCTGCGTAAAGAACTTTCCACGCATATGCCCCCTGAACTTTTCCCCTTTCACTTTGAACTCGTGACCCCTAGTAATTGAATCCCCCACTCTGGGAAAAAGCTTCTTGCTATCCAACCTGTCTATACCTCTCATGATTTTGTACACCTCAATCAGGTCCCCCCTCAACCTCCGTCTTTCTAATGAAAATAATCCTAATCTACTCAACCTCTCTTCATAGCTAGCGCCCTCCATACCAGGCAACATCCTGGTGAACCTCCTCTGCACCCTCTCCAAAGCATCCACATCCTTTTGGTAATGTGGCGACCAGAACTGCACGCAGTATTCCAAATGTGGCCGAACCAAAGTCCTATACAACTGTAACATGACCTGCCAACTCTTGTACTCAATACCCTATCTGATGAAGGAAAGCATGCCGTATGCCTTCTTGACCACTCTATTGACCTGCGTTGCCACCTTCAGGGAACAATGGACCTGAACACCCAAATCTCTCTGTACATCAATTTTCCCCTGGACTTTTCCATTTACTGTATAGTTCACTCTTGAATTGGATCTTCCAAAATGCATCACCTCGCATTTTCCTTGATTGAACTCCATCTGCCATTTCTCTGCCCAACTCTCCAGTCTATGTATATTCTGCTGTATTCTCTGACAGTCCCCTCCACTATCTGCTACTCCATCAATCTTAGTGTCATCTCCAAACTTGCTAATCAGACCACCTATACTTTCCTCCAAATCATTTATGTATATCACAAACAGTGGTCCTAGCACGGATCCCTGTGGAACACCACTGGTCACACGTCTCCATTTTGAGAAACTCCCTTCCACTGCTACTCTCTGTCTCCTGTTGCCCAGCCAATTCTTTATCCATCTAGCTAGTACACCTTGGACCCCATGCGCCTTCACTTTCTCCATCAGCCTACCATGGGGAACCTTATCAAACGCCTTACTGAAGTCCATGTATATGACATCTACAGAAACACACAGAAACACACACACAGACAGAGTGACTGAGGGACAGAGAGCGACAGAAGTATTTTTCAATTTCCAAAAGGAATTCAATGAGGTCAATCTTTGATTTAAAAATGAACAATTGATTTTGCATCAATGAGTATTTGCAGAAGACTTTTCCAAACTAATACCACCTTTTGTGTGGAGAAGTGTTTCCTAACTTCACTCCTGAAATGTCTGCCTCTCATTTTTAGACTATGCTCACTTGTCCCAGACTCCCCAACCTACCGAAATAGTTTTACCCAAGCTACCCCATCAATTCCCTTTAATATCTCAACAACTTTGATCAAATCAGCCCTGACCCACCTAAATTGTAGGGAATACATCCCTAGCTTGTGTAATATCACCTCGTAATTTAACCCTTGGAGCCCAGTTATCATTCTGGTAAATCTACACTGCACTCAAATGGACATGGAACCCCCCAAATCTCTTTGCACCTCCAGTGTTTCTAGTTTTTCACCATTTATAAAGTATTCTGTTCTGTTCTTTTTTGCTGACATTGAAATCCATCCACCACAGTTTTGCTCATTCACTCAAGACATTAATATCACTTTGTAAATTTATGCTTCCAGCTACACTGTTTACAATGCTGCCTATTTCTGTGTCAATGACAAACTTGGGTATGTGGCATTCTACCCCATCATCTTCAATCATTAATAAATACAGAAAAACTGAGACACACACAGGCTTTGTACTAGCAGACAGGAGGGAATCATTCCATCCGAGTGTTTTTTTTAAATTCCCAATTTATGTTTTTTTGAGAAAAAAACAGAATTCAAATTCCCAGCAGTTAGTGTGGGATTTGAACTCCTGCTTTTTTCAATCATCAGCTCAGGCCTTCAAATTAAAACCATTAAAAAGAGATTACTTTCCTATGGCTATTGCCTGACTGTCTCAGGTTTTGTATATTAGAACATTAGAACATTACAGCGCAGTACAGGCCCTTCGGCCCTCGATGTTGCGCCAATAATCTGACCTACACTATTCCATTGTCATCCATATGTCTATCCAATGACCACTTAAATGCCCTTAAAGTTGGCGAGTCTACTACTGTTGCAGGCAGGGCGTTCCATGCCCCTACTACTCTCTGCGTAAAGAAACTACCTCTGACACCTGTCCTATATCTTTCACCCCTCAACTTAAAGCTATGTCCCCTCGTGTTTGCCATCATCATCCGAGGAAAAAGACTCACACTATCCACCCTATCTAACCCTCTGATTATCTGATATGTCTCTATTAAGTCACCTCTCCTCCTCCTTCTCTCTAACGAAAACAACCTCAAGTCCCTCAGCCTTTCCTCGGAAGACCTTCCTTCCATACCAGGCAACATCCTAGTAAATCTCCTCTGCACCCTTTCCAAAGTTTCCACATCCTTCCTATAATGCGGTGACCAGAACTGCACGCAATACTCAAGGTGCGGCCTCACCAGAGTTTTGTACAGCTGCATCATGACCTCGTGGCTCCGAAACTCGATCCCCCTACTAATAAAAGCTAACACACCATATGCCTTCTTAACAGCCCTATTAACCTGGGTAGCAACTTTCAGGGATTTATGTACCTGGACACCAAGATCTCTCTGCTCATCTACACTACCAAGAATCTTCCCATTAGCCCAGTACTCTGCATTGCTGTTACTCCTTCCAAAGTGAATCACCTCACACTTCTCCGCATTAAACTCCATTTGCCATCTCTCAGCCCAGCTCTGCAGCCTATCTATGTCCCTCTGTACCCTACAACACCCTTCGACACTATCCACAACTCCACCGACCTTCGTGTCATCCGCAAATTTACTAACCCACCCTTCTACACCCTCATCCAGGTCATTTATAAAAATGACAAACAGCAGTGGCCCCAAAACAGAACCTTGCGGTACACCACTAGTAACTAAACTCCAGGATGAACATTTGCCATCAACCACCACCTTCTTTCAGCGAGCCAATTTCTGATCCAAAGCTCTAAATCACCTTCAACCCCATACTTCCGTATTTTCTGCAATAGCCTACCGTGGGGAACCTTATCAAACGCCTTACTGAAATCCATATACACCACATCCACGGCTTTAGCCTCATCCATCTGTTTGGTCACCTTCTCGAAAAACTCAATAAGGTTTGTGAGGCACGACCTACCTTTCACAAAACCGTGCTGACTATCGCAAATGAACTTATTCTTTTCAAGATGATTATAAATCCTATCTCTTATAACCTTTTCCAACATTTTACCCACAACCGAAGTAAGGCTCACAGGTCTATAATTACCAGGGCTGTCTCTACTCCCCTTCTTGAACAAGGGGACAACATTTGCTATCCTCCAGTCCTCCGGCACTACTCCTGTCGACAATGACGACATAAAGATCAACAACAACAGCTCTGCAATCTCCTCCCTGGCTTCCCAGAGAATCCTAGGATAAATCCCATCTGGCCCAGGGGACTTATCTATTTTCACTCTTTCCAAAATTGCTAACACCTCCTCCTTGTAAATCTCAATCCCATCTAGCCTAGTAGGCTGTATCTCAGTAATCTCCTCGGCAACATTTTCTTTCTCTACTGTAAATACTGACGAAAAATATTCATTTAACGCTTCCCCTATCTCCTCTGATCCCGCACACAACTTCCCACTACTATCCTTGATTGGCCCTGTTCTAACTCTTATCGTTCTTTTATTCCTGATATACCTATAGAAAGCCTTAGGGTTTTCTTTGATCCTATCCGCCAATGACTTCTCGTGTCCTCTCCTTGCTCTTCTTAGCCCTCCCTTTAGATCCTTCCTGGCTAGCTTGTAACTCTCAAGCACCCTAACTGAGCCTTCGCGTCTCATCCTAACATAAGCCGCCCTCTTCCTCTTGACAAGCGCTTCAACTTCTTGAGTAAACCACGGCTCCCTCGCTCGACAACTTCCTCCCTGCCTGACAGGTACATACTTATCAAGGACACGCATTAGCTGCTCCTTGAATAAGCTCCACATTTCGTTTGTGCCCATCCCCTGCAGTTTCCTTCCCCATCCTACACATCCTAAATCTTGCCTAATCGCGTCATAATTTCCTTTCCCCCAGCTATAATTCTTGCCCTGCGGTATATACCTGTCCCTGCCCATCGCTAAGGTAAACCTAACCGAATTGTGATCACTATCGCCAAAGTGCTCACCGACATCTAAATCGAACACCTGGCCGGGTTCATTACCCAGTACCAAATCCAATGTGGCATCGCCCCTGGTTGGCCTGTCCACATACTGTGTCAGAAAACCCTCCTGCACACACTGGACAAAAACAGACCCATCTAAAGTACTCGAACTATAGTATTTCCAGTCAATATTTGGAAAGTTAAAGTCCCCCATAACCACTACCCTGTTACTCTCGCTCCTGTCGAGAATCATCTTCGCTATCCTTTCCTCTACATCTCTAGAACTATTCGGAGGTCTATAGAAAACTCCCAACAGGGTGACCTCTCCTCTCCTGTTTCTAACCTCGGCCCATACTACCTCAGTAGACGAGTCCTCAAACGCCCTTTCTGCAGCTGTAATACTTTCCTTGATTAACAATGCCACACCACCCCCTCTTTTACCCTCTTCTCTGTTCTTACTGAAACATCTAAATCCCGGAACCTGCAACATCCATTCCTGCCCCTGCTCTACCCATGTCTCTGAAATGGCCACAACATCAGGATCCCAGGTACCAACCCATGCTGCAAGCTCACCCACCTTATTCCGGATGCTCCTGGCATTGAAGTCGACACACTTTAAACCAAGTTCTTGCTTGCCAGTGCCCTCTTGCGTCCCTGTAACCTTATCCCCTACCTCACTACTCTCAACAGCCTGTACACTGGAACTACAATTTAGGTTCCCATTCCCCTGCTGATTTAGTTTAAACCCCCTTCGTGTGGTGAATTGTAAATACCTTCAATTCTGTGTATTTGCAAGTGACACAAATCAAATTCTCACCTTATCTCATCAACCAGAACCTGCAAGTCCATTCAAACACCCCTATTTCCTGTCTCTGTAAAGATAGCTCACATTTCCACAATGCAGGAATGTCTGAATGGAAACAGCTTTTGACACATTTCCCAACACGTTTCAGGATGAGGAGCGAGTTCTTGGCCTTTTGGCTAAGATCAAGTGTAGTATCTGTTCTTATCAGTGCTTACTTGGCAGCGAAGAGACCATGGTCATTGCCTTTTGATCCTGGGTAGGCTTTGAGTAAAATGGCTCTAACCAATCTTCGAGCTTCAGGCCAGGGAGTGCGCAACACTGTTCGAGTGGTGGTGAAGGACAAGGAAGGAGATGCACCGGTCGATCGCACCTTCTTCATCAAGAAACTCCTCCTTGATTGCTGTGGATTTCAAGCTTTGGACGTCTTCTGCCTGCAGGATTTCCCCAGCAGTGGATACTTCGATGTGACGTTCCGGACCGTGGCGGGATGCATCAAGTTCCTGAAGGCGTTCAAGGAGAAAGGGGACCGGGCGCCACTGTCGATCCTCACAGCGGAGCCGCTCTTCACGCTTCCATCACAATGGGACCGGGTGGTGACGATTCACCTCTACAACCCCCATGTTCCGGTGGTGGATGTACTCACCTTTCTAGCCAGGTACGTCGAGGTGGCCGGCAGCAGCACTGATGTCAAGGACCCCTTTGGGATTTGGACCAGCAAACGGCAGGTCAAGGTGACCTTGAAGGTCGATCCCAGTGGAGCCATCATCCACCCTCCCTCCAGCTTCGCTATCGGGGGAAGTCGAGGCTTCTTGGTCTACGCTGGGCAGCCCAGAGTTTGCCGCACCTGTGACAAATCTGGTCACGTGGGAGCCAACTGCAGCACGGTTGTTTGCAAGAACTGCAAGGAGGAAGGCCATCAGACCAAGGACTGTAAGCAGACTAAGTGTTGCAACTTGTGCGGTGTGGCAGGCCATCTCTACAAAACTTGCCCCAAACGCTGCCTCAATTATGCTCAGGCAGCAAGGTCCAAGGAAAGGCCGGGAGAAGGTTCGACGAAGGCGTCCGGTGTTCGAAAGGAGACAAGCAACCTTCTCCGCAGTGAGGAACTTCAACCTGAGAAGGAGAAGAAAGGGGAGGCAGCTGAAACCAGCGACCCAAAACCTACCCAACACCCGGAAACCCCTCCTCCACAGACAGAATCAATGGAGGAGGAGGCAGCAGATGGACAAATTGGTCAGTGGCAAGTGGTCTAAAGGGAAACCACAAAGAAAAAACATCCCAAAGCGGAACAGGCCACCACCCAAACCAGTGGCAAGAGGAGGCTATCTTCTGAGACAGACTACAACAGCTCCTCTTCACTGGACGGGGAAATGCTGGAATGACGGCCCCCTCAAAAGAGGCTGCAGAACTCCAAGGAGATGGAAGATAAAGCATCCCAGCCCCCGGGCACGGGAAGCTGTGATGGGCCCGGCTTGCCCCAACCCCAAAGCGCCACACGTAACGACGTGGCCAACGCATCCCAGCTCCGGGACACCGAGAGCAAAGACACGTCTGGCGCACCTCAGCTCCGGGAAGCCGGGAGGAGTGATGTTTCCGAGGAGGAACAGAGGGAAGCAGCAGAGGACAACCCAATCCTTGCTGCCTACAAGACCCCCCCCCCCCAGCGATGTCACCCCAGCGGAACAAACCCTGCATGAAAAACCAGGAGGGGTTTCTGAGCCCAACCAACGTGAAACAGCTGGAACACACGATGGGTATGCAGGAACATCCCGAAGGACTGGGACTAGCAAGGACAAATGGTATGGGAAGCAAAAACTAACCTTTAAAAAATGGGTGTAAGAATTGCTTCCATTAATATGCGTAGCATTAAATCCACTACGTGATGTGTTTCAACCTTGGATTACCTTGCCAAGGTCAAAGCTGACCTACTGTTTCTGCAGGAGTGTGGAATACCACACCTCAGCACCTACAGGCAGTGGTCGCGATGGTGGTCCCATCGATCTGGTCAGGGGGTAATGATTGCCGTTCCTCCGGCCTGGGTATTCTGCTGCGGGTAGGTAACTTCACCATCTCTGAAGTTCAGGAGGTGGTGGGCGGTGGACTCCTCGTAGCAGACGTAATGTACAACAACTCTCCACTCCGGTTGATCAACGTGTACGCCCTGGTACAACGCAGCGAGCGGCTGACCGTCTTCCAGCAGCTCCCACTGCTGCTGGTGACATCCAGGCCGGTCATCCTAGGCGGTGACTTCAACTGCATCATCGATGCGACTGGGCGATCCAGCAGAGACGACAGCAAACTGTACGCTACGTCCAGATTCCTGATAGAAACAGTTAAAGATGCCAAACTGCACGACGTTTTCAGCAAACCTGCAGACGGAGCGCAGCACAGATACACATGGTCAAGATCGGACAGGTCTGCCCATTCCAGGATTGACTTCCTGTTTGTGTCCCTTGCTGTCACGGTCGTATCCACAGACATCAAGCCGGTGTTCTTCTCCGACCACTACCTCTTACTGGCCGACTGTCACTTACAGGACGACCAGCAGATTGGCAGAGGGACGTGGAAGCTCAATGCTACACTGCTGACCCCAGAGAACATTGGAGGAACTCAAAAGGGATTACAAAGGTTGGAGGACCGTGAAACCCCTCTTTGAGTCGCCAGTTCACTGGTGGGAAGCGATCAAGGAGAACATCAAGAGGTTCTTCGTCCACAAAGGTGTTCAGAGGGTGAGAGAGAGACAGAGGGAAATGTCCCGACTCCAGAAAAGTATGCAAAATCTGCTCCGGTTGCAGTCGATGGGGGTCGAGGTCAAGGAGGACCTCCAAGAGGTGAAGAGCCAGCAGGCCTCGCTCTTTGCCACGGTGGCCTCCAAGATCATCTTCCGGTCCAGAGTCCGCTCCATCGAGCAGGATGAGACGTGCTCGCGTTACTTCTTCCAAAAGGTACACAGAGAGAGCTCTGTTATCAGCAGCCTGAAGGAGGAAGATGGCTCAGTAACGTCCTAGCAGTCCGACATACTAAGGATCAGCAAATCCTTTTATGCTGGGCTGTATGACGCGAAGCCCACAGACAGCAGAGCCTCCCAGTCCTTCCTGGCATCTATCACAGAGGTCTTAGATGACAGCACGAGGGGGAGACTGGACAAGCCGCTAACTCTGGACGAGCTGACAAAGGCCGTCGAGTCCGTCGAGACGAGTAAAACTCCCGGAAGCGACGGCTTACCGGTTGAGTTGTACTCGGCCCTGTGGGACTGGGTCGGCCCGGACCTGCTGGAAGTATACGAGAGTATGCTCCTGGCTGGCAGCATGTCAGAATCCATGAGGAAAGGCATCATCGCCCTCATCTACAAGCGGAAGGGGGAGAGGGCAGAAATCAGAAATTGGCGGCCCATCTCACTGCTTAAGGTTGACTACAAGATTCTGTCCAAAGTCATAGCCAGTCGAGTCAAGTCTGCTCTGGAGTTGGTGATCCACCCTGATCAGACCTGTACTGTACCCGGCAGGAAGATCTCTGATAGTCTCGCGCTACTCAGGATACGATCGCCTATGTGTGGGACAGGAGGGTGGAAACCTGCCTCATCAGCGTGGACCAGGAGAAGGCTTTTGACAGGATATCGCACACCTACATGATGGACGTGCTTTCCAAAATGGGGTTTGGGGAGGGAATCTGCAATTGGATCAAAGTGCTCTGCGCAAACATCAGTAGCGCAGTCTCAATCAATGGGTGGGAATCGGAAAGTTTCCCGATCCAATCTGGAGTCAGACAGGGCTGTCCTCTCTCCCCAGTCTTCTTTGCTTGCTGTATTGAACCCTTTGCTGAGTCTATTAGGAAGGATGCGAGCATAAGATGGGTGACAATCCCAGGCAGCGGAGGCACTCAGGTTCAAACCTCCCGTACATGGATGACGTCGCCATCTTCTGCTCGGATCCGCAGTCCGTGCGCAGACTGATGAGCATCTGCGACCAGTTCGAACTGGCCTCGGGAGCCAAAGTTAACCACGGCAAGAGCGAAGCCATGTTCTTTGGGAACTGAGCTGACCGATCCTCTGTCCCCTTCACCGTCAGGTCAGACTACCTGAAGGTGCTGGGGATATGGTTCGGAAGTGCTGGGCCGTGCACCAAAACCTGGGAGGAGCGAGTAGCCAAGGTACAACAAAAGTTGAGCATGTGGGAGCAGCGATCTCTCTCCATTGTGGGTAAGAACCTGGTCATCAGGTGCGAGGCGCTCACGTTGTTGCTGTACATGGCGCAGGTCTGGGCCATACCCCACTCCTGCGCTGTGGTGGTCACCCGAGCCATTTTCCACTTCATCTGGGGATCTAAAATGGACCGGGTCCGGAGGGACATGATGTTCAAACCTCTGGAAAAGGACGGAAAAAACGTACCCAACGTTGCTCTAATCCTGATGACCATCTTCGTGTGCAGCTGCATCAAGCTGTGTGTAGATCTCCAGTACGCAAACTCCAAGTGTCACTACGTGCTGAGGTTCTATCTGTCCCTGGTGTTGCGAAGGATGGGCCTGGTCACATTGCCGCGGAACACTCCATGCAGTTGGACCGTACGTACCACCTATCCTTCGTGGAGCAGTTTCCGTCGGAAAACACCTTCGACCACCGATCCATCAGGCAGTGGTCTGCACAGAATGTCCTCAAGGCCCTATGAGAAAAGGAGACGGTGGATCCTGTCGGATGGTTCCCCGAGCAGACCGCCAAAGTTATTTGGCGGAATGCCTCATCACCAGAACTATCAAACAAGCACCAAGATGTAGCTTGGCTGGTGGTGAGAAAAGCCCTTCCCGTCAGATCCTTCCTGCACGCCCGAAGTCTCGCCTCCTCTGCACAATGCCCCCGCAGTGGCTGTGGTGGGGAAGAGACGGTCGCCCACCTCCTCCTGGAATGTGTCTTCGCAAAGCAGGTGTGGAAAGAGATGCAGTGGTTTTTGTCGAGGTTCATCCCAAGCAGCTCTGTAACACGGGAGTCTGTGCTCTATGGGCTGTTCCCAGGGACACACACCGAGAGAAACATCAACTGCTGCTGGAGGACTATCAATTCGGTGAAAGACGCCTTTTGGTCTGCCCGAAACCTGCTGGTCTTCCAGCACAAAGAGTTGTCCACCACCGAATGTTGCAGACTGGCACATTCCAAGGTGCAGGACTACGTGCTGAGGGACGCACTAAAGCTTGGGGCAGCCGCAGCAAAGGCTCAATGGGAAAATACCACAGTGTAAGGTCCCCCCACAAAGCTGAACTGAGGGGCTGGACCCATGGGAAACCCCTCGAACTGTATCAGGAAAATTTTCATTTGCTGTAAAATGTAAAAATGTAAAAATGTAATTGGCATGACAAATATGAAATGGAAGGGTTGTGAAGCAATTCATGATTGTAATGAAGCAAACGGACCTCCTTTGCACTGTTTGTACTTTTTGACTTGGTGCTGTTTGAAACTAATAATGTAATTTTTACAGATTTTTATGAATAAAGTATATTTTGGAAATAAAAAAAAAAGTTTCAGGATGAGAAGCAAGGTACAACTCACAGATTCCCATCCCCAAATTGAGCTTTACAGTACAAAAGGTAACATAGATGAAATCCCAGGTCTCTCTGTCCTGGCACCCAATCTAACATTGCACTATTTAGTTTATATCACTCAGCCTTCCTTCCAAAATCCATCATTTCACATTTCTCAGCATTGAAGTTAACCTGTCATGTGTCTGTCCAATGATAGGTTGGATAGTAAGCTGTCAAGAGGACATAAAGAGTCTACAAAAAGATTTTGATGGGTTAAGTGAGTGAGCACAAAATTGGCAGATGGAGTATATTGTGGGAAAATGTGAGCTTGTCCACTTTAGCAGGAAGAATAAAAAGCAGTATATTGTTGAAATGGAGAGAGACTGCAGAACTGTACAGTACAGAGGAATCTGGGTGTCCTGGTACACTCCTGACTTGTCTTGTTGATGATGGACCGGCTTTGGGGAGTTACTCGCTGCAGGATTCCTAGCCTCTGAGCTGCCTCTTGTAGCCACAGTATTTATATGACTACTCCAGTTCAGTTCTGGTAAACCCCAAGGTGTTGATAGTGGAGGGATTCAGCCCAAGTGTGGATCATGTCCAGGTCTTGCTGCATCTCTACACAGATTGCTTAGGTATCTGAGGAGTTGCAAATGGTGCTGAACATTATGCAATCATCAGCGAACATCCCTACTTCTGACCTTATGATTGAAGGGATCTTACAATCTCAGAAAAATGCTATAAATGTGTAAGTGGTAGAGTTGACTGCTGAATTACAACGATGGTTTTCCACAATGTCTTCAGTCTTCCCAATGTTTCATTGGAGAAATGTGCAGTACATTTAAAAATGGATGTTGGACAAGCAGCTTCATAAAGCAGAGGCAGTAGAGGGGCCAAGAGAGGTGGTGGAGTGTTAGAGCAGTGTGTTGTCAGTGTACATGTGAAAGCTGATCACTTGTCTTCAAGGAGCAGCAAGAAGCAGAGAAAGTGAAGACAGATCCATGGGGAACTCCAGAGGTAACAGTGTGGCAGTGGGAGAAGAAGCCATTGATGAAGATCGTCTGGCTATCATTGGATGGGTAAAAGTGAAAGCAAGTGAGGTCAATCCCACTGAGCTGGACAATCATAGAGTCACAAAATCATAGAATGGCCTCCTTCTGTGCTATAACCATTCGGCCAGCTCTCTGCAAGAGCAACACTCCCAGTCCTGCTCTCCCACCTTTTCCCTGGAGTGCTGCAAATGTCTTTTCTTTAGACAATTATCAAATTCCCTTTTGAAAGCTACGATTGAATCTGCCTCCATCACACTCTCAGGCAGTGCATTCCAGATCCTAACCACTCCCTGGATAAAAAACTTTTTCCATGTTTCTTTTGCCAATCACCTTAAATCAGTGTCCTCAGCTTCTCGACCCTTCACCAATGGGAACAGTTTCTCCCTATCAGCTCTGGCCAGATCCCTCATCATTTTTAACACCTCTATCAAATCTCCCCTCAACGTTCTCTTCTCCAAGAACAGCCCCAGCTTCTCCAATCTCTCCATGTAATTGAAGTCCCTTATCCCTGGAATTATTTACGTGAATCTTTTCTGCACCCTCTTGAATGCCTTCATATCCTTCTTAAAATGTGGTGCCCAGAACTGGACACAATACTCCAGTTGAGGTCAAACCAGTTTTTTATACAGGTTTAACATAACTTCTGTGTTCTGTACTCCATACCCCCATTTATAAAGCCCCAGATCCCGTTTGCTTTATCATCCTGCTTTATCAACTCGTTCTTTCACACTAAACCCTGTCACCAGGTTTCATGGAGGCACCCAAGATCACGTCGTTGGCACCAGCTAGACCTCATTGTCACAAGGCGAGCCGCCTTAAACAGCGTTCAAATCACATGCAGCTTCCACAGTGCGGACTGCGACACCGACCACTCCCTGGTGTGCAGCAAGGTTAGACTCAGACCAAAGAAGTTGCATCATTCCAAGCAGAAGGGCCACCCGCGCATCAACACGAGCAGAATTTCTCACCCACAGCTGTTACAAAAATTTCTAAATTCACTTGCATCAGCCCTTCAAAACACTCCCACAGGGGATGCTGAGACCAAGTGGGCCCACATCAGAGACGCCATCTATGAGTCAGCTTTGACCACTTACGGCAAAAGAGAAAGAGAAATGCAGACTGGTTTCAATCTCAAAATGAAGAGCTGGAACCTGTCATAGCCTCTAAGCGCATTGCACTGTTGAACTACAAGAAAGCCCCCAGCGAGTTAACTTCCGTAGCACTTAAAGCAGCCAGAAGCACTGCACAAAGAACAGCCAGGTGCTGCGCAAACGATTACTGGCAACACCTATGCAGTCATATTCAGCTGGCCTCAGACACCGGAAACATGAGAGCAATGTATGATGGCATGAAGAGAGCCCTTGGGCCAACCATCAAGAAGATCGCCCCCCTCAAATCTAAATCAGGGGACACAATCACTGACCAACGCAAACAAATGGACATGAAGTCCTGCGACATTGATCACAAGTCATGGGAGTCAGTTGCCAGCAATCGCTAGAGCTGGCGGGCAGCCATAAAGGCGGGGCTAAAGTGTGGCGAGTCGAAGAGACTGAGCATTTGGCAGGAAAAAAGACAGAGGCACAAGGGGAGAGCCAACTGTGTAACAGCCCCGACAAACAAATTTTTTCTGCAGCACCTGTGGAAGAGTCTGTCACTTTAGAATTGGCCTTTATAGCCGCTCCAGGCACTGCTCCACACACCACTGACCACCTCCAGGCGCTTACCCATTGTCTCTCGAGATAAGGAGGCCAAAGAAGAGATCCCATCTGCTTTATCATCCTGCCACCTTCAATGATTTGCGCACATATACCCCCAGGTCCCTCTGCACATCCATTCCACCAGTCTGTCTATGTCCTGTTGCAGTTTATCACGATCCTCTTCACAGTTGACCATATTTCCACGTTTTGTGTCATCTGCAAATTTTGAAATTGTACCCTCTACATCGAAGACTCAGTCATTAATATATATCGAGAAAAGCAGGGATCCCAACACCAACCCCTGGTGACCCCACTACATACCTTCCACCAGTTACAAAACTCTGTTTCCTGTTACTCAGCCAATTTTGTATCCATGCTGCTCCTGTCCCTTTTATTCCACAGGATTTAATTTTGCTGACAAGCCTGTTTTGTGGCTCTTTATGAAATGGCATTTGGAAGTCCATGAGCACCACATTAACCACATTACCATCATCAACCCTCTCTGTTAGCTCATCAAAAAACTCAAGCAGGTTAGTGAAAAACAATTTGCCCTTAACAAATGAAAGAGAGGTAGTGAAAGAGGATGTTGTGCTCGACTGTGTCAATGACTGCAGAGGTCGAGAAGAATGAGGAGGGATAGTTTATCACAGTCAGAGAAGGTGTTATTTGTGATTTGATTATCAGTTCAGTGCTGTGACAGGAGCGGAAACCTGATTGGAAAGATTTAAATACAGAGTTGTGAGGAAGAGGAACAGTGATTCGGGAGGTGACAAAACATTGAGAGGAAAGGGAGGCTGGAGATGGAGAGACACATGTCTAAATCTTCATCCACAGGTCAAACTGGGCAAGTCTCTGATCAAATCCTCTCCGCTGAAAAACCCAATTCACCTTTGTGCTTAAAGTTATAGAAGCTGTTAAACTCAGGTCACTTTGAATATTCCACACACTCTGGATGGGAGACTGGAATCTCTCAGTTCCACCAGAGCAGTTTGCTTGTTGCAGTCTCCAGAATTACAGCAAAGCTACAAAATATGCGGAATTGTCACTTCCCTTTTTAAATAGAATTTTTAAATGGAATTAACAGAACATATAAACAGGTTATTCGACCCAACTGCTCCACATGAGACTCCACCCACCCTTTTCTCAAGCCCTATCAGTGTATCCTTCTAATTCTTTCTCACTTGTGTGTTTATCCAACTTCTCCTGAAATGGATATTTTCTTTGCAGTGAGGATCAGTAACCTGAGCTTCCCTTCACATCGTCCCTGTACAGTTCACCTGTTGTTCCTCTGTCCTACTGACCCAGTCCCGCACCCACAACCACTGTCCCAGTCCCGCACCCACAACCACTGTCCCAGTCCCGCACCCACAACCACTGTCCCAGTCCCGCACCCACACCCACTGACCCTGCCCACACGCACTGACCCAGCCCCGCACCCACACCCACCGACCCAGCCCCGCACCCACACCCACCGACCCAGCCCTGCACCCACACCCACCGACCCAGCCCCGCACCCACCGACCCAGCCCCGCACCCACACCCACTGACCCAGTCCCACATCCACACCCACTGACCCAGTCCCACATCCACACCCACTGACCCTTCCCCGCACCCACCGACCCAGCCCCGCACCCACCGACCCAGTCCCACATCCACACCCACTGTCCCAGCCGCACACCCACCGACCCAGCCCCGCACCCAGAACCACTGACCCAGTCCCGCACCCAGAACCACTGACCCAGTCCCACACCCACTACCACTGACCCAGTCCCACATCCACACCCACTGACCCTGCCCCACACGCACTGACCCAGCCCCACACCCACTGACCCTGCCCCACACGCACCGCCCCAGCCCCGCACCCACCGCCCCAGCCCCGCACCCACACCCACCGCCCCGCATCCACCGACCCAGCCCCGCACCCACCGACCCAGCCCCGCACCCACAACCACTGACCCAGCCCCGCACGCACAACCACTGACCCAGTCCCGCACCCACAACCACTGACCCAGTCCCGCACCCACAACCACTGACCCTGCCCCGCACCCACTGACCCAGCTCCGCACCCGCAACCACTGACCTGGCCCCGCACCCACACCCATTGTCCCAGCCATTTAAAAATTCCTTTGGAATCTGCTTCCACCAATATTTCATGTCATGCATTCCAGATTTTAACAACCCTTTTTGTTCCATTCCCTCTCTTCATTTACCAATTATTTTAAATCTGTGATCTCTGGTTGCTGACACTTGCCAGAGGAAACAGATTCTCCAGACTTACTCAAACACAACCTCTCTATTTTTAATATCTCTGTTCAGTCTGCTCTTAAACTTCTCTGCTCTAAAACGAACAATTCCAGCTTCTCCAATCTCACCATGTAACTGAAACCTCACACCCCTGGTATTAACGTGGTAAATTTCCTCTGTACCCCCTCCAAGGACTTCCTGAAATGTGATTCCCAGAATTGTACAGAATTTTTTTCTTTTTTTTTCTTTGGCCTCCTTGTCTCAAGAGGCAATGGGTAAGTGCCTGGAGGTGGTCAGTGGTTTGTGAAGAAGTGCCTGGAGTGGCTATAAAGGCCAATTCCAGAGTGACAGACTCTTCCACAGGTGCTGCAGATAAAATTGGTTGTCGGGGCTGTTACACAGTTGGCTCTCCCCTTGCACTTCTGTCTTTTTTCCTGCCAACTGCTGAGTCTCTTTGACTCGCCACACATTAGCCCCGCCTTTATGGCTGCCCGCCAGCTCTGGCGATTGCTGGCAACTGACTCCCACGACTTGTGATCAATGTCACAGGACTTCATGTCGCGTTTGCAGACGTCTTTAAAGCGGAGACATGGACGGCTAGTGGGTCTGATACCAGTGACGAGCTCGCTGTACAATGTGTCTTTGGGGATCCTGTCATCTTCCATGCGGCTCACATGGCCAAGCCATCTCAAGCGCCGCTGGCTCAGTAGGGTGTATATGCTGGGGATGTTGGCCGATTCGAGGACTTCTGTGTTGGAGATACGGACCTGCCACCTGATGCCAAGGATTCCCCGGAGGCAGCGAAGATGGAATGAATTGAGACGTCGCTCTTGGCTGACATACATTGTCCAGGCCTCGCTGCCGTAGAGCAAGGTACTGAGGACACAGGCTTGATACACTCGGACTTTTGTGTTCCGTGTCAGTGCGCCATTTTCCCACACTCTCTTGATAAGTCTGGACATAGCAGTGGAAGCCTTTCCCATGCGCTTGTTGATTTCTGCATCTAGAGACAGGTTACTGGTGATAGTTGAGCCTAGGTAGGTGAACTCTTGAACCACTTCCAGAGCGTGGTCGCCAGAATTGAAATGTGGTTCCCAGAATTGTACAGAATTCTCCAGCTGAAACCTCACTAGTAACCAAGGCAGTAACAAGGACTTTAAACTAGTAAATGGAGGGAAGGGGTGGAGGTGGAAAAATAGTAATACAATAATGAATTATAAATAATAGCTCAAAAACAAATGAAAGAGATGAGAGTAGCAGTTAGAAACTGTTTTGGGGTGGCACAGTGGTGCAGTGGTTAGCACCGCAGCCTGACAGCTCCAGCGACCTGGGCTCAGTTCTGGGTACTGCCTGTGTGGAGTTTGCAAATTCTCCCTGTGACCGCGTGGGTTTCTGCCGGGTGCTCCGGTTTCCTCCCACAGCCAAAGACTTGCAGGTTGATAGGTAAATTGGCCATTGTAAATTGCCCCTCGTGTAGGTAGGTGGTAGGAGAATTGTGGGGATGTGGTAGGGAATATGGGATTAATGTAGGATTAGTATAAATGGGTGGTTGATGGTCGGCACAGACCTGGTGGGCTGAAGGGCCTGTTTCAGTGCTGTATCTCTCTATCTATAACTCTAACCTGTGTTTTATGCACTATAGGTATAGGGAAAACTAAAAAATGTAAAGAAATTTAATGGGCAGAAAGGAATAAACGTGATTAACATATTTGAGCAGAAGCACAGGTTAGGGGTTGTGACCAAAGTCCAAAATAAGCGTTCTTAATACAAACACACAGAGTGTAAAGAATAAATTGAATTCGGTGCAGAGTCAGCTTGGAGGATATTATATTGTAGCCCTGACTAGGACATGGCACCGGGAACTAAACAGGTTCGGGAACTAAATTAAATTATATTATATTATTATTACTGTTAATTTATCCGGTCTTTGAGAAGGAATGGGTGAATGAAATGTAAACAGGAGGTGCGATCCCTGCCCTTTCACCTCCTCCTTTATCATCATCCAGGGCCCCAAACACCCCTTCCAGGTGAAATAGTAATTGCCTTTTACTCCTTTCAGTTTAGTAACTGTATTTACTGATTACGATGCCATCTCCTCTACATTGAGGAGACTAAACATGTTTGAGTGCTCACCTTCCTCCATTCAGATAACTAACCTGGCCCTGACTCCCAGATCCCTGTCATTTTAATTCTGGTCTCCATTCCCACACTGTTCGCTCTGGCCTTGGCCTCCAGCCCTGTTCCAATGAAACTCAGCCTAAGGTCCAGGAACAATAGCTCATCTTTCAATTCAGCTCTTTACAGCCTCCAGATTCAGCCTCGATCAGGGCAGAACCTCTGCCCCAGGTCTATTTTAAATTTATTTTGTTTGTTTTTGTCCGGGAGCTCCTGGTGTTGACTCCCCATGTTCCCATTGACATGGACTCTCCCCCGGCTCCATCCTCCCTTTTTCCATTGATTCTCCCCCGGCTCCATCCTCCCTTTTCCCATTCCCACTGACTCTCCCTCGGCTCCATCCTCCCTTTTCCCACTGACTCTCCCTCGGCTCCATCGTCCCTTTCTCCGTTGACTCTCCCCCGGCTCCCTCGTCCCTTTTCCCATTGACTCTCCCGCGGTCCATCCTCCCCTTTCCCATTGACTCTCCCCCGGCTCCATCCTCCCTTTTCCCATTGACTCTCCCCTGGCTTCATGGTCCCTTTTCCCATTGACTCTCCCCCTGCTCCATCCTCCCTTTTCCCCATTGACTCTCCCCCGGCTCCATCCTCCCTTTTCCCATTGACTCTCCCCCGGCTCCATCCTCCCTTTTCCCATTGACTCTCCCCCGGCTCCATCCTCCCTTTTCCCATTGACTCTCCCCCTTTTCCCATTTCGCTGCCTTTACTCTCGGGTTTCCTAGTGACGGGCGGCAGGGGCTGATCGGAGTGATGCTGATGAACAGTTCCGGCCCCAACATTGGACAATATAAATATAAAGTGATATAAATATAAAGTGATACAATATTAATTTCAGCTGTCAGTACAGGGCCCGGTTAATTAATCTGCTGTTCCTGTAAATGGTGAATTTCCACCTCCATCAGTGAGAATATGGAAACAATTGGTGCAGACAGATCAAACAGAAATGATGAACCTTTTTTGAACTGAAACATTAATTTTCTTTCTATCTGCACAGTTATTGCCAAAGCTGCTGAATATTTCACTAAAAGCAAAATATGTGGATGCTGGAATATCTGAAATAAAAACAGGAAATGCTGGAAATACTCAGCAGGTCTGGCAGCAGCTCTGGAGAGAGAAGCAGAGTTAACGCTTCAGGGCAGTGACCCTTCTTTAGAACTGGCAAATATTAGAAATGTAAAAGACTAAAAGCAAGTAAAACGGGGATGGGGCAAGAGATAAGAAAGGAGATGTTGATAGGACAAGGTCACAGAATAGCTGACCAGAAGGTCATGGACCAAAAGCAAACAATATGTGAATGATGTTTTGAAAGACAAAGCATTAGTACAGAGAGGGTGTTAATGGACTGAATGGACTAAAGTATAAACATGAACAAAAACAGTGGGTGAGCAAACTGATCAAACTGAGATGAAATAAAATAAACACAAACAAAAAAGAAAAAAATAACTAAAAATAACAGTAAAATGAGGAGCCCCATCATGTTCCGATATTATTGAATTGTTTGTGTTTATTTTATTTCAGTTTGTTCACCCACTGACTCAGCAGGATTTTAAATTCACTGCGAATTCGAAATCGTTCAACGGCTCCTCGGCCGCGCAGGCGCAGTTACAGCCTTTCCCGCGCAGGCGCACCGTTCCTCGCTTCCGGTAATCCGGGGATTCCCAGTGACGGGCAGCGCGAGCTGTTGTCTCAGTGACGGTGAGGAAAAGCTGCAGCATTGAATAGTATTAATATCGAGTAAAATAGCAGGAATATAGAGTGATATAGTATTAATACAGTTATATATTAATGTAGAGTGTTAGTACAGGTTTAGACCTGGTTGGGTTAATCTGCAATTCGTAGACAAGATGGAGAATTTCCCGGGGAGGATCAGACAGTGAATAACCCGGGAAGGATGGACCCAGTGTGATCAGACAGTGTGTAACCCGGGGAGGATGGACCCAGTGTGATCAGACAGTGTGTAACCCGGGGGAGGATGGACCCAGTGTGATCAGACAGTGTGTAACCCGGGGGAGGATGGACCCAGTGTGATCAGACAGTGTGTAACCTGGGGAGGATGGACCCAGTGTGATCAGACAGTGTGTAACCTGGGGAGGATGGACCCAGTGTGATCAGACAGTGTGTAACCCGGGGGAGGATGGACCCAGTGTGATCAGACAGTGTGTAACCTGGGGAGGATGTACCCAGTGTGATCAGACAGTGTGTAACCTGGGGAGGATGGACCCAGTGTGATCAGACAGTGTGTAACCTGGGGAGGATGGACCCAGTGTGATCAGACAGTGTGTAACCCGGGGGAGGATGGACCCAGTGTGATCAGACAGTGTGTAAGCTGGGGAGGATGGACCCAGTGTGATCAGACAGTGTGTAACCCGGGGAGGATGGACCCAGTGTGATCAGACAGTGCGTAACCCGGGGGAGGATGGACCCAGTGTGATCAGACAGTGTGTAACCCGGGGAGGATGGACCCAGTGTGATCAGACAGTGTGTAACCTGGGGAGGATGGACCCAGTGTGATCTGACAGTGTGTAACCTGGGGAGGATGGACCCAGTGTGATCAGACAGTGAATAACCCGGGGAGGATGGACCCAGTGTGATCAGACAGTGTGTAACCTGGGGAGGATGGACCCAGTGTGATCAGACAGTGTGTAACCTGGGGAGGATGGACCCAGTGTGATCAGACAGTGTGTAACCCGGGGAGGATGGACCCAGTGTGATCAGACAGTGTGTAACCCGGGGAGGATGGACCCAGTGTGATCAGACAGTGTGTAACCCGGGGAGGATGGACTCAGTGTGATCAGACAGTGTGTAACCTGGGGAGGATGGACCCAGTGTGATCAGACAGTGTGTAACCCGGGGGAGGATGGACCCAGTGTGATCAGACAGTGAATAACCCGGGGAGGATGGACCCAGTGTGATCAGACAGTGTGTAACCTGGGGAGGATGGACCCAGTGTGATCAGACAGTGTGTAACCTGGGGAGGATGGACACAGTGTGATCAGACAGTGAATAACCCGGGGAGGATGGACCCAGTGTGATCAGACAGAGTGTAACCTGGGGAGGATGGACCCAGTGTGATCAGACAGTGTGTAACCTGGGGAGGATGGACCCAGTGTGATCAGACAGTGTGTAACCCGGGGAGGATGGACCCAGTGTGATCAGACAGTGTGTAACCTGGGGAGGATGGACCCAGTGAGATCAGACAGTGTGTAACCCGGGGAGGATGGACCCAGTGTGATCAGACAGTGTGTAACCCGGGGAGGATGGACCCAGTGAGATCAGACAGTGTGTAACCCGGGGAGGATGGACCCAGTGTGATCAGACAGTGTGTAACCCGGGGAGGATGGACCCAGTGAGATCAGACAGTGAATAACCCGGGGAGGATGGACCCAGTGAGATCAGACAGTGTGTAACCCGGGGAGGATGGACCCAGTGTGATCAGACAGTGAATAACCCGGGGAGGATGGACCCAGTGAGATCAGACAGTGTGTAACCCGGGGAGGATGGACCCAGTGTGATCAGACAGTGAATAACCCGGGGAGGATGGACCCAGTGAGATCAGACAGTGTGTAACCCGGGGAGGATGGACCCAGTGTGATCAGACAGTGTGTAACCCGGGGAGGATGGACCCAGTGTGATCAGACAGTGAATAACCCGGGGAGGATGGACCCAGTGAGATCAGACAGTGTGTAACCCGGGGAGGATGGACCCAGTGTGATCAGACAGTGAATAACCCGGGGAGGATGGACCCAGTGTGATCAGACAGTGAATAACCCGGGGAGGATGGACCCAGTGAGATCAGACAGTGAATAACCCGGGGAGGATGGACCCAGTGAGATCAGACAGTGAATAACCCGGGGAGGATGGACCCAGTGAGATCAGACAGTGAATAACCCGGGGAGGATGGACCCAGTGTGATCAGACAGTGAATAACCTGGGGAGGATGGACCCAGTGTGATCAGACAGTGTGTAACCCGGGGAGGATGGACCCAGTGTGATCAGACAGTGTGTAACCCGGGGAGGATGGACCCAGTGTGATCAGACAGTGTGTAACCTGGGGAGGATGGACCCAGTGTGATCAGACAGTGTGTAACCCGGGGAGGATGGACCCAGTGAGATCAGACAGTGTGTAACCTGGGGAGGATGGACCCAGTGTGATCAGACAGTGTGTAACCTGGGGAGGATGGACCCAGTGTGATCAGACAGTGTGTAACCCGGGGGAGGATGGACCCAGTGTGATCAGACAGTGTGTAACCTGGGGAGGATGGACCCAGTGTGATCAGACAGTGTGTAACCTGGGGAGGATGGACCCAGTGTGATCAGACAGTGTGTAACCCGGGGGAGGATGGACCCAGTGTGATCAGACAGTGTGTAACCTGGGGAGGATGGACCCAGTGAGATCAGACAGTGTGTAACCCGGGGAGGATGGACCCAGTGTGATCAGACAGTGTGTAACCCGGGGAGGATGGACCCAGTGAGATCAGACAGTGTGTAACCCGGGGAGGATGGACCCAGTGTGATCAGACAGTGTGTAACCCGGGGAGGATGGACCCAGTGAGATCAGACAGTGAATAACCCGGGGAGGATGGACCCAGTGAGATCAGACAGTGTGTAACCCGGGGAGGATGGACCCAGTGTGATCAGACAGTGAATAACCCGGGGAGGATGGACCCAGTGAGATCAGACAGTGTGTAACCCGGGGAGGATGGACCCAGTGTGATCAGACAGCGAATAACCCGGGGAGGATGGACCCAGTGAGATCAGACAGTGTGTAACCCGGGGAGGATGGACCCAGTGAGATCAGACAGTGTGTAACCCGGGGAGGATGGACCCAGTGTGATCAGACAGTGAGTAACCCGGGGAGGATGGACCCAGTGTGATCAGACAGTGAATAACCCGGGGAGGATGGACCCAGTGAGATCAGACAGTGTGTAACCCGGGGAGGATGGACCCAGTGTGATCAGACAGTGAATAACCCGGGGAGGATGGACCCAGTGTGATCAGACAGTGAATAACCCGGGGAGGATGGACCCAGTGAGATCAGACAGTGAATAACCCGGGGAGGATGGACCCAGTGAGATCAGACAGTGAATAACCCGGGGAGGATGGACCCAGTGAGATCAGACAGTGAATAACCCGGGGAGGATGGACCCAGTGTGATCAGACAGTGAATAACCTGGGGAGGATGGACCCAGTGTGATCAGACAGTGTGTAACCCGGGGAGGATGGACCCAGTGTGATCAGACAGTGTGTAACCCGGGGAGGATGGACCCAGTGTGATCAGACAGTGAATACCCCGGGGAGGATGGACCCAGTGAGATCAGACAGTGTGTAACCCGGGGAGGATGGACCCAGTGTGATCAGACAGTGAATAACCCGGGGAGGATGGACCCACTGTGATCAGACAGTGAATAACCCGGGGTGGATGGACCCAGTGAGATCAGACAGTGAATAACCCGGGGAGGATGGACCCAGTGAGATCAGACAGTGAATAACCCGGGGAGGATGGACCCAGTGAGATCAGACAGTGAATAACCCGGGGAGGATGGACCCAGTGTGATCAGACAGTGAATAACCTGGGGAGGATGGACCCAGTGTGATCAGACAGTGTGTAACCCGGGGAGGATGGACCCAGTGTGATCAGACAGTGAATAACCCGGGGAGGATGGACCCAGTGTGATCAGACAGTGAATAACCCGGGGAGGATGGACCCAGTGAGATCAGACAGTGAATAACCCGGGGAGGATGGACCCAGTGTGATCAGACAGTGAATAACCCGGGGAGGATGGACCCAGTGTGATCAGACAGTGAATAACCCTGAGAGGATGGACCCAGTGAGATCAGACAGTGAATAACCCGGGGAGGATGGACCCAGTGTGATCAGACAGTGAATAACCCGGGGAGGATGGACCCAGTGAGATCAGACAGTGTGTAACCCGGGGAGGATGGACCCAGTGTGATCAGACAGTGAATAACCCGGGGAGGATGGACCCAGTGTGATCAGACAGTGTGTAACCCGGGGAGGATGGACCCAGTGAGATCAGACAGTGTGTAACCTGGGGAGGATGGACCCAGTGTGATCAGACAGTGTGTAACCTGGGGAGGACGGACCCAGTGAGATCAGACAGTGTGTAACCTGGGGAGGATGGACCCAGTGAGATCAGACAGTGTGTAACCTGGGGAGGATGGACCCAGTGTGATCAGACAGTGTGTAACCTGGGGAGGATGGACCCAGTGAGATCAGACAGTGTGTAACCTGGGGAGGATGGACCCAGTGTGATCAGACAGTGAATAACCCGGTGAGGATGAACCCAGTGTGATCAGACAGTGTGTAACCTGGGGAGGATGGACCCAGTGTGATCAGACAGTGAATAACCCGGGAGGATGGACCCAGTGAGATCAGACAGTGTGTAACCTGGGGAGGATGGACCCAGTGTGATCAGACAGTGAATAACCCGGGAGGATGGACCCAGTGAGATCAGACAGTGTGTAACCTGGGGAGGATGGACCCAGTGTGATCAGACAGTGAATAACCCGGTGAGGATGGACCCAGTGTGATCAGACAGTGTGTAACCTGGGGAGGATGGACCCAGTGAGATCAGACAGTGTTTAACCTGGGGAGGATGGACCCAGTGTGACCAGACAGTGAATAACCCGGTGAGGATGGACCCAGTGTGATCAGACAGTGTGTATCCCGTGGAGGATGGACCCAGTGTGATCAGACAGTGTGTAACCTGGGGAGGATGGACCCAGTGTGATCAGACAGTGAATAACCCGGTGAGGATGGACCCAGTGTGATCAGACAGTGTGTAACCTGGGGAGGATGGACCCAGTGTGATCAGACAGTGAATAACCCGGGAGGATGGACACAGTGAGATCAGACAGCGTGTAACCTGGGGAGGATGGACCCAGTGTGATCAGACAGTGAATAACCCGGGAGGATGGACCCAGTGTGATCAGACAGTGTGTAACCTGGGGAGGATGGACCCAGTGTGATCAGACAGTGAATAACCCGGGAGGATGGACCCAGTGAGATCAGACAGTGTGTAACCTGGGGAGGATGGACCCAGTGTGATCAGACAGTGAATAACCCGGGAGGATGGACCCAGTGAGATCAGACAGTGTGTAACCCGGGGAGGATGGACCCAGTGAGATCAGACAGTGAATAACCCGGGGAGGATGGACCCAGTGTGATCAGACAGTGTGTAACCTGGGGAGGATGGACCCAGTGTGATCAGACAGTGTGTAACCTGGGGAGGATGGACCCAGTGTGATCAGACAGTGTGTAACCTGGGGAGGATGGACCCAGTGTGATCAGACAGTGAATATCCCGGGAGGATGGACCCAGTGAGATCAGACAGTGTGTAACCCGGGGAGGATGGACCCAGTGAGATCAGACAGTGAATAACACGGGGAGGATGGACCCAGTGTGATCAGACAGTGAATAACCCGGGGAGGATGGACCCAGTGTGATCAGACATTGTGTAACCTGGGGAGGATGGACCCAGTGTGATCAGACAGTGAATAACCCGGGAGCATGGTCCCAGTGAGATCAGACAGTGTGTAACCCGGGGAGGATGGACCCAGTGTGATCAGACAGTGAATAACCCGTGGAGGATGGACCCAGTGTGATCAGACAGTGAATAACCCGGGGAGGATGGACCCAGTGTGATCAGACAGTGTGTAACCTGGGGAGGATGGACCCAGTGTGATCAGACAGTGAATAACCCGGGAGGATGAACCCAGTGAGATCAGACAGTGTGTAACCCGGGGAGGATGGACCCAGTGAGATCAGACAGTATGTAACCCGGGGAGGATGGTCCCAGTGTGATCAGACAGTGTGTAACCCGGGGAGGATGGACCCAGTGAGATCAGACAGTGTGTAACCCGGGGAGGATGGACCCAGTGAGATCAGACAGTGTGTAACCCGGGGAGGATGGACCCAGTGTGATCTGACAGTGTGTAACCCGGGGAGGATGGACCCAGTGAGATCAGACAGTGTGTAACCCGGGGAGGATGGACCCAGTGTGATCAGACAGTGTGTAACCCGGGGAGGATGGACCCAGTGTGATCAGACAGTGTGTAACCCGGGGAGGATGGACCCAGTGAGATCAGACAGTGTGTAACCTGGGGAGGATGGACCCAGTGTGATCAGACAGTGAATAACCCGGGGAGGATGGACCCAGTGAGATCAGACAGTGTGTAACCCGGGGAGGATGGACCCAGTGTGATCAGACAGTGTGTAACCCGGGGAGGATGGACACAGTGAGATCAGACAGTGTGTAACCCGGGGAGGATGGACCCAGTGAGATCAGACAGTGTGTAACCCGGGGAGGATGGACCCAGTGTGATCAGACAGTGTGTAAGCCGGGGAGGATGGACCCAGTGTGATCAGACAGTGTGTAACCCGGGGAGGATGGACCCAGTGTGATCAGACAGTGTGTAACCCGGGCAGGATGGACCCAGTGAGATCAGACAGTGTGTAACCCGGGGAGGATGGACCCAGTGTGATCAGACAGTGTGTAACCCGGGGAGGATGGACCCAGTGAGATCAGACAGTGTGTAACCCGGGGAGGATGGACCCAGTGTGATCAGACAGTGTGTAACCCGGGGAGGATGGACCCAGTGTGATCAGACAGTGTGTAACCCGGGGAGGATGGACCCAGTGTGATCAGACAGTGAATAACCCGGGGAGGATGGACCCAGTGTGATCAGACAGTGAATAACCCGGGGAGGATGGACCCAGTGTGATCAGACAGTGAATAACCCGGGGAGGATGGACCCAGTGAGATCAGACAGTGTGTAACCCGGGGAGGATGGACCCAGTGTGATCAGACAGTGTGTAACCCGGGGAGGATGGACCCAGTGTGATCAGACAGTGTGTAACCCGGGGAGGATGGACCCAGTGTGATCAGACAGTGTGTAACCCGGGGAGGATGGACCCAGTGTGATCAGACAGTGAATAACCCAGGGAGGATGGACCCAGTGTGATCAGACAGTGTGTAACCCGGGGAGGATGGACCCAGTGTGATCAGACAGTGAATAACCCGGGGAGGATGGACCCAGTGTGATCAGACAGTGTGTAACCCGGGGAGGATGGACCCAGTGTGATCAGACAGTGTGTAACCTGGGGAGGATGGACCCAGTGAGATCAGACAGTGTGTAACCCGGGGAGGATGGACCCAGTGTGATCAGACAGTGTGTAACCCGGGGAGGATGGACCCAGTGTGATCAGACACTGTGTAACCCGGGAAGGATGGACCCAGTGAGATCAGACAGTGTGTAACCCGGGGAGGATGGACCCAGTGAGATCAGACAGTGTGTAACCCGGGGAGGATGGACCCAGTGTGATCAGACAGTGTGTAACCCGGAGAGAATGGACCAAGTGAGATCAGACAGTGTGTAACCCGGGGAGGATGGACCCAGTGTGATCAGACAGTGTTTACCCCGGGGAGGATGGACCCAGTGTGATCAGACAGTGTGTAACCCGGGGAGGATGGACCCAGTGTGATCAGACAGTGTGTAACCCGGGGAGGATGGACCCAGTGTGATCAGACACTGTGTAACCCGGGGAGGATGGACCCAGTGTGATCAGACAGTGTGTAACCCGGGGAGGATGGACCCAGTGTGATCAGACAGTGTGTAACCCGGGGAGGATGGACCCAGTGAGATCAGACAGTGTGTAACCCGGGGAGGATGGACCCAGTGTGATCAGACAGTGCGTAACCCGGGGAGGATGGACCCAGTGTGATCAGACAGTGTGTAACCCGGGGAGGATGGACCCAGTGTGATCAGACACTGTGTAACCCGGGGAGGATGGACCCAGTGAGATCAGACAGTGTGTAACCCGGGGAGGATGGACCCAGTGTGATCAGACAGTGTGTAACCCGGGGAGGATGGACCCAGTGAGATCAGACAGTGTGTAACCCGGGGAGGATGGACCCAGTGTGATCAGACAGTGTGTAACCCGGGGAGGATGGACCCAGTGTGATCAGACAGTGTGTAACCCGGGGAGGATGGACCCAGTGTGATCAGACAGTGTGTAACCTGGGGAGGATGGACCCAGTGAGATCAGACAGTGTGTAACCGGGGAGGATGGACCCAGTGTGATCAGACAGTGTGTAACCCGGGGAGGATGGACCCAGTGTGATCAGACAGTGTGTAACCCGGGGAGGATGGACCCAGTGAGATCAGACAGTGTGTAACCCGGGGAGGATGGACCCAGTGAGATCAGACAGTGTGTAACCCGGGGAGGATGGACCCAGTGTGATCAGACAGTGTGTAACCCGGGGAGGATGGACCCAGTGAGATCAGACAGTGTGTAACCCGGGGAGGATGGACCCAGTGTGATCAGACAGTGTGTAACCCGGGGAGGATGGACCCAGTGTGATCAGACACTGTGTAACCCGGGGAGGATGGACCCAGTGTGATCAGACAGTGTGTAACCGGGGAGGATGGACCCAGTGAGATCAGACAGTGTGTAACCCGGGGAGGATGGACCCAGTGTGATCAGACAGTGTGTAACCCGGGGAGGATGGACCCAGTGTGATCAGACAGTGTGTAACCCGGGGAGGATGGACCCAGTGTGATCAGACACTGTGTAACCCGGGGAGGATGGACCCAGTGAGATCAGACAGTGTGTAACCCGGGGAGGATGGACCCAGTGTGATCAGACAGTGTGTAACCCGGGGAGGATGGACCCAGTGAGATCAGACAGTGTGTAACCCGGGGAGGATGGACCCAGTGTGATCAGACAGTGTGTAACCCGGGGAGGATGGACCCAGTGAGATCAGACAGTGTGTAACCCGGGGAGGATGGACCCAGTGTGATCAGACAGTGTGTAACCCGGGGAGGATGGACCCAGTGTGATCAGACAGTGTGTAACCCGGGGAGGATGGACCCAGTGTGATCAGACACTGTGTAACCCGGGGAGGATGGACCCAGTCAGATCAGACAGTGTGTAACCCGGGGAGGATGGACCCAGTGTGATCAGACAGTGTGTAACCCGGGGAGGATGGACCCAGTGAGATCAGACAGTGTGTAACCCGGGGAGGATGGACCCAGTGTGATCAGACAGTGTGTAACCCGGGGAGGATGGACCCAGTGAGATCAGACAGTGAATAACCCGGGGAGGATGGACCCAGTGAGATCAGACAGTGTGTAACCAGGGGAGGATGGACCCAGTGTGATCAGACAGTGAATAACCCGGGGAGGATGGACCCAGTGAGATCAGACAGTGTGTAACCCGGGGAGGATGGACCCAGTGTGATCAGACAGTGAATAACCCGGGGAGGATGGACCCAGTGAGATCAGACAGTGTGTAACCCGGGGAGGATGGACCCAGTGAGATCAGACAGTGTGTAACCCGGGGAGGATGGACCCAGTGTGATCAGACAGTGTGTAACCCGGGGAGGATGGACCCAGTGTGATCAGACAGTGTGTAACCCGGGGAGGATGGACCCAGTGAGATCAGACAGTGTGTAACCCGGGGAGGATGGACCCAGTGAGATCAGACAGTGTGTAACCCGGGGAGGATGGACCCAGTGTGATCAGACAGTGTGTAACCCGGGGAGGATGGACCCAGTGAGATCAGACAGTGTGTAACCCGGGGAGGATGGACCCAGTGTGATCAGACAGTGTGTAACCCGGGGAGGATGGACCCAGTGTGATCAGACACTGTGTAACCCGGGGAGGATGGACCCAGTGTGATCAGACAGTGTGTAACCGGGGAGGATGGACCCAGTGAGATCAGACAGTGTGTAACCTGGGGAGGATGGACCCAGTGTGATCAGACAGTGTGTAACCCGGGGAGGATGGACCCAGTGTGATCAGACAGTGTGTAACCCGGGGAGGATGGACCCAGTGTGATCAGACACTGTGTAACCCGGGGAGGATGGACCCAGTGAGATCAGACAGTGTGTAACCCGGGGAGGATGGACCCAGTGTGATCAGACAGTGTGTAACCCGGGGAGGATGGACCCAGTGAGATCAGACAGTGTGTAACCCGGGGAGGATGGACCCAGTGTGATCAGACAGTGTGTAACCCGGGGAGGATGGACCCAGTGAGATCAGACAGTGTGTAACCCGGGGAGGATGGACCCAGTGTGATCAGACAGTGTGTAACCCGGGGAGGATGGACCCAGTGTGATCAGACAGTGTGTAACCCGGGGAGGATGGACCCAGTGTGATCAGTCTCTGTGTAACCCGGGGAGGATGGACCCAGTGAGATCAGACAGTGTGTAACCCGGGGAGGATGGACCCAGTGTGATCAGACAGTGTGTAACCCGGGGAGGATGGACCCAGTGAGATCAGACAGTGTGTAACCCGGGGAGGATGGACCCAGTGTGATCAGACAGTGAATAACCCGGGGAGGATGGACCCAGTGAGATCAGACAGTGTGTAACCCGGGGAGGATGGACCCAGTGTGATCAGACAGTGTGTAACCCGGGGAGGATGGACCCAGTGTGATCAGACAGTGTGTAACCCGGGGAGGATGGACCCAGTGTGATCAGACAGTGTGTAACCCGGGGAGGATGGACCCAGTGTGATCAGACAGTGAATAACCCGGGGAGGATGGACCCAGTGTGATCAGACAGTGTGTAACCCGGGGAGGATGGACCCAGTGTGATCAGACAGTGAATAACCCGGGGAGGATGGACCCAGTGTGATCAGACAGTGTGTAACCCGGGGAGGATGGACCCAGTGTGATCAGACAGTGTGTAACCTGGGGAGGATGGACCCAGTGAGATCAGACAGTGTGTAACCCGGGGAGGATGGACCCAGTGTGATCAGACAGTGTGTAACCCGGGGAGGATGGACCCAGTGTGATCAGACACTGTGTAACCCGGGAAGGATGGACCCAGTGAGATCAGACAGTGTGTAACCCGGGGAGGATGGACCCAGTGAGATCAGACAGTGTGTAACCCGGGGAGGATGGACCCAGTGTGATCAGACAGTGTGTAACCCGGAGAGAATGGACCAAGTGAGATCAGACAGTGTGTAACCCGGGGAGGATGGACCCAGTGTGATCAGACAGTGTTTACCCCGGGGAGGATGGACCCAGTGTGATCAGACAGTGTGTAACCCGGGGAGGATGGACCCAGTGTGATCAGACAGTGTGTAACCCGGGGAGGATGGACCCAGTGTGATCAGACACTGTGTAACCCGGGGAGGATGGACCCAGTGTGATCAGACAGTGTGTAACCCGGGGAGGATGGACCCAGTGTGATCAGACAGTGTGTAACCCGGGGAGGATGGACCCAGTGAGATCAGACAGTGTGTAACCCGGGGAGGATGGACCCAGTGTGATCAGACAGTGCGTAACCCGGGGAGGATGGACCCAGTGTGATCAGACAGTGTGTAACCCGGGGAGGATGGACCCAGTGTGATCAGACACTGTGTAACCCGGGGAGGATGGACCCAGTGAGATCAGACAGTGTGTAACCCGGGGAGGATGGACCCAGTGTGATCAGACAGTGTGTAACCCGGGGAGGATGGACCCAGTGAGATCAGACAGTGTGTAACCCGGGGAGGATGGACCCAGTGTGATCAGACAGTGTGTAACCCGGGGAGGATGGACCCAGTGTGATCAGACAGTGTGTAACCCGGGGAGGATGGACCCAGTGTGATCAGACAGTGTGTAACCTGGGGAGGATGGACCCAGTGAGATCAGACAGTGTGTAACCGGGGAGGATGGACCCAGTGTGATCAGACAGTGTGTAACCCGGGGAGGATGGACCCAGTGTGATCAGACAGTGTGTAACCCGGGGAGGATGGACCCAGTGAGATCAGACAGTGTGTAACCCGGGGAGGATGGACCCAGTGAGATCAGACAGTGTGTAACCCGGGGAGGATGGACCCAGTGTGATCAGACAGTGTGTAACCCGGGGAGGATGGACCCAGTGAGATCAGACAGTGTGTAACCCGGGGAGGATGGACCCAGTGTGATCAGACAGTGTGTAACCCGGGGAGGATGGACCCAGTGTGATCAGACACTGTGTAACCCGGGGAGGATGGACCCAGTGTGATCAGACAGTGTGTAACCGGGGAGGATGGACCCAGTGAGATCAGACAGTGTGTAACCCGGGGAGGATGGACCCAGTGTGATCAGACAGTGTGTAACCCGGGGAGGATGGACCCAGTGTGATCAGACAGTGTGTAACCCGGGGAGGATGGACCCAGTGTGATCAGACACTGTGTAACCCGGGGAGGATGGACCCAGTGAGATCAGACAGTGTGTAACCCGGGGAGGATGGACCCAGTGTGATCAGACAGTGTGTAACCCGGGGAGGATGGACCCAGTGAGATCAGACAGTGTGTAACCCGGGGAGGATGGACCCAGTGTGATCAGACAGTGTGTAACCCGGGGAGGATGGACCCAGTGAGATCAGACAGTGTGTAACCCGGGGAGGATGGACCCAGTGTGATCAGACAGTGTGTAACCCGGGGAGGATGGACCCAGTGTGATCAGACAGTGTGTAACCCGGGGAGGATGGACCCAGTGTGATCAGACACTGTGTAACCCGGGGAGGATGGACCCAGTCAGATCAGACAGTGTGTAACCCGGGGAGGATGGACCCAGTGTGATCAGACAGTGTGTAACCCGGGGAGGATGGACCCAGTGAGATCAGACAGTGTGTAACCCGGGGAGGATGGACCCAGTGTGATCAGACAGTGTGTAACCCGGGGAGGATGGACCCAGTGAGATCAGACAGTGAATAACCCGGGGAGGATGGACCCAGTGAGATCAGACAGTGTGTAACCAGGGGAGGATGGACCCAGTGTGATCAGACAGTGAATAACCCGGGGAGGATGGACCCAGTGAGATCAGACAGTGTGTAACCCGGGGAGGATGGACCCAGTGTGATCAGACAGTGAATAACCCGGGGAGGATGGACCCAGTGAGATCAGACAGTGTGTAACCCGGGGAGGATGGACCCAGTGAGATCAGACAGTGTGTAACCCGGGGAGGATGGACCCAGTGTGATCAGACAGTGTGTAACCCGGGGAGGATGGACCCAGTGTGATCAGACAGTGTGTAACCCGGGGAGGATGGACCCAGTGAGATCAGACAGTGTGTAACCCGGGGAGGATGGACCCAGTGAGATCAGACAGTGTGTAACCCGGGGAGGATGGACCCAGTGTGATCAGACAGTGTGTAACCCGGGGAGGATGGACCCAGTGAGATCAGACAGTGTGTAACCCGGGGAGGATGGACCCAGTGTGATCAGACAGTGTGTAACCCGGGGAGGATGGACCCAGTGTGATCAGACACTGTGTAACCCGGGGAGGATGGACCCAGTGTGATCAGACAGTGTGTAACCGGGGAGGATGGACCCAGTGAGATCAGACAGTGTGTAACCTGGGGAGGATGGACCCAGTGTGATCAGACAGTGTGTAACCCGGGGAGGATGGACCCAGTGTGATCAGACAGTGTGTAACCCGGGGAGGATGGACCCAGTGTGATCAGACACTGTGTAACCCGGGGAGGATGGACCCAGTGAGATCAGACAGTGTGTAACCCGGGGAGGATGGACCCAGTGTGATCAGACAGTGTGTAACCCGGGGAGGATGGACCCAGTGAGATCAGACAGTGTGTAACCCGGGGAGGATGGACCCAGTGTGATCAGACAGTGTGTAACCCGGGGAGGATGGACCCAGTGAGATCAGACAGTGTGTAACCCGGGGAGGATGGACCCAGTGTGATCAGACAGTGTGTAACCCGGGGAGGATGGACCCAGTGTGATCAGACAGTGTGTAACCCGGGGAGGATGGACCCAGTGTGATCAGTCTCTGTGTAACCCGGGGAGGATGGACCCAGTGAGATCAGACAGTGTGTAACCCGGGGAGGATGGACCCAGTGTGATCAGACAGTGTGTAACCCGGGGAGGATGGACCCAGTGAGATCAGACAGTGTGTAACCCGGGGAGGATGGACCCAGTGTGATCAGACAGTGCGTAACCCGGGGAGGATGGACCCAGTGAGATCAGACAGTGAATAACCCGGGGAGGATGGACCCAGTGAGATCAGACAGTGTGTAACCCGGGGAGGATGGACCCAGTGTGATCAGACAGTGAATAACCCTGGGAGGATGGACCCAGTGAGATCAGACAGTGTGTAACCCGGGGAGGATGGACCCAGTGTGATCAGACAGTGAATAACCCGGGGAGGATGGACCCAGTGAGATCAGACAGTGTGTAACCCGGGGAGGATGGACCCTGTGAGATCAGACAGTGTGTAACCCGGGGAGGATGGACCCAGTGTGATCAGACAGTGTGTAACCCGTGGAGGATGGACCCAGTGTGATCAGACAGTGAATAACCCGGGGAGGATGGACCCAGTGAGATCAGACAGTGTGTAACCCGGGGAGGATGGACCCAGTGTGATCAGACAGTGAATAACCCGGGGAGGATGGACCCAGTGTGATCAGACAGTGAATAACCCGGGGAGGATGGACCCAGTGAGATCAGACAGTGAATAAACCGTGGAGGATGGACCCAGTGAGATCAGACAGTGAATAACCCGGGGATGATGGACCCAGTGAGATCAGACAGTGAATAACCCGGGGAGGATGGACCCAGTGTGATCAGACAGTGAATAACCCGGGGAGGATGGACCCAGTGAGATCAGACAGTGTGTAACCCGGGGAGGATGGACCCAGTGTGATCAGACAGTGAATAACCCGGGGAGGATGGACCCAGTGAGATCAGACAGTGTGTAACCCGGGGAGGATGGACCCAGTGTGATCAGACAGTGAATAACCCGGGGAGGATGGACCCAGTGAGATCAGACAGTGTGTAACCCGGGGAGGATGGACCCTGTGAGATCAGACAGTGTGTAACCCGGGGAGGATGGACCCAGTGTGATCAGACAGTGTGTAACCCGGGGAGGATGGACCCAGTGTGATCAGACAGTGAATAACCCGGGGAGGATGGACCCAGTGAGATCAGACAGTGTGTAACCCGGGAAGGATGGACCCAGTGTGATCAGACAGTGAATAACCCGGGGAGGATGGACCCAGTGTGATCAGACAGTGAATAACCCGGGGAGGATGGACCCAGTGAGATCAGACAGTGAATAAACCGGGGAGGATGGACCCAGTGAGATCAGACAGTGAATAACCCGGGGATGATGGACCCAGTGAGATCAGACAGTGAATAACCCGGGGAGGATGGACCCAGTGTGATCAGACAGTGAATAACCTGGGGAGGATGGACCCAGTGTGATCAGACAGTGTGTAACCCGGGGAGGATGGACCCAGTGTGATCAGACAGTGTGTAACCCGGGGAGGATGGACCCAGTGTGATCAGACAGTGAATAACCCGGGGAGGATGGACCCCGTGAGATCAGACAGTGTGTAACCCGGGGAGGATGGACCCAGTGTGATCAGACAGTGAATAACCCGGGGAGGATGGACCCAGTGTGATCAGACAGTGAATAACCCGGGGAGGATGGACCCAGTGAGATCAGACAGTGAATAACCCGGGGAGGATGGACCCAGTGAGATCAGACAGTGAATAACACGGGGAGGATGGACCCAGTGTGATCAGACAGTGAATAACCTGGGGAGGATGGACCCAGTGTGATCAGACAGTGTGTAACCCGGGGAGGATGGACCCAGTGTGATCAGACAGTGAATAACCCGGGGAGGATGGACCCAGTGTGATCAGACAGTGAATAACCCGGGGAGGATGGACCCAGTGAGATAAGACAGTGAATAACCCGGGGAGGATGGACCCAGTGTGATCAGACAGTGAATAACCCGGGGAGGATGGACCCAGTGTGATCAGACAGTGAATAACCCGGAGAGGATGGACCCAGTGAGATCAGACAGTGAATAACCCGGGGAGGATGGACCCAGTGTGATCAGACAGTGAATAACCCGGGGAGGATGGACCCAGTGAGATCAAACAGTGTGTAACCCGGGGAGGATGGACCCAGTGTGATCAGACAGTGAATAACCCGGGGAGGATGGACCCAGTGTGATCAGATAGTGAATAACCCGGGGAGGATGGACCCAGTGAGATCAGACAGTGTGTAACCCGGGGAGGATGGACCCAGTGTGATCAGACAGTGTGTAACCCGGGGAGGATGGACCCAGTGTGATCAGCCAGTGAATAACCCGGGGAGGATTGACCCAGTGTTATCAGATAGTGAATAACCCGGGGAGGATGGACCCAGTGAGATCAGACAGTGTGTAACCCGGGGAGGATGGACCCAGTGTGATCAGACATTGAATATCCCGGGGAGGATGGACCCAGTGTGATCAGACAGTGAATAACCCGGGGAGGATGGACCCAGTGAGATCAGACAGTGTGTAACCCGGGGAGGATGGACCCAGTGAGATCAGACAGTGTGTAACCCGGGGAGGATGGACCCAGTGTGATCAGACAGTGTGTAACCCGGGGAGGATGGACCCAGTGTGATCAGACAGTGTGTAACCCGGAGAGGATGGACCCAGTGTGATCAGACAGTGTGTAACCCGGGGAGGATGGACCCAGTGAGATCAGACAGTGTGGAACCCGGGGAGGATGGACCCAGTGTGATCAGACAGTGTGTAACCCGGGGAGGATGGACCCAGTGTGATCAGACAGTGTGTAACCCGGGGAGGATGGACCCAGTGTGATCAGACACTGTGTAACCCGGGGAGGATGGACCCAGTGAGATCAGACAGTGTGTAACCCGGGGAGGATGGACCCAGTGTGATCAGACAGTGTGTAACCCGGGGAGGATGGACCCAGTGAGATCAGACAGTGTGTAACCCGGGGAGGATGGACCCAGTGTGATCAGACAGTGTGTAACCCGGGGAGGATGGACCCAGTGAGATCAGACAGTGAATAACCCGGGGAGGATGGACCCAGTGAGATCAGACAGTGTGTAACCCGGGGAGGATGGACCCAGTGTGATCAGACAGTGAATAACCCGGGGAGGATGGACCCAGTGAGATCAGACAGTGTGTAACCCGGGGAGGATGGACCCAGTGTGATCAGACAGTGAATAACCCGGGGAGGATGGACCCAGTGAGATCAGACAGTGTGTAACCCGGGGAGGATGGACCCTGTGAGATCAGACAGTGTGTAACCCGGGGAGGATGGACCCAGTGTGATCAGACAGTGTGTAACCCGGGGAGGATGGACCCAGTGTGATCAGACAGTGAATAACCCGGGGAGGATGGACCCAGTGAGATCAGACAGTGTGTAACCCGGGGAGGATGGACCCAGTGTGATCAGACAGTGAATAACCCGGGGAGGATGGACCCAGTGTGATCAGACAGTGCATAACCCGGGGAGGATGGACCCAGTGAGATCAGACAGTGAATAAACCGGGGAGGATGGACCCAGTGAGATCAGACAGTGAATAACCCGGGGAGGATGGACCCAGTGAGATCAGACAGTGAATAACCCGGGGAGGATGGACCCAGTGTGATCAGACAGTGAATAACCTGGGGAGGATGGACCCAGTGTGATCAGACAGTGTGTAACCCGGGGAGGATGGACCCAGTGTGATCAGACAGTGTGTAACCCGGGGAGGATGGACCCAGTGTGATCAGACAGTGAATAACCCGGGGAGGATGGACCCAGTGAGATCAGAGAGTGTGTAACCCGGGGAGGATGGACCCAGTGTGATCAGACAGTGAATAACCCGGGGAGGATGGACCCAGTGTGATCAGACAGTGAATAACCCGGGGAGGATGGACCCAGTGAGATCAGACAGTGAATAACCCGGGGAGGATGGACCCAGTGAGATCAGACAGTGAATAACCCGGGGAGGATGGACCCAGTGTGATCAGACAGTGAATAACCTGGGGAGGATGGACCCAGTGTGATCAGACAGTGTGTAACCCGGGGAGGATGGACCCAGTGTGATCAGACAGTGAATAACCCGGGGAGGATGGACCCAGTGTGATCAGACAGTGAATAACCCGGGGAGGATGGACCCAGTGAGATAAGACAGTGAATAACCCGGGGAGGATGGACCCAGTGTGATCAGACAGTGAATAACCCGGGGAGGATGGACCCAGTGTGATCAGACAGTGAATAACCCGGAGAGGATGGACCCAGTGAGATCAGACAGTGAATAACCCGGGGAGGATGGACCCAGTGTGATCAGACAGTGAATAACCCGGGGAGGATGGACCCAGTGAGATCAGACAGTGTGTAACCCGGGGAGGATGGACCCAGTGTGATCAGACAGTGAATAACCCAGGGAGGATGGACCCAGTGTGATCAGATAGTGAATAACCCGGGGAGGATGGACCCAGTGAGATCAGACAGTGTGTAACCCGGGGAGGATGGACCCAGTGTGATCAGACAGTGTGTAACCCGGGGAGGATGGACCCAGTGTGATCAGACAGTGAATAACCCGGGGAGGATTGACCCAGTGTGATCAGATAGTGAATATCCCGGGGAGGATGGACCCAGTGAGATCAGACAGTGTGTAACCCGGGGAGGATGGACCCAGTGTGATCAGACATTGAATAACCCGGGGAGGATGGGCCCAGTGTGATCAGACAGTGAATAACCCGGGGAGGATGGACCCAGTGTGATCAGACAGTGTGTAACCCGGGGAGGATGGACCCAGTGTGATCAGACAGTGAATAACCCGGGGAGGATGGACCCAGTGAGATCAGACAGTGTGTAACCTGGGGAGGATGGACCCAGTGTGATCAGACAGTGTGTAACCCGGGGAGGATGGACCCAGTGTGATCAGACAGTGAATAACCCGGGGAGGATGGACCCAGTGTGATCAGACAGTGTGTAACCCGGGGGAGGATGGACCCAGTGTGATCAGACAGTGTGTAACCTGGGGAGGATGGACCCAGTGTGATCAGACAGTGAATAACCCGGGGAGGATGGACCCAGTGAGATCAGACAGTGTGTAACCCGGGGAGGATTGACCCAGTGTGATCAGATAGTCAATAACCCGGGGAGGATGGACCCAGTGTGATCAGACAGTGTGTAACCCGTGGAGGATGGACCCAGTGTGATCAGACAGTGTGTAACCTGGGGAGGATGGACCCAGTGAGATCAGACAGTGTGTAACCTGGGGAGGATGGACCCAGTGAGATCAGACAGTGTGTAACCTGGGGAGGATGGACCCAGTGTGATCAGACAGTGTGTAACCCGGGGAGGATGGACCCAGTGTGATCAGACAGTGTGTAACCTGGGGAGGATGGACCCAGTGAGATCAGACAGTGTGTAACCCGGGGAGGATGGACCCAGTGAGATCAGACAGTGTGTAACCTGGGGAGGATGGACCCAGTGAGATCAGACAGTGTGTAACCCGGGGGAGGATGGACCCAGTGTGATCAGACAGTGTGTAACCCGGGGAGGATGGACCCAGTGTGATCAGACAGTGTGTAACCCGGGGGAGGATGGACCCAGTGTGATCAGACTGTGTGTATGCCGGGGAGGATGGACCCAGTGTGATCAGACAGTGTGTAACCTGGGGAGGATGGACCCAGTGAGATCAGACAGTGTGTAACCTGGGGAGGATGGACCCAGTGAGATCAGACAGTGTGTAACCTGGGGAGGATGGACCCAGTGAGATCAGACAGTGTGTAACCCGGGGGAGGATGGGCCCAGTGTGATCAGACAGTGTGTAACCCGGGGAGGATGGACCCAGTGTGATCAGACAGTGTGTAACCTGGGGAGGATGGACCCAGTGAGATCAGACAGTGTGGAACCCGGTGAGGATGGACCCAGTGAGATCAGACAGTGTGTAACCCGGGGGAGGATGGACCCAGTGTGATCAGACAGTGTGTAACCCGGGGAGGATGGACCCAGTGTGATCAGACAGTGTGTAACCTGGGGAGGATGGACCCAGTGAGATCAGACAGTGTGTAACCTGGGGAGGATGGACCCAGTGAGATCAGACAGTGTGTAACCTGGGGAGGATGGACCCAGTGAGATCAGACAGTGTGTAACCCGGGGGAGGATGGACCCAGTGTGATCAGACAGTGTGTAACCCGGGGAGGATGGACCCAGTGTGATCAGACAGTGTGTAACCTGGGGAGGATGGACCCAGTGAGATCAGACAGTGTGTAACCCGGGGGAGGATGGACCCAGTGTGATCAGACAGTGTGTAACCTGGGGAGGATGGACCCAGTGAGATCAGACAGTGTGTAACCCGGGGGAGGATGGACCCAGTGTGATCAGACAGTGTGTAACCCGGGGAGGATGGACCCAGTGTGATCAGACAGTGTGTAACCCGGGGAGGATGGACCCAGTGAGATCAGACAGTGTGTAACCCGGGGAGGATGGACCCAGTGTGATCAGACAGTGTGTAACCTGGGGAGGATGGACCCAGTGAGATCAGACAGTGTGTAACCCGGGGGAGGATGGACCCAGTGTGATCAGACAGTGTTTAACCTGGGGAGGATGGACCCAGTGAGATCAGACAGTGTGTAACCCGGGGAGGATGGACCCAGTGTGATCAGACAGTGTGTAACCCTGGGAGGATGGACCCAGTGTGATCAGACAGTGTGTAACCCGGGGAGGATGGACCCAGTGAGATCAGACAGTGTGTAACCCGGGGAGGATGGAGCCAGTGTGATCAGACAGTGTGTAACCCGGGGAGGATGGACCCAGTGTGATCAGACAGTGAATAACCCGGGGAGGATGGACCCAGTGTGATCAGACAGTGTGTAACCTGGGGAGGATGGACCCAGTGAGATCAGACAGTGTGTAACCCGGGGGAGGATGGAACCAGTGTGATCAGACAGTGTGTAACCCGTGGAGGATGGACCCAGTGTGATCAGACTGTGTGTAACCCGGGGAGGATGGACCCAGTGAGATCAGACAGTGTGTAACCCGGGGAGGATGGACCCAGTGTGATCAGACAGTGTGTAACCCGGGGAGGATGGACCCAGTGAGATCAGACAGTGTGTAACCCGGGGAGGATGGACCCAGTGTGATCAGACAGTGTGTAACCCGGGGAGGATGGACCCAGTGAGATCAGACATTGTGTAACCTGGGGAGGATGGACCCAGTGTGATCAGACAGTGTGTAACCCGGGGAGGATGGACCCAGTGTGATCAGACAGTGTGTAACCTGGGGAGGATGGACCCAGTGAGATCAGACAGTGTGTAACCTGGGGAGGATGGACCCAGTGAGATCAGACAGTGTGTAACCCGGGGAGGATGGACCCAGTGAGATCAGACGGTGTGTAACCCGGGGAGGATGGACCCAGTGTGATCAGACAGAGTGTAACCCGGGGAGGATGGACCCAGTGTGATCAGACAGTGTGTAACCCGGGGAGGATGGACCCAGTGTGATCAGACAGTGTGTAACCTGGGGAGGATGGACCCAGTGAGATCAGACAGTGTGTAACCCGGGGAGGATGGACCCAGTGTGATCAGACAGTGTGTAACCCGGGGAGGATGGACCCAGTGTGATCAGACAGTGTGTAACCTGGGGAGGATGGACCCAGTGAGATCAGACAGTGTGTAACCCGGGGAGGATGGACCCAGTGTGATCAGACAGTGTGTAACCTGGGGAGGATGGACCCAGTGTGATCAGACAGTGTGTAACCCGGGGAGGATGGACCCAGTGTGATCAGACAGTGTGTAACCCGGGGAGGATGGACCCAGTGTGATCAGACAGTGAATAACCCGGGGAGCATGGACCCAGTGTGATCAGACAGTGAATAACCCGGGGAGGATGGACCCAGTGTGATCAGACAGTGTGTAACCCGGGGAGGATGGACCCAGTGTGATCAGACAGTGTGTAACCCGGGGAGGATGGACCAAGTGTGATCAGACAGTGTGTAACCAGGGGAGGATGGACCCAGTGTGATCAGACAGTGTGTAACCCGGGGAGGATGGACCCAGTGTGATCAGACAGTGTGTAAACCGGGGAGGATGGACCCAGTGTGATCAGACAGTGAATAACCCGGGGAGCATGGACCCAGTGTGATCAGACAGTGAATAACCCGGGGAGGATGGACCCAGTGTGATCAGACAGTGTGTAACCCGGGGAGGATGGACCCAGTGAGATCAGACAGTGTGTAACCCGGGGAGGATGGACCCAGTGTGATCAGACAGTGTGTAACCCGGGGAGGACGGACCCAGTGTGATCAGACAGTGTGTAACCCGGGGAGGATGGACCCAGTGTGATCAGACAGTGTGTAACCCGGAGAGGACGGTCCCAGTGAGATCAGACAGTGAATAACCCGGGGAGGATGGACCCAGTGAGATCAGATAGTGTGTAACCCGGGGAGGATGGACCCAGTGTGATCAGACAGTGTGTAACCCGGGGAGGATGGACCCAGTGTGATCAGACAGTGTGTAACCCGGGGAGGATGGACCCAGTGAGATCAGACATTGTGTAACCCGGGGAGGATGGACCCAATGTGATCAGACATTGTGTAACCCGGGGAGGATGGACCCAGTGAGATCAGACATTGTGTAACCCGGGGAGGATGGACCCAGTGTGATCAGACATTGTGTAACCCGGGGAGGATGGACCCAGTGAGATCAGACATTGTGTAACCCGGGGAGGATGGACCCAGTGAGATCAGACATTGTGTAACCCGGGGAGGATGGACCCAGTGTGATCAGACAGTGTGTAACCCGGGGAGGATGGACCCAGTGAGATCAGACATAGTGTAACCCGGGGAGGATGGACCCAGTGAGATCAGACAGTGTGTAACCCGGGGAGGATGGACCCAGTGTGATCAGACTGTGTGTAACCCGGGGAGGATGGACCCAGTGAGACCAGACAGTGAGTAACCCGGGGAGGATGGACCCAGTGTGATCAGACAGTGTGTAACCCGGGGAGGATGGACCCAGTGTGATCAGACAGTGTGTAACCCGGGGGAGGATGGACCCAGTGTGATCAGACAGTGTGTAACCCGGGGGAGGATGGACCCAGTGTGATCAGACAGTGTGTAACCCGGGGAGGATGGACCCAGTGTGATCAGACAGTGTGTAACCCGGGGAGGATGGACCCAGTGAGATCAGACAGTGTGTAACCCGGGGAGGATGGACCCAGTGTGATCAGACAGTGTGTAACCTGGGGAGGATGGACCCAGTGAGATCAGACAGTGTGTAACCCGGGGGAGGATGGACCCAGTGTGATCAGACAGTGTTTAACCTGGGGAGGATGGACCCAGTGAGATCAGACAGTGTGTAACCCGGGGAGGATGGACCCAGTGTGATCAGACAGTGTGTAACCCTGGGAGGATGGACCCAGTGTGATCAGACAGTGTGTAACCCGGGGAGGATGGACCCAGTGAGATCAGACAGTGTGTAACCCGGGGAGGATGGAGCCAGTGTGATCAGACAGTGTGTAACCCGGGGAGGATGGACCCAGTGTGATCAGACAGTGAATAACCCGGGGAGGATGGACCCAGTGTGATCAGACAGTGTGTAACCTGGGGAGGATGGACCCAGTGAGATCAGACAGTGTGTAACCCGGGGGAGGATGGAACCAGTGTGATCAGACAGTGTGTAACCCGTGGAGGATGGACCCAGTGTGATCAGACTGTGTGTAACCCGGGGAGGATGGACCCAGTGAGATCAGACAGTGTGTAACCCGGGGAGGATGGACCCAGTGTGATCAGACAGTGTGTAACCCGGGGAGGATGGACCCAGTGAGATCAGACAGTGTGTAACCCGGGGAGGATGGACCCAGTGTGATCAGACAGTGTGTAACCCGGGGAGGATGGACCCAGTGAGATCAGACATTGTGTAACCTGGGGAGGATGGACCCAGTGTGATCAGACAGTGTGTAACCCGGGGAGGATGGACCCAGTGTGATCAGACAGTGTGTAACCTGGGGAGGATGGACCCAGTGAGATCAGACAGTGTGTAACCTGGGGAGGATGGACCCAGGGAGATCAGACAGTGTGTAACCCGGGGAGGATGGACCCAGTGAGATCAGACGGTGTGTAACCCGGGGAGGATGGACCCAGTGTGATCAGACAGAGTGTAACCCGGGGAGGATGGACCCAGTGTGATCAGACAGTGTGTAACCCGGGGAGGATGGACCCAGTGTGATCAGACAGTGTGTAACCTGGGGAGGATGGACCCAGTGAGATCAGACAGTGTGTAACCCGGGGAGGATGGACCCAGTGTGATCAGACAGTGTGTAACCCGGGGAGGATGGACCCAGTGTGATCAGACAGTGTGTAACCTGGGGAGGATGGACCCAGTGAGATCAGACAGTGTGTAACCCGGGGAGGATGGACCCAGTGTGATCAGACAGTGTGTAACCTGGGGAGGATGGACCCAGTGTGATCAGACAGTGTGTAACCCGGGGAGGATGGACCCAGTGTGATCAGACAGTGTGTAACCCGGGGAGGATGGACCCAGTGTGATCAGACAGTGAATAACCCGGGGAGCATGGACCCAGTGTGATCAGACAGTGAATAACCCGGGGAGGATGGACCCAGTGTGATCAGACAGTGTGTAACCCGGGGAGGATGGACCCAGTGTGATCAGACAGTGTGTAACCCGGGGAGGATGGACCAAGTGTGATCAGACAGTGTGTAACCAGGGGAGGATGGACCCAGTGTGATCAGACAGTGTGTAACCCGGGGAGGATGGACCCAGTGTGATCAGACAGTGTGTAAACCGGGGAGGATGGACCCAGTGTGATCAGACAGTGAATAACCCGGGGAGCATGGACCCAGTGTGATCAGACAGTGAATAACCCGGGGAGGATGGACCCAGTGTGATCAGACAGTGTGTAACCCGGGGAGGATGGACCCAGTGAGATCAGACAGTGTGTAACCCGGGGAGGATGGACCCAGTGTGATCAGACAGTGTGTAACCCGGGGAGGATGGACCCAGTGTGATCAGACAGTGTGTAACCCGGGGAGGATGGACCCAGTGAGATCAGACATTGTGTAACCCGGGGAGGATGGACCCAATGTGATCAGACATTGTGTAACCCGGGGAGGATGGACCCAGTGAGATCAGACATTGTGTAACCCGGGGAGGATGGACCCAGTGTGATCAGACATTGTGTAACCCGGGGAGGATGGACCCAGTGAGATCAGACATTGTGTAACCCGGGGAGGATGGACCCAGTGAGATCAGACATTGTGTAACCCGGGGAGGATGGACCCAGTGTGATCAGACAGTGTGTAACCCGGGGAGGATGGACCCAGTGAGATCAGACATAGTGTAACCCGGGGAGGATGGACCCAGTGAGATCAGACAGTGTGTAACCCGGGGAGGATGGACCCAGTGTGATCAGACTGTGTGTAACCCGGGGAGGATGGACCCAGTGAGACCAGACAGTGAGTAACCCGGGGAGGATGGACCCAGTGTGATCAGACAGTGTGTAACCCGGGGAGGATGGACCCAGTGTGATCAGACAGTGTGTAACCCGGGGGAGGATGGACCCAGTGTGATCAGACAGTGTGTAACCCGGGGGAGGATGGACCCAGTGTGATCAGACAGTGTGTAACCCGGGGAGGATGGACCCAGTGAGATCAGACATTGTGTAACCCGGGGAGGATGGACCCAGTGTGATCAGACAGTGTGTAACCCGGGGAGGATGGACCCAGTGAGATCAGACATAGTGTAACCCGGGGAGGATGGACCCAGTGAGATCAGACAGTGTGTAACCCGGGGAGGATGGACCCAGTGTGATCAGACTGTGTGTAACCCGGGGAGGATGGACCCAGTGAGACCAGACAGTGAGTAACCCGGGGAGGATGGACCCAGTGTGATCAGACAGTGTGTAACCCGGGGAGGATGGACCCAGTGTGATCAGACAGTGTGTAACCCGGGGGAGGATGGACCCAGTGTGATCAGACAGTGTGTAACCCGGGGAGGATGGACCCAGTGAGATCAGATAGTGTGTAACCCGGGGAGGATGGACCCAGTGAGATCAGATAGTGTGTAACCCGGGGAGGATGGACCCAGTGAGATCAGAGAGTGTGTAACCCGGGGAGGATGGACCCAGTGTGATCAGACAGTGTGTCACCCGGGGAGGATGGACCCAGTGTGATCAGACAGTGTGTAACCCGGGGAGGATGGACCCAGTGAGATCAGACATTGTGTAACCCGGGGAGGATGGACCCAATGTGATCAGACATTGTGTAACCCGGGGAGGATGGACCCAGTGAGATCAGACATTGTGTAACCCGGGGAGGATGGACCCAGTGTGATCAGACATTGTGTAACCCGGGGAGGATGGACCCAGTGAGATCAGACATTGTGTAACCCGGGGAGGATGGACCCAGTGAGATCAGACATTGTGTAACCCGGGGAGGATGGACCCAGTGTGATCAGACAGTGTGTAACCCGGGGAGGATGGACCCAGTGAGATCAGACATTGTGTAACCCGGGGAGGATGGACCCAGTGAGATCAGACAGTGTGTAACCCGGGGAGGATGGACCCAGTGTGATCAGACTGTGTGTAACCCGGGGAGGATGGACCCAGTGAGATCAGACAGTGAGTAACCCGGGGAGGATGGACCCAGTGTGATCAGACAGTGTGTAACCCGGGGAGGATGGACCCAGTGTGATCAGACTGTGTGTAACCCGGGGGAGGATGGACCCAGTGAGATCAGACAGTGAATAACCCGGGGAGGATGGACCCAGTGTGATCAGACTGTGTGTAACCCGGGGGAGGATGGACCCAGTGAGATCAGACAGTGAATAACCCGGGGAGGATGGACCCAGTGAGATCAGACAGTGTGTAACCCGGGGAGGATGGACCCAGTGAGATCAGACAGTGAATAACCCGGGGAGGATGGACCCAGTGTGATCAGACAGTGTGCAACCTGGGGAGGATGGACCCAGTGAGATCAGACAGTGTGTAACCCGGGGAGGATGGACCCAGTGAGATCAGACAGTGTGTAACCCGGGGAGGATGGACCCAGTGTGATCAGACAGTGTGCAACCTGGGGAGGATGGACCCAGTGAGATCAGACAGTGAATAACCCGGGGAGGATGGACCCAGTGTGATCAGACAGTGTGTAACCCGGGGAGGATGGACCCAGTGAGATCAGACAGTGTGTAACCCGGGGAGGATGGAGCCAGTGTGATCAGACAGTGTGCAACCTGGGGAGGATGGACCCAGTGAGATCAGACAGTGAATAACCCGGGGAGGATGGACCCAGTGTGATCAGACAGTGTGCAACCCGGGGAGGATGGACCCAGTGAGATCAGACAGTGTGTAACCCGGGGAGGATGGACCCAGTGAGATCAGACAGTGTGCAACCCGGGGAGGATGGACCCAGTGAGATCAGACAGTGTGTAACCCGGGGAGGATGGACCCAGTGAGATCAGACAGTGTGTAACCCGGGGAGGATGGACCCAGTGAGATCAGACAGTGTGTAACCCGGGGAGGATGGACCCAGTGAGATCAGACAGTGTGTAACCCGGGGAAGATGGACCCAGTGAGATCAGACAGTGTGTAACCCGGGGAGGATGGACCCAGTGTGATCAGACAGTGTGTCACCCGGGGAGGATGGACCCAGTGAGATCAGACAGTGAATAACCCGGGGAGGATGGACCTAGTGTGATCAGACAGTGTGTAACCCGGGGAGGATGGACCCAGTGTGATCAGACAGTGAATAACCCGGGGAGGATGGACCCTGTGTGATCAGACAGTGTGTAACCGGGGGAGGATGGACCCAGTGTGATCAGACATTGTGTAACCCGGGGAGGATGGACCCAGTGTGATCAGACAGTGTGTAACCCGGGGAGGATGGACCCAGTGTGATCAGACAGTGTGTAACCCGGGGAGGATGGACCCAGTGTGATCAGACATTGTGTAACCTGGGGAGGATGGACCCAGTGAGATCAGATAGTGTGTAACCGTGGAGGATGGACCCAGTGTGATCAGACAGTGTGTAACCCGGGGAGGATGGACCCAGTGTGATCAGACATTGTGTAACCCGGTGAGGATGGACCCAGTGTGATCAGACAGTGTGTAACCCGGGGAGGATGGACCCAGTGTGATCAGACAGTGAATAACCCGGGGAGGATGGACCCAGTGAGATCAGACAGTGTGTAACCCGGGGAGGATGGACGCAGTGTGATCAGACAGTGTGTAACCCGGGGAGGATGGACCCAGTGAGTTCAGACATTGTGTATCCCGGGGAGGATAGACCCAGTGAGATCTGACAGTGTGTAACCCAGGGAGGATGGTCCCAGTGAGATCAGGCAGTGTGTAACCCGGGGAGGATGGACCCAGTGTGATCAGACAGTGAATAACCCGGGGGAGGATGGACCCAGTGTGATCAGACAGTGAATAACCCGGGGGAGTATGGACCCAGTGTGATCAGACAGTGAATAACCCGGGGGAGGATGGACCCAGTGTGATCAGACAGTGTGTAACCCGGGGAGGATGGACCCAGTGAGATCAGACAGTGTGTAACCCGGGGAGGATGGACCCAGTGAGATCAGACAGTGTGTAACCTGGGGAGGATGGACCCAGTGAGATCAGACAGTGTGTTACCGGCCCTCTGTACCCTGCACCCACATCCTCTTCTGCAGCTGCAACAAGCAAGCTCCTCTGATGGAACTGAAAGATTCCTGTCTTCCAGCTGGAGCACGTGGAATATCCTGTAAAAGTGAACTGACTTTAATGGTTTCTATAACATTAAACCACAAATGAGATTGTGTATTCCAGAAGATAGGGTTCAATCAGAGACTCGCCCAGTCTGACCTGTGGGTGAAGAGTTCAACATGTACGTCTCCATCTCCAGCCTGACTTTCCTTTCAGTCTTTGACACTGTCGAGCACAACATCCTCCTTCAGTGCCTCTCCTTCATTGTCCAGCTCAGTGGGACTCAACTCACTTGTTTCCACTCTTACCCATCCAATGATAACTGGAGAATCTTGTTCAATGGCTTCTCTCTCTGCCGCTGCACCATTACCTCTGGAGACCCCCATGGATCTCTCCTCGCTCCCTCCTATTTCTCATCCTTATGCTGCTCCTTGGAGACACGATGTAAAGACAAGGACTCAGCTTTCACATGTGCACTGACAACACTCTGCTCCACCTCTCTCGACACCTCCACTGCCTCTGCGATTTCATGCTACAAGTTTGACTGCAAGTCTAAAAATCCATCATTATGGCACAGAAGGAGCCCATTGCGTCCATGCTGGCTCTCGTGCAATCCAATCAGCCGCATACCCCTGTTCTATCCGTATAGCCTTTCAAATTTATTTCCCTCAAGTGCCCATCCAATTTCATTTATAAATCATTGATCATCTCCACTTCCACTGTCCTTATAGACAGCGAGTTGCAGCTCATTGACACTTGCTGTGAAGAAAATTCTTCCTCACATCCCCCCGCCCCCCCACCAGCCCACACTGGCATCTCTTACCCAAAATCTTTAATCTGTGGCCCCTCGTCCTCATACCATCAACTAATGGGAACATGTTTTCTTTGTTGACCTTATCCAAACCGGTCATAATCTTGTAAAGTTGCAGCTATGAGAAAAGATTGGTTTGGCTGGGGTCGTTTTCCTTAGAACCGAGGAGGCTGAGGGCTGACTGAATTGAGGTGTATAAAATTATGCGTGGCCAAGATAGAGTAGACATGAAGGACCTGTTTCCCCTCGCGGAGAGGTCACTTACCGGGGGCACAGATTGAAGGTGATTGGTAGAAGGATTAGAGGGGCCTTGAGGAAAATCTTGTCCACCCAGAGGGTGGTGAGTGTCTGGAATTCACTGCCCGGATCAGTGGTGGAGGCAGAAACCCTCAACCCATTTAAAAGGTACCTGGACCTGCAGCTGAAGTGCAGTAACCTGCAAAGCTATGGAGCAGGTGTTGGAAGGTTGGATTAGATTGGGTAGCTCGGTTTTTCAGCTGGCGCAGACACGATGGGCTGAATGGCCTCCTTCTGTGCTGTAACTTTTCTATGGTTCTAAACCTCTATCAAAATCTCCACTGGCCATAATCTTCCAATCTTTCTTAGATACAGGGGTGGTGCCAGAGGACGAGACAAGTACAAATGTTACACCCTTGTTCAAGAAAGGATGTAAGGATGAACCCAGCAACTACAGGCCAGTCAGATTAACCTCAGTGGTGGGAAAGCTTTCAGAAATGAGTTTTTTATTTGTTTGGGGGATGTGGGTGTCGCTGACTAGGTCAGCATTTATTGCTCATCCCTAATTGACCTGAGTGGCTTGATGGGACCTTTCAGAGGGCAGATAAGAGTCAATCACATTGCTGTGGGTCTGGAGTCACTCGTAAACCAGACCAGCTAAAGATGGCAGATCTCCTTCCCTAAAGGACATTCGTTAACCAGATGGGTTTTTACCACAATTGATAGTTTCATAGGCTTGAGGGGCTGAATGGCCTACTCCAGCTCCTATTTCTTATGTTCTTATGGCACCATTACTGAGACGAGCTTTTAATTCCAGATTGTTATTAATTTATTGAATTAAATTCCACCAGCTGCTGTATTACTAGTTCAGTGACATTATCATTACAACACTGTCTTTCCCACTTCTAGTGCAGAGTCTCGGTGAAGGGTGTCCATCTGGAACAGGGTGATGGAGCTCAGCGGGACTGACTGGGCAGCTTTCTGGGTCACACCTGATGCTCGATCCCAGAGATAACAGCTGTTATACTGATGGGGAGGAGGGACTGATATCATGTTTAACTAGGCAACGTTCTCTTTTTTTTAGTATTTCTGTCTAACCCTCTTATTAATTTTACCTTTATTACAGAGAACCAGAATCTGGGAACGCCTGTCACCACCATGGCTGAATGTCCAAATAGGGGAGAAGATCCAACATCTTCAAAAAGAATGAGAATGGATACAGGTAGGTTCACAAAATACTTGAAAATATCATCTCTGACCTGATCTTGTGCAAGAACCTGCAGCTCACACAGCAAGAGGGAACAGAATGGGCTGAGTAGAAAGAGGGAGGTGAGTGACCATCTCAAGCAGCACAGTGGCGCAGTGGTTAGCACCGCAGCCTCACAGCTCCAGCGACCCGGGTTCAATTCTGGGTACTGCCTGTGTGGAGTTTGCAAGTTCTCCCTGTGTCTGCGTGGGTTTCCTCCCACATGCCAAAGACTTGCAGGTTGATAGGTAAATTGGCCATTAGCAATTGCCCCGAGTATCGGTCGGTGGTAGGGAAATATAGGGACGGGGGAGGGGGGGATGTGGCAGGAATATGGAATTAGTGTAGGATTAGTATAAATGGGTGGTCGATGGTCGGCACAGACTCGGTGGGCCGAAGGGCCTGTTTCAGTGCTGTATCTCTAAACTAAACTAAACTCGAGGGATATTGCTGTCACAGGTGGAGGGAGCCCCTGAGTACTGGAACTGTCCAGGAGATAGATGTTATTGGGGACTGAAAGATGGATAGAGACAGTGGCTTGGAGAAGGATCTTCCTCTGCAACAGGGTGACACCAGGGAGCAGGAGGTCACCACGAGTGAGTGGGGGTGAGAGACAGGTGGAGCAAGGGAATAGGAGAGTGTAGTGGTGGGAGATTCTATAGTCAGGAGGATTTTCTTTTCTAATTCATTCATGGGATGTGGGCATCGATGGCCAGGCCAGCATTTATTGCCAATGCCTAATTGCCTTTGAGGAGGTGGTGGTGAGCTGCCTTCTTGAACTGCTGCAGTCCATGTGGGGTTGGAACACCCACAGTGCTGTAAGGAAGGGTGTTCCAGGAATTTGCACCAGTGACAGTGAAGGAGCGGTGATATAGTTCCAAGTGAGAATGGTTTGTGACTTGGAGGGGAACTTGCAGGTGGTGGTGTTCCTAAGCATCTGCTGCCCTTACCCTTCTAGGTAGGAGAAGGTTTTGAAGGTGCTGTCGAAGGAGCCTTGGTGAGTTGCTGCTGTGCATCTTGTAGATAGTACACACTGCTGCCACTGTGCACCTCCCTCGCTGGTGGATGGAGTGAATGTTTGTTGATGGGGTGCCAGTCAAGCAGACTGCTGAGTCCTGGATGGGGTTGAGCTTCTTGAGTATTGTTGGAGCTGCACCCATCCTGGCAAGTGGAGAGCATTTCATCTTACTCCTGACTTGTGCCTTGGAGATGTTGAACAGGCTTTGGGGAGTCAGCAGGTGAGTTACATGCTGCAGAATTCCCAGCCTCTGACCTGCTTTTGTAGCCACAGTATTTATATGGCTACTCCTCATTTTCTGGTCAATGGTAACCCAGTGTGTGATAGTGGGGGATTCAGTGATGGTAATGTAATTGAAAGTGAAGAGGAGATGGTTAGATTCTCTCTTGTTTGAGATAGTCATTGCCCAGCACTTGTATAGTGTGACTGCTACTTGCCACTTATCAGCCCAAGCCTGGATATTGTCCAGGGCTTGCTGCATTTCTACACGGACTGCTTCAGTACCTGAGGAATCACAAATGGTGCTGAACATTGTGCAATCATCAGCGAACATCCCCACTTCTGACCTTATGATTGAAGGAAGGTCATTGATGAAGCAGCTGAAGACGGTTGGGCCTAGGACACTCCCTGAGGATCTCCTGCAGTGATGTCCTGGAGCTGAGATGATTGATCTCCAACAACCACAACCATTTTCCTTTGCACTAGGTACACTCCAACCAGCGGAGAGTTTGACCACTTTTCCTTGGGCTCCTTGATGCCATACTCGGTCAAATGCTGCCTTGATGTCAAGGGCAATCAATCTCACCTCACCTCTTGAGTTCAGCTCTTTTGTTCATGTTTGAACCAAGGCTGAAATGAGGTCAGGAGCTGAATGACCCTGGCGGAACACAAACTGTGCGTCAGAGTAGGTTATTGATAAGCAAGTGCCGCTTGATAGCACTGTCAACGATACCTTCCATCACATTACTGATGATTGAGAGTAGACCGATTGGGTGGTGATTGACAAGGTTGGATTTGTCCTGCTTTTTATGTACAGGACATAACAGGTCAATTTTCCACATTGCAGGGTAGATGCCAGTGTTATAGCTGTACTGAAACAGCTTGGCTCGGGGCACGGAAAGTTCTGGAGCACAGGTCTTCAGTATTATTGCCGGACTGTTGTCAGGACCCATAGCTTTGCAGTATCCAGTGACTTCAGTCGTTTCTTGATATCACACAGAGTGACTCGAATTGGCTCAAAGACTGACATTTGTGATGCTGGGGACTCCAGGAGGAGGCAGAGATGGATTATCCACTCAGCACTTCTGGCTGAAGATTGTTACAAATGCTTCAGCCTTATCTTTCACACTGATGTGCTGGGTTCCCCCATCATTGAGGATGGGGATATTTGTAGAGCCACCTCCTCCTGTTAGTAGTTTAATTGTCCAGCACTATTCACGACTGGATGTGACAGGACTGCAAAGATGAGATCCTATCCGTTGTTGTGGGATCGTTTAGCTCTGTCTATCGCATACTGCTTACGCAGTTTGGCATGGAAGTAGTCCTGGGTTATAGCTTCACCAAGTTGACACCTCATTTTCAGGTATGCCTGGTTCTGCTCCTGGCATACCCTCCTGCACACTTCAATGAAGAAGGGTTGGTCTCCTGGCTTGATGGTAATGGTGGAGTGGGGAATCTGCCAGGCCATGAGGTTACAGATTGTGGTTGAGTACAGTTCTGCTGCTGCTGATGGCCCACAGCGCCTCATGGATGCAGAGTTTTGCATTGATAGATCTGTTCGAAATCTATCCCATTTAGCACGGTGATAGTTCTAAACAAGAGGATGGAGGATATCCTCAATGTGAAGGCGGGACCTCATCTTCACAAGGACTGTGAGGTGGTCCCTCCTACCAATACTGCTATGGACAGATGCATCTGCGACAGGTAGATTGGTGAGGGCAATGTCAAGTATATTTTTCCCTCTTATTAGTTCCCTTACCAGCTGCTGTGGACTCAGTCTAGCAGCTATGTCCTTTAGGACTCAGTCAGTAGTGGTGCTACTGAGCCACTCTTGGTGATGGACATTGAAGTCCCCCACCCAGATTTCATTCTGTGCCCTTTTGCTACCCTCAGTGCTTCCTCCAAGTGCTGTTCAACATGGAAGAGTACTGATTCATCATCTGAGGGAGACCGGTAGGTGGTCATCAGCAGGAGGTCCATCTTTGACCTGACGCCATGAGACTTCATGGGGTCTGGAGTCCATGTTGAGGACTCCCCAGACAACTGCCTCCTGACTGTATACCACTGTAAAGCCTGGCTACCCAACCCGAACCCAAATAGACCTGACTGCATGTGTCGGGTTAGTGTCCGGTCGAAATTCCGAATCCAGCATTAGAGCTCGGCTCGGATCGGGCTGGACAGTGCTGTTTCCGGGAAGTCACGGGATCAGGCTTACCCATGATTCCCCACAACTCCATCTGCAGAAATAGCCTGCTGCTGGAACAGATGAAGGATTTTCGTGTCAGGTCGGGTCGGGTGCGAAAAAAAATAAACAGCTCGGGTTGGCTGTGGTCAGGTCAGGTTTTAATTTTATACCCGGGCCATGCTGCATACCACTGTGCTGCCCGCCTCTGCTGGGCGGTGGTGATGGTGGTGTCTGGAACATTATCTGCAAGATATGATTCTCTGAGTGTGACTATGTCAAATTGTTGCTTGACTAGTCTATGAATCAGCTCTCCCAGCTTTGGCACAGGCCCCCAGATGTTACTAAGGAGGACTTTGCAGAGTCGACAGGGCTGGGTTTGCCGTTGTCGTTTCTGGTGCCTCGGTCAATGCCGGGTGGTCCGTCTAATTTCATTCTTTACTGACTTTGTAGCAGTTAGATACAACTAAGTGACTTGCTGGGCCATTTTAAGAGTCGACCAAATTGCTGTGGGTCTGGAGTCACATGTAGACCAGACCAGGTAAGGACAGCAGATTTCCTTCCCTAAAGGCCATTAGTGAATCAGTTGTTTTTGATGACAATGTGATATTTTCATGGCCATCATTAGACTAGCTTTTAATTCCAGATTTGTTAGTTGAATTCAAATTCCACCTTCTGCCGTGGTGGGATTCGAACACATGTCCCCAAAGCAGTACGTCAGATCTTTGGGTTACTCGTCCACTGACAATAACACTACGCCACCACCTCCCCCAGTATTATTCCCTTTGAGGTTCTGCTTCTTAATTTGGTGCCCAGTTCCTCATACTGAATATGCAGAACCTCCTTCCTTGTCCTGCCTGTATCTTTGGTACCTACATGGACCACGACGACTGGATCCTCCCGCTCCCACTGTAAGCTCCTCTCCTGAGGAGATGTCACGCACCCTGGCACCGGGCAGGCAACACAGCCTTCTGGACTCTCGCTCTTTGCTACCGAGAACAGTGTCAATCTCCCCCACTATATTGTCCCCGACTACCAGTACTTTCCTTTTTGATCCCCCCACTTGAATGGCTTCCTGGTGCCATGGTCAGTCTGCTCCCCCACACTACAGCCCTCGCTGTTTTCCGTACAAGATGCAAGAACCTCGAACTTGTTGCTCAATTGCATGGGCTGTGCCTCCTCCGCTCCCACCTTCTTGATCTCTTTACCTGCTTGACTCGCAGTCACACCCTCCTGTCCCTGACCACTGACCAAAGGGGTGTGACTGCCTTCTGGAGCAAAGTGTCCAGGTAACTTTCCCCCTCCCTAATGCATTGCAGTGTCTGCAGCTCGGCCTCCAGCTCAATGACTCTGAGCTGAAGCTTCTCAAGCTGCACTCACTACAGATGTGGTTGCCATGGATTGCTGTGGCATCCAGGAGCTCCCACATACTGCAGTCGCGACACATCACTTGTCCTGCCTTCTTTATTCTGTTAATTTAAGTTAAATTATTTTCTCTTAATTATTTTACAGTTGCCCTCTTTACCGAACTTCCTCACTTACCAAACTCCCTGCTTCACACTCTGTGCCCTCCAGCAGCACTCAATGTAGACAAGCAGCACTGAGAGGCCCCTGAATTTATACTCTCTGAAGCAAGTTTTTCCTCATGCTGCCTCTGACTCTTTTGCCAATCACCTTAATTCTGTGTTTCTGGTCATTGACCTTCAACCATTGGAAACAGTTTATTTTTATTTACTGTTCAAAGTCTTGATAATTTAAACGTCACTATCAAATTTCCTCTTAGCCTTCTCTTCTGAGAACAACTCCAGTTTGTACAGTATATCTGTAACGTTAATCCCTCAGCCCTGTAACCATTCTACTAAATCTTTTTGTACCCTCTTCAAAGCCTTCATGCTCTTCCTAAAGTGTGGTGTCCAGAATTGGACAGTATGGTTGGTGCTGAACTGTATTATATAGGTTTAGTATAACCTCCTGACTATTGTGCTCTATGTCTCTATTTATAAAGCCCAGGATCCCATATGTTTTATTAACTGCTTTGTTAGCCTGTCCTGCCACTGTCCAAGATTTGTTCACTAACACCCCAGGCTTCTCTGTTCTGACACCTCCTTTAAAATTGTACCATTAGCTTGTATTGTCTCTCCTCATTATTCCAGACATCACACTTTGCTGTATTGAATTTCAGCTGCCATGTGCCCACTCATTCTACCAGCCTGTCTATGATCTCTTAATGTCCATTATCATTTTCCTCACCAGACTTCCAAGTTTCATGTGACCTGCAAATTTCGAAATTGTTCCCTGCACTTGCACACCCAATTCCAAGTCATTGAGGTGCATCAAAAACACCAGTGGTCCTAGTGCTGAACCATGGGAACCAACAGTTTTCTAACCCTTAACCAATTTTGTATCCATGCTGCTACTGCCCCCTTTATCCCATAATTTTTAAATCACCACCTGATATTAACATTTTCATCCATGTGTTCAAATCCTTCCATTGACTTCCTTTACACATCTCTGTAACCTCCTCCAATCCTACAACACTGAGAATGTTCCTCTAACTCGTGTCTCTTGTGCAGCCCCCATTTCTTTTGCCTCGCCGTTGGCAACGGCCCTTCAGCTGTCCAGATCCTAAGTTCTGGAATTCCCTGCCTGATCCCCTCAGCCTCTCCACCTCACTTTTTGAGATGTTCCTTCAAGCCCAGCTCGTTGAGCAAACTTTGATTGTTCTCAGGCTGCGTTTGCTGACAATACAACCACTAGGTGGCGCAGCGCTTGCACATGCGCAAATAGAGGCTCTTCAACTGGAACGTCAGTGTCTGCGACGTTCAGTCAGCTGCCAGGATTAAAGATGGTGCTGCTCAATTTATCACAGGAAATGCTTATAGCGACATTGTTCCAGCAAACTAACCTTACATTAAGTTGGATGGAAGCCCAGTCATATGCTACTATGTAGTTATCGGATACTAACTGTAATCCTCAGAAACATTTAATATTCCAGTAATCCTATTGAATGCAAAAGGAATTTTATACTTGATTTTCCAATTGATCCCCGCTCACGCCACCCCACTCTCCAGAGCAAGTGGCCGAGAGGAGGGAAGCAGCGCAGCCCAGAGCTAGCAGCCGGAGAGCGGGGTGGTACGAAGCGAGTAACAATCGGTTGTGGGGAGGGGGAGCAGCGAGGTCTGGAGCGAGCAACTAAGGGAAGGAAGGGACGAGGCTTAGAGTGAGTTGCCGAGGCGATCAAGGTCCAGCCTCAAAGTCTCCCATTCAGCCACTTCCTCCAGCGAAACAGGGGGGGGGGCGTGGTGCTGGATACCCGATGCTTCAATGCGCATGTGCGAAGATGGACCAGGTGCCGATACGCGATGACATTAGTGCTGCATGATGACATCATCCCGCGCATGCCACTTAGTCCTGGCAAGATGTAGCTGCGTGTCTGTGCATCTTGGTGCACTCTGATGTCAGCGGTCTGCTGCGTTGTCAGGAATCACTTTGTTGTTCTATTGCCCCCTCCTTTGACTTGATGTCAGCTATCCTATGAATACACCCATTTTTCACCAGCTATCTCTTCACAACATTATTTGTCTACCTTTAGAGATGTGTGCATTATGTCATGCTCATGTGGAGTGCAGCGATTGAAAATACAGAACTCAATTGAAGCGTTATAAAAAAATTGACTTTTAAAAATGTGGATAATGTGCTGGAAGGAAATGGCCACTGAAGGTCACAGTATATTCAAACTGTCTTCCTGTCTGGCAAGGACAAAAGGATACATTTCAAGCTAAGAGGTGTCAATTACACTCATCCTGAACCATCAAGAGACATTTTTCAATTGAATGGATTCTTCTGAAACAACAAAGGTGTGAAATAACCACATCCTGGTCCATTGTTGGTCACCACAGGGAAGAAGACCAGTGTCTCCTAACAGAAGCTAATGTGAGAGATTTCTTACCTTAAAAAAGCAGCACTCTGGGGAGAGGGAGAGAGATCTCAGCAAGTCATCCAGCTGACAGCTTTGAAAGCAGCCCAGCCAAGGCAGATGAACCCTGCTACACCACAGCACAGAATTTAAAATGACCATCAACTCAATTCTGAAATCTGAACCACCAGAAAATATACAAACATCTCAACAAGTTCAAGTCTACAAGCAACCCAGGCCTGCAACTTTAAATGAAAAAGCCCAACCACCAGAGAAGTTCCAACAGGTTTACTGCAAACCACGAACACCAACCTCACTTTGACCTACTTACCCCTTTTCCTTTCTATTCTTGTGTATGAGTGTGTGAGTGAATGCGGATGTGACTGGGGTTACCACCATTTTGGGAATAGTGAAAAAATAAATATTTAATCTTTTGTGTTAACCCTGTGATAAAACCTGTCATTTATTTGTTTATTTGACCTAAAGATACTCAAAGGACTAACCCATCACTTTACCTTTCAACTGACCACAAACGTGTTTAGTTAAACAGTGGGAATGACCCACACCCCTTACCACCTGTCAGTAAGAAATTGGGGGTTTGAAGCCAGCAGCTGAACCAGCAGGTTAGACAAGAGATTTGTGGAAAATTAAGCAAACAGGTTTTCTCATATCATTTACAGCATAGAAGGAGGCCATTTGGCCCGTCGAGTCCATGCCAGCTCTCCACGTAGTTATGCTGTCAGTCTCACTCCCTGGCTCGATCCCCGTCGCCCTGCAAGTCTATTTCTCTCAGGTGACCATCCAACTTCCTCTTGAAGTTATTGATCGTCTCCACTTCCACCACCCTTGTGGGCAGTGAGTTCCAGGTCATTACCACCCTGTGTAAAAAAGTATTTCCTCATATTCCCCCGACATCTTTTGCCCAAAGCTTTCAATCTGTGTCCCCTAGTCCTTGTAACATTTGTTAATGGGAACAGCTTTTCCTTATCTAACTTATCAAAGCCGGTCATAATCATGCACACTTTTAGTAAATCTCCGCTCAATCTCCTTTGTTCCATGGAGAACAAACCCAGCTTTTCCAACCTAACCTTGTAACTAAATTCTCCACCGCTGAAACCATTCTGGTAAATCTCCTCTGCACCCTCTCAAGGACCCTCACATCCTTCCTGAAGAGTGGTGACCAGAACTGGACAGTTCTCTAGTTGGGGCCTAACCAGAGACACGTAGAGGTTCATTCTTTTCTTCTCCACGTTGGTAAAAACAAAAGACATGGCCATCTTTAATGCTAAGGAGTTGTAGAGCAGGGAGACATATCCCATAATACATTCAATTAAGTATTGAAGATTTAAAAGTTGTAGTTACTGACGTGGGAGACACTTTTATACAGAAAACAAAGAAACCTGAAATATTGAAGAGTCTAGCTAGCCATTTTAAATTTACCTCTCAACCAGAAGGAAAAAAAAAGCATTGAACTGGAGTCTGAGAAAATAATCCCAGCTAAAATTCAGTCGAAAAGAGGAGATGCAGTTTCAGAAAGAAAAAGAGGAAAGAGCGTTTCAGTTGAAAAGGGAGTAAATACAATTGCAGGAAGAAAGGGAGGTGAGAGAGTTCGAGTTAAACAGGCTGCCAGTACAAGGTGGAAATGTTACCAGCCACTCAAACCTTATCCCCAATTCGGAGCAAAATTTTGATGTTTTGAGACACTCACGGTTAGTGCCAAAATTCAATGAGGAAGAGGTCGAGTCCTATTTTAACTCATTTGAGAAAATAGCTAATTGGCTAAAGTGACTGAAAGAATATTGGACTCTCCTCTTGCAAGACGAATTGGCATGAAGAGCTCGTAAAGCTTTTTCTCTGTTATCAGAAGAAAGCTGTCTCGATTATGAACAAACTAAAACAGCAATTCTGAATGTGGACAAGTTAGTCCCTGAAGCCTGTCGGTAACAGGTTTGAAATGTTAGGAAGAGACCTGCCTGGACTGGCAATGAATTTGAAAGAATTAAACATTTGGCTCTCGATCTCTCAAGCTAAAACCCTCATGTGAAAATTTGACAGAAGTGATTTTTCTGGAAGAATCTAAAAGTAATGTGCCAACTGATATAAGAACCCAAATTGAAGAACAAAGAATTAACAGAGTGAGAGACACAGCAAAAATGACCGATTATGAATTAACACACAGACCTTAAATTCAGAATAAACAAGTAACTCTTACAGGTCAGGGAGAAATGAGATGGATGTAGAAGAATCAGAAATGGGCTTGAGAAAAGGAGAGAAGGGAAGGAAAAACAGATCAGTCTTCAACGATTAAAAGAAGGAACCAAGATGATAAACCAGTCGGTGCACGCACAGTGTGTTACCACTGTGGAAAATCTGGGCCTGTTAAGGTAGATTGGACACTGCAGTCAAGCCAGTGACTATCGCGATACAAGTTGTGAGCATGTGTTCCAATATCACACAAGATCAGGTTGGCTACAAAAAATTTTGCACAACGGGAAAATGACTCCTTTTGTATCCCAGGCACCAGGCAAAGAGATAACTATCCTCAGGGATACCAGTTGTCTACAAACACTGCTGGTAGTAAAGATTGCAAAAATGCTGCACGAAAGCTGAACAAGTACCATTGTATTGGTAAAGGGCCGACCAGCAAATGCTTAAAGGTTCCCTCATTTAATGTTAACCTGCGAAGTAAGTTGGTCACCAGTGTAGTGATGGTTAGGGTCATTCTGAGCTTACCAGTGCCGGGGTCGACCTATTGCTGGGCAATGACTTGGCAGGAAGCACAGTATTTTTTCCAGAAGGTCCAGAACAGTCCACGGAGACTGGGGAAACTGAAGTGAACAAGCAAATTTCTGTGCAGCTGCTGTGGGCTGAGGAAGTTCCAAAATTCCCACAGGGGGTCAATAAAAATTAAAGACACTAAAGGAAAGCCAGTAGAATTTAAAAAGGCCAGGATGGAGCCAGTAGAATTTAAAGGAGCTGTGATAAAAGCAGCAAAGATTGAAGGAAAAGTGCCAGATATATGGTGAGCCGAAACCTTCTTTAAAGATTTAAATAGGGACAAAGAAAGTTGCCAAACAGGCAAGTCAAAAGTGAGGGAGCTGCCTCATCTAGCTTAAGTGCCACAAGGAAGTGCAGTGGAAGCTGGACAGCCACCTGCGAACAATAATATCCCAGAGGGCATGGGTCAGGTTAAAGAAAAACCCATCCCCGAGGTAAAGGAAAAGGGAAGGTAAAATTTCCTGAGGTAAGCAGCATTTGTGAAAGTCACAAGAAAACTAGGAGTGAGGTCAGTGTGGATTTGTCCACTGAAGAATCAAACAATCAGTTTCTAAATCCAAAGCTAATGAAACCCAGCGATTAGAATCCACTAAGGACAAAGTGCAGGAGGAGAATCCCTATGCTTCACTGGGGCTAAAAATCAGTTTATCAACCGAGAGATGAGTTATCGATATGCTGGAGTTTGAGCTACTGAGTCCATGTGTTGTGGAAACAGCAGTTAAGGGGTTAAAGTCTGTACAGACAGTATCTCTTGCCACCAGCCAAAAACAATGCAGTAACAGAAATTTCCACATTACAAACCTTGGCTCAGAAAAGAGGTCCCTGCATCCCCCTGAAAAAAAATGATCACTTCAAGGACTCAGGAGCCAAAATTGAATTACTCTTCAGGCAAAACCTCACAAACAACGACATGTTTGATATTAAAGTTCCCAAAGTACTACAGATGCTAGAGTAAAACCAATTCTGTTTGACAACACGTAACTCGGACTTAAAGGCAAGAGACAATTCACAGCACCAGGTTTAAAACAAATTCTGGGGCTACATTTAGATGTGAAAGGAATTTTAAGTATAATTGTGCCTCAAAGAAGGGGATGATCTAAAACACTGAAACAAGAAATGGCTGTTAATGCCAGCTGTAGCAGTTGGAAAATTGAGGTGTGGGTATCATGTGTGCAGTCGTGTGACCCCCATTCCTTCCTTCCTTCCTCCCTCAATTGAAAATGTAGAACTCAAATTGAAGACTTGTATAAAAAAAAATCACTTTTCCACCGAGGATCAAACAGTATATGTATTCCAAGCTAAGCGGTGTCAATTACACTCATCCTGAACCGTCAAGAGACATTTTTGAATTGTGAGAGATTTTTACCTTCGAAAGCCAGCCCTCTGCAGAGAGACAGAGATTTCAACAAATCATCCAGGTGACACCTTCGAAAGCAGCCCAGCCAAGGAGGACAAACCCTGCTGCACCACAACATAGAGTTTAAAGTGACCATCAACTCAAAGAACAAAAAGAACAGTACAGCACAGGAACAGGCCATTCGGCCCTCCAAGCCTGCGCCGATCTTGATGCCTGCCTAAACTAAAACCTTCTGCACTTCCGGGGTCCGTATCCCTCTCTTCCCATCCTATTCATATATTTGTCAAGATGCCTATTAAACGTCATTATCGTACCTGCTTCCACCACCTCCCCCGGCAGCAAGTTCCAGGCACTCACCACCCTCTGTGTAAAGAACTTGCCTCGCACATCCCCTCTAAAGTTTGCCCCTCTCACCTTAAACCGATGTCCCCTAGTAACTGACTCTTCCACCCTGGGAAAAAGCTTCTGACTATCCACTCTGTCCATGCCGCTCATAACATTGTAAACCTCTATCATGTCACCCCTCCACCTCCGTCGTTCCAGTGAAAACAATCCGAGTTTATCCAACCTCTCCTCACAGCTAATGCCCTCCAGACCAGGCAACATCCTGGTAAACCTCCTCTGTACTCTCTCCAAAGCCTCCACATCCTTCTGGTAATGTGGTGACCAGAATTGCACGCAATATTCTAAGTGCGGCCTAACTAAAGTTCTGTACAGCTGCAGCATGACTTGCCAATTTTTATACTCTATGCCCCGACCGATGAAGGCAAGCAAACCGTATGCCTTCTTGACTACCTTATCCACCTGCGTTGCCACTTTGTGACCTGTGGACCTATACGCCCATATCTCTCTGCCTGTCAATACTCCTAAGAGTTCTGCCATTTACTGTATACTTCCCACCTGCATTAGATCTTCCAAAATGCATTACCTCACATTTGTCCGAATTAAACTCCATCTGCCATTTCTCCGCCCAAGTCTCCAACCGATCTATATCCTCTGACAATCCTCATCACTATCCGCAACTCCTCCAAACTTTGTGTCGTCTGCAAACTTACTAATCAGACCAGCTGCATTTTCCTCCAGATCATTTATATATACTGCAAAGAGCAAAGGTCCCAGCACTGATCCCTGCGGAACACCACTAGTCACATGCCTCCATTCAGAAAAGCACCCTTCCGCTGCTACCCTCTGTCTTCGATGACAGAGCCAGTTCTGTATCCATCTTGCCAGCTCACCTCTGATCCTGTGTGACTTCACCTTTTGTATCAGTCTGCCATGAGGGACCTTGTCAAAGGCTTTACTGAAGTCCATATAGATAACATTCACTGCCCTCCCATCATCAATCATCTTGGTCACTTCCTCAAAAAACTCAATCAAATTAGAGAGACACGACCTCCCCTTCACAAAACCATGCTGCCTCTGGCTAATAAGTTTGTTTGTTTCTAAATGGGAGTAAATCCTGTCCCAAAGAATCCTCTCTAATAATTTCCCTACCACTGATGTAAGGCTCACCGGCCTATAATGTCCTGGATTATCCTTGCTACCCTTCTTAAACAAAGGAACAACATTGGCTATTCTTCAGTCCTCTGGGACCTCACCTGTAGCCAATGAGGATGCAAAGTTTTCTGTCAAGGCCCCAGCAATTTCTTCCCTTGACTCCCTTAGTATTCTGGGGTATATCCCATCAGGCCCTGGGGACTTATCTACCATAATGCTTTGCAAGACACCCAACACCTCCTCCTTTTTGATAATGAGATGACTGAGACTATCCACACTCCCCTCCCTAGGCTCATCATCCACCAAATCCTTCTCTTTGGTGAATACTGATGCAAAGTACTCATTTAGTACCTCGCCCATTTCCTCTGGCTCCACACATAGATTCCCTTCTCTGTCCTTGAGCGGGCCAACCCTTTCCCTATTTACCCTCCTGCTCTTCATATATGTATAAAAAGCCTTGGGATTATCCTTAATCCTGTTTTCCTATGACTTTTCATGACCCCTTTTAGCCCTCCTGACTCCTTGCTTAATTTTTTTCTACTGTCTTTATATTCCTCAAGGGATTTGTCTCTTCCTAGCCTTCCAGCCCTTACGAATGCTTCCTTTTTCTTTTTGACCAGGCTCACAATATTCCCGCGTTATCCAAGGTTCCCGAAACTTGCCAAACTTATCCTTCTTCCTCACAGGAGCATGCTGGTCCTGGATTCTAATCAACTGACATTTGAAAGATTCCCACATGTCAGATGTTGATTTACCCTCAAACAGCCGCCCCCAATCTAAATTCTTCAGTTCCTGCCTAATATTGTTATATTAGCCTTCCCCCAATTGAGCACCTTCACCCGAGAACTACTGTTATCCTTATCCACAAGTACCTTAATACTTATGGAATTATGGTCACTGCTCCCGAAATGCTCCCCCACTGAAACCTCAACCACCTGGCCGGGCTCATTCCCCAATACCAGGTCCAGAATGGCCCCATCCCTAGTTGGACTATCTACATACTGTTTCAAGAAGCCCTCCTGGATGCTCCTTACCAATCCTTCCCCATCTCAGCCCCTAGCACGAAGTGAGTCCCAGTCAATATTGGGGAAGTTAAAATCACCCACCACCACAACCCTGTTACCTTTACATCTTTCCAAAATCTGTCGACATATCTGCTCCTCTACCCCACCCCCCCCCCCGGCTGGCTGTTGGGAGGCCTGTAGAAAACCCCCAACATCGTGACTGCACCCTTCCTATTCCTGAGCTCCACCCATATTGCCTCGCTGCACGACCCCTCCGAGGTGTCCTCCCACAGTACAGCTGTGATATTCTCCTTAACCAGTAATGCAACTCCCCCACCCCTTTTACATCCCCCTCTATCTCGCCTGATGCATCTAAATCCTGGAACATTTAGCTGCCAATCCTGTCCTTCCCTCAATCAAGTCTCTGTAATAGCAACATCATAGTTCCAAGTACTAATCCAAGCTCTAAGTTCATCTGCCTTATCTGTTATACTTCTCGCATTGAAACAAATGCACTTCAGACTACCAGTCCCGCTGTGCTCCGCAACATCTCCCTGCCTGCTCTTCCTCTTAGTCTTACTGGCCTTATTTACTAGTTCCCCCTCATTTATTTCACTTGTTGTCCTACTGTTCTGGTTCCCACCCCCCTGCCACACTAGTTTAAACCCTCCCAAGTGACGCTAGCAAACCTCGCAGCCAGGATATTTGTGCCCCTCCAGTTTAGATGCAACCCGCCCTTCTTGTACAGGTCCCATCTGTCCCTGAAGAGATCCCAATGCTCCAGATATCTGAAACCCTCCCTTCTACACCAGCTGTTCAGCCACATGTTTCGCTGTACTATCTTTCTATTTCTCGCCTCACTGGCATGTGGCACAGGGAGTAATCCCGAGATTACAACCCTCGAGGTCCTGTCTTTTAACTTTCTATCTAACTCCCTAAACTCCCCCTGCAGGACCTCATCACTCTTCCTGCCTATGTTATTGGTACCGATGTGTATCACAACATCTGGCTGTTCACCCTCCCCCATCAGAATGCCCCCTGTCCGTTCAGAGACATCTTTGACCCTGGCACCAGGGAGGCAACATACCATCCTGGAGTCTCTTTCACGTCCACAGAAGCGCCTATCTGTGCCCCTGACTATAGAGTCCCCTATAACTATTGCTCTTCTGCGCTTTGTCCCTTCCTGCTGAACAACAGTGCCAGCCGTGGTGCCACTGCTCTGGCTGCTGCTGTTTTCCCCTGATAGACCAACCCCCCCAACAGTATCCAAAACAGTATATTTGTTCGAGAGGGGAATAGCCACAGGGGATTCCTGCACTGACTGCCTGCCCCTTCTAGCGGTCACCCATCTATCTGCCTGCACCTTGGGTGTAACCACTTCTCTAAAACTCCTGTCTATGATGCTCTCTGCCACCTGCATGCTCCTAAGTGCATCCAGTTGCCGCTCCAACCGATCCATGCGGGCTGTGAGGAGCTGCAACTGGGTACACTTCCTGCAGATGTAGTCGTCTGGAACGCTGGAAGTGTCACGGACCTCCCACATCTCACAGGTGAAGCACTTCACCCCTCTAACTGACATTTCTAGCACAAATTAATAAGTATTTATTTATCTTAAATTAATTTATTAAATCCTTACTAAATTGTTATAACTATATGGTCCCTTGTGCTAGATTCCTACTATAAATATTAAATGCTAACTAAGTACAGTAATCTCCTCCCTCTGGTTTAGTTACTCATTTATCAGTTAATTAAGGTTTTAATCTATTTTTATCAATTTTTTCAAATTCAGTAAAAAAAATTCCCTACCAGCCAATCAGGTCACAGATTTCCTGTGACATCATGTTCAGTTTTTTTTTACCAGAGGTAAGTTTTTTTTATACTTACCGGTCCAGAACACCGCCCTCTGAGTCTTCTCCCAGTCAGCTGTGCTCTTTGGAAGCTCTGACCGCCCCTCACTCTGAGGACAGGTAGGAAATGAAAGGAGCTCCTCGCTCCCTCCTTCCCGAACTTCCTCACTGACCAAACTTCCACTGTAGTACTCCATTGCAACACAAGTCAGCACTCCAATGCAAAGAAAGTCAGCACTGTAAGGTGGCTCACTTTTATACTGACTCACTCTCGCCCCCTGAAAACTGGTTTAAACCAATTCTCTAATTAACGAGGTGCAGCTGCAAGCAGAGCCTGAGTGAACCCTGTTTAAAGCTGGTCGAAAACTCACCTTCCCCAACCCTAACAGCAACTGTTAAGTTGATCTGCGAAATAAAAGACAGATTAGATTTAAGATAAACTCAAGTCTGAAATCGTAACCACCAGAAATCCTACAAACATTTCAACAAGCTCAAGTCTACAAGCAACCCAAGCCTGCAACTTTAAAAGAAAAAGCCCATCCACCAGAGAAGTTCTCACAGGGTTACTGTAAACCACGAACACCATCCTCACTTTGACCTACTTACCCCTTTACCTCTCTATCTATCTATCCCTGTGCATGAGTGTGAGAGTAAATGTGGACATGAATGAGGTGACAGCCATTTTGGGAATAGTGAAAAAATATTTAATCTTCTGTTTTCAACCTATGAGAAAACCTGTCACTTGTCTGTTTATTTGACCAAAAGACACTCAGAGCACTGGCACATCACTTTAACCAAACACATTTTCGGTCAGTTGGAAGGTAAAGAGTGGGAACCACCCACACCCCTTATCACCGGTCAGTAACCACTAGAATCCCCAATCACTTTCTCCAATTTCTTCAATACTTTTCCCTGAAGGGTTTGTGAATATTGAGCATTTACCCTACCCATGTGTAGAGTGTTTATAAGTATGTAAGTATCTATCCAAAGTAAACATTATTTTCCATTCATGAGCACAATATCCGAACACATTAAGAGACATCTTTGTTGAGATTTATAGAATGTAGCACATGTGGTATATCTGGGTTTTCAGAAGATGTTTGTCTCAGTGAAGGTTGTAGCCGTTTGTTATAAGAGGAAATGTCACATTCTGGATAGAATGTCGATAATGTGTTTAGTTTTCTCCATTTGTGTTCACAGATCCGAACTCCACCATCAATGATTTCTTCACAAATTACGACGATTACCAGTTGTTCAAGTTGACAAAATTCTACCGGGACAGACTAGAACAGGCGATTGAAGAAGGAGTGGACGGAGTCAGCTCATTGTTAACATATGAGAGACATTTCAGTGGACAAGAACATCGGGTAAGTGAGAGGGACACAGAATGAGTTTGGATTATTTAAACACCACAGAACTAACAGGATATCAGATTTTACAATCATAGAATGTTACAGAAGAGAAACAGGTTAAACAGGAAAGAAATGGATAAACCTGAACATATTATGAATCTGAAACAATGATATGAAGAGGTGAAAATACCCAGCGGGTATTACCGGCATTTCAAGAACAAAAACAAAAATCTTCAAATGGATAAAATGTGAGACCCAAACAGGGAAACTAACCAGAAGCCAGCGATGGGGATTGAAAACCTGATGTTGTGCAGGGTTTATTCTCCCCCACACATCACCAATTCCAACTTCAGTGCAGGCACAATCTGGACAGTAGAACTTGCTGTGGAGGGTCACTCCCCGGAAGAGCACTTTAGAAAATTCCATACAAACAGCGTGTAATGTTCTGTTAGTTCCTTTTAATGGAAGAGAAGTAAATGGGAATGAAAATGAGACAGGGTATATAATGGACGATGGATCTGCTACCACCTGCACAAGTTGAAAAACTATTCTAATCTCAAGCATCTGTTTACCACCCATTAACATTAATATCCACTCAATCTACTCCCAGTTTTATGATCATTCTCCATACTCTAGCTTTCCTACTTCTCCACACACCAACAGAATTCTCATTAATAAACATTTGCCCAGTAGTTTTTGGGAGTAAATTATGCTTTTTAAACACATTGTGTGTATGAAGACATTTTTCCAAATTCAACCTGAATGCATCAAATTTACTTAAAGATTTGCTCTTTGGCCAATCAGTGAAAACTATAATCTATTTATTTGATCATTTCTCTTCAGAATCTGAAGACCTGCAGCAACTTCTCACTTAATCTGCTCACCCTCGAGTGGAATGAGCCTAAAGTTCTCAAATCCCTCACTGTAACAGTAATTCCACATTCCTCATTAACAGCATCCTAGCAATCTGCATGTCAGTTTTTCTTTCCCCGATGCTTTTATTTCCTATACGTGTCTTACTGTGGAACCTCACTGCAGAGAAATAGCAGGAAATTGAGCTCATTCACTCTGTAATTTCCTACCCCTGTGCTCTTGCTGTGGAACACCACAGCCTGGCGGAACATCAGGAAATTGAATATATTCTGTCTGTTATTTTCCGATAAATGGATTGACTTCTGCTCCATTTTGGTTCTGGAAAGCATGACTAGGAGATAAAATGTTGTAGTTTAATGTTTTTATCAGCAGCTGGATTTTGCAGTAGAAATAATAGTGAGGCTAACAGCGCTTGTCATTATTAACATTAAACCGGACAGTAACTTTTAGCCACTGCACATGCCCAGTTAAACACAGAAATCTCACAGTTTCTGTCTGAGACACCGTGCTCCTCCAAAAGCTTCATTGGTGATTTACCATTGAACTGTGTGAAATTGCTGAATTTACCGAATAGATACACTTTAAACTGGTCAAAAAAAATGTTACAGCTTGTTCATTCCAGTGTAAGTAATTTTTTAGCAGAGTGATAAATCTTAGTTACTGCCAAACAACCTCTCTGGCATGGAAAAATAACTTTTACAATTGTGGAGTCTCGTTCCTTCAAATTTAAATTATTGTTGGAGATTAAAGAAAATAAATGCATTTTAATATTTATTACTTTTTCTTGCTGTCTCTTTTCCCTCTCTCCCGATCTGATTATTCTTTCCCTCATGTTATTGTGCTTTCTGTACCTGGTTTGACATTGAATTAAATATCCAAACTGACACTTCCTGCTTCAGACTCCGTGCTGTTTATTAACAAATTTTCAATCTGACTGGTTAAGGATACACACTATCATCCCCTGTTCACACGGATCCCAGATGCTTTGTAAAGGGGTTTGTGTGTTTTCAAGAGTTGACTGAGAAGAACCTCCAGCACAAATGCCTATAAAATTTTGATGGACAAGTGCCAGTGTGATGATTGACTGGCGTAATCCTTTCACCACTGATCACAAAATCCGGCTCATTGTTCTTTCACAGTTTATTTAGTTTGAATTTTCCTCAAGTTAAATATTGTGATGACTAATGACATTGTCTTCTTCTTTTACCACAAACTCTGTCTCCTTGCCACTTCTTTCCATCCCCCTCCATGACCACTGTTTGAGGCTGCACCTAAATGTTCATAAACTCTGCATCCCATTTCCTCGGACTGGAGGAAGTTATATAGTGAGTTTCCTCAGGGGTCGGTGTTGGTACCAGTGCTTTTCTTGATATATATTAATGACCTAGGGTTGTGTGTACAGGGCACAATTTCAAAATTTGTGGATGACAGAAAACTTGAAAGTATTGTGAACTGTGAGGAGGACAGTGAACTTCAAGTGGACGTAGACAGGCTGGTGGAATGGGTGGACAAGTAGCAGGTGAAATTTAATGCAGTGAAGTATGAAGTGATACGTTTTGATAGGAAGAATGAGGAGAGACAATATAAAATAAAGAGTGAAATTCTAAATGAGGTGCAGGAGCAGAAGGACCTGGGGTATATGTGCAGAAATAATTGAAGGTGGCAGAGCAGGTTGAGAAAGCAGTTCACAAAGCATACGGCATCCTGGGCTTTATAATTAGGGGCATAGAGTACAAAAACAAGGCAGTTAAGATAAACCTGTGTAAAACACTGGTTCAGACCCTCCAGGATATTGTGTCCTGTTCTGGGCACCACCCTTTAGGAGAATGTGAAGGCATTAAAGAGGGTGCAGAGAAGATTCAGGAGAATGGTTCCAGGGATGAGGAACTAGAGCATGGCTACCCAACCCGAATCCGACGGGACCCGATGACATGTGTTGGGTTCGGGTTGGGTTGGGTCGCTCTTCCGGGTCCAGCATTCGGGTTCAGGTCGGGTTGGGCTGGGTCAGACACAGTGACAGCCAGTATGTCAAGTTGGGAAACACTGCGCACCAGTATGCAGTGAGTGATTCCATCGAAGGTAGAGCACAACATCTTCAATAAATTTGATTATATTCCGGTGGTTGGGTCAGGCGCGGGAAAAATGAAAGAGCTCGGGCCAGGTTGGGCTCGGCTCGGATGTAGTGCTGTTGGACTCGGGTCGGGTTTCATTTGCAGACCCAAGCAGGCCTTTATGAGGAACTTTATTTTGGTGGATTGATTGGAGAAGCTGGAGATGTTCTGCTCAGAGAAGAGAAGGTTGAGAGGAGATTATTCAAAATCATGAGGGGTCTGGACAGAGTAGATCGGGAGAAATTACTCCCGTTGGCAGAGGATCGAGAACCAGAGGACACTGATTGAAGGTGATTGGTAAAAGAAACAACAGTGACATGAGGAAGAAGTTTTTTTATGCAGTGAGTGGTTCGGATCTGGAATACACTGTCTGAGAGTGTGGTTGAGGCAGATTCAATTGAGGCTTTCAAAAGAGAATTGAATAATTATCTGAAGAGATGAAGAGGAAAAAAATTTGCAGGACTTCGGAGAAAAGGCAAGGAAGTGGGACTAGGTGAGTTGCTCTTGCAGAGAGCTAGCACGGACACAATGGACAAAGGGCCTCCTGTCTAACAGTCTTTGATACTAAGATTCTATTTGCTTCGAACTGAGCTTTCGATCCCATACCCTCCACATCAAAAATACACCATACTGCTGTTGTGCCTAATCTGCACTTACTCTGAAAGAATCCACGGAATCCGATTGGTGAAAGGTATATCAATATTTTATTCACACATTAAATCATCAAAGTACAAGCTCTCACTACTTGCTCAGTATTCTACCCGCCAAGGCACGAGGTGATCAGTCTCGGACTTGTGGCTGCTCTTCTCTGAGCCCTTGGCTCAGGGGTATCTTCTCGAGTGTTCTTCCCCGGGGTTCTCGTGCCTTTCCCAGTTTCAGTCAGGGATTAAATCTTATTTCCAAGACCCTCCCCTCTCACTTACTCATAGGGATCTGGTATAATGACAGAATGATAATTCCTTATTTGGCTCAGTGAGAACCTGTTCAACATTTTACAGTTTCCCATTGTCTACTATGAGTCTAATTATATCTGGTGTCCATGTTTATCTGTTATGTGCAAGGACTGTGTATTGGATCATCAATATGTCTTTTCTATACTGTCTACAATTCCTTGGCCATCCGTGTGCTGTGGCCCCTTTCTACCCAGCCCCCCTATGCCTTAACACACTGTTCATTGTCGTGTGATTAGCCCCTTTGTTTCAACTAAGTTCTGATGTGCTTTTACTATATGTGTTTTTACTGGGTCTACACTGCTGTCTCCATTATATTGCCTGACTCAACTCCTATCTTAGCCCATCTGCTGATTAAACCATCATCCGTGTCTAAGTCATTAAACTCGATTATTTAAATGATTCCCTGACCAGCCTCCCGACTGTCACATTCTGTAAACTTCAGTTCATCTAAAACTCTGCTGCCTGTTCCCTGTCCTGTCCACGTCCTGCTCAGCTACCACTCATTTGCTCACTCACTTATTGTGGTTCCTGATTCTCTAATGACTCCATGAAAGTTCACATGAAAGGTCATTGATCTGAAATGTTAACTCTGTTTCTGTCTCCACAGATGCTGCTTGACCTGCTGAGTATTTTCAGCATTTTCAGTTTTTATTTCTGACTCCAATTTAAAATTCCCCATTTCCAATTTAAATACCTTCATTGTCTTGCCCTTCCCTATCTCTGTAAACTGCTCTATCCCTGTAAACTTCTGGTGCCACTGGAATTCTCTGTTCCCTCTTACACTGGCCTCTGTGCACTCACCCAGCACCTAGTTCTTTGCCTTACCAATGGTGGCCGGAGATGGTAATGTCATTGAAGGAGGAAGGAAAGTGGTTAGACTGTCCCTTATTGGAGACAGAGAGTAGAAGTAGGAAGGTAAGGAGCATCAATGTGTGACTTGAGGTATGGTGCAGGAGGGAGGGCTTTAGATTCTTGGGCCATTGGGACCAGTTTTGGGCCAGGCGGCACAAATTCAAAAGGGATGGGTTTCACCTCAACAGGACTGTTTTATTCAGTGGATCAGCACCAGCATATAGAAGTAGAAAAGAGGAATGAGGTGCAGAAAGGAACATAACCTAAGAAATAGGAGCAGAAGTAGGCCATTCAGCCCTTCGAGCCCACTCCGCCATTCAATGAGATCATGGCTGATCTACTTCAACACCATTTTCCTGCACTATCCCCATATCCCTTGATGTTTTCAATATGTAGAAATCTATCAATCTCAGTCTTGAACATCCTCAATGACTGAACCTCCACAGCCCTCTGGGGCAGAGAATTCCAAAGATTCACCACCATCTGAGTGAAGAAATTCCTCCTCATGTCAGTCCTGAATGGCCTGCCCCTTATTCTGACACTGTGTCCCCTGATTATAGACTCCCCAGCCAGGGGAAATATCCTTCCTGCATCTACCCTTTCGAGCCCTGTAAGAATTTTGTATGTTTGTATGAGATCACCTCTCATTCTTCCAAACCAATAACCTTTGCTTCGTTCAATGTGTTCAACCATTTCTTGATGATCTGTGAGGTGAATCAAATTGGTTGGAAACTGAACATTTAAATTCCCCACCTAGCCTAGGTTCTATGCATTTTATATCCTCAGTGCATCCTCCATGTGCATTTCAACATGGAACAGAACTGAGTCTTCAGTTCCGGAGGGTGACAGGTTGTAATGAGCAGGAGATTTCCATGCTCTAGTTTTACTGAATTCATGAGACTACATTGGGTCTGCAGTCAGTGTGGTAGATTCTCAGGGTCAGACCCAGCCGAGTGTATTCCACTGTGCCCCATTGCCAGTGCAACAGAACCTACCCAGGGATGCTGTTGAAGGAGTCTGGGACGTTGGCCAATAAATGTGATTTTATGAGTATAATTTCACAGAATCACAGAATTGTTACAGTGCAGAAGGTATCTGCACTGGCTCTCTGAATGAGCAATTCACCCAGTGCCATTCCTCTGCCTTCTCCCCATAATCCTGCACATTCTTCCTTTTCAGATAACAGTCTAATTCCCTTTTGAATGCTTCAGTTGAACCTGCCTCCACCACCCTCTCAAGCAGTACATTCCAGATCCTAACCACTCGCTGCGTGAAGAAGTTTTCCCTCAAGTCATTTTGCTTCTTTTGCCAATCACTTTAAATCTGTGTCCTCTCGTTCTCAATCTTTTCATGAGTGGGAACAGCTTTCCCATATCCACTCTGTCCAGAACCCTCATGATTTTGAATGCCTCTATCAAATCTCCACTCAGTCTTCTCCAAAGAAAACAGTCCCAACTTCTTCAAGTATCTTCATAACTGAAGTTTCTCAACCTTTGAACCATTCTCATGAATCTTTTCTGCACCCTCTCTAACGCCTTCACATCATTGCTAAGGCGCAGTGCCCAGAACTGGACACAGTACTCTCGCTGAGGCTGAACTGGTGTCTTGTATAAGTTCAGCATAACCTCCTTGCTCTTGTACTCTATGCCCCTATTAATAAAGTCCAAGATACTGTGTGCTTTATTTAACGCTCTCACAACCTGTCCTGTCACATTCAATGACTTCTGCACATATACCCCCTGGTCCCTCTGCTCTTTGCTCTTTCATCTCTTGAGAGTTGTACCCTTTGTTATATTGTCTCTCCATATTCTTCCCATCAAAATGAATCACTTCACATTTATCCACATTTAACTTCATCTGCCATTTGTCTGCCCATCCCTTGGCCCTGTACACCAAGGTCTAAGTCATTAATTTATAACAGGAAAAGCAAGGGTCCCAATATTTATCCCTGGGGATCCCCACTACAAAGCTTCCTCCAGCCTGAAGAACATCCATTAACCACTACCCACTGTTTCCTGTCACTCAACTAATTTCATATTCATGCCACTGGCCCTTTTATTCCATGTGCCATAATTTGTCTCAAGTCGCTTGTGCAGCATCATTTCAAATACATTCTGGGAGTCCATTTACACCACATCAACAACATTCCCCTCATCAACTCTCTCTGTTATCTCTTCAAAAAACTCCAGCAACTTAGTTAAACATGATTTTCCCTTAAGAAATCGGTGTTGGCTTTCCTTAATTAACCTGTATTTGTCTATGCGACTTAATTTGGTCTTGAATTATTGTTTCTCGGAGTTTCCCCACCACTGAAGATATACTGACTGGCCTTTTCTTTACATCATTTTTTGAACTGAGATGTAACATTTGCAACTCCTGTTACGACCGAGGTGGGAGGAGTGCACAATTTATTCTGGTTCCACTTCTCCATGGGTCACAACATATATTGAAATGTTTTCCCACTTACTGATATGGTCAATTATAGACTCTATTTTTATCCCAGAGTGAAACAAACCACCAGGTTTCTTTAATAAACAGCAAAGTTATCAGTTTATTATAAAACAAGTGTTAACCAGTAATGAAGTAAAGCATAAACACATAGATTGAAATTTGAAAGTTCCCTTTTGACCTTAGTCTCACACACACACACACCCTAAAATGGCTTGTTGTTTAGAGCTCTGTTACAAAAGAAAAAGATGAAAAAGCCACTTAAGCCGAATACCTGCTCATTCTTGAACAAAAACAGATGAGATATGTTGTGTTCCAAAATTGGCGTACAGGCTGGCCTCCGAGTACACGTTGACGCGTCACTGGGATCTTTGAGAACAGTTTTTTTCATGCGGCGTTGAGAATTAATTTAGCAGGCTTTTCTTGCAAGACAGGAGACGAGATGAGTTGACATAGTGGACCTTTCAGGGTCTTTCAGAGAGGTGCTGGAAAGCTGAGCTGGGTTGTGATCTTCTCCTCCTTCCTTAGGAATTCTCTTCTCTCCTTGGAAGTTCTCTTCCTTTTTGTGCAGTTCAACACCAATTCAAAAGTGAAACCGACAACAGGAGTTGACCTCCATCAATCGTGACCTGTCACTGTTTTATAAACAACTTGTCCAGGTGTCCAAAGTTCTCTTGTTTATTGATCTGGAAGTCACGTGGTTTCCCAGAAAGGCTTGTTGTTGTTGCTGGAAGTCAGGTGGTTTCCTGGAAAGACTTGTTTCCTCACAAGACCACTCTGTGCCCCTTTTTAAAAAAAAACATTTCCAGGGACTGTTTTTCAAAGTCAAGTGGCCTTTAAATGGCCCATTTTGAAAACCCCAAAGTTTAACATTGCTTCAACCTTACAAAAATGAATCATTAAAAAATATATTTAACAAAAAGGGCGGCACAGTGGCGCAGTGGTTAGCACTGCAGCCTCACAGCTCCAGCGACCTGGGTTCAATTCTGGGTACTGCCTGTGTGGAGTTTGCAAGTTCTCCCTGTGTCTGCGTGGGTTTCCTCCGGGTGTTCCGGTTTCCTCCCACATGCCAAAGACTTGCAGGTTGATAGGTAAATTGGCCATTATAAATTGCCCCTAGTATAAGTAGGTGGTAGGGAAATATAGGGACAGGTGGGGATGTGGTATATGGAATTAGTATAGGGTTAGTATAAATGGGTGGTTGATGGGCGGCACAGACTCGGTGGGCTGAAGGGCCTGTTTCAGTGCTGTATCTCTAAACTAAACTAAACTAAAACACAGAGGAACTTTCATAACACTCTCCAGTCCTTTGGCACCACCCCTGAGTCGAAGGAAGACAGAAAAATTTGGCCTCTGCAATTTCCACTCTCACTTCCTGCAGTAACCTTGGATGCATCTCATCTGTCCCTGGTGATTTATCAACTTTAAGTATAGAAAGCTTATCCAATACCACCTCCTTATCAATTTTAAATCCTTCTAATGTATTAATTACCTCCTCTTCCACTGTGGTCTGGGCAGCAATATCTTCTTTGGTAAAGACATGCAAAGTATTCATTTAAGACCTCAACTATTCCCCCTGCCTCCTTGTGTAAATCCCCCTTTTGGTCCCTAATCGGCCCTACTCGACCTTTGACCACCCTTTTACCATTTACATGCCAATAGAAGACCTTGGGTTTCCATTTTATGTAAGCTGCCAGTCTCTTTTTATACTCACTCTTTGCTTCTCTTATTTTCTTTTTCACTTTCCCTCTGAACCTTCTATGTTCGGCCTGGTTCTCTATTGTATTATTTATCTGATATCTGTCATAAACACACTTCTGCTTCTTCATCACTGTCTCTTTTGTCATCCAGGCAGCTCTGGATTTATTTGCCCTACCTTTGTGCTTCAAAGGAATACACCTTGATTGTGTCCAAACTATCTCTTCTTTGAAGGTGGCCCATTGTTCAGTGACTGTTTTTCCTGACAACCTTTAATTCCAATTTATTCGGCCCAGATCCATTCTTATCCCATTGAAGTTGGCTTTACCCGAGTTAATTATTCTGACTCTAGATTGTTCTTTATTCTTTTCAATTACCAATCTAAGCCTTATGATACAATGATCACTGTGCCCTAAACGTACTGCTACTTATATTTGATCCACTTGGCCCATCTCATTCCCAGGAGCCAGTTCTAGCAGTGCCTCCTTTCTCATTGGACTGGAAACATACTGCTGTAGAAAATTTTCCTGAACATCCTCTAGGAATTCTTGCACCTCTCTGCCCTTTGCACTTCTAATATCCCAGTCTATGTTTGGATAATTAAAGTCCCCCTTTATAAGATAGTAATAGGACTGAAGACCTGTGCTCCAGAACTTGCCGCGCCCCTAGCCAAGCTGTTCCAGTACAGCTGCAACACTGGCATCTACCCTGCAATGTGGAAAATTGCCCAGGTATGTCCGGTACACAAAAAGCAGGACAAATCCAACCCGGCCAACTACCGCCCCATTAGCCTCCTCTCAATCATCAGTAAAGTGATGGAAGGTGTCATCAACAGTGCCATCAAGCGGCACTTGCTCAGCAACAACCTGCTCAGTGACGCTCAGTTTGGGTTCCACCAGGACCACTCAGCTCCGGACCTCATTACAGCCTTGGTTCAAACATGGACAAAAGAGCTGAACTCAAGAGGTGAGGTGAGAGTGACTGCGCTTGACATCAAGGCAGCATTCGACCGAGCATGGCATCAAGGAGCCCAAGCAAAACTGAGGACAATGGGAATCAGGGGGAAAACCCTCCACTGGCTGGAGTCATACCTAGCACAAAGGAAGATGGTTGTGGTTGTTGGAGGTCAATCATCTGAGCTCCAGGACATCACTGCAGGAGTTCCTCGGGGTAGTGTCCTGGGCCCAACCATCTTCAGCTGCTTCATCAATGACCTTCCTTCAATCATAAGGTCAGAAGTGGGGATGTTCGCTGATGATTGCACAATGTTCAGCACCATTCGTGACTCATCAGATACTGAAGTAGTCTGTGTAGAAATGCAGCAAGACCTGGACAATATCCAGGCTTGGGCTGATAAGTGGCAAGTAACATTCGCGCCACACAAGTGCCAGGCAACGACCATCTCCAACAAGAGAGAATCTAACCATCTCCCCTTGACATTCAACGGCATTACCATCACTGAAACCCCCACTATCAACATCCTAGGGGCTACCATTGACCAGAAACTGAACTGGAGTAGCCATATAAATACCGTGGCTACAAGAGCAGGTCAGAGGCTAGGAATCCTGAGATGAGTAACTCACCTCCTGACGCCCCAAAGCCTGCCCACCATCTACAAGGCACAGGTCAGGAGTGTGATGGAATACTCTCCACTTGCCTGGATGGGTGCAGCTCCAACAACACTCAAGAAGCTCGACACCATCCAGGACAAAGCTGCCCGCTTGATTGGCACCCCATCTTCAAACATTCACTCCCTCCACCACCGACGCACAGTGGCAGCAGTGTGTACCATCTACAAGATGCACTGCAGCAATGCACCAAGGCTCCTTGGACAGCACCTTCCAAACCCGCGACCTCTACCAACTGGAAGGACAAGGGCAGCACATACATGGGAACACGACCACCTACAAGTTCCCCTCCAAGTCACACACCATCCTGACTTGGAACTACATCGGCGTTCCTTCACTGTCGCTGGGTCAAAATCCTGGAACTCACTTCCTAACAGCACTGTGGGTGTACCTACCCCACATGGACTGCAGCGGTTCAAGAAGGCAGCTCACCACCACCTTCTCAAGGGCAGTTAGGGATGGGCAATAAATGCTGGCCTGGCCAGCGAAGCCGACATCCCATGAAAGAATTATTTTAAAAAAAGAATCCTATAGTTCTTGCATCTCTCTGTAATTTCCTTGCAACTTTGTTCCTCTTCATCCTTTCCTGCTAGTTGGTGGCCTATAGTCTACACCGAGCAATGTAATTGCACCTTTTTTTTGTTCCTTATCTCCAGCCAAACAGATTCCATCCTGGACCCCTCAGGGATATCCTCTCTCTCCAGCACTGCAATGTTCTCCTTAATCAGTACCTCCATTCCTCTCCCCTTTCTTGCTTTACTCTCTTTCCTGAACACCTTGTATCCAGGAATATTTAACACCCAGTCCTGCCCTTTCTCACACTGTTGTTGAGTAACGTGTGGTGCAGCTCTCCCAATTTTTGCACTAGTCCCAGATGTTAGTGAGATGTTACAAGGGCGAGTGGACTCCGTTTTCCTTCATCGTGTCCAAATCTGATGCTGAGGTGAAAAGTACGTGACCTACTCGGTTTTGTTCTTGTATATCCTCCTTTATCGAGACTTGTTCGGCCATTTCAGAGGTGACCACATTGATGAAGGACTGGAGTCACGTAGAGGCCAGACCTAAAGGACATTAGGTTTTATGACAATCTTCATTAAAGCCACTATACAGAGCTAAGCTGTTGATGAAAGTCCTGACTACACAAGCCCCATTGCTCAATATATGCTCCCAGTCGAGGTTTCCACCCAACAGTGGGCATGTAAAATACTGGGAATCAAATGTATAATTAGCGAGGGACAAGTGAGTGGATTTTCATTATTATTGGTTGATCCTCCTGAACGATAAATCAACAGTGGTTATTTCGATTAGTCGGTGGTCATTTCTCAGACAGTTTTCTAGCTGCTTCCCTCACTTCAGAATTAACCCTTCCCTGTCACTTGAATTCTGATTCTCTGGTCTTTTATTTCTGAGTAAATCAGAAAGTGTGACAACAGGAAGAAAGTGTGAGAAACAAGTGGATCATTTTGTCAGTCAGTATCTGATGTCATGTTGGACACTGAAGGACAGAGAAAACTAATCCCATTAAAATTGCTGCAGATTCTCAGTGATTCCTCACTCTCCTGGAACAACTCTTCTGATTTCTATTTTGGTTCCATCTAATTGATTTCCATTAATGACTGAATCAAGATCAGAGATTGATAGATTATTGCTAACCCAGGGTATTAAGGGATATGGAGCCAAAGTGAGTGGATGGAGTTAGGGTACAGATCAGCCATGATCTGATTGAATTGTGGAGCAGCCTCGAGGAGTGAATGGCCTCCTCCTGTTCCCATGTTCCGAAGATGTTTCTAGAATATTCCGCTCATGTTCAGAATGGATCAGTAACCAGCCCAGTGACTGCTTTCTGTGCTGAAAACCACTGGGAGATATCATCATTGAGCAGATCCTTTCCTTCTCATTCTCTATGTGTGTCTTTCACTCCCCTCCTCAATGTAATCATTATTATTCTTCACAGAAGATCATTGAACTCACAAAGAAGGGAAACAGGGCGGACAGTTCCAAACTTCTCCTAAATCTGGTAATGGAGAAAGGCTCTCAGGCCCGAAGGGTGATGTGGGAATCCTTTGTGAAAATGCGTCACGGAGTACCAAAGTTGGACAAAATACTGAAAGAAATACAGGAACTCGGTACGGTAAAATCACACACTGAATTCAACTTCAGATTCAAACACTGCAGAATTTACTATAATATTACACAAATCTGATTTCATGAAATCTAAATAATTTAAACAGGTTCTGATCCATTTGACGATATGAATATCGCACAAGGTTTATCCGAAGTACCCGGTAACCTGAAAGGTAAGTGATGATACAGAGATTTCAAACCGTTTATTTCACTTTTGAGAAACAAAATGTTTGACTGCATCCGTTTGTCAGAATCTGGGAATCAAATTCAAAGAATGTGGAACAGGATTGAACGTTGTTGAAATTTGTCATCAATCCTCATATATTCTGCAGAGATTCAAATTTCAATTTGTACAATTTCTGATCTATGCTGTAAATATGTGGACTTGACATTATTTCACACAATGCAGCTGATGATGGGCATCACTTGTGAAGCCTTTCAATCAAGACCCTGTAAACTGTGAAACCCCATACACACCTGGCAGGATCCTGATACACTGTGAAACCCTGTACACACCTGACAGGATCCTAATACACTGTGAAACCCAAACACAGCCGGCAGGATCGTGATACACTGTGAAACCCATACACACCTGGCAGGATCCTGATACACTGTGAAACCCTGTACACACCTGACAGGATCCTAATACACTGTGAAACCCAAACACAGCCGGCAGGATCGTGATACACTGTGAAACCCATACACACCTGGCAGGATCCTGATACACTGTGAAACCCCATACACACCTGGCAGGATCCTGATACACTGTGAAACCCCATACACACCTGGCAGGATCCTGATACACTGTGAAACCACATACACACCTGACAGGATCCTAATACACTGTGAAACCCAAACACAGCCGGCAGGATCGTGATACACTGTGAAACCCATACACACCTGGCAGGATCCTGATACACTGTGAAACCCTGTACACACCTGACAGGATCCTAATACACTGTGAAACCCAAACACAGCCGGCAGGATCGTGATACACTGTGAAACCCATACACACCTGGCAGGATCCTGATACACTGTGAAACCCCATACACACCTGGCAGGATCCTGATACACTGTGAAACCCCATACACACATGGCAGGATCCTGATACACTGTGAAACCCCATACACTCCTGGCAGGATCCTGATACACTGTGAAACCCCATACACACCTGGCAGGATCCTGATACACTGTGAAACTTCATACACACCTGGCAGGATCCTGATACACTGTGAAACTCCATACACACCTGGCAGGATCCAGATACACTGTGAAACCCCATACACACCTGGCAGGATCCTGATACACTGTGAAACCCCATACACACCTGACAGGATCCTGATACACTGTGAAACTCCATACACACCTGGCAGGATCCTGATACACTGTGAAATCGCATACACACCTGACAGGATCCTGATATACTGTGAAACTCCATACATACCTGGCAGGATCCTGATACACTGTGAAACCCCATACACACCTGGCAGGATCCTGATACACTGTGAAACCCCATAGACACCTGGCAGGATCCTGATACACTGTGAAACCCCATACACACCTGGCAGGATCCTGATACACTGTGAAACCCCATACACACCTGGCAGGATCCTGATACACTGTGAAACCCCATACACAACTGGCAGGATCCTGATACACTGTGAAATCGCATACACACCTGACAGGATCCTGATACACTGTGAAATTCTATACACACATGGCAGGATCCTGATACACTGTGAAACCCCATACACACCTGGCAGGATCCTGATACACTGTGAAACCCCATACACACCTGGCAGGATCCTGATACACTGTGAAACCCCATACACACCTGGCAGGATCCTGATACACTGTGAAACCCAATACACACCTGGCAGGATCCTGATACACTGTGAAATTCTATACACACATGGCAGGATCCTGATACACTGTGAAACCCCATACACACCTGGCAGGATCCTGATACACTGTGAAACCCCATACACACCTGGCAGGATCCTGATACACTGTGAAACCCCATACACACCTGGCAGGATCCTGATACACTGTGAAACCCAATACACACCTGGCAGGATCCTGATACACTGTGAAACCCCATACACACTGGGCAGGATCCTGATGCACTGTGAAACCCCATACACACCGGGCAGGATCCTGATACACTGTGAAACCCCATACACACCTGGCAGGATCCTGATACACTGTGAAACCCCATACACACCTGACTGGATCCTGATACACTGTGAAATCGCATACACACCTGACAGGATCCTGATACACTGTGAAACCCCATACACACCTGGCAGGATCCTGATACACTGTGAAACCCCATACACACCTGGCAGGATCCTGATACACTGTGAAATCGCATACACACCTGACAGGATCCTGATACACTGTGAAACCCCATACACAGCTGGCAGGATCCTGATGCACTGTGAAACCCCATACACACCTGGCAGGATCCTGATACACTGTGAAATCGCATACACACCTGACAGGATCCTGATACACTGTGAAACTCCATACACACCTGGCAGGATCCTGATACACTGTGAAACCCAAACACAGCTTGCAGGATCCTGATACATTGTGAAACCCCATACACACCTGGCAGGATCCTGAAACACTGTGAAACCCATACACAGCTGGCAGGATCCTGATACACTGTGAAAACTCCATACACACCTGGCAGGATCCTGATACACTGTGAAACCCTGTACACACCTGGCAGGATCCTGATACATTGTGAAACTCCATACACACCTGGCAGGATCCTGATACACTGTGAAACCCTGTACACACCTGACAGGATCCTAATACACTGTGAAACCCAAACACAGCCGGCAGGATCGTGATACACTGTGAAACCCATACACACCTGGCAGGATCCTGATACACTGTGAAACCCTGTACACACCTGACAGGATCCTAATACACTGTGAAACCCAAACACAGCCGGCAGGATCGTGATACACTGTGAAACCCATACACACCTGGCAGGATCCTGATACACTGTGAAACCCCATACACACCTGGCAGGATCCTGATACACTGTGAAACCCCATACACACCTGGCAGGATCCTGATACACTGTGAAACCCCATACACACCTGACAGGATCCTAATACACTGTGAAACCCAAACACAGCCGGCAGGATCGTGATACACTGTGAAACCCATACACACCTGGCAGGATCCTGATACACTGTGAAACCCTGTACACACCTGACAGGATCCTAATACACTGTGAAACCCAAACACAGCCGGCAGGATCGTGATACACTGTGAAACCCATGCACACCTGGCAGGATCCTGATACACTGTGAAACGCCATACACACCTGGCAGGATCCTGATACACTGTGAAACCCCATACACACCTGGCAGGATCCTGATACACTGTGAAACCCCATACACACCTGGCAGGATCCTGATACACTGTGAAACCCCATACACACCTGGCAGGATCCTGATACACTGTGAAACTTCATACACACCTGGCAGGATCCTGATACACTGTGAAACTCCATACACACCTGGCAGGATCCAGATACACTGTGAAACCCCATACACACCTGGCAGGATCCTGATACACTGTGAAACCCCATACACACCTGGCAGGATCCTGATACACTGTGAAACCCCATACACACCTGGCAGGATCCTGATACACTGTGAAAACCCAAACACACCTGGCAGGATCCTGATACACTGTGAAACCCATACACACCTGGCAGGATCCTGATACACTGTGAAACCCCATACACACCTGGCAGGATCCTGATGCACTGTGAAACCCCATACACACCGGGCAGGATCCTGATACACTGTGAAACCCCATACACACCTGGCAGGATCCTGATACACTGTGAAACCCCATACACACCTGGCAGGATCCTGATACACTGTGAAATCGCATACACACCTGACAGGATCCTGATACACTGTGAAACCCCATACACACCTGGCAGGATCCTGATACACTGTGAAACCCCATACACACCTGGCAGGATCCTGATACACTGTGAAATCGCATACACACCTGACAGGATCCTGATACACTGTGAAACCCCATACACAGCTGGCAGGATCCTGATGCACTGTGAAACCCCATACACACCTGGCAGGATCCTGATACACTGTGAAATCGCATACACACCTGACAGGATCCTGATACACTGTGAAACTCCATACACACCTGGCAGGATCCTGATACACTGTGAAACCCAAACACAGATTGCAGAATCCTGATACATTGTGAAACCCCATACACACCTGGCAGGATCCTGAAACACTGTGAAACCCATACACAGCTGGCAGGATCCTGATACACTGTGAAAACTCCATACACACCTGGCAGGATCCTGATACACTGTGAAACCCTGTACACACCTGGCAGGATCCTGATACATTGTGAAACTCCATACACACCTGGCAGGATCCTGATACACTGTGAAACCCTGTACACACCTGACAGGATCCTAATACACTGTGAAACCCAAACACAGCCGGCAGGATCGTGATACACTGTGAAACCCATACACACCTGGCAGGATCCTGATACACTGTGAAACCCTGTACACACCTGACAGGATCCTAATACACTGTGAAACCCAAACACAGCCGGCAGGATCGTGATACACTGTGAAACCCATACACACCTGGCAGGATCCTGATACACTGTGAAACCCCATACACACCTGGCAGGATCCTGATACACTGTGAAACCCCATACACACCTGGCAGGATCCTGATACACTGTGAAACCCCATACACACCTGACAGGATCCTAATACACTGTGAAACCCAAACACAGCCGGCAGGATCGTGATACACTGTGAAACCCATACACACCTGGCAGGATCCTGATACACTGTGAAACCCTGTACACACCTGACAGGATCCTAATACACTGTGAAACCCAAACACAGCCGGCAGGATCGTGATACACTGTGAAACCCATGCACACCTGGCAGGATCCTGATACACTGTGAAACGCCATACACACCTGGCAGGATCCTGATACACTGTGAAACCCCATACACACCTGGCAGGATCCTGATACACTGTGAAACCCCATACACACCTGGCAGGATCCTGATACACTGTGAAACCCCATACACACCTGGCAGGATCCTGATACACTGTGAAACTTCATACACACCTGGCAGGATCCTGATACACTGTGAAACTCCATACACACCTGGCAGGATCCAGATACACTGTGAAACCCCATACACACCTGGCAGGATCCTGATACACTGTGAAACCCCATACACACCTGGCAGGATCCTGATACACTGTGAAAACCCAAACACACCTGGCAGGATCCTGATACACTGTGAAACCCATACACACCTGGCAGGATCCTGATACACTGTGAAACCCCATACACACCTGGCAGGATCCTGATACACTGTGAAACCCCATACACACCTGGCAGGATCCTGATACACTGTGAAACTTCATACACACCTGGCAGGATCCTGATACACTGTGAAACCCCATACACACCTGGCAGGATCCTGATACACTGTGAAAACCCAAACACACCTGGCAGGATCCTCATACACTGTGAATCCCCAAACACACCTGGAAGGATCCTGATACACTGTGAAACCCCATACACACCTGGCAGGATCCTGATACACTGTGAAACTCCCTACACACCTGGCAGGATCCTGATACACTGTGAAAACCCGTACACACCTGGCAGGATCCTGATACACTGTGAAACCCCATACACACCTGGCAGGATCCTGATACACTCTGAAATCCTTTATACACCTGGCTTGATAGTGGTGGTTTGATACAACTGAGTGACTTGCTTGGCCTTTTCAGAGTGCAGTTAAGAATGAAATGTATTGCTGTGGGTCTGGAGTCATAGAATTGCGGAGTAGATTTCCTTCCCTGTGGACACTGATGAAGCAGATAGCTTTTTTTTTACAATAATTTGATAGTTTTATTGTCAAGTATTACTTGTGATCCTTGTGTTTGATTCCAATTTCTTTTTTTACCTATCCGAACTTTAAAGCCCCAGCTGGCCTGGTTTTTATATTAATTCATATCTCCAGATCACTAGTTCACGCATCTGGGTTTCAATCCAGTCGCATAACCACTATGCTACTGCACTCAAAACAGACAGACCATAACATTGGAACATCGGAGCAGGAGTAAGCCATTCAGCCCATCGAGTCTGCCCCGCCATTCAATATGATCATGGCTGCTCAACCACTTCAATGTCTTTTTCTCACACTACCCCCAGATCCTCTTATGTCATTTGTATTTAGAAATCTGTCAATCTCTGCTTTAAACATACTCAATGACTGAGCTTCCAAAGCCCTCTGGGGTAGTGAATTCCAAAGATTCACAACCCTCTGAGTAAAGACATTTCTCCTCATCTCTGTCCTAAGTGTCTTACCTCAAACTTTGAAATTGTGTCCCCTGGTTCTAGACTCCCCAACCAGGGGAAACATCTTAGCTGCATCTATCCTGTCTATCCCTTTAAGTATTTTGTAGGTTTCAATGAGATTACCTCTCATCCTTCGAAACTCTGGAGAATACAGGCCCAGTTTCCCCAATCTCTCTTCATAGGACAGTCCTGCCATCCAGGGAACAAGTCTGGTGAATCTTCATTGCACTCCCTCTATGGCAATAATATCCTTCCTAAGGTAAGGGGAGCAAAACTGCACACAGTACTCCAGGTGTGATTTAACCAAGGTTCTATACAATTGAAGCAAGACTTCACTACTCCTGTACGCAAATCCTCTTGTGATTAAGGCTAACATACCATTAGCCTTCTTAATTGCTTGCTGCACCTGCATGTTAGCTTTCAGTGACTTATTGACAAGGACACCCAGGTCCTTTTGTACATCTACACTTTCTAATCTCTTACCATTTAAGAGATCCTCTGCACATCTATTCTTCCTACCAAAGTGAGATAACCTCACATTTTTCCACATTATATTTCATCTGCCACGTTCTTGCCCACTCACTAAGTCTGGCCAAATACCCTTGAAGCAGCTTTGCATCTTCATCAAAACACACATTCCCACCTAGTTTTGTCTCATCCGCGAACTTGTAAGTGCTACATTTGGTCCCCACATCCAAATCATTGATATATATTGTGAACAGCTGGGGCCCAAGTACTGACCCCTGCAGTACCCTACTAGTCACAGCCTGCCAACGCGGGAGTGACCCGTTTATTCCTACTCTCTGCTTTCTGCCTGTTCACCAATCCTTAATCCATGCCAGTATCTTACCTCCAATCCCATGTGCTTTAATTTTGCTAACCAATCTCCTGTGGGGGACGTCATCCAAAGCCTTCTGAAAATCCAAGGATACCACGTCCACTGACTCCCGTTTATCAATTCTGTTAGTAGCATCCTCAAAAAATTCCAATAGATTCGTCAAACAGGATTTCCCATTCATAAATTCATGTTGCCTATGCCCAATTAGATCATTATTATTCAAGTGACCATTTATCAAATCCTTTCGAATAGATTCTAGCATTTTCCCAATGACTGATGTAAGGCTAACAGGTCTGTAATTCCCTGTTTTCTCCCTCCCTTCCTTCTTAAATTGTGGGTGACATTTGTGATGTTCCAATCTGCAGGAACCACTCCAGAATCTATAGAATTTTGGAAAATGATCAATGCATCTACTATCTCCATAGCTAACTCTTTCAACACTCTGGGATGTCGAATATCAGGTCCTGGGAACTTATCAACCTTCAGCCCCATTAATTTCTCCAATACAACCTTCTCACTAATACTAATTTCCTTCAGTTCCTCTTCCCCCCCCCGCCCCCCAATCATTTGGATCTCTAATTCTGGGAGATTTCTTGTATCTTCCTCAGTGAAGACAGACACAAAGTCATCATTTAGCTTCTCTGCCCTTTCTGTATTCCCCATTATAAATTCTCCTGACTCTGCCTGTGATGGACCCACATTTGTCTCAGCCAAACGTTTCCTTTTTACATACCTGTAGAAGCTTTTACAGCTTGTTTTTATATTTTCTGCCAGCTTACATTCATAATCTATTCTTCCTTTCTTTATCAGTTTCTTGGTTCTGCTTTGCTGTATTTCAAAATCCTCCCAATTCTCAGGTTTGCTACTATTTCAGGCTCATTTTTGGCCTTTTCTTTTGATCTTATGCAATCCTTAACTTCCTTTGTTATCCATGGTTGACTGCCTTTGCTTTTGTGGTTTTTGTGTCTTGAAGGAATGTATAGTTGCTGTAAACTATAAAAACCTTGCATTTATATAGGGCCTTTCTTGACCCCCAGACGTCCCAAAGCGCTTTCTCGCCCATGAGGTACTTTTGAAATGCAGTCACTGTTGTAATGTGGGAAACTCAGCAGCCAACTTGCACACACAAAACTCCCATAAACATCATAGAGTCATAACCACACAGAGAGTGAGGCCATTTGGCCCATTGAGTCCACGTCAGCTCTTTGCAGAGGAATCCAATCAGCCCCGTTTGCCGGCCCTTTCCCCATAGTTTATTTCCCTCAAGTGCCCATCCAATTTCCTTTTGAAATCATTGATCGTTTCTGCTTCCTCCATCTTCGTAGGCAGTGAGTTCCAGGTCATTACCACTCGCTGAGTGTAAAAGTTTTTCCTCACATTCCCCCTGCTTCTCTTGCCGAATACATTAAAGCTGAGTACACGGTCTTGGGAACAGTCAGCTAATGGGAATAGCTTTTCTCTGTCTACTCTGTCCAAACCTGTCTGTCAAATCTCCCCTCAATCTCCTTTGCTCCAAGGAGAACAACCCCAGCTTCTCCAACCTGACCTTGTAGCTAAAATCCCTCATCCCTGGAACAACTGTGGTAAATCTCTGCTGCATCACCCTGGGGTGGCGGGATTGTCTTATGTGGAGAGATCGAGGAAACTGGGCCTGTATTCTCTCGAATTTTGAAGAATGAGAGCTGATTTCATTGAAACGTTCAAAATTCTTACAGGGTGTGACAGGGTGGATGTAGATGGGATGTTTCTCATGGCTTTGAGTCTAAACAAGGGGACATCGTCTCAGAATAAGGGGTAGGCTATTTAAGACTGAGATCATGAAGAATTTCTTCACTCAGAGTGGTGATGAATCTTTGGAATTCTCTACCCCAGAGGGCTGTGGAAGCTCAGTCATTGAGCATGTTCAAGACAGATATTGATGGATATCTGGGTACTAATGACACCAAGGGATATGGAGATAACGTGGGAAAGTGGCATTGAGGTCGATGATCAACCATGATCTAATTGAATGATGGAGCAGGCTCAATGGGCTGAATGGCCTACTCCTCCTATGTTTCTATTACAAGGACCCTCGCGTCCTTCCTAAGGTGTGGGTGACCAGGACTGGCTGCAATACTCAAGTTGTAGCCTAACCAGAGCTTTTTAAAGGTTCAGCATAACATCCCTGCTTTTGTATTCAGTATCTCTATTGATGAATCCAGGATCTGTCATACTTTGCAATAAAAATAACCAGATAATCTGCTTTTGTGATGTTGATTGAGGGGTAAATGTTGACCAAGACACAGGCAATAACTCCCTTGGCATAACTCCCCTGGTCGTCTTCGAAATAGTGCCATGGGAAGTTGTACATTCACGTCAGAGGGAAAAGGAGTTTTGGTTTAATGTCTCAGCATAAAAACAGCACCTCTGGCAGTGCAGCACTCCTTCAGTACTGCACTGGAGTATCAGCCTTGATTTTTATTCTCCGGTTTCTGGAGTGGGACTTAAACCCGTAACCTTCTGACTCACAGTAAATGTGCTACCAACTGAGCCACTGCTGACACCATTCAGTATTGACCTGGGCACCAGATATAACCAGCCCAGTCGACCCTGCAAAGTGCTTCTCACTGACATCTGGGGAATTGTGCCAAAATTGGGAGAGCTGTCCCACAGGCTCGTCAAACTACAGCCTGAAATAGTCATAGTTACATCATCATATATCTCAGCCAATGGCCCAGATTCCTCCATCACAATCACTGGATATGTCCAGTCCCACTGACAGGACAGACCCATCACAGGTGGTGGCACAGTGTTACACAGTCAGGAGAGAGTGGCCCTGGGAGCTCTCAACATTGACTCCAGATCCCTTGAATTCTCATGGCATCAGGTCACATATAGACAAGGAAATATCCTGTTGATTACCACCTACAGCACTCCCTCAGCTGATAAAATATTATTTGTTCATGTTGAACACCACACAGAAGACACACTGAGAAGAGATGTCACAGAATGTACTCTGAATGGGGCACTTCAGTGCAGCACCACTGCTGACCGAACTGGCTAAGTCGTGAGGACATAACTGCCAGACGGAGCCTGCGACAGATGGGAGAACCAACACGTGGTAAAAACCTGCTTGGCATCATTTTCCCCAATCTACCTATTGCAGATGCATCTGTCCATGACAGTATTGGTAGGAGTGACAACCACACAATGCTTGTGGAGTAAATCCCATCTTCACACTGAGGACCCCCTCCATCGTGCTGAGGGGCAACTGCCATAGTGTTGAATGTAATAGTTTCAGAACAGATCTAACAACACAAATCTGGGAATCCATGAGGCACTGTGAACCATCAGGAGCAGCAGAATTGTATTCCATCGTGACCAGTAACCTCGTGGCATGGCATATCTCTCACTCTACAGTTACTGTGGAGCCAGGGGTTCAACCTGGTTCAATGGTGAGTGTAGGAGAGCATTGCAGGATCAGCACTGGGCATACTTAAACATTAGGCACCAACCTGATAATGTAATGACACAGGACTACATGCATTATAAACAGCAGAAGCAGCATGCTGTAGACAGAGCTAAGCGATCCCACAACCAACGTATCAGATCAATGCTTAGCAGTCCTGTACATTTTTGTTATACGTTCATGGGATTTGAGCATCGCTGGCAAGGCCCACATTTGTTGCCCATCCTAATTGCTGTTGAGAAGGTGATGGGGAGCTGTCTTGAACTGCTGCAGACTATCTGGTGTAGGTACACCCACACTGCAGTTAGGAAGGGAGTTCCAGGTTTCTGACCCAGTGACAGTGAAGGAACAGCAAAACCGATCCAAGTCAGGATGATGTGTGACTTAGAGGGGAACTTGTAGGTGGTGGTGTTCCCATTGTTATGGCCAGGTGGGTGAGGCCTGGCTTGTTCCCACTGTTCACTTCCCAACTGACCACAGCAAGTGATTTTGTTGTTCAGGTTTTAACCCCTTGTGTTTTATTTGTCAAATAAACAGACAGTGACAGGTTTTCTTGGAGGTTTAAAACAGAAGATTAACTATTTATTGAACAGTTTTCATTTCTGAAATGGTCGTAACTGCATCCATGCACGTTTTCACTCACACACTGACAAAAGAATCGATAGATAGAGAGGAAAAGGGTAAATAGTTTGAAATTAGGTAGGTGTTAGGGGTTCATGGTAAACCTGTTGAATCTTCTCCGAGGACAGTTTCTTTAAAGTTGCAGGCCTGGGTGTTTGCCATTTTCTGGTAGTTAAGACTTCAGACTGGAGGAGGCGCTGGTCACTTTCAGTTCTCTGCTGTACCAAGTTGAAGTGGAGAATTTGCAGCAGGGCTCCTTCTTTGGTTTTTGCTGGGCTACTTTTCATAGCCCTTGGTTGGACTTCTTTTTGGAGATATTCCTGTTATCTCTCTCTCTCTCTCTCTCTCTCTCTGTCTCTCTTTCGCTCTCCAGAGAGACCTTTTTAAGGTTAAAAAAAAACCACTCACATTAGTCACTGTTAGAAGATGCCTGCTCCCTCCCTGTTGTGACCACAAAGTGGCCCAGAATGTGGCTACGTCGCACATCCTTTGTTTCAGAAGAAACCATTCAATTCAGGAATGTCTCTTGATGTTTTCAGGATGGGTGTAATTGACACCTCCGAGCCTGGAATGTATCCTTTTGTTCTTAACAGATCGTGAGACAGTTTGAATATACAGGCCAAGTCAGCCCAACCTTCGGCAGCCATTTTGCAGCACACTGTCCACTTTTCAAAGGGACGGTCAGTTTTTATAAATTGTCAGTTTGCTTCTGTATTTCCACCATTGCACTTCTCGTGAGTGTGACACCATGCAGCTGCTGCCCTTGTTCTCTGGTTGGTAGAGGTTGTGGGTTTGGAAGGTACTGTCGGCAGAGGCTTGGCAAGTTGCTGTACTGCATCTTGTATCTGGTACACACTGCTGCCACTGTGTGCTGCTGGTGGAGGAGTGAATGTTTAAGTTGGTGGATGGGCTGCCGATCAAGTAGACTGCTTTGTCTTGGATGGTGTCGAGCTTCTTGAGTGTTGTTGGAGCTGCACTCATCCAGCCAAGTGGAGAGTATTCGATCACGCCCCTGACTTGTGGATGGTGAACAGGCTTTGGAGAGTTAGGAAGTAGGTTACTCGCTGCAGAATTCCCAGCCTCAATACTGTAGTCACAGTATTTGTGTGGTTGGTCAAGTTAGCTTTCAGGTCAGTGACAACCCCCAGGATATTGATGCTGAGGTGGGGTGGGGGAGGCTTAGTGGGATGCTCAGTGATGGTAATACCATTGAATGTCAAGGCAAAATGGTTCGATTCTCTTTTGTTGGAGATGGTCAGTGCCTGGCACTTGTGTGGCACGAATATTACTTTCTATTTATTTGCAGAAGGCTGAATTTTGCCCAGGACTTGCTGCATGTGGATGGGGACAGTCTCAGTATCTGAGGAGTTGCAAATGGTACTGAAGACTACAATCATCAATGAACATCCTCACTTCTGATATGATGAAAGGAAGGTCATTGATGAAGCAGCTGAAGATGGTAGGAAACTACCCTGAGGAACCCCTGCAGTGATGTCCCAGAGCTTAAATGTTTGGCCTCCAACAACCCCAATCATCTTCCTTTGTATTCGGTATGACACCAACGAGTGGAGAGCTCACCCCCCCCCCCCCCCCCCCCCACGATTCCCATTGACTTCAATTTTGCCAGGGCTCCTTGATGCCATATTGGGTAAAATGCTGCATTGATATCGAGGGCAGTCACTTGGTCACTTTCACCCCACCTCTTGAATTCAGCTCTTTTGTTCATGTTTGGACCAATGCCGTAATGAGTTCAGAAGCCAAGTGACGCTAATGGAAACCAAACTGAGCATCGGTGGGTGTAACTAACCCACATGGACTGCAGTGGTTCAAGGAGGCAGCTCATCAACACCTTCTCAAGGGCAATTAGGGATGCGCAATAAATGCTGTCCCAACCAGTGATGCCCACATCTCGTGAAAGAATAAAAACTAATCTCAGACCCAGGACATCACTGCAGGAGTTCTTCAGGGCAGTGCCCTCAACCCTCTGTTTAACATGCATATAGTTCTGTGTTGTCGCCTTACCAGGTTGTCACCTCATTTTTATATATGCCTTCTGCTGCTCTTGGCATGTTCTTCCCCACTCCTCATTGAATCAGGGTTGATACCCTGGCTTAAAAACAAGAAATACTGGAAATACTCAGCAGGTCTGGCAGCATCTGTGGAGAGAGAAGCAGAGTTAACGGCCGGAATTTTACGCCGCCCCAGCGGGTCGGATGGTGGCGCGGGTGCGGCGTAAAATTGAGCAGCAGGCTCCGGGAGGCTTAAACACCCCGATTCTGCCGCCGACCAAGTTTACGGAGGTCCAGTAGAGGGGGCGGGGGTGTGAGACTGGGACAGAAGGTAAGTTCGGGCAGCCTCACCACTTAATGGCCACTCAACGGCCCTCGCCCGCCTCCACGGGTATTTTACCTGTGGCAAGCAGGTGTGCCGGGGACGTGAATGACCGCCCAGCTATAGCTGCCAGCTTTTCCGCACCCTGGGGAGGTGGCCTGGCAATCGGGCACAGGGTACCCGATTGAGGGCCGCCCCCGCCTCCCAACCCAACCCTGGGATCCAAGATGCCCACCTCCCCCCAGAGGACCACCCGAGCCTCACCAGGGCACGACCGATTCCCCTGGTGAGGCTGCCCGAACTTACCTTCTGTCCTGGTTCCATTGTGTCCTCCTCGGTCAGCTGGCCTGCAGTCTCAGCAGTGGCCACTGCTCCCGGTGACGCTGCTGAGACTAAGAGCTGCCGACCCGCTGATTGGCCGGCAGCTCACTGAGGCAGGATCTCCTCTCTCAAGCGGGTGGAAGTCCCGCCTCGGGCCAGTGACAGCCTGGGGATCCATAAAATACAGGACAGATCCCCAGGCTGAGCGGGAGTGGGATCGGCGCCGACATTTACGTTGGAGTCTGACTCCCATCCGCCCAGCGTAAAATTCCGGCCAACGTTTCAGGTCAGTGACCCTTCTTTAGAATTGGCAAATATTAGAAATGTGAAAGGTTATAAGCAAGTAAAGCAGGGGTGGGGCAAGAGATAACAAAGGAGAGGGTGTAGATAGGTCAAGGTCACAGAATAGCTGACCAGAAGGTCATGCAGCAAAGGCAAACAATATGTTACTGGTGTATTGAAAGACAAAGCATTAGTACAGATAGGGTGTTAATGGACTGAAAATTGAACAGCCGCAAATATAAACATGAAAAAAAATCAGTGGGTAAGCAAACTGAACAAACTAAAATAAAATAAAATAAACACAAAAAAAATCAAAAAGGAAAAAATTACTAAAAATATAAGTAAATTGGAGGGCCCGTCATGCTCTGAAATTATTGAACTCAATGATCAGTCCAGCAGGCTGTCGTGTGCCGAATCGATAAATGAGATGCTGTTCCTTGAGCTTGTGTTGATGTTCACTGGAACACTGCAGCAATCCGTGGACAGAGATGTGAGCATGAGAGCAGTGGGGAGTGTTGAAATGGCAAGAAACCGGAAGCTCAGGGTCATGCTTTCGGACTGAGGGGAGGTGTTCCGCAAAGCGGTTACCCAGTCTACGTTTGGTCTCCCCAATGTAGAGGAGACCACACTGTGAGCAGCAAATACAGTATACTACGTTGAAAGAGGTACAAGTAAATCGCTGCTTCACCTGAAAAGAGTGTTTGGGGCCTGAGATAATGAGGACAGAGGAGGTAAATGGGCAGGTATTACACCACCTGCGATTGCAGGGGAAGGTGCCGTGGGAAGGGGATGAGGTGGTGGGGATAATGGTGGAGTGGACCAGGGTGTCGCGGAGGGAACGATCCATTCAGAATGCTGATAGGGGAAGGGAGGGGAAGATGCGTTTGGTAGTGACATCACCCTGGAGGTGGCGGAAATGGCAGAGGATGATCCTTTGGATGTGGAGGCTGATGGGGTGGAAAGTGAGGACAAGGGGAACCCTCTTGCGGTTCTGGGAGGGAGGGGAAGGGGTGAGGGTAGAGGTGCGGGAGATTGGCCGGACACAGTTGAGGGCTCTGTGTCCAGTGGAGGGGAATCCTCATATGAGGAAAAAAGAAGACATATCAGAAGCGCTGTCATGGAAGGTAGCATCATCAGAGCAGATATGTCGGAGCCGGAGAAACTGGGAGAGTGGAATGGAGTTCTTACAGGAGGCAGGGTGTGAAGAAGTGTGAAGAAGATTTACTTGTACTTCTTTCAATATAGTACACTGTATTCGCTGCTCACAATGTGATCTCCTCGACACTGGGGAGACCAAACGCTGCATGATGCCACTGCCAAACGCATCTTCCCCTCCCTTCCCCTGTCAGCATTCCGAAGGGATCGTTCCCTCCGCGACACCCTGGTCCACTCCTCCATTACCCCCACCACCTCGTCCACTTCCCACGGCACCTTCCCCTGCAATCGCAGGAGGTGTAATACCTGCCCATTTACCTCCTCTCTCCTCACTATCCCAGGCCCCAAATACTCCTTTCAGGTGAAGCAGCGATTTACTTGTACTTCTTTCAATGTAGTATACTGTATTCGCTGCTCACAATGTGGTCTCCTCTACACTGGGGAGACCAAACGCAGACTAGGTGACCGCTTTGCAGAACACCTCCGCTCAGTCTGAAAACATGACACTGAGCTTCCGGTTGCTTGTCCTTTCAACACTCCCCCTTGCTCTCATGCTCACATCTCTGTCCTGGGATTGCTGCAGTGTTCCAGTGAACATCAATACAAGCTCAAGGAACAGATCTCATTTACCGATTCGGCACACTATAGACTGCCGGACTGAACACTGAGTTCAATAATTTCAGAACATGACGGGGCCCCCCATTTTACTTATATTTTTAGTAATTTTTTTCTTTTTGATTTTTTTTGTGTTTATTTTATTTTATTTCATCTTAGTTTGTTCAGTTTGCTTACCCACTGATTTTTTTTCATGTTTGTACTTGCAGCTGTTCAATTTTCAGTCCATTAACACCCTATCTGTACTAATGCTTTGTCTTTCAACACACCAGTAACATATTGTTTGCCTTTGTTGCATGACCTTCTGGTCAGCTATTCTGTGACATTGTCCTATCTACACCCTCTCCTTTGTTATCTCTTGCCTCACCCCTGCTTTACTTGCTTATAACCTTTCACATTTCTAATATTTGCCAGTTCTAAAGAAGGGTCACTGACCTGAAACGTTAACTCTGCTTCTCTCTCCACAGATGCTGCCAGACCTGCTGAGTATTTCCAGCATTTCTTGTTTTTATTTCAGATTTCCAGCATCTGCAGTGTTTTGCTTTTATTGATACCCTGGCTTGATGGTCTTGGTAGAATGAAGGATATGAGGTTGGAGATTGTGGTGGAAGACACCACTGCTGCTGCTGATGGCCTGTAGTGTCTCATGGATGCTCAGTTTTGAGTTACTAGATCAGTTCTGAATCTGTCCCATTTAACATGGTGGTTGTGCCACACAATATAATGGAAGGTGCCCTCAGTGTGAAGACAGTACTTTGTCTCCACAAGGACTGTGTGGTGGTCGCTGTTACCAATATTATCATGGGCAGATGCATCTGCGATAGGTAGAATGGTGAGGAGAAGGCCAAGTAGATTTTCCCCTCTTGTTGGTTCTGTCACTACCTGCCGCAAGCTCAGTCTGGCAGCTATGTCTTTCAGGACACGGCCAGCTCAGTCAGTAGTGGAGCAAGAGAGACGGTCTGGATGATGGACATTGAAATTCCCCACCCAGCAAACATTCTGTGCCCTTCCTACCCTCAGTGCTTCTCCCATATGATGTTCAATATGGAGGAGTAATGATTTGAGGGCAGTCGGTAATAATCAGCAGAATGTTTCCTTGTCCATGGTTGATCTGATACCATAAAACTTCATAGGGTCTGGAGTCATTTTTGGGGACTGTGATGGCCACTCCCTCCTGACTCTGTACGACTGTGCTGCCACTTCAGGTGGGTATGACCTGCCAGTCTGACAGGATGTAACTAGCGATGGTGATCGAGTCGTTTGGGACATTGGCTGAAAGTTATGATTCTGTGATTATGAATATCTCAGGCTGTTGCTTGAGTGTGGGACAGCTCTCCCAATTTTGGCACAAGAACCCATATGTTAGTGAGGAGAAGTTTACAGGGTTGACTGGGCTGGTTGTGTCATTGAGGCCTCAGTCGATGCCAGTGGTTTGTCTGGTTTTAAATACCTTTTTAAATACTGATCTGATAGAATTGAGTAACTTGCCAGGCCATTTCAGCCAGCAGTTCGCAGTCAACCACATTGTTGTGTGTCTGGAGTCACCTGGAACCAGACTGGATAAGGTTGGCAGATTTCTTTCCCTAAATGACATTAGTGAACCAAGTGGGTTTTCATGACAATCTCGTAGTTTTCATGGACAACATTCTTGATACAGTGGCGCAGTGGTTAGCGCTGCAGCCTCACAGCTCCAGGGACCTGGGTTCGATTCTGGGTACTGCCTGTGCGAAGTTTGCAAGTTCTCCCTATGACCGCGTGGGTTTTCGCCGGGTGCTCCAGTTTCCCCCCACAGCCAAAAGACTTGCAGGTTGATAGGTAAATTGGCCATTGTAAATTGCCCCTAGTGTAGGTAGGTGATAGGGAATATGGGATTACTGCAGGGTTAGTATAAAATGGGTGGTTGTTGGTTGGCACAGACTTTGGTGGGCCGAAGGGCCTGTTTCAGTGCTGTATCTCGAAATAAATAAAATAAATAGATACCAGCTTTATTCCACATTTATTTACTGAACAGAATTAACATTCCCCAGCTGCCATGGTTGTATAGAAACTCATATCTCCGGATCAGTGGTCCAGGCCTCTGGCTTACTAGTCCAGTGACATAAGTGTGTTACTTTACCCTTGGTGAAAAACAGAGACCTCAGAGTTTTGACAGGCTGGAGGTGGTTACAGCGATAGGGAGGGTCCAGGCTATGGAGGGATTTGAAAACAGTGAGAATTTTTAAATTGATATGTTGCCGAACTGGGAGCCAATGTCCAGCCAGATGAACTGCTCATTGTCTGATACAATAACAGTGGGATTACTGACAATTCACAGTATAACCCACTTGTGTCCGATGTCATATTTCCCATTTTTACTGCTGATAGTTTTAAAAATTAATCCAATGGAACCTCTACTGTTGTATATCCCAGATCACGTGTGGATTTGTAATGAGATTTCTTATCATACAGGGCAGGACAGATCATGTTAACCATCAGAGGGAAAATATCACCTGTGTAGGCATCTCCATGTTCAGTAAATGTTAGAATCAAATCAGGATTTAAAACTTCTTTTCACCATTGTTCATTTTCAGGTGAAGTTTTAATTAACTGAGTTTTAATTTATACACACACCTCTGTTGAAGCTTTTAGTTAAATCTTGCAACATTTATTGAATAATAAAATGTTTTCAGAAGTTGTTTTTATATCAATACAGCTAACATTGAAAAACACTTTCTGTCTGTTCTAATTGAAGATGTTCAACAGAAACACAAGGAAACACTCCGGGTACAAACTGAAACACTGAGAGTGAACACTATCCTAATAAAGGAGAAGGTTAAGATTTTCCAGCTGGTTGATCGATACGCTGAGCTAACGGTCATTTCTACTGTTCGAGATCGGACACTTGTAGAACATGAACTGCTGATAAGAGGCCGAGACCATGAAGAGTGGAGAGAGAAACATCTCCGGAGAGAACTGGAAAAAATCCGACCTGATCAATTATTCCAGAGCAGTTTTTCCTGGGGAAAATCCAAATCTGGGAGTTCAGCAGCAGTGAGTGGAGTCCCAGGGATTGGAAAAACAACAATGGTACAAAAGATTGTTTATGACTGGGCCACTGGGAAAATATACCCAAACTTTCAATTTGTTTTCAGTTTTAAATTCCGGGATTTGAATACTATGAACTGTAGAATAAACCTGAGGAATCTGGTACTGGATCAGTATCCCTACTTTGGGAATATCCTGGGAGAGCTCTGGAAGAATCCAGAGGGATTGCTGTTTATATTTGATGGTTTGGATGAATTCAAGGACACGATCGATTTTGGTGACAATCGGAGAAATACAGAACCTCAGTCTATGTGCACAGATCCCGAATGCTGGTGTGAAGTGTCTGACATTGTGTACTGTTTAATACAACACAAGCTGCTCCCAGGATGTTCAGTGTTAGTGACCAGTCGTCCCACTGCATTACATTTATTGGAAAAGGCTGAGATCAGTGTCTGGACTGAAATCCTGGGATTTGTTGGTGATGAACGGAAGGAATATTTCAACAAGTTTTTTGAAGATCAGATGGTGGCAGCAGCTGTTTTCAAACACGTGGAGGAGAATGAGATCCTGTACACCATGTGCTACAACCCTTCCTACTGCTGGATCCTCTGTCTGTCACTGGGTCCCTTCTTTACACAAAGAGACAGGAAACAGCAGCAAGTTCCCAAGACCATCACCCAGCTATATTCCTACTATATTTACAACATTCTGAAAAACCATAGCCGAGAGATTGAAAACCCCCGTGATGTGTTACTGAAGATCGGTGAGATGGCCTTCACAGGAGTCTCCAGGAAGAAGATTGTGTTTAGAGATGGAGATTTGATCGAGTACAATCTGCAACCTTCCCAGTTCCTGTCTGGATTCCTGATGGAACTTTTGGAGAGAGATGATTCTGTCCAGAATGTGGTTTACACATTCCCGCACCTCACCATCCAAGAGTTTGTAGCCGCACTCGCACAATTCCTGTCTCCAAATCCCGGGGACATCCGGAAACTCCTCAGTGATGCCCGCAGGATGAAGGATGGAAGATTTGAGATATTTCTGCGTTTTGTTGCTGGTCTCTCCTCCCCACAGGCAGCTCGACCCCTGGAGGAGTTTCTGGGTCCATTTCCTCATCAAACAACCTGCCGAGTGATTGACTGGGTGAAGGAGAAGTTTAAAGGAGCGATTAGAAACACAAACCGTGAAAATGATAAAAGGAACCTCCTGAACACATTGCACTACCTGACTGAGTCTCAGAATAAAGCACTAGTTCAGGACACAGTGGGATCTGTGAACACACTTACATTTAGTGAATTGCGACTGACTCCAATTGACTGTGCGGTCCTGTCTCACGTTATTGGTCTCTGTGATACCATAAAAAACATTGATCTATATAACTGCAACATTCAGTGTGAAGGACTCCAACAGCTGGGATCCGTATTGCACACAATCCAGGTGTTGAGGTAACTGTTTATTTGTCTCTAACTGTTGAAATGTTGAACAGTCACAGATTGTGTTGTTGCTCCGTAATGAAGGGAAAGAAACCGTTCTGTTGACCCTCAAACTCGGGTGTCAACTGATGTGGCAGACAAAAGACACCTGCACAAGATACTTCGTATAAACACCTTTATTGTTACTTAAATCACTTAGCTACTTGTAATTTCACTTGTTCAACTACTTGTTGCAATAAATCACAAGACTCACGGCTTGGACTTCAATACGACCCATTGTGAGGTGAGGTGATCAGTCTCCCTCTGATGGGTTCTCTTCACTGAAGTGGACTCAGGGTTCCCTTTCCGTGATGGTCCTGCAGGTCTTCTCCTTTCGGGGCTCCTAGCCTCCCCTTCTTATCCAGTTTCTCCCAGCATCGCAAATGTTCTTTGTCACGTACACTCAGGGCCTGGAGTCGTCTGTCTGCTTAGGTTTAAAATCAAAATCCATCTGCTGGCCTTCCTTCTTATCTGTAACCTTGTTACCACAGCATCCCACAGTCTCATTGAATGTTTTATCACCCAATGCCTAGCAGGCTGGAAAATAATGACTTCAGCTGCTTCACAGCTCCTTCTCCTTGTGTAAAGCTGGCAACTTTTCCCTTCATGCCTTGCTCAGTTTTAGCTGTTAACCTTCGGCTGCAGTTCAGTTAAACCAGAGAGAAACAGATTTAACACAACAATGACAAATAATAAGAGGATTGTTTAGTTTTACCATCAGGACTGGAAAATCTAAAATGGATCCTTGTGAACCATCAGGGATTTTACAATCTGTATGGAATCAGTAAATACAGGTCACTGAAAGGGTCTGATAATTTAATTACAATAAATCATCATTAATAAGGCTGGACAGCAGAATGTAAATATATAATATAAACCAGTAGTACAGAAAATTAATGTCAAATATTTTCCACATCCACCATTTTAACTAGAAACAGGACAGAAACCTGAGTTTAAATAATTAACATTAGATATTTAATCCAATCCCATGCAGGATGTGTATGTCGAGGGAGACGTTTCCTGGATTGGGAGTATTGGGAAAACAGGAATTATTTTTTCTGTAAATGTTTAGAATTATTCACAGTCCTGAACATTAAGTAAAGAGTGACATTTGGGAGGTTCAACTTGCTGATAAAAAGACTCCAGTCTGACGTGTTATGGGGTATTAAACCCGGAGTACAGACACACACCGGTCAGTGGTGGAGTCTCACAGCAGCAGCTCCTGGGTAAGCCAGGGGCCTGAACCCGGGAATTTCCCATAATCCGTCCCCTTGTGTGAAGTACCAATCTAGGAGGGAACTTCCAAAAATTCCCCAAAACTGTCGGACCAGTTAACCTTTGAAATAAATGCAGTGCCAGTTTAATGGGGAATAAAGTGAGAGACTCCCCTCCCCTGTAAAATAGGAGCACAGGCACATTTAAAACTTGCAATGGGACAGAATCAATTCTCCTTGTTATATAAAATCCTGGGGGAATGGATTTTACAGCAGCAGTTAGCACCATTTCACAATATAACTCACCCCAGGTATTATACAGATTGATCTACTGGACAGAGTAAAAAGTACAGGAAATCACCGTTTTATCATTTAATTCAGGATCTGGATTTAATTTAATACATTTAATACAGTCATGTGGCAAGTCGAAGAGACTTAGCAGTTGGAAGGAAAAAAGGCAGAAGCGCAAAGGGACAGCCAACTGTGTAACAGCCCCGACAACCAATTTTATCTGCAGCACTTGTGGAAGAGTCTGTCACTCTAGAATTGGCTTTTATAGCCACTCCATGCGCTGCTTCACAAACCACTGACCACCTCCAGGCGCTTACGCATTGTCTCTCGAGACAAGGAGGCCAAAGAAGAAGATATACTGTACAGAGTAAAAAGTACAGGAAATCACCGTTTTATCATTTAATTCAGGGGAAATCACCCCATTCCCATAAACTCCAGGATTTAAGAAGTGACAGAAATGAGACCATTTCCCCCAAACATGACGAGGCTGGTCACTAATCTCCAGGAGAGTAATTCTGATCATCAGGCAATGAGACCAGACTGAGGGACAGTTAAAGACTTCACACAGACAGTACTGTATTACAGAGGATATACAGCACAGAAACAGGCCATTCGGCCCAACCAGTCCATGCAGGCATTTATGCTGCACTCGAGCCTCCTCCTGTCTTTCCTCATCTAATTCTATCAACATAACTCTCTATTGTCTTCTCTCTCATCTGATTATCTAACCTCTCCTTCAATGTATATAAACTATTCACCACAAATACCTACTGTGGTAGCAGGTTCCACATTCTCATTCGAGAGTCTTTATGTCACAGAAGGAGGCCATTTGACCCATTGAGTCCATGCCAGCTCTCTGTATTGTAGTTCACTCAGTCCCCTGCTCTATCCCCATAGCCCTGCGAGTTTATTTCCATCAATTGCCGATCCAACTCTCTTTTGAAATCATTGATCATCTCCACTTCCAACACCCTCATAGGCAGTGAGTTCCAAGTCATTACTACTCATTAATGGCCCTGGAAATAGTGGATGTATTGGTGGTCATTTTCCAAAATTCTATAGACTCTGGAACAGTCCTAACTTCCCCAGTCTATCTTCATAACTGACGTTCCTCATCCCTGGAACCATTCTTTTTAATCTTTTCTGTACTTTCTCCAAAGCCCTCACGTCTTCCCTCAAGTGTGGTGCCTAGAATTGGACACAATACTCCAGCGGAGGCTGAAGTAGTGTCTTGAAGAAGTCTTACACAGTCATTTGCTGTGATCTGGATTGCACTGCCTGAAATGACAGTGAAGCAGATTCAATCATAACTTTCAAAAGGGAATACTTGAAAGGAAAGATTTGCGGGGGGATGTCATTGGGTGAATTGCTCATTCAGAGGGCTGGTGCAGACACGATGGGCTGAATGGCCTCGTTCTGCACTGTAACAATTCTGTGATCCTGAAATTGTCCATTTTGGCAGGAAGAATAAAAGAAACATATTATCTAAATGGTGAGAGATTGCAGAGCTCGGAGATGCAGAGGGATCTGGGTGTCCTAGTGCATGAATCACAAAAGGTTAGTATACAGGTACAGCAGGTAATTAGGAAAGCTAATAGAATATTTTCATTTATTGTGAGGGGAATTCAATACAAAAGTAGGGAGGTTATGCTTCAGTTATACAGGGTATTGTTGAGACCACATCTGGAGTAATGTGTACAGCATTGGTCTCCTTATTTAAGGAAGGATGGAAATGCATTGGAAGCAGTTCAAAGAAGGTTTACTAGAGTAATATCTGGAATGGGTGGGTTGTCCTATTGGAAAGGTTGGACAGGCTAGACTTGTATTCACTGGAAGTTTAGGAGAGTAAGAGGTAACTTGATTGAAACATATAAGATTCTGATAGGTCTTGACAAGGTGGATGTGGAAAGGATGCTTCCTTTTGTGGGAGAATCTAGAATCAGGGGTCACTGTTTAAAAATAAGGGATCGCCCATTTAAGACAGAGATGAGAATTTTTTTCTCTCTCAGGTTCGTGAGTCTTTGGAAATTCCTTCCTCAAAAGGTGGTGGAAGCAGAGTCTTTGAATGTTTTTAAGTTAGAGGGAGATAGATTCTTTGTATGCAAGGGGGTGAAAGGTTATTGAGGATAGGCAGGATATCAGCCATGATCCTATTGAATGGAGCAGACTCGAGGGGCTGAGTGGCCTACTCCGCCGACTAATTCTTATGTAAGGAGAACAACCCCAGATTTTCCAATCTAACCTTGCAGCTAAAATCCCCCACCCCTGGAACTGTTCTGCTAAATCTCCACTGCACCCTCTCAGGGACCCTCACATCCTTCCTAATGTGTGGTGACCACATCTGGGCGTAATACTCCAATTGTGGCCTAACCAGAGCTTTATAAAGATGCTACATAACTTCCCTGCTTTTGTACTCAATACTTCTATTTATGAAGCCCAAGATCCCTTGGAGGAAGCACTGGGGGCGACGAGGGCACAAAGTGTACTCTGGGTGGGGGAGTTCAATGTCCATCACCAAGAGTGGCTCGGTAGCACCACTACTGACTGAGCTGGCCGAGGACTAAAGGACATGGCTGCTAGACTGGGTCTCCGGCAGGTGGTGAGGGAACCAACACGAGGGAAAAACATACTTGACCTCACCAATCTGCCTGCCGCATATGCTTCTGTCCATGACAGTATTGGTAGGAGTGACCACCGCACAGTCCGTGTGGAGACGAAGTCCCGCCTTCACATTGAGGATACCGTCCATCGTGTTGTGTGGCACAATCACTGTGCTAAATGGGATAGATTTCGAACAGATCTAGCAATGCAAAACTGGGAATCCAACAGGCGCTGTGGGCCATCAGCAGCAGCAGAATTGTACTCAACCACAATCTGTAACCTCATGGCCCGGCATATCCCCCACTCTACCATTACCATCAAGCCAGGAGACCAACCCTGGTTCAATGAAGAGTGCAGGAGGGCATGCCAGGAGCAGCACCAGGCATACCTCAAAATGGGGTGTCAACCTGGTGAAGCCACAACCCAGGACTAACTGCATGCCAAATTACATAAGCAGCATGCAATAGACAGAGCTAAGCGATCCCATAAGCAACGGATCAGATCTAAGCTCTGCAGTCCTGCCACATCCATTTGTGAATGGTGGTGGACAAATAAACAACTAACTGGAGGAGGTGGTTCCACAAATATTCCCATCCTCAATGATGGGGAGCACAGCACATCAGTGTGAAAAATAAGGCTGAAGCATTTGCAACAATCTTCACCCAGAAGTGCCGAGTTGATGATCCATATCGACCCCTTGCTGAAGTCCCCAGCATTACAGATGCCAGACTTCAGCCAATTCGATTCACTCCGCGTGATATCAGCACCATTCGCGACTCCTCAAATACTGAAGCAGTCCATGTAGAAATGCAGCAAGACCTGGACAATATCCAGGCTTGGGCTGATAAGTGGCAAGTAACATTTGCGCCACACAAGTGCCAGACAATGACTATCTCCAACAAGAGAGAATCTAACCATCTCCCCTTGACATTCAACGGCATTACCATCGCAGAATCCCCCACTATCAAAATCTTAGGGGCTACCATTGACCAGAAACTGAACTGGAGTAGCCATATAAATACCATGGCTACAACAGCAGGTCAGAGGCGAGGAATCCTGCAGCGAGTAACTCACCTCCTGACTCCCCAAAGCCTGTCCACCATCTACAAGGCACAAGTCAGGAGTGTGATGGAATACTCTCCACTTGCCTGGATGGGTGCAGCTCCAACAACACTCAAGAAGCTCGACACCATCCAGAAGGAAGCAGCCAGCTTGATTGGCACACCATCCACAAGCATTGACTCCCTCCACCACCGACGCACAGTGGCAGCAGTGTGTACCATCTACAAGATACACTGCAGCAACGCACCAAGGCTCCTTAGACAGCACCTTCCAAACCCACGACTTCTACCACCTCGAAGGACAAGGGCAGCAGATGCATGGGAACATCACCACCTGCAAGTTCCCATCCAAGTCACACACCATCCTGACTTGGAACTATATCGCTATTCCTTCACTGTCGCTGGGTCAAAATGCTGGAACTGCCTTCCTAACAGCACTGTGGGTGTACCTACCTCACATGGACTGCAGCGGTTTAAGAAGGCAGCTCACCACCACCCTCTCAAGGGCAATTAGGGATGGGCAGTAAATGCTGGCACAGCCAGCGATGTCCACATCCCATGAATGAATAAAATACATTTTAAAAATCCCATAAACGTTGTTAACTACTCTCCCAATATGTCCTACCTTGTTCAAAGACCCATGCACATGAATCCCCAGGTCCCTCTGTTCCTGCACAGTCTGGAACTGTGCCACTAAGTCTGTATTGCCTCTCCCTATCCCTTCTGTCAAATGCATCACCTCACACTTCTCTGTATGACATTCCATCTGCTATTTGTCTGCCCATTCTGATAGCCTATCTATGTCCTGATGCAGGCGATTGGTATCATCCTCATAAGAACATTAGAAATAGGAGCAGGAGTAGGCCATTCAGCCCCTCGAGTCTGTTCTGTCATTCAATAAGATCATGGCTCATCTAATTGTGGCCTTATCTCTGCTTTTCTGTCAGCCCCCACTAAACCTTGACTCCCTTGTCAATCAAAAACCTGTCTAACGCAGCCTTGAATATATTCAATGATCCAGCCTCCACTGCTCTCTGGGGAAGAGAATTCCAAACACTAACAACCCTCGGAGAAGAAGTTCCTCCTCATCTCCGTCTGAAATGGGAGGCCCCTTAGTTTGAACCTGTGCTCCCCCCCTCCCCCTCCCCCATTCCCCCCAGTTCTACATTCCCCACTAGGGGAAACATCCCCTCAGCATCTACCCTGTCAAGTCCCCTCAGAATCTTATATTTTTCAATTCGATCACATCTCAATCTTCTAAACTCCAATGAGTATACGTCCAACTTGCTCAACCTTTCCTCATCAGACAAACCCCTTGTTGACCCTTTTTCTCTGTAGGGTATCAACTGATGTGACAGACAAAGATACACTAAAACCAAAATCTCGGATAACTTCACTTTATTAGTACTCGAATCACTTAAAGCATACAAAAGCTTACAGCAGTTTTATTTAGAAACCAAATAAGTACAAGTCTCACTTCTTGCACAAGATACTACCCGTCAACACAGAGGTGATCAGTCTCTTGTCACGGTTGATCACTGAGCCTCCAGACTCAGGGTCCTGTCTTCGAGAGTTGTTCCCGGCTTCCCGCCGAGAATACCTTCCAGTTTTAACCCTTATATATTCTTTGAAGGCTCCTTGTTCAACCCATGACTCACATGATCTTGTTTTGCACAAATCTTGAAGCATTATCTCATCTTTGAACAGCATTAGCCATTTAGCCACCTGGACAGAAGTCCAGACTTGTTTACAATAACCACTGTTCATTCCCCTATATCTGTTCCTCTTTTATCTATTCTTGTTCAACACTCTAGTCTAATGGTCACATATCCCTCACCACAAGCTTCGACATGTCTGTTAGCTTACTTCAGCAAGTTCTGCACTTATCTTTAGCTGCCCAAGAGCATGCTGGGTATAAAGTGTTACTTGACCAACTTTTCAGGGCCTACACCCTCATTCAGGAATTAGCCTAGTGACCTCTGAACTACTTCCAATGCAAGTGTGTCCCCCCTTAAATAAGGTGACCAAAACTGCACAGAGTACTGCAGATGCGGACACAACAATGATCTGTACTGTTGTAGCAAGACTTACCTATTTTTATACGGCATCCCCTTTGCAATGAAGGCCAACATTCATTTGCTTTCCTAATTACTTGGTGTTCCTGCATGCTGACTGTTTGTGAGTCATGTGCAAGGTCACCCAGGTCCTTCTGGACCACAGCATTCTGTAGTCTCTCTCTATGTAAATAATTGTATTCCTGCTAAAGTGGACAACTTCACATTTCTCACATTATACTCCATCTGCCATCAGGAATAAAATGATTTACATGGAGAGAGACTGCAGAATGCTGTGGTCCAGAGGGACCTGGGTGACCTTGTACATGACTCACAAACAGTTTTTGCCCACCCACTTAACGTATCGATATCCCTTTGCAGACTCCTCACAACTTGCTTTCATACCTATCTTCATATCATGAGCAAATTTGGCTACAATACATTCAGTCTCCTCATCTAAGTCATTAATATAGATTGTAAGTAGTTGAGACCTCAGCACTGATCCCTGTGGCACTCTGCTAGTTACAGTTTGCCATCCTGAAAATGACCCATTTATCCTGACTCTCTGTTTCCTGTCAGTTAGCCAGTCCTCTATCCATGTTAATATATCGCCCCCAGTACCAGGAGCTCATATCTTGTGCAGTAACCTTTTATGTGGCACCTTATCGAATAACTTTTGGAAATCAACATACACTACATTTACTGGTTCTCCTTTATCCACCCTGCTTGTTACATCCTCAAAGAACTCTCATAAATTTGTCAAACACGATTTCCCTTTCACAAAACCATGTTGACTCTGCCTGATTGTATTGTGATTTTTCCAGATATCCTGCTACTACCTCTTTAAATAATGGATTCTAGCGATAGATGTTAGGCTAACTGGCCTGTAGTTTCCTGCTTTCTGTCTCTCTCCTTTCTTGAACAGAGGTGTTATATTTGTGTTTTTTCCAATCCACTGGGAGCTTTCCAGAATCGAGGGAATTTTGGAAGATTAAAACCAGTGCATCCACTATCTCTGCAGCCACTTCCTTTAAGACTCTCAGGTGCAGGCCATCAGGTCCAGGGGACTTGACAGCCTTTAGTTCCATTAGTATTCCCATTACTTTTTCTCCAGTGAGGGTGATTGTTTTAAATTCCTCCCTCCCTTTTGTTTCCTGATTTTCACTGTTTGCCACATCTCCAAGTTTGGTATCGTTGGCAAATTTTGAAATTCTACTCTGTATTCCAATATCCAAGTCATTTGTATATATCAAAAAAGCAGTGGTCCCAGTATTGACTCCTGTCTACCATCCTCCACTCTGAAAAACAACATGACTCATAGATTTTACAAATCTATGCTGGCTCTCCTCAATTAACATAAACCTCTCCAAGTGCTGATCAATGTTTTTTCCCTGATTATTCTTTCTAAAACCTTACCCACCACTGATGTTAAACTGCCCGTCCTGTAGTTACTACGAATGTCCTTGCACCCTATTTTGAGTCAGTGTGTCATATTTACCACTTTCCAATCCTCTGACACCTCCCCTGTATCTAGGGAAGATTGGAAGATTATGACAAGCCCTTCTGCTCTCTCCACCCCACCTCCCTGAGCAACCTGGGATGCAAGCCATCCGGACCAGACGACCCATCCACTCCAAGCAAAGCCAGCCTTTCCAGTCCATCCGGCAGAGCAATTTTCACCCGTCCATTACTTCCAGCATCTCCACTTCTACTGCTATTTTGTCAGCATCATCTTCCTCAGCAGACACCAATACAAAGTACTGATTAGGTATTTTAACCTTGCCCTGTGTCTCTAAACATATATCACCTTCTTAGTTACTAATAGACCCCACCCTGCCTCCCCGCTTACCATTTACATGCCTGCAGAAGATTTTTGGATTCCCTTTTATATTAACTGTCATTCTATTCTCACATTCTCTCTTTGCCAGTCTTATTTTTCTCTTCACTTCCCCTTTCAGCTTATTGTATTTGTCCTGGTTCTCTCATGAAGAATCCAGCTGACATGAATCATACACCCTTTTCTTGTTTCAGTATATTCTCTATCTCGTTCATCATCCCAGGAGTCCTGGCTTTGGTTCCACTAACTTTTACCCTTGTTCGAATGGACTGAACCTGTACCTGAAACATCTCCTCCCATTGGAGACTGCTGAGAATGACAACACATTGGAGAGCAGTCCAGACCATGGCACCAATGAGCAAGAGACTGCACAGGGGGGAACAGCAAAGTGTAGAGTGGTTATAGGAGATTCCATAGTTTAGTTTAGTTTAGAGATACAGCACTGAAACAGGCCCTTCGGCCCACCGAGTCTGTGCCAACCATCAACCACCCATTTATACTAATCCTACACTAATTCCATATTTCGACCACATCCCCACCTGTCCCTATATTTCCCTACCACCTACCTATACTGGGGGCAATTGCTAATGGCCAATTTACCTATCAACCTGCAAGTCTTTGGCATGTGGGAGGTAACCGGAGCACCCGGAGGAAACCCACACAGACACAGGGAGAACTTGCAAACTCCACACAGGCAGTACCCAGAATTGAACCCGGGTCACTGGAGCTGTGAGGCTGCGGTGCTAACCACTGCGCCACTGTGCCGCCCATAGTCAGGCATTTCTGTAACCCTCATTGTGAGTCTCACATGGTGTGTTGCCTCCCTAATGCCGGGGTAAAGGAGAGAGTGTAGAATAGTTTGCAGGGGGAAGGAAGCGAGCTAGAAGTTGTGGTACACATCAGTACCAACGACCTAGAGAGGGCAGGTATTGAGGTCCTATCGTCTGATTTTCAGGACATCAGGCGAAAGTTAAAAAGTCAGACCTCGAAGGTAATCTTTCCTTCTTTGGCCTCCTTATCGCGAGAGACAATGGGTAAGCACCTGGAGGTGGTCAGTGGTTTGTGAAGCTGCGTCTGGAGTGGCGAGTTAAGGCCAATTCTAGAGTGACAGACTGCCACAGGTGCTACAATTAAAATTGGTTGTCGGGGCTGTTACACAGTTGGCTCTCCCCTTGCGTTCTGTCTTTTCTCCTGCCAACTGCTAAGTCTGTTTGACTCGCCACACTTTAGCCCCGCCTTTACGGCTGCCCGCCAGCTCTGGCGATTGCTGGCAACTGACTCCCACGACTTGTGATCAATGTCACAGGACTTCATGTCGCATTTGCAGATGTCTTTAAAGCGGAGACATGGACGGCCGGTGGGTCTGATACCAGTGGCGAGCTCGCTGTACAATGTGTCCTTGGGGATCCTGCCATCTTCCATGCGGCTCACATGGCCAAGGCATCTCAAGCGCCGCTGGCTCAGTAGGGCGTATATGCTGGGGATGTTGGCCGCCTTGAGGACTTCTGTGTTGGAGATACGGTCCTGTCACCCGATGCCAAGGATTTTCCGGAGGCAGCGAAGATGGAATGAATTGAGACGTTGCTCTTGGCTGACATACGTTGTCCAGGCCTCGCTGCCGTAGAGCAAGGTACTGAGGACACAGGCTTGATGCACTCGGCTTTTGTGTTCCATGTCAGTGTGCCATTTTCCCACACTCTCTTGGCCAGTCAGAACATAGCAGTGGAAGCCTTTCCCATGCGCTTGTTGATTTCTGCATCGAGAGACAGGTTACTGGTGACAGTTGAGCCGAGGTAGGTGAACTCTTGAACCACTTCCAGAGCGTGGTCGCCGATATTGATGGATGGAGCATTTCTGACGTCCTGTCCCATGATGTTTGTTTTCTTGAGGCTGATGATTAGGCCAAATTTGTTGCAGGCAGCCGCAATCCTGTCGATGATTCTCTGCAGCCACTCTTCACTGTGAGATGTTAAAGCAGCATCGTCAGCAAAGAGGAGTTCCCTGATGAGGACCTTCCGTACTTTGGTCTTCGCTCCAAGACGGGCAAGGTTGAACAACCTGCCACCTGATCTTGTGTGGAGGAAAATTCCTTCTTCTGAAGGAATGTGAGAGCAGCAGTGAGAAGATCCCAAACAGTGTAGGTGCAAGAACACAGCCCTGTTTGACGCCACTCAGGATAGGAAAGGGGTCTGATGAGGCGACGCTATGCTGAATTGTGCCTTTCATATTGTCATGGAATGAGGTGTTGATACTTAGTAGCTTTGGTGAACATCTGATCTTTTCTAGTAGTCTGAAGAGACCACGTCTGCTGGTGAGGTCAAAGGCTTTGGTGAGATCTATGAAAGCAACATAGAGGGGCATCTGTTGTTTGCGGCATTTCTCCTGTATCTGGCGAAGGGAGAACAGCATGTCAATGGTGGATCTCTATGCTCGAAAGCCACACTGTTCCTCAGGATAGACACGCTCAGCCAGCTTCTGGAGGCTGTTTAAAATGACTTTGCCCACTATGCCAAGCAGGGAGATTCCACGGTAGTTGTTGCAGTCACCGCGGTCACCCTTGTTCTTGCAGAGGGTGATGATATTGGCATCGCGCATATCCTGTGGTACTGCTCTCTCATCCCAGCACAGGCAAAGCAGTTCATGGAGCGCTGAGAGTATGGCAGGCTTGGCACTCTTGATTATTTCAGGGGAAATGCCATCCTCCCAGGGGCTTTTCCACTGGCTAGAGAATCAATGGCATCACTGAGTTCCGATTTTGTTGGCTGTTTGTCAGCTCATCCATGACTGACAGAGACTGGGCTGCATTGAGGGCAGAATCAATGACAACATTTTCCCTGGAGTACAGTTCTAGGTAGTGCTCCACCCAGCGGTCCATTTGCTTGCGTTGGTCAGTGATCGTAACCCCTGATTTAGATTTGAGGGGGGCGATCTTCTTGATGGTTGGTCCAAAAGCTCTCTTAATGTCATTATACATTCCTCTGATGTTTCCGGTGTCGGAGGCCAGCTGAATACGACTGCATAGGTGTTGCCAGTAGTAATTTGCACAGCGCCTGGCTGTTCTTTGTGCAGTGCTTCTGGCTACTTCAACTGCTACGGATGTTAATTCACTCGGGGCGTTCTTATAGTTCAGCAGTGCAATGCGCTTAGCGGCTATGACAAGTTCCAGCTCTTCAAAGTGAGATTGAAACCAGTCTGCATTCTGCTTCTCATGTTTGCCAAAGGTAGTCATTGCTGAGTCAACGATGGCGTCTCTGATGTGGGCCCACTTGGTCTCTGCATCCCCTGTCGGAGTGTTTTGAAGGGCTTTCTCAAGTGAATTTTGAAACTTATGTAACAGCTGTGGATAAGAAATTCTGTTAATGTTGATGCGTGGGTGGCCCTTCTGCTTGGAGTGATGCAGCTTCTTTGGTTTGAGTCTAACTTTGCTGCATACCAGGGAGTGGTCGGTGTCGCAGTCCGCACTGTGGAAGCTGCATGTGATTTGGACACTGCTTATAGAGGCTCGCCTTGTGACGATGAGGTCCAGCTGGTGCCAACGACGTGATCTTGGGTGTCTCCATGAAACCTGGACACCCAAATCCCTCTGTACTGCAGTTCTGCAATTTCTCTCCATTGAAATAATATACTGCTTTTCAATTCTTCCTGCCAAAGTAGACAAGTACACATTTTCCCACATTATGCTCCATCTGCCAAAGTTTTGCCCACTCACTTAACCTATCTATATCTCTTTGTGGACTCTTTATTTACTTCATTGACTGTAAAGTGTTTTGAGACATCCGGTGGTTGTGAAAAGCGCTATGGAAATGCAAGTCTTTTTCTTTATATGGAGATATTAGATCAGGTGACCAAAAGCTTGGTTAAAAGTAGGTTTTAAGGAGTTTCTTATTGGAAGAAAGTGGTCTGGGGAGGGTATTCCAGAGCTTGGGGCCTAGAAAACTGAAGGTCACCAACGGTGGAGCGATTAAAATCAGGGATGTACAAGAGGCCAGAATTAGAGGAGCGCAGATATCTTGGAGAGTTGTGGAGGAGATTACAGAGATAGAGAGATTAAGAAGGATTACATGGATTACAAAAACATGTTTAGACATGTGTGTATAAGCACAAAGTGTGGTGAATAAGTTTGTTGAACTACAAATACAAACAGCATGTGGGAATATGAAATAAAAACAAAGTGCAGTAAATACTCAGCAGGTCAGGCAGCATCTGTGGAGAGAGAAGCAGAGTTAACGTTTCAGGTCTGTGACCTTTCATCAGAACTGATGTAAAGATAGGGAAGGATAAAAGGGAAGTGTGCTGACAGTACTGATTAGGGAAGACATTGTCCCTCTGTCCCTCCACACTCTTTAGAACTATGACATTAAGTCTATATTGCCTCTCCCTCCCCATTCTGCCAAAATGCATCACCTCACACTTCACTGTATTAAATTCCATCTTCCACTTGTCTGCCTATATTACTAGTCTATCTCTGCCCTGTTACAGTCGATTGGTGACATCCTCACAGTCTGCTACATCTCCGAGTTTGGTATCATCAGTAAATTTTGAAATTTTACTCCGTTCCAACATCCAAGTCATTTATATATGTCACAAATAAAATCAGTGCACCAGCACTGACCCTTGGGGAACATCAATGTCTCCCATCCAGTCGTCTGATAAACAACCATTTACCACCACTCGCTGGTTTCCATCCTTAAACCAGTTTTTTTGTCTAAGCTGACACTGACCTTTCTATTCCAGGCACCTTGATTTTTTTTAAACCAGCCTTTTATGTGGAACTTTGTCAAAAGGTATTTTAAAATCCATATCGAGAACGTCCACCGAATTCCCCTCATCAACCTTCTCTCTTACATCATTGAAAAAATTCAGTTAGATTAGTCAAACATGATCTGCCTTTTACAAATCCGTACTGACTCTCCTTAATTAACTCAAACCTCTCCAAACACCTGTGAATTTTTTCCCTGATCATTGGTTCCAAAATCTTACCCAACACAGTTAAACCGACTGGTCTGTAGTTACTACACATGTTCTTACAAACTTTCTTGAACAAGGGTGTCACATCTGCCACTCTCCAATCCTCTAGCACATTCCCCGTATCTTGGTGAAGATTGGAAGTTTATGGAAAGCCCTTCCATATCTCCACCCTCACTTCCTGAAGCAACCTGGGTGCAAGACATCCGGACCAGGTGACATATACACTCTAAGCAGTGCCGGCCTTTCCAGTACATCCTGCCTATCAATTTTCACCCCATCCATTACCCCTACCATCTCCACTTCAACCGGTATTTTGTCACATTCCGCTTCCTTAGTAAACACCGATACGAATTACTCATTTCATGTTCTCGCCTTGCCCTGCACCTCCAAGCATATATCACCCTCTTTGACCCTAAGAGGCCTCACCCCACATCTTACTACCCCCTTAAGCCCTTAAGGTGATTGCCAGAAGGATTACAGGGCACATGAGGGGAAACGTTTTCACCCAGAGGGTGGTGGGTGTCTGGAATTCACTGTCAGGAATGGTGGTGGAGGCAGAAACTCTCAATTCTTTTAAATGGTACCTGGACATGTACCGAGGGTGCTGTAACCTGCGGGGCTGTGGACCAGGTGCTGGGAGATGGGATTAGTTTGGGTGGATAGCTTGTTTGGCCAGCACGGACACAATGGGCTGAATGGTCTCCTTCAGTGCTGTACTTTTTCTGTGTTTCTATGTTTCTTACCATTTACAAACCATTAGATGATTTTTGGGTTCCCTTTTATGTTAACTGCCATTCCATTCTCAGATGACCACACGCATCAGAGCCACAGCAATCTCCCGCACGGCAGCTCATTTAAATAGCCGGCGCGGCCTCCCCCGACAACGTGGAGAGGGTGAGCTGTCTGACATCGGCAATGGTGTCAGATGTCTGTGCACAGGCACTGCCGCCATCTTTCAAGGGCAGCCAGTTCTGCCGCCAATTTGAATTTTTAAAGAAGTATCCCCGCCCCCAAAATTAACCAAATAAAATTGTAACGCCCCTTTCCCACCCCCAATAAGAATTACATTAACTATTTGCCCTTTCCCTGCACACAACACTTACCTTTGAAAGTGACCTTTCACCCATGCCCCCAGACTGTACAATGTCTAAAGTTCATCCCTTCCCACAATCCCCTGTACTAATGATGATTATTTGACCCCGTCTCCCCATCACCGCTCCCCCCCCACACGAAAAATCTTAATTCCCCCCCCACCCCGCACCAGTGTCCTGCCTGCTTTTCCCAGACGGGGAAGTGAAGGTGTGGGAGTGCCGGCTGCTGCACTGGAGACCGTGGTGGGCCCGGAAGATTCGAGGTAAGTTTATTTCAATCGATTCATTAAAATATTTAAATGCAGGTCCCGTTGCCCAGCGACAGGGGTGCCGTCACAGAGCCTTGTCACCTCCAAGAGGATCAGGCCGGGCCCTCCCGGAGTCGGGCTCCATGGTGAGCCTCTGCCAGAAGCATCTTCCACCTCCCCCACCACGGAGCCTGAAATCAGGTGCTCGGTAAAATCCAGCCCATTGTGTTTGGCCTGGTTCGTGCTTGAAGAATTCACCTGACATGCTCCATCCACTGTTTTTAAATTTTGTCATATTCTCTATCTCCCTCATTATCCAAGGAGCCCTGGCTTTGATTCTCCGACCTTTCCAGCTTGTTGGAATGTACTTAGCCCATTCTCCGTGATGTCCTTTACCCCAGCACCAGGGAGGTAACACATCATACAGGACTGACCAATCTGAATTCACTGTTTGATTTGTGGGTGACTATCTTACATTGATGGCCTCTAGTTTTGCTTTCCCCCACAAGTGGAAACATTCTCTCTGTGTCTCCTCTATTGAAACCTTTCATACTTTTAAACACCTCTATTAGGTCACCCCTCAGCCTGCTCTCTTTTTAGAGAAAAGAGGCCAGCCTGTTCATTCCCTCCTGATCGGTATTCCCTACATTTCTGGTATCATCCTTGTAAATATTTTTCACCCTCTCCAGTGCCTCCATATCTTTTTTATAATATGGTGAACAGAATTATATGCAGTATTCCAGGTGTGGTCCAACCAGGGTTTGACACAAGTTTAGCATAACTTCTATACTTTTCAATTCTACCCCCTAGGAATAAACCTTAGTGCTTGGTTTACTGTTAACCTGTGTAACTACTTTTAGTGATTTGTGTATTTGTACTCCCAGATCCCTTACCTCCTCTGCCCCATTTAGATTCTTATTTTGTAAGTAATATGTAACCTCTTTACTTTTCTTTCCAAAATGTAATACCTCACATTTATCTATGTTGATATTAATTTGTCAATTACATGTCCATTCTGCAAGTTTGTGAATATCTTCATGTACTTTGTTGCTATCCTCCTCAGATTAACTATCCCCCCAACCCCAAGTTTGATGCCATCTGAAGATTTAGAAATTGGGTTTTTGATTCCAAAGTCTAAATCATTAATATAAATTGTAAAACAGTGATCCCAGCACTGATCCTTGTGGAACATCACTTTCCACCTTCTGCCATTCTGAGTAACTACTCTTTATCCCTATTCTCTGCTTTCTGTTTTGAAGCCAGCTAGCTGTCCATTCTGCTTGATCCCTGATCCTGCAATCTCTGACCTTATTCATTAGTCTGTTGTGTGATATCTTATCAAAGACTTTTTGAAAATCTGGATAAATTGCATCTACTGCATTAGCATTGTCTACTTTCTCTGTCACCTCTTCAAAGAATTCAACAAGGTTGGTTAAGCAAGACTTTCTCTTTAAATTCATGCTGACCTTTCATTATTATATCTTTGTTTTCGAGATATTCTTCTATTCCCACCTTTAGTAGAGATTCCATTATTTTTTACCACTGATGTTAAGCCAACTGGTCTATAGTTCCCTGTACATGTTCTATCTCCTTTCTTAAATATCGGTATAATGTTAGCTATCGGCCAGTCTTCTGACACTACACCTTTCTCTAAAGAATGATTAAAAATGTGCAGTAATGTCTCTGCTATCTCTTCCCTAGATTCTTTAAAAATGTGTGGATGTAATCCATTTGGACCAGGGGTTTTTATCCTCTGAGTTTGATTAATTTATTTAAAACTTCACCTTTTTATTTTCAATGCTGTTATCTGATTTCTAATCTGTCCACCTATCCTGTTTTCCTGGTAAATATTGAAGCAAGGTCATTATTTAATATTTCTGCCATTTCTCTATCGTTTCCTGTTGTGATATAATCCTGACCATCAATAATTGGCCCTATTTCTATCATGATTTTCCTTTTTTTATTTATGTACCTATAAAATATTTTACTATTTATTCCTTGAAAATGTAATTGTTCCTTTTTGTCCTTTTTTTTTCTTCTGATCTCTTTGTCATGCTCTCCCCTGCTGCTCATGTACTTAGTGTCTGTCTTTTTCCAAGACCTCAGTTTTCTTTATCTGATGTCTTTATTCATCCATGGTAACTCATTAGTGTTTCATTTGTTCTTGTCTTTTACACAGAATATATTTTTCCTGGACTATGTCGAACATGATTTTAAATGTTTCCCATTGCTGTTCTACATCACTGTTTGACAATATTGTTGTCAGTTTTATTTTCCTCGGCTCTATTCTCAGACCCTCAAAATCCACTTTTCTCCAATCTATTCCCTGGTCTTCGTCATACGTCCTTCTCAATTATTGTCTTAAAGTATATAATATTAATGTTCACTATTGTCTCGATGTTCCCCTACTTTTACTTCTTTTATCTACTCTGGCTCATTCCCCCATTACTCGATCCAGTAGGGAATCCTCCCTTGTTGAGCTTCTTCCATATTGGGTTAGAAAGGAGTCTTGTACACATTGTTGGAACTCCATTCCCTATTTCCTTTACATACCTCTTCTGGCCAATTAATCTCATGTTAGTTGAAATTCCCCATGATTATTATTCCATGTTTTTTTATTAATTTCCCTGATTTCTTTGTATACTTCTTCCTCACTTTCCTTCCACTATTAGGTGATCCGTAGACTATCCCTGTTAATGTGGTTGATCGTTTATTATCTTTTATCTTTATCCATGTGGATTCTAATTCTGTCTTGCTGATGTCCATGTCACTTTTTGCTACTGCCATTGTTTTCAGTATTAAGTACAGCTACTCCACCTCCCCAATTTCCTCTCTCTCTTTTCTAAGTAGTTTATATCCTGCAATGTTTAATGCTCAGTCCAGATTTTTCCATAGCTATGTCTCAGTAATCCCTAATATGGATCCTCACAATGTAGTATTGCCTCCAGTTCCCCTGTTTTATTACAGACACTGTGTGTATTGCTGTATGAAAAGTTTAAATCATTTGTAATAGCAGTTCCTCTTACTTTTTTTTAACCATCTTTTTACACTCATGCTCCATAATTCTATTTACCTCCTTTCCATCGAAGTCCTCACTTTTTTTTTTCTTGCCAATGCTCCACTTTCCTGATTTGTTTATATTCAGGCTGATTTCAATTTCTGTTCATCCCTCCCCATCTCCCCCACACCCCCACCCTGTCCCATCTTATTAGTTTAAAGCCTTTACCACCTCCCTATTTACCCATCCCGGTTCAGGTGGAGTCTGTAAACTCAGTATAACTCCTTCCTGTGCCAGTACCGGTGCCAGTGTTTCCTTTAAAGGAACCCCTCTTTCCCACACCAGCTCTTTAGCCACACTTTAATTCTCCTGATCTGACTGTTTCTTTGCCAATTTGCATGTGGCTTGGGAAATAATCCAGTGATTATTGCCCTTGAGGTTCTGCTATTTAATTTAGCTCCTAACACCTGATATTCCCTCAGCAGGATCTCCTCCCGGTTCCGACATATGTTGTTTGTTCCAACATCGACCACGACAACTGGATTATTCCCTCCCCTTCCAAATTGCTCTCCTGCCACCATAAGATATCCCTTACCCTGGCACCTTGTAGACAACGCGTCCGACAGGATTCTCATTCATGTCTGCAGAGGACGCTATCCATCCCTCTAATTATAGAAACCCTTATCACTACCAAGAGAGTGTGGGAAAATGGCGCACTGACACAGAACACAAAAGTCCGAGTATATCAAGCCTGTGTCCTCAGTACCTTGCTCTACGGCAGCGAGGCCTGGACAACGTATGTCAGCCAAGAGCAATGTCTCAATTCATTCCATCTTCGCTGCCTCCGGAGAATCCTTGGCATCAGGTGGCAGGACCGTATCTCCAACACAGAAGTCCTCGAGGTGGCCAACATCCCCAGCTTATACACCCTACTGAGCCAGCGGCGCCTGAGATGGCTTGGCCATATGAGCGGCATGGAAGATGGGAGGATCCCCAAGGACACATTGTACATTCAGCTCGTCACTGGTATCAGACCCACTGGCCGTCCATGTCTCCGCTTTAAAGATATCTGCAAATGCGACATGAAGTCCTGTGACATTGATCACAAGTCGGGGAGTCAGTTGCCAGCGATCGCCAGAGCTGGCGGACAGCCATAAAGGCGGGGCTAAAGTGTGGTGAGTCGAAGAGACTTCGCAGTTGGCAGGAAAAAAGACAGACGTGCAAGGGGAGAGCCAACTGTGTAATAGCCCCGACAACCATTTTATCTGCGGCACCAGTGGAAGAGTCTGACACTCTAGAATTTTCCTTTATAGCCACTCCAGGAGCTGCTTCACAAATCACTGACCACCTCCAGGCGCTTACCCATTGTCTCTCGAGATAAGGAGGCCAAAGAAGATATCACTACAACATTCTCTTCTGTTCTTTTCCCCCTTGGACAGTCTTCTGAGCCACAGTGTCTTGGTCTACATTGTGACTGTCCTCCCCACAGTCTTTCTCCTTGTCCTCACAGGTAACAAGTACATTGTACCTTTTGGACAGGACCTGTGTTTGAGGAACCTCCTTCTCAATCTCTCCTCAGTCCTCACCATGCTGCTCCCTAATGGTTACACCCTCTTCTTGAACCTGTGATTTTCTCTGAGCTGTGACTGTGTTCTGGATAAAACTGAAGAAATTCCTCCCCCTCCCTTATGTTTGGGAGTGTCTCCAACTCACATTCCAGCCCATTGACTCTGAGCTGGAATGACTGAAGATGGAGACATTTCCTGCTGGTGTGGGAATGTGGGACAGTCTCGCTATCCTCAAACTCCCACATCCTACAGTCCCAACACGTAGTTCTCTAGTCTTTTATAATTAATTTGCTTATTGATAACTTGAATTAGGTCTTTTAAAACAATTCATAATAAATGTATTAATTAATTGATTTATCTGATTAATTTAATAAAATAATAGATTTATTTCCCCAAGCAATACTTTATTCAAATGCTGTCACTTGGAGAGACAAAACACACTGTAATACTCACCAACCAATCACCTACCTTCTGTCCTGTTACTTCCCTCTTTGATGTTTATTGACAGCTCCTGAATATATGAGGAGTTCTACAGTGTGAGATTCATTGTCAGTGATGGGAAAATCTGGTTGTTAATTTCCTCAAGTCTTTTTCAGTGTTTCCTGTAACATTCAACAGAAAGTGAATTGTATCCGGTCCAGGGTTTGATTCAGTTTGTTTCTCACTCTCTGTCTGTTTGTGTTTAGACTGGATTCCAATAATCTGGGAGATTCAGGAATGAAACTACTGTCTGTGGCTTTGAGGAACCCGGACTGTAAAATACAGAAACTGGAGTAAGTACCAGACTGTGTGAGATTGTGTTTATAATAACTGGGTATCTGACACTGTACAAAACTATTAATATCAGTAATGGTGTTATCAATAAACACTGTGCATTATTATTAGTATCAGCAATAGTGTTGTTGCTAAGCACTACATATTACTCTACTGTGGGGCGGCGCAGTGGTTAGCACCGCAGCCTCACAGCTCCAGCGACCCGGGTTCAATTCTGGGTACTGCTTGTGTGGAGTTTGCAAGTTCTCCCTGTGTCTGCGTGGGTTTCCTCCGGGTGCTCCGGTTTCCTCCCACGTGCCAAAGACTTGCAGGTTGATAGGTAAATTGGCCATTATAAATTGCCCCTGGGAGAGGTAGGTGGTAGGGAAATATAGGGACAGGTGGGGATGTGGTAGAAATATAGAATTAGTGTAGGATTAGTATAAATGGGTGGTTGATGGTCGGCACTGACTCGGTGGGCCGAAGGGCCTATTTCAGTGCTGTATCACTAAAACTAAAACTAAAATAACACCATCAGTAATAATGTTATTAATTAACCCCCCCGCACTCTCTGCACTTCCTCCCCCCCTCTCATCTGATTCATGTTATTTCTCCATCTTTGATGCCAGGCTGGAAAGAAACAATCTCACAGATTCTTGTTTCAAAGATCTCTCATCCGCTCTCAGTACAAACCGGTCATTGACGGATCTGGACCTGAGTGAAAATAAACTGGGAGATTCAGGAGTGAAACTACCGTTTGAGGCTCTGAGGAACCCGGACTGTAAAATACAGAAATTGTGGTAAGTTCTAATCGTATATTAATTGTATATTAATAGTGTGCAGATAGTGGGCAGTAACTGGGGTTTCACTTGAGCACATATAAAGAGGCACTTATTGATACTGTGGTGTGGTTGAGTGAGGAGATGTATGTTTGTAATGCTAAACTCAAAATTAATGTAAGACTGAGTAAAGATTAGCTCCAGTAATATTCTTCACCAACTGGCTTTCCAGAGTAGAATATGGTAACAGAGAATGGTCGCCTCATAGTGAAGGTCAAAGGTTATGAAAAAAGGCTGCGTTTGCTGACAAACTAACCACTAGGTGGCGCTGCACTGGCACATGTGTAAATACAGCCTGCTGCACTGAAATATCACTGTCTGCGGTGTTCGGGTAACTGCCAGGACTAAAGATGGCGCTGCTCAAATAATCACAGAAAGGCAACCTAAACCCATGGCAGCACACAATCGCTAGACAGGGAGTGGGGTGGTGGGGCGAAGAGAGGAGTGGGTGGGGGGGGAAGCAGAGAGAGGGAGGGGTGGGGAAGCGGGTGGCCGGAGTGAGGATGGGGGGGGTGTGGTGGGAGAGGGGAACGAGGAGCAGTGGGGAGGGGGGAATGAAGGGGGGGGTGGGGAGCGGCGAGCAAGGGGGGTGGGGAGTGGGGAGATTCGGGGTGGGGAAAGGGGGAGAGTGGGGGTCGGGAACAAAGGCAGGGTGGGGAGCGGGGAACAAAGAGGGTGGGGAGCGGAGAACAAAGAGGGATGGGGAGTGGGGAGTGAGTGTGGGGTGGGGAGCCGGGAACGAGGGGTGGGGGCGCGTAGGGAGCCAGGAGGGGGGGTGGCGCATGGGGAGCAGGGAGTGAAGGAGGGAGAGTGGGGGGGGGAAGCAGGGAGTGAGTGGGAGGATGGGGGTAGCGCGGGGTGTGAGCTGCCTGCAGTTAGTGGCCGGGGGGTGGGGAGGAGGAGAGCGCAGTCGGACCCGCCGCCACCAAGTTCTTCGGGCTGCTCGCCCCCACCTTCTTCGCACTCTCCCTGCTTCTCCCTCCCTTTCTCCCCACTACCCCCGCTCTCTCCCTGCTTCTCCCCTCGCTCTTTGCCCGCCTTCACCTTGCTCTGTCCACACTCTCCACACTCCACACCCCCCCACACTCTCTGCATTCCCCCCCCCACTCACTCTCCCCACTCCCCCCCCGCACTCTCTGCACGTCCCCCCCCCAACACTCTCCGCAATTCCCCCCCCCACACTCTCCGCAATTCACCCCCCCACACTCTCCGCAATTCACCCCCCCACACTCTCCGCAATTCCCCCCCCCCACACTCTCCGCAATTCCCCCCCCCACACTCTCTGCAATTCACCCCCCCACACTCTCCGCAATTCACCCCCCCACACTCTCCGCATTTCACCCCCCCACACTCTCCGCAATTCACCCCCCCCACACTCTCCGCAATTCCCCCCCCACACTCTCCGCAATTCACCCCCCCACACTCTCCGCAATTCCCCCCCACACTCTCCGCAATTCCCCCCCCACACTCTCCGCAATTCACCCCCCCACACTCTCCGCAATTCCCCCCCCCACACTCTCCGCAATTCACCCCCACACACTCTCCGCAATTCACCCCCCCACACTTTCCGCACTTCCCTCCCCCACACTCTCCGCACTGCCCACTCCCTGCAAATACTCCCTGTAAATACTCAGCCTGGAGCCCAGTTACCAGTGGCGTGCCGCAGGGATCAGTTCTGGGTCCTCTCCTGTTTGTGATTTTTATTAACGACTTGGATGAGGAAGTCGAAGGGTGGGTCAGTAAATTTGCAGATGATACAAAGGTTGGTGGAGTTGTGGATACCGAGGAGGGCTATTGTCGTCTGCAAAGGGACTTGGATAGGTTGCAGTGCTGGGCTGAAAAGTGGCAGATGGAGTTTAACCCTGAAAAGTGTGAGGTCGTCCATTTTGGAAGGACAAACATGAATGCAAAATACTGGGTTAACGGTAGGGTTCTTGGGCATGTGGAGGAGCAGAGAGACCTTGGGGTCTATGTGCATAGATCATTGAAAGTTGCAACTCAAGTGGATAGGGCTGTGAAGAAGGCATATGGGGTGTTAGCGTTCATTAGCAGAGGGATTGAATTTAAGAGCCGTGAGGTGATGATGCAGCTGTACAGGACCTTGGTAAGGCCTCATTTGGAGTACTGTGTGCAGTTCTGGTCGCCTCATTTTAGGAAGGATGTGGAAGCCTTGGAGAGGGTGCAGAGGAGATTTACCAGGATGTTGCCTGGAATGGAGAATAAGTCTTACGAGGAAAGGCTGAACATTCTAGGCCTCTTCTCATTAGAAAGGAGAAGGATGAGGGGTGACATGATAGAGGTTTATAAGATGATCAGGGGAATAGATAGGGTAGACAGTCAGAAACTTTTTCCCCGGGTGGAGCAAAGCGTTACAAGGGGTCATAAATTTAAGGTGAAGGGTGGGAGATATAAGGGGGATGTCAGGGGAAGGTTCTTTACCCAGAGAGTGGTCGAGGCATGGAATGCCTTGCCCGGGGAAGTTGTTGAGTCAGAAACTTTAGGGACTTTCAAAAGGCTTTTGGATAGGTATATGGATAAAGGAGAATGATGGGGTATAGATTAAATTGTCCTTGACAGAGGACAAAGGATCGGCACAACATTGTGGGCCGAAGGGCCTGTTCTGTGCTGTATGTTCTATGTTCTATGTTCTATGTTCTATGTTCACACCCCCCCCGCAATCTCCGCACTTCACCCCACTGCGCTCTCCGCACTTGCCACCCCCGCACTTCTCCCCCTCCGCACTTCTCCCCCTCCGCACTTCTCCCCCCTGCACTTCTCCCCCCCGCACTTGCTCCCCCACTCTTCTCCCCCCCCGCACTTCTACACTTCCCCCCCGCACTTCACACCGCACACTTCTCTCCGCGCACTTCTCCTCCCCCGCACTTCCGCCGCCCGCACTCTGCCCGCTTCTCCCCTCTTCCTCCCTTTTCCCCACTTCCCCCTGCTCTCTCCATCGCCCTCTCCCCACTTCCCCTACCCCTTCTCCGCCACTCTCTCCATCGCTCTCTTCCCGCTTCACCCCTCGCTCTCTTCCCGCTTCCCCCCTTCGCTCTCTTCCCGCTTCCCCCCTTCGCTCTCTTCCCGCTTCCCCCCTTCGCTCTCTTCCCGCTTCCCCCCTTCGCTCTCTTCCCGCTTCCCCCCTTCGCTCTCTTCCCGCTTCCCCCCTTCGCTCTCTTCCCGCTACCCCCTTCGCTCTCTTCCTGCTAACCCCCCCGCTCTCTTCCCGCTTCCCTCCCTTGCTCTCCCCCGCTTCCCCCCCTCGCTCTCTTCCCGCTTCCCCCCCTCGTTCTAACCCGCTACCCCCCCCTCGCTCTCTTCCCACTTCCCTCCCTTGCTCACCCACGCTTCCCCCCCCTCGCTCTCTTCCCGCTTCCCCCCTTCGCTCTCTTCCCGCTACCCCCTTCGCTCTCTTCCTGCTAACCCCACCGCTCTCTTCCCGCTTCCCTCCCTTGCTCTCCCCTGCTTCCCCCCCTCGCTCTCTTCCCGCTTCCCCCCTCGTTCTAACCCGCTACCCCCCTTGCTCTCTTCCCACTTCCCTCCCTTGCTCACCCACGCTTCCCCCCCCTCGCTCTCTTCCCGCTTGCCCCCTCGCTGTATCCCACAAAACAAATAAGTATAAAAAATAACCAGTGGAAGCATGAAGTGGAGATGTGGACATGGGTTGTGTCCCGATGAGAAATCTGGAGAAATGTGTGTTTAAGTTCCCATCCCTCGGTGACCCAAAGAACATGAAACTAGTCATTTTTAGCGATGGTTCACATGCTAATCTTCCTGATGGGTATTCTAGTGCAGCTGGTTTCATAATATTACTGATGGGTGAAAATGGGAGATACCGTCCTTCAGCTTGGGAAGCTCAGAAAATAAAAAGGGTTGTTAAAAGTACTTCAGCTGATTGACACACTGGCCCTTGTGGAGACAGTGGATATGGGATTCTATTTGTCAAATATTGTAAGTGAGATTCTATACAAGGGGTTTACTGAAGATCACATACTCATTGAATGTTATGTAGATAATTGTTCATTGTTGGCTGATGCACATTCTACTAAAAGTGTCAGAAAAGGTTCCAGATCGACCTTGCTGGCTTGAAAGAAATGCCGGTTTAGTCTGAAAGAACGAGTTTGTGATGCAGAGGTTATGATAGATACACAACTCCAGCAGTCTCTGTCCATTCTCATTCATCCTTCCAATGCCATAGCACCCGAGGCAGGAGGGCCATGAGTCATGGTCGGCCCCAACCCTGGCGTTAAAGTCCCCCAGCAGGAACAAATGGTCGGTATTAGAAATGCTACTAATGATATTATGGAGTTCCTCGTAGAACTGGTCTTTAACTTCAGGTGGGGAGCAGAGTGTTAGAGCTTAGATGCTGAGTAGGTGTACTGGACCAGAGGCGGTGAGCAGTCGGATGGACAGTATGCGTTCCGAGCCATTTGAAGGTGGCTCGATCATGCTGAGCAAAGAGTTTCTGATGGCGAAGCCCACTCCATGCTGTCTTGGTTCTTCAGGATCCCTACCCTGCCAGTAGAAGGTGTAGTCTTGCTCTCTTAGAGATCCGCTCACAGGCAGGCGTGTCTCCTGAAGTGCTGCAATGTCTACATTGAGTCTACTGAGCTCGTTTGTTAATGATGGCGGTCTTCCGAGAATCGTTGATTTGTGTAAGGTTTTCCGACAGGCCAGGACATATAGTTCTGACGTTCCAGTTTGCAAAACGAAGGGCTGGTACCTTCTTTCCTTTTTTGGTCGTGCTGTTTGGTGCGGTATAACAGTCCACTTGTCGGGCAATGACCCTGAGCTCCAAGCACCTATTGAAGCAAGTGGACTGTGGCAGGACAGAACCTTAGTGACCGGGGGCTGTGTGGTTTGAGGCGGGCAGAAGGGGGCGCGAGGGGTGCAAGGGGAGGGGAAGGGGGTGCGAGGGGGAGTAGGTGTGAGGGGGGGTGGGGGAAGGGGGAAGGGGGTGGGGGATGGGGTGCGAGGGGGTAAGGGGGCGGGGGCAGGGGGGTGAGGGGGTGGGGGAAGGGGTGCGAGGGGGGAGTGGGGTGGGGTAAGAGGAGGGAGGGGTGGGGGAAGGGGTTGCGAGGGGGAGGGGAGTGGGAAGGGGGTGCGAGGGGGGAGGGGAGTGGGAAGGGGGTGCGAGGGGGAAGTGGGGGGAAGGGGGTCTGGGGGAAGGGGATGCGAGGGGAGTGTGGGGAGAAGGGGGAGTGGGGAAGGGGATGCGAGGGGGGAGGGGGAGTGGGTGTGTGGGGGGAAGGGGGAGGTGAGCAGGAAGGGGGTGCGAAGGGGAAAGGGGTGCGAGGGGGTGCGGGGGGGAGGTGTCTGGCGGGGGTCGCAACCCTGGCGAGCGGGCCAGCCCACAGCCTGCACGGCCTCCTCGATGTCACCGTCCTCCAGGCTGACTCTGTCCTCCTGGTCACCATCCAGCTCACGGTGGAACTTCTTTCCCGGCTCCCAGCTGTGACGGTGGAAGGGCGACCGAGGCCGGATTGAGGTCCTGAGCCTCGACGACCACCTCATGGGCACTCGGGCCACCTGCTCCTCCCCATCGAGCTCCCAGTAGATGAATGAAGGGTTCACTGAAATAGCTGAGCATTAAAGCTGCTCTTGTACATTCTTGTGTATTCCAGCCTGAATTTCTCTCTCACCTGCTCTCCCTGGCTGCAGCTCTTAGTCCAGTCTTTCCTGTTTAGTTTGTTCAAATCCCATCTACTTTGTGGAAATGGTGAAGAACCTTTCAATATCTTTACTAATTCATATTATTAATTATTATATAATTATTATTTATTAATATCAGTAACAGTGTTATTAATGAACACTGGAGATTTACACTGATTCCTGTTATTTCTCTCTCTGATCCCCAGTCTATTGGATGTCGGTCTCACAGATTCTTGTGCCTCTGTTCTCAGTTCAAACCAGTCACTGAAGTATCTGAACCTGAGATCAAACTCCTTCACAGATCGATCTGTCCCCGCTCTCCGTCGCCTCATTCTGAACTGCAGGAGTCTGGAGTGGCTCGTGTGAGTGTTTGTGTTCATGTTTAATGTAATAAATAAAATATAAATGTGATTCAGTCACTCTTATCAGTAATATCTCTAATTATTATTAAAATATTAATCCCAGTCTCCCTGTTATTTACACTATTGTTCAATCTGTTTATTTCCCTGTTTAATCTTTAATCTGTTTCAGGTTGTGGGAGAATCGGTTCAGTTCAAATGGAAAGAATCAGCTGAAGTCGCTGCAGGATACAAGACCCGGACTGACAGTGGGTGTGTGAACATTTCAATTTGTAAACATCACTGGTCTCTCTCTCTGAACATTTTTGGCCAATTTTCTGTCCTTCCCCTTAAATTGGCCGCGCTCCAGGTTTAAATCCTATTGGCTGTTTCACTGTTTCTAGTTCGAGCTGAGCGAGTGTCATCTCCCATTGTGACATCAGAGGCCCAGCAACAGGGTCACGTGACTCAGCCGCCCGGCCCCACAGCGCTGTTTCTGCAGGATATCCGGGACTGAATGTTCCCCAATGGGGCACTGGGGAAATGTACAGACAGGAAGGGTCCAGGGTGGGGCTCAGTCTGGGCTGCAGTGGGACACTGGTAATTACACTCAATATCCCTGGGTTTGGCAATTACATTATCCAGGGTTCACACTCAGTATCAGTACCCAGTGACCCTACTGGGAAGTGAACCTGTGTGTGTTCAGGATGGAGACAGGCTCTGTTCAGCTTGGATTGATCCCACCGTCCAATAGATACCAATACCCAGTGTCTGGGGTCACCCAGAGGGAGTATCCTGTTGGGGAGGTTCCTGAACCTGGTGCACCCAGGATGGGTCAGCACTGCGAGAGGAGAAATGGGGAAAGTGCCAGTCGGGAATCCCACTGTTCTGTCTGGGTGATCGTGAGCATTTGTAGTGTTTAAGGATCCTGAACTTAACGTGTTTCTGGTACCAACATGGGAGCAGGTACTGGTGTTACCATGGAAATTAAACATTGTGTACTTACTGTGGACTGAATTTTCAAACGGAATCACCTGAGACTGTAAACCATGAGATTGTGAAAAGGTGCAATGACCCTGTGAAACATCCTGAGGAAACTGAGGGGTCGATGAACGGACTTGTTACCTGTACTCACCTGGATTTGTATAATGACTTCCACTTGGAAATGTTTTATTAAACTTCACCTCTGTATCACTGCCTCCTGGATGATGTAACAGTACTGATGAGAATTGTTATTGTGTGATGTTGAATTAAATGATGTATTATCTTAACAAGTACATCTCAGGACTTCTTACCAACTTCAAATTTGAGAACAGTTTCAGAGAGTTTTGACCATGGAATCCCTTCTTATATTTTCTGGTCATAGAAAAGCCTCTGGAGACTGAGTTCATTCAATCGTGACCTCACTATTGTTTGAATTGTCCAATTAGGAAACGATCTGTCCACCCAAACCAGGTCAGAATCTCAAAATCTCTGACTTCCCACACTCGGACTCCTATCAGCTCGAATGTGAACGCCTGGTAAAAGCAAGTAGAAATGATGTGGCCTTAACATCCAGTTAATTTGCCTCGGCACTACCTATATCTGAGCCTCTGAGATTCTGCTAAGGTGTTTATCTTTTACTTCTCACACAGCAGGTCACCTGTTTTCACACTCTACTGCATCTCTGTTGAAGTTTACTATTGACCAGGGTTATAAAGTTACAATCAGATCTAGGCTGATCAGGGTGATGTCAGGAAGCACTTCCCCCAATAAGAAAAGTGGAAATCTGGATCCTCACCGAAACGACTGTGGATGCTGAGGGTGTATTTGAAAAGTGAAAACATATTGATGGACCTGACTGATGAGTTAGACAATGTGTAAAGGCTGGTCAATGGGTTTAACACACAGAGTGATTGAATGACCTCCTAGTGGTCATGTTTGAGTTGTTATAATCACAGAGATGAGATTAATATACTGTTCATTTATGCCCCAGGAGGATTTATACAACGGAAGGTTTCAGGCCTTTTAGAATTGTTGATTTCAGACACATTTATTCTCTCTTAGCGAGAGGGAGAATATGTGTGAGTAAAAAGGCAGAAAGGGTTAGGAAACAAATGTAAGTAAATTGAATTAAGAGACGGCAGGTTGATTGGCCTCTTATTATTGTTAAAGCTGGTCTATTCGTACAGAGACCTTTAGTCAGCCCTGAAAACGGTTTACTGGATAAACTAAGGCAAAGTGTGAAATCCCAGATATTACCTAAACCGGGGAATGTTACCTGTATTTTCTGCTTTTATTACTTGTGAAACTGGCTGCTTTATTTAAATTACTCTGAAAACATTCAGCCAAGGGTGAGTAATCTTTCTGATCTCTTGGGCACCGCACCTTACACTTACTGAGTTCAGTATTTACATTTCAGGGTTTTGTGTTACTTCAAATAATTCAACTAAAATATGATATGGAGTGAACCACTGAATTTCACACATGTAAAAAGGTTAGTCTAGCAGTTATGGTGATACATTACAAGGTTATAACAGTAAGCATTGTAAGTTAATACAATACACCTTGTGTCCGTAAGTCGCTGCTTAAAATATCAGACTGTGGTTCTCCGTCCACTCCATTCATTACCACTGAGTCTTACAGTGATTTAGTCATTTCCAACACAGAAGGAGGACATTCAGCCCATCGAGTCCATGCCAGCTCTCCACAGAGCTATGCTGTCAGTCCCACTCCCTGGCTCGATCCCCGTAGCCCTGCAAGTCTATTTCTCTCAGGTGACCATCCAACTTCCTCTTGAAGTCATTGATCGTCTCCACTTCCACTACCCTTGTGGGCAGTGAGTTCCAGGTCATTACCACCCTGTGTAAAAAAGTGTTTCCTCATATTCCCCCCGGCATCTTTTGCACAAAACTTTCAATCTGTGTCCCCAAGTCCTTGTAACATTTGTTGATGGGAACAGCTTTTCCTTGTTTAACTTATCGAAGCCTGTTATAATCTTATACACTTCTATTAAATCTCCCCTCAATCTCCTTTGTTCTAAAGAAAACTAACCCAGCTTTTCCACCTTAACCTTGTAACTAAATTCTCCATCCCTGGAACCAGTCTGGTAAATTTCCTCTGCACCCTCTCAAGGACCCTCACATCCTTCCTGAAGTGTGGTGACCAGAACTGGACACAGTTTTCTCCAGTTGGGGCCTAACCAGAGCTTTATAAAGTTTCACCAAAACTTCCCTGCTTTTGTATCCCAAGATCCCACATACTTTACTAACCACTCTCTCAATATGCCCTGCCACATTCAAAGATCTATGCACAATCTATGACTTAAAATGGTAAACAGATGTATGTATAGTTTTACTGAGGTTCTGAGAGAGCAGAGAGCAACTGTTGGAGACACACACACAGACACAGACACAGAAACACACACAGACAGACAGAAACACACACACACAGACAGAGTGACTGAGGGACAGAGAGCGACAGAAGTATTTTTAAATTTCCAGAAGGAATTCAATAAAGTCAATCTTTGATTTAAAAATAAACAATTGATTTTGCATCAATGAGTATTTGCAGAAGACATTTCCAAACTAATACCACCTTTTGTGTGGAGAAGTGTTTCCTAACTTCACTCCTGAAATGTCTGCCTCTCATTTTTAGACTATGCTCACTTGTCCCAGACTCCCCAACCTACCGAAATAGTTTTACCCAAACTACCCCATCAATTCCCTTTAATATCTCAACAACATTGATCAAATCAGCCCTGACCCACCTAAATTCGAGGGAATACATACCGAGCTTGTGTAATATCACCTCGTAATTAACCCTTGGAGTCCAGTTATCATTCTGGTAAATCTACACTGCACTCAAATGAACACCCCCCCCCCCACCCCCACCCCCCGCCAAGTCTCTTTGCACCTCCAGTGTTTCTAGTTTTTCATATCTATAAAGTTTCTGTTCTGTTCTTTTTTGCTGACATTGAAATCCATCCGCCACAGTTTTGCTCATTCACGTGAGACATTAATATCTCTTAGTAAATTTATGCTTCTAGCTACACTGCTGACAATGCTGCCTATTTCTGTGTCAATGGCAAACCTGGGAATGTGTCATTCTACCCCATCATCTTCAATCATTAATAAATACAGTAAAACTGAGACACACACAGGCTTTGTACCAGCAGACAGGAGGGAATCATTCCATCCTAGAGGTTTTTAATTCCAGATTTATGTTTTTTCAAAGAAAAAATCAGAATTCAAGTTCCCAGCAGTTAGTGTGGGATTTGAAATCCTGCTTTTTTCAATCATCAACTCAGGCCTTCAAATTAAAACCATTAAAAAGAGATTCACTTTCCTACTGCTATTGTCTGACTGTCTCAGGTTTTGTATATTGTTCCCTTCATGTGGTGAATTGTAAACACCTTCAATTCTGTGTATTTGCAAGGGATACAAATCAAATTCTCACCTTATCTCATCAACCAAAACCTGCAAGTCCATTCAAACACCCCTAATTCCTGTCTCTGTAAAGATATCTCACATTTCTACAATGCAGGAATGTCTGAATGGAAACAGCTTTTGACACATTTCCCTACACATTTTAGGATGAGGAGCTAGTTACAACTCACAGATTCCAAGCCCCAAATTGAGCTTTATGGTAGAAAAGGTAACATAGATGAAATCCCAGGTCTCTCTGTCCTGGCACCAATTCTAACATTGTACTATTTAGTTTATATCACTCAGCCTTCCTTCCAAAATGCATCATTTCACATTTCTCAGCATTGAAGTTAACCTGCTATGTGTCTGTCCAATGATAGGTTGGATAGTAAGCTGTCAAGAGGACATAAAGAGTCTACAAAGAGATTTCGATAGGTTAAGTGAGTGAGCAAAAAAGATGGAGTACAATCTGGGAAAATGTGAGCTTGTCCACTTTAGCAGGAAGAATAAAAAGCAGTATATTATTTAAATGGAGAGAGACTGCAGAACTGTACAGTACAGAGGGATCTGGGTGTCCTGGTACATGAATCACAAACTGTTACTATGCAGGTACAGCGAGTGATTAGGAAGGCAAATGGAATGTTGTTGTTTATTGCAAGGGGAATAGAATATAAAAGTAGGGAAGTGTTGGTACAGCTGCACAGGGCATAAGTTAGAGTACATCTGGAGTACTGTGGACTGTTTTGGTCTCCTTACTTAAGAAATTATATAATTGCATCAGAAGTAGTTCAGAGAAGGTTCACTGAGCTGATTCCTGGATGAAGGGGTTATCTTATGAGGAATGGTTGAACAGGTTGGGTCTATACCCACTGGAGTTTAGAAGAATGAGAGGTGATCTTATTGAAACATCTCAGGTCCTGAGGGAACTGGACAGGGAGGATTCTGAGAGGATGTTTCCACTTGTTGGGGAGACTAGAACTAGGGGACACAGTTTAAAAATTAGGGGCGTCTCATTTAAAAGTGAGATCAGGAGAAATGTTTTTCTCTCAGAGGGTGGTTAGTCTGTGGAATTCTCTTCCCCAGAGAGCAGTGGAGGTTGGATCATTGAATATATTCAAGGCTGAGTTAGATAGATTTTTGATCAATTAGGGAGTCAAGGGTTATGGGGGTCAGACAGGAAAGTGGAGTTGAGGTCACAATCAGATCAGCCATTGAATGGCAGAGCAGGCTCGAGGGGCCGAATGGCCTACTCCTGCTCCTAATTCATTTGTTCTTGTGTGTTCCATTTCACCAGACTGCCTCTATCCTCCTGAAGTCTGCTACTACTCCCTTCCCTGTTTATTACATTGCAGATGACACAAACATTGGCAAACATTGAAGTTATGCCCTGTAACCCCAAGTCCAAGTCATTAGTATATATCAAAAAGATCAGTGGTTCTAATATAAACCTCCACTGTATACCTCCCTTCAGTCTGAAACAACCATTGTCCACTCTCTCAGCCAATATCGTATCCAATCAGCCACTGCCCCTTTCATCCATGGAGCACTAATATTGCTAACGGGTCTATTATGAGGCACCGTTAAGTCCTCCCCATGAGGACCCTGGTCCCGGATCTCTCTGTTTCTACTCTCCCATCAACATTCCCCAGACAGGTACAGCATGGATTAGATGCAGAGTAATGCTCCCTCTACACTGTCCCATCCAACATTCCCAGGGCAGGAAGATCATGGGGTGGATACAGAAAGAATCTCACTCTACACTGTCAGAAACAGACACAGTGAGAGACAGAAAGTGAGAAACAGAGAGACATAGACTGACAGGGTGACTGAGAGTGAAAGAAGGATATTTAACAGCGGATATTGGAAGAGGAGGATGCAATTTAACTCCACAACCCTGTTCCAGCATTCAATGGAGTGTTTGATGGGCTACATTAATCGGCCACATACAGTCCTGTATCAGGCTGTGAGGAAGCAGAGCATGTTCAGTACACAACGGGTCAAAGGGAATGATTCACACCTGCCTGATACTGGGAAGAAAGACTGACCTTGACATCAAGGCAGCGTTTGACTGAGTGTGGCATCGAGGAGCCTGAGTAAAATTGAAGTCAGTGGGAATCAGGGGGAAAACACTTTGCTGGTTTGAATCATACCGAGCACTAAGGAAGATTGTTGTGCTTGTTGGAAGTCAATCATCTCGGTCCCTGGCCACCACTGCAGGAGTTCCTCAGGGTAATGTCCTCAGCCCAACCATCTTCAGCTGAGATCCCAGCAGAAAATGCTGGATATACTGAGCAGGGCAAGCAGCATCTGTGGAGAGAAAAATAGAGTTAGCGATTCAGCTCAATGGTTTCCAGATTTCCAGCATCCACAGTATTTGCCTCTGATAATGTAGCAATCCAGAGCCACATGCACCAAGATCCGGACAACATTCAGGCTTGGGCCGACCAGTGGCAATTAACATTCACATCACCCAAGTGCCAGGCAATGACCATCTGCAATACGAGAGAATCCAACCACCTCCCCATGGCATTCAAAGCATTATCCCATCGCTGAATCCACCAGCATCAACATCCTGGGGAAACATTGACATCAAACTTAACTGAACGAAACACATCAATAGTTTTTTCACCATCTCTCTGAGACAGAGAGACACAGATAAAGAATGTGAATGGACCTTGACAGAACCTCAGTAAATTGTTCCAACCGTTGATAACGATAGAAATCAAGGATTATATCAGAGCAAAGGAAGAGGCATATAACGTTAGCCCCTTTATAACTGTATCCTTTAGTTTAGATTGCCTCTCCTCCTTCTTCCTACCTGTGGAGGTGGATGATGTGGGCATGGTTCTTAATGAATACCATGTCTCTGTCTTCATAAAAGAGGGGGAACGATGCAGACAGTGTAGTTAAAGAGGAGGGTGTGAAATATTGGATGGGATAAACAGAGTGAGAGGGAAATATTAAGGTGTTTGGCAGTTTTGAAAGTAAATAAATGGTCAGGCCTGGATGTACTGGAGTCAGTTCAGAGAAGGTTCACTGGGCTGATTCCTGGGATGAAGGGGTTGTCCAGGTTGGGCCTGTACACATTGGAGTTTAGAAGAATGAGAGGTAATCTTATTGAAACATACAAGATTCTGAGGGGACTTTACAGGGCGGATGCTGGGTGGGTGTTCCACTTGTGGGGGAGTCTGGAACTAGGGGGCACAGTTTAAAAATAAAGAGTCTCCCATTTATGACAAAGATGAGGAGGAATTTTTCTCTCTCAGCGGTTGTTTAGACTCTGGAATTCTCTTCCCCAGAGAGCAGTGGAGGTTGTGTCATTGAATATATTCAATGCTCAGTTAGACAGATTTATGAGCAACAAGGGAGTCAAAGGTTATGGGGGGCAGGCAGGAAAGTGAAGTTAAGACCTCTACCAGATCAGTCATGATCTTATTGAATGGCAGAGCAGGCCCGAGGGGCTGAATGGCCTCCTCCTACTCCTATTTCTTATGATCTTGTGTATAAAATGGAGGGTGTTCTCACCAGATGTGTAAAATGGAGGGCGGGGCCACATACACCTCTCACATTTTAACCCAATTTTTATAACAGAGACAAGGCCATGTGTAAGATGGGGTCTAGTGCAATCCTAACTAGTGCATTGATAACTGAGGCTAGTGTAAAAGGTAGCGAGGATGCAGAATTCTTCAAATGCATTCAGGGAAACTATTTTAGGCCAGTACGTAGCAAGGCCAACAAGAGATGGGTCAGTTCTACACTTAGTTTTCGGGAATGAAGCTGGGCCGCTGGAAGGCAAGTTAGAAAAAGTGGACTGGAAAAACCTACTTGAAGGTAAATCAGTGTCAGATAGTGAGAGGGAATCATTTCATCTTGGAGGATTTATTATTCCAGATTTATTTTTTATTTTCAGAGAAATTCAAGTTCACAAAAGACATTCACCTTCCTACTGTTGACTGACTGTCTCAGCTTTTGCATATTAGAACAAAGAACAAAGAACAGTACAGCACAGGAACAGGCCATTCGGCCCTCCAAGCCTGCGCTGATCTTGATGCCTGCCTAAACTAAAACCTTCTGCACTTCCGGGGACCATATCCCTCTATTCCCATCCTATTCATGTGTTTGTCAAGATGCCTCTTAAACGTCGCTATCGTATATTGTCCCCAATCTTTTTCTTTCATGTGTCTAATGTTAGTCAGACATTGTGAACCACTTCAATCTCTCAGGACATCTACTGTAAAGACCTTCAGTTGTGTGTATCTGCAAGGGACGCAATCCACAATCGAATTCACAGCATATTCAATCAAACAAAATCTTCAACTTCATTCAAACACCCTGATATCCTGTCTCTGCACAGATAACTGACAGTTCCACAATGCAGGAATGTCTGAATTGAAAGAAAGAAACGTCAGCTGTATTTTAAACATTGAGACTGAAATATTTCAGGAGCCTACTCAACCAAGAAGTATTCAGAGAAAAGTCAGGATAGGTATTGAAAGAGAAAGAGAGTGAGCGAAATGGAAAGACAGAGAGAGACAGAGAGACTGCCTGCTCCTGTATGTGTAACGTACTGTGGGTAGAACGTCAAGTCTCTCTGTTCCTGTACCCGTTTTAACATTGTTCCATTTAGTTTATATTGCCTGTCCCACAGTCTTCCTTCTAAAATCCATCACTTCACATTTCTCAGCATTGAAGTTAACCAGCCGTGTGTCTGTCCAATTCACCAGACTGCCAATAGTTTCCTGAAGTCTGCTACTATTCTCTTCTCGCTTTACTACATTTCCAAAGTTTTGTGTTATCGAAACAGTGAAAAATAAGAGCAGGAGTAGGCCATTCGGCCCTTCAAAACTGCTCCGCCATTCAATATCATCATGGCTTATCATCCAAACTCAGTAACCTCTTCCCACTTTCTCCCCGTATCCCTTGATCTCATTAGCCCTGAGATCTATATCTAACTCTTTCTTGAATATATTTAATGATTTGGCCTCAACTGCTTTCCGTGGTAGAGAATTCTACAGGTTCACCACTCTCTGGGTGAAGATATCTCTCTGTATCTCAGTCCTAAATGGCTTACACCTTATCCTTAGACTGTGACCCCTTGTCATGGACTCCCCGCCATCGGGAACATCCTTCCTGTATCTAGTCTGTCCAGTCCTGTTAGAATTTTGCAGGTTTCTATGAGATCCCCTCTCATTCTTCTAAACTTTAACGAATACAAGCCTAATCAACCCAATCTCTCTTCATACGTCAGTCCCAGGAATCAGTCTAGTAAACCTTCTTTACACTCCCTCCAGAGCAAGAACATCCTTCCTCAGATAAGGAGACCAAAACTGCACACAATCCTCCAGATGTGGTCTCACCAAGGCCTTGTATAATTGCAGCAAGACATCCTCGCTCCTGTACTCGAATTCTCTCACTATGAAGGCCAACAGACCATTTGCCTTCTTAACTGCCTGCTGCACCTGCATGCTTACTTTCAGCGATGGTGCACAAGGACACACAGGTCTCGCTGCACCTCCCCCTTTCCCAATTTATCGCTGTTCAGATAATAATCTGCCTTTCTGTTTTTGCCACCAAAGTGGATAACCTCACATTTATCCACATCTGCCATGTATTTGCCCACTCACTCAACCTGTCCAAATCACACTGGAGTTTCTCTGCATCCTCCTCACAGCTCACACTCCTTTGATGTTCTGCCCTGTGAACCCAAGTCAGGTCATTAATATACATCAGCAAGAGCAGTGGTTCCATACAAACCTCTGGGGGACATCACTCTATACCTCCCTCCAGTCTGAAACAACCGTTCACCACTACTCTCTGTGTTCTGTCTCTTGGTCAATGTTAGATACAGAAGTGAGGGAGGCATAGAGAGAGACAGAGAGAGGGTGGGGGAGAGACATAGAGACAGAGAGAGGGAGGGAGAGAAACAGAGAGGGAGGCAGAGAGAGTGAGAGAGAGGATGGGAGAGAGACAGAGAGAGGGAGGGAGAGAAGAGAGAAAGAGCAAGTCGTGGGAGAGATAGAGAGAGGGAGGCATAGATTGACAGAGAGAGGGTGGGAGAGATACAGAGAGAGGGAGGGAGAGAAAGAGAGAGCAAGGGAGGGAGAGCTAGAGAGAGCGAGGGAGGGAGAGCTAGAGAGAGCGAGGGAGGGAGAGATAGAGAGAGAGGGAGGTATAGAGAGACAGAGAGAGGGTGGGATAGAGAGAGAGGTGAGACATCAAAGAGAGTGAGACAGAGTGAGAGAGAGACACAGCAAGGGAGACAGATAGAGGTAGAGAGGGAGCGAGACAGAAGCATGGAGTGATAGAGTGACAGAAACAGAGAGAGGGAGAGCGAGATAGACAGAGGGAGAGGGAGAGAGAGAGAGAGAGACAGAAAGAGGATGTGAGAGAGGAAGAGAGGGAGAGAGAGACAGAGCAAGAGGGACAGACAGGCATGGAGTGAGAGAGTGACAGAAACAGAGAGAGGGAGAGCGAGATAGAGGGCGAGCGAGAGGGAAAAGAGAGGGAGAGAGAGACAGAACAGGGAGAGAGAGAGACAGAGCAGGGAGACAGGCAGGCATGGAGTGAGAGAGTGACAGAAACAGAGAGAGGGAGGGAAAGAGAGAGAGAGAGACGGAGATAAGGAGACAGAGTGAGATGGAGAGAGAGACAGAGAGGGAGGGAGAGAGAGAAAGAGGGAGGGATGGAGGGAGAGACAAAGAGAAGGAGACATCGAGACAGAGAGAGGGAGGGAGAGATAAACAGAGAGACAGAGAGCGGGAGACGAAGTGAGGGAGGCATAGAGAGACAGAGAGAGGGAGGGTGAGAGAGAGACATAGAGTGGGAGGGAGGGAGAGAGAGAGACAGAGAGGGAGGGAATGGGAGATGAAGTGAGGGAGGGGTAGAGAGACAGACATACAGAGAGAGGGAGCAAGAAAGAGAGGGAGGGAGAGACATGTAGGGAGAGAGAGAGAGAGAAATAGAGGGAGGGGAGTGAAAGAAAGGCAGAGAGGGAGAAGAGAGCGAGACAGAGAGAGAGGCAGAGACAGAGCAAGGGAGACAGAGAGAGTAAGAGAGGGCAGACAGAGGCATGGAGTGAGAGAGTGACAGAAACAGAGAGAGGGAGGGAGAGAGAGAGAAAGCGAAAGGGAGGGAGAGAGACAGAGAGATGGTTTCCAGATTTCCAGCATCCACAAAATTTTGCCTCAGATAAAGGGACCCTGCACTGCCAGAACTGTCCCAAACTTTTAACCTGTCTGGACCCCTCAGAACAGAGAACACAGAACAAACCTAAAATGTCTGACTGATGTCTGGTCTTTACGTTCTGAGAGAGGAGAGAGAGTCAGACAGGCAGATAGAGAGAAAACACAGACCGAGAGGGTGAGTGACACACAGAGAGTGATAGCAGTAATTTTGTCACAGAACAGAGAGAGTTAGATTAGGGCCAATCAAGGATAGTAGTGGGAAGTTGTGTGTGGAATCAGAGGAGATAGGGGAAGTGTTAAATGAATATTTTGCGTCAGTATTTACAGTAGAGAAAGAAAATGTTGTTGAGAATACTGAGATTCAGGCTACGAGGCTAGATGGGATTGAGGTTCACAAGGAGGAGGTGTTAGCAATTTTGGAAAGTGTGAAAATAGATAAGTCCCCTGGGCCAGATGGGATTTATCCTAGGATTCTCTGGGAAGCTAGGGAGGAGATTGCAGAGCCTTTGTCCTTGATCTTTATGTCGTCATTGTCGACAGGAATAGTGCCGGAAGACTGGAGGATTGCAAATGTTGTCCCCTTGTTCAAGAAGGGGAGTAGAGACAGCCCTGGTAATTATTGACCTGTGAGCCTCACTTCGGTTGTGGGTAAAATGTTGGAAAAGGTTATAAGAGACAGGATTTATAATCATCTTGAAAAGAATAAGTACATTAGAGATAGTCAGCACGGTTTTGTGATGGGTAGGTCGTGCCTCACAAACCTTATTGAGTTTTTGGAGAAGGTGACCAAACAGGTGGATGAGGGTAAAGCAGTGGATGTGGTGTATATGGATTTCAGTAAGGCGTTTGACAAGGTTCCCCACGGTAGGCTATTGCAGAAAATACGGAAGTATGGGGTTGAAGGTGATTTAGAGCTTTGGATCAGAAATTGGCTAGCTGAAAGAAGACAGAGGGTGGTGGTTGATGGCAAATGTTCATCCTGGAGTTTAGTTACTAGTGGTGTACCGCAAGGATCTGTTTTGGGGCCATTGCTGTTTGTCATTTTTATAAATGACCTGGAAGAGGGTGTAGAAGGGTGGGTTAGTAAATTTGCAGATGACACTAAGGTCGGTGGAGTTGTGGATAGTGCCGAAGGATGTTGTAGGGTACAGAGAGACATAGATAGGCTGCAGAGCTGGGCTGAGAGATGGCAAATGGAGTTTAATGCGGAAAAGTGTGAGGTGATTCACTTTGGAAGGAGTAACAGGAATGCAGAGTACTGGGCTAATGGGAAGATTCTTGTTAGTGTAGATGAGCAGAGAGATCTTGGTGTCCAGGTGCATAAATCCCTGAAGGTTGCTAACCAGGTTAATAGGGCTGTCAAGAAGGCATATGGTGTGTTAGCTTTTATTAGTAGGGGGGTCGAGTTTCGGAGCCACGAGGTCATGCTGCAGCTGTACAAGACTCTGGTGAGACCGCACCTGGAGTATTGCGTGCAGTTCTGGTCACCGCATTATAGAAAGGATGTGGAAGCTATGGAAAGGGTGCAGAGGAGATTTACTAGGATGTTGCCTGGTATGGAGGGAAGGTCTTACGAGGAAAGGCTGAGGGACTTGAGGTTGTTTTCGTTGGAGAGAAGGAGGAGGAGAGGTGACTTAATAGAGACATATAAGATAATCAGAGGGTTAGATCGGGTGGATAGTGAGCGTCTTTTTCCTCGGATGGTGATGGCAAACACGAGGGGACATAGCTTCAAGTTGAGGGGTGATAGATATAGGACAGATGTGAGAGGTAGTTTCTTTACTCAGAGAGTAGTAAGGGCGTGGAATGCCCTGCCTGCAGCAGTAGTAGATTCGCCAACTTTAAGGGCATTTAAGTGGACATTGGATAGACACATGGATGAAAATGGAATAGTGTAGGTCAGATGGTTTCACAGCTCGGCGCAACATCGAGGGCCGAAGGGCCTGTACTGCGCTGTAATATTCTAATTCTAAAAAAAACATAGGAAGAGAAGGAGGCCATTTAGCCCTTCAACCCTGTTCTGTCATTAAACAAGCTCATGGCTGATCTGTGATCTAAGACCATATACCAGTCTTGGTCCCTTATCACTTAATACTTTTGGTTAACAATAATCTTATCAAACTCAGATTTAAACATTAACAAGTGGCTCAGCATCAATTGCTGTTTATGGAAGAGAGTTCCACTTGCTCCGGTACAGTTTGAGATTTAAAAAAACCTCCTTCCCCGTAAATCCCCTCAGCCTTTTCACTCAGCTCCCTCCAGACGGAATTGGCAACAAGACAGCAAGAAACAAACAGGAAACAGGGATTTCAGGAGAGAAAGGTTTCACCTGATGTTCTTGTCACAGGATTCTCTGTCATGGGAGAGGTCATCGCAGATCCTACAGAAATAAACAACTCATTAATATCAGACAGAGAATTGGAGTAAAATAGAGACCAGATCGGTGAAAGCTTTCAGTCTGTCATAAAAAGTGAAATGGTTAAACAATGTTGTTATGGGAGAGGCCTGGCCTCCATTTGACTCCATTCAGATGGATGGATGGATATTAATATAAATAAAGATATATATTTGTCTCGGTTGGAGATGTAATCATTTCTGGTTGTTAGAATATCTTCAGTCTTGTTACTAGCTATCAGCCGCTGTATACAATTTCTAATTGCTCTGGTTTGATGTGGGTAATATTTATGTTTGAAAGGATGGGGTGAATCTTATAACAATCTCCCAGAGATGAAGTGGGATTGAGGGACTGGAGTAAAGGTCAGTAACAGTGCAATGCATTTTACACGACTGAGTAACAAACTCTGTTGTGTTAAAGTTTAATAACTCACACTTGTGTTGCACTGTGACAATTGTTAGCAGTTTTTTTTTAACAATAAAGATTGTTTTACTCACAGGATTTTCGATTGTATTTTCCTTTATTGGCCGATGTATAGAATATAAGAGCAGGGAGGTTATGCTGGAACTGCATAAAACACTAGTTAGACCACAGCTAGAGTACTGCATACAGTTCTGGTCAGCACATTACAGGAAGGATGTGATTGTAGGAGAGAGGATACAGAGGAGATTTATAGAGGATGTTGTCAGGAATTAAGAATTTTAGCTGTGAGGAAAGATTGGACAGGCTGGAGTTATTTTTTTTGGAACAGAGGAGGCTGAGGGGAGATTTAATGGAGGTGTATAAAATTGTGAAGAGCCTAGATACAGTGGATAGGAAGGGCCTATGGAGAACAACCCAAGCTCTCCAATCTATCCATATATCTGAAAGAACTGAAATAAAGACAGAGAGAGAGAGAAAGAGGGACAGAGAGAGAGAGATAGAGATAGAGAGGGGGCGGGAGGGGGAGAAAGAGAGAGCGAGTGGGAGGGAGAGAGGGAGGGCAAGTGAGAGAGTGGGAGGGAGGGAGAGAGAAACGGGGAGAGGGAGACTGGTGGAGAGAGAGAGAGAGAGACGGACTGAGGGGGGTGGGGGTGGGGGAGAGAGAGAGAGAGAGAGACTGGCTGAGGGACAGAGAGAGAGACCGGGTGAAGGAGAGGGTGAAGAATAAAATATCCCAAAGGGATGGAACAAGTTTGAGGGGCCGAACGGCCTCCTCCTATCTTCCTCAGGGCTTTACTAATATACAAGGTTGCGATGATAATTTTGAATAAATAAAATGGAATTAATTGACAATAGTTTCTCCTTTAAGATTACTGATCCTATCACCTCCTAATGTGCTATAGTACTCTATGATTCGATGGTCCTGTTCTGAGAGAGAGAGAAAATGAGATAGGGTAAGAGAGAGAGAGAGAGAGAGATGGGGTGAGGGAGAGACAGAGAGAGAGATGGGTTTGGGAGAGAGAGAGAAAGAAAGATACAGAGATGGGGTGACAGAGAGAGAGACGGGGTGAGAGAGAGACAGACAGAGACAGGGTGAGGGAGGGAGAGAGACAGGTAAGGAGGAGAGAGAGAGACTGTTTGAGGGACAGAGAGAGACACACACAGTAAGGGAGAGGGTGAGGAATAAAATATCTCAAAGAGATAGGACGGGCTCGAGGGGCCAAATGGCCTCCTCCTCTCTTCCTAAGGGCTTTATTAGTATTACATACTGAACTAAACAAGGTAGTGATGATCATTTTTAGCAAATTAAATGGAATTAACTAACAATAGTTTCTCCTTTAAAATTATTAATCCGAATTCACAATTTTACATGTGTAAATTTGGGCTTGACAGATAATTTGCTGTTTATTAACATCACTGAATAAATAAATATTTGAACATTCAATGTCACTTTGTTCCCATCCTTGTTCAAATTCCTACTGACTCACTCGAAGGTTTAAATCTGAGGAGCAGTTCTGGCGGTGCGGGGTCCCTTTAAGAGGTTGGGACTAACCCTCTCCCTGTTCCCCCTCGGGGTCACAACACTGGGTCAGGGGTCACAGACTGCACAGACACTGGCATTGACCCATAACCCCCTAACCCCAAGGAAAAGGAAAGCAAAACTTCTGGTCCCTGTGAAATCAGATTGACAACAAATTTAAACCCCAAGAGTGAAATATGAAAGGATAAAAAGAGAGATTTTGATGTTTGTAAAAACATTATTTACACAGAGGGAAGTGTTTGTGTTTACCTGTCTAAGTTGGTCAATGTGAATATATGTGTCTCTGTGTGGGTTTCTCTCTCTCTCTCGGTCAGTGGGAATGGTGACCCCATCTCACTGCAGTTACTGCCCCCTCTCACCATCTCCATCTGCTGGTGTCCCCATCTCACTGCAGTTACTGCCCCCTCTCACCATCTCCATCTGCTGGTGTCCCCGTCTCACTGCAGTTACTGCCCCCTCTCACCATCTCCATCTGCTGGTGTCCCCATCTCACTGCAGTTACTGCCCCCTCTCACCATCTCCATCTGCTGGTGTCCCCATCTCACTGCAGTTACTGCCCCCTCTCACCATTTCCATCTGCTGGTGTCCCCGTCTCACTGCAGTTACTGCCCCCTCTCACCATCTCCATCTGCTGGTGTCCCCATCTCACTGCAGTTACTGCCCCCTCTCACCATCTCCATCTGCTGGTGTCCCTGTCTCACTGCAGTTACTGCCCCCTCTCACCATCTCCATCTGCTGGTGTCCCCATCTCACTGCAGTTACTGCCCCCTCTCACCATCTCCATCTGCTGGTGTCCCCATCTCACTGCAGTTACTGCCCCCTCTCACCATCTCCATCTGCTGGTGTCCCCATCTCACTGCAGTTACTGCCCCCTCTCACCATCTCCATCTGCTGGTGTCCCCATCTCACTGCAGTTACTGCCCCCTCTCACCATCTCCATCTGCTGGTGTCCCCGTCTCACTGCAGTTACTGCCCCCTCTCACCATCTCCATCTGCTGGTGTCCCCATCTCACTGCAGTTACTGCCCCCTCTCACCATCTCCATCTGCTGGTGTCCCCATCTCACTGCAGTTACTGCCCCCTCTCACCATCTCCATCTGCTGGTGTCCCCGTCTCACTGCAGTTACTGCCCCCTCTCACCATCTCCATCTGCTGGTGTCCCCATCTCACTGCAGTTACTGCCCCCTCTCACCATCTCCATCTGCTGGTGTCCCTGCCTCACTGCAGTTACTGCCCCCTCTCACCATCTCCATCTGCTGGTGTCCCCATCTCACTGCAGTTACTGCCCCCTCTCACCATCTCCATCTGCTGGTGTCCCCATCTCACTGCAGTTACTGCCCCCTCTCACCATCTCCATCTGCTGGTGTCCCCATCTCACTGCAGTTACTGCCCCCTCTCACCATCTCCATCTGCTGGTGTCCCCATCTCACTGCAGTTACTGCCCCCTCTCACCATCTCCATCTGCTGGTGTCCCCATCTCACTGCAGTTACTGCCCCCTCTCACCATCTCCATCTGCTGGTGTCCCTGTCTCACTGCAGTTACTGCCCCCTCTCACCATCTCCATCTGCTGGTGTCCCCGTCTCACTGCAGTTACTGCTCCCTCTCACCATCTCCATCTGCTGGTGTCCCCGTCTCACTGCAGTTACTGCCCCCTCTCACCATTTCCATCTGCGGGTGTCCCCGTCTCACTGCAGTTACTGCTCCCTCTCACCATCTCCATCTCCCGGTGTCCCCGTCTCACTGCAGTTACTGCCCCCTCTCACCATCTCCATCTCCCGGTGTCCTTGTCTCACTGCAGTTACTGCCCCCTCTCACCATCTCCATCTCCCAGTGTCCTTGTCTCACTGCAGTTACTGCCCCCTCTCACCATCTCCATCTACTGGTGTCCTTGTCTCACTGCAGTTACTGCCCCCTCTCACCATCTCCATCTGCTGGTGTACCCGTCTCACTGCAGTTACTGCCCCCTCTCACCATCTCCATCTCCTGGTGTCCTTGTCTCACTGCAGTTACTGCCCCCTCTCACCATCTCCATCTCCTGGTGTTCTTGTCTCACTGCAGCTTCTGTCCCTCTTCATCGTCATTACAAGCAGGCAATGATCTGAATTAATGGCTGTACTTGGGCAAGTGAAGGCTTTCTTGATGTTGTTCTTGTTTCTTTCACTGATCATCAGAAAATCGAAAAGCAAAATACTGCGGATGCTGGAAATCTGAAATAAAAACAAGAAATGCTGGAACCACTCAGCAGGTCTGGCAGCATCTGTGGAAAGAGAAGCAGAGTTAACGTTCGGGTCACTGACCCTTCTTCTAAATTATTGATGTTGAGTCTAAACAACTCTTTCATGCAGATGTCTATTTTACCACTCTGGTCGGGTGTCCTCACATTCCATTTTTCGCTGTTCAAAACTTCTTGTCTGGGTTTGAGAGTACCTCAACATTAACACCTCCAGTACTGCCCACCTCAACATTCAACCCGCTGAGAAATAAAAAGTCACCTCAACATCAAATTCCCTCAGTGAAACCCAGCCTTAACATCGGACCCTCCCAGTAAAGCCCGCCTCAACATTCAACTCCGGTCCTGGGCCCTGTCCCAGCTCCTGCCACTCACCAGCCCTTTCCACTCCTCTGTCATCGCCACACCCTTGCTTCCACTGCTCCTCGGGTATCGCTGCTTGCTGGCTCCAGCTACTCCCCAGCCCTCGATGTTTCCTGGCTCCGCCACTCCTCGGCCATTGCTGCTCTCTGGCTCCTGGCGCTCCTCGGCTCTAATAGATCATGTTTCATGAATCAAACTCCTCTGCCATTCGTCGACTCTCCATGCCACCTCCTTCCAAGTCAACATATTACTTTTTCTGGTTCCCTCTATTTCTTGTTTCCGTCCATGTCTTTGAATGACTGTTAATTATTTCGCACACCTCGAAAAACTGTTATTTATGTTAGCTCAATGTTTTTTTTACAAACAGTCCAATACACTTTGCCATTTATTTAAACGTTTTTAAAATGTTTTGGAAAATTTAAAAAAATCAACGTTTATAAAAGTTTTACTCACCAGTTTTAGGGGAAAAAGGACTTAATAGGTTAGGTAAACACTACTGACCTTCCTGTAAGCTCCAGGTAACTTTTGGGACATGCCTTATGCTGCTGTTAGTTTTGGCTGATTCCGTGAGCCTGTCTCCTCTTCACTCCTGTACGTGCTCTAACATTTACAATTACATTGAACTATGCTGGAGAGATCTGGTGGGACCCACATCCTGAGGAAATCATCTGGGAATCCCATTAAAATTTTCACCTGGATCATAAAGTTCGGGAAGTTGACATTTTTGGTCGAGGTCAGCGGCAAGCACAGTAACTTCACTGCTGACTGCAAAATAGGGGCCAGAGAATCAATCAGAACAGCATTCCACCCATCACTGTCTGTGCTGACTCTTTCAAAAAATGATCTGTGATGTAGAGCAAACTTTGTGGTCCGTGCATGGCATCTGGTCATGTAACTTGTACACAATTTGTTTTCTCTATTTCTCTCCTTTGTGCACCGCAGACTGGGCTACAGATTCATGGAGGTCTTATTTCTATAAGTTAATTTGTTGTTATATAGTTCTTAAAACGTTGACTCCCTTTCTGGCAACCTGTGGCTTTGAACACTTTTTAAGGAGGTTTTGACTCACTGCCAATGAGTCCCTCTCTCCTGCTCTTCCCCGACATTGCTGCAATGTTTTCCGCTAGAAGTATATATCCTGTTCCCTTTTGAAAGTTCCGACTGAATCAGCTGTGACCAGATTTTTCAGACAAAATATTTGAGATAACGACTTTTCTTTTGCTGATAGTGACATCAAAGTGATATTCAGTGTAGAGGTTGATCTCTCAGACTGATGGAGATATGGGATTAGCTGGGAGATTTCTCCTGAATTCACCACAATTTTCAGGGAGAGCGGTTTGATCCGGAGAAAGTGGGCCTCTTTGAAGAAATTGAGAGCTTCCATCCAGCCAATCTTGATGTTGAGAGTTTAGTGCAGAACTTCTTGTAAACATTGTTCAGAGGAAACTGCCTTCATTCCACTTATGGGGATATGAGGACAGATGACCAACAGATTGGTCAATGAGATAGGCTTTAAGGAGCGTCTTAAAGTATGCGAAAGAGGCAGCGAGGTTTGGGCCTAAAACACTGAAGGAATAGCTGCCAATAGCGGCAGGAAGAAGTGGGAGATGCTGTAGAGGCCAAAGAAGGAGCAATGGAAAGTTCTGACAGGGCCACATTTTTTTTCTATCCCCTCAAAATGTGCTGGAAAACAGAAACATTTCTCTCTGAATCCTGAAAAAACCCAGGCTCTATCGAATAGATAGTAGATAACATCTCTCATACTTCTGGCTTTCCAAATATGTTTGAATGATTTGGACATTCACAGACAAAACATTCAACAATCACTCCAATTTTCAGTCATTTTGACTTTTTAATTTTAAAAGTACCCAGCATTTCCCTCTCACAATTTCAAAGCCACATTCCTTACTCCTGCTAATACATTTTCACCATTTTATATTTTTTTATGTTTCTGTTCCAACAATACTATTAATTCCGCTCTCTAGTCTCGGATCCGGATATTCCCGCTCTCCCATCCAGTCATAAAGGCTGATGGTCCTTCAATGGCTTCATGTACTTTTCCTGTAAAACCATTTTTGGTGATCAGTTCAGATCGCAGCCATCCCTTCCCTTCCCTTCCCCCTCAACTCACTTTCGTGCCTGAACAACGTGCCTTTCCTCCTGCACCAGCACTGCTACCACACCTGCCTTATATTTCCAACCATAGACAGCGCAGTGGGAAACAATCTCGAAATCACCACCATGATGTCTTGTTTTAGTTTACAGCTCAGGCCCTAATATTCCCCTTATAAATGTATTTCTATCTGTATTATTGGTTCTGACCATAACAAGAGTCTGCTCTCATTTTCATCAAACAGATGATGCCACCCGTTCCAGGATATTCTTTCCTCTGGCACCAGTGAGACCGTTTTCCATTCAGGTCCTGCTGCTGTCTGCAAATCTGTTTCTCTATCCCCCCGGGAGAGAATTTACCAGCTCTATTGCTCTGCTATTCTTGTGTCCCTTTTGCTTCGCTTCTCACCCCACGCCACTCGAAATGGTCCCTTGACCCATGGTGCTACGCTGTCGCTCAGGAAGATCCATCTCTATCCAGCTTTCAGTCCCAAATGCCAGGTATCTATCAGACAGTTCCAGTACTCAAGGACTCCCTCCACCTGTGACTGCAATACCCCTATAGGCGGTCACTAAGTCCCTCTTTCTACTCATCCTCTGTCCTGTTCACTTTGAATCTTGCCCTCTGCTTGAACCTTCAGCCATGGCAGGAACAGACTTTCCCAGATTCTGATGCTATTTAACAAGGAAAAGCCGGTATTTAACATTGTTGTAGAAAGTTACACATTTATCTTGACAGTTGTGAGTGGGATAGTTTGCAGCACCTGTTCCTACTTTAACAAATCAAAACCTGTCAACCCAGATATCTGCACCTTATTGAAATACAAGCAGAAAAATTAGTTTTTGTTGTTGCATAGAATCCATACATAGTATCAGGAACACGGAATTTCCTGTGCACTAAATCCAAGTATTCTCCTAAAACATGGAGATTCTGTTGCAAGAAAGGTGTTTTTTGTTGTCCTGAAAGATAAAGGCTGTGAAATCGGACAAATCTTTCATTCCCTCCTTTATCTCCTGACTAAGCAATTACCTGGGGTGGGGTGAGGGAGGCGTGGTGCTTACATCCCAGTGCAGATATAGGGATGTTTGATGTCTGACTTGGTTTGCATTTAACCCAGTTCGGATCAAAATGAATTTCATTTATCAACCATCGATTTGGTTATCCTCAAGCTGCTGAGTGAGTCAGTTAACTATTTCTTACAAATCGGCAAGGAAGAATGTAAACCTGACGTCATGCACTGACCAAATTGAACTCTTACAAATCACAAACTAAAGTTAAAGCTGGGAACAGAGGTGATTTATAGACATTAAAACATGGAAACAGAGTTAGCGAGCAATTGAGTAGCAAAGTACCAAAGGGTAAAGTTACTGAACTAAATCGTAAAGATTTCCCTAGCAATTAGTATATCACGTTGGATAAGGATGATGTAGGTGGAGAGATCAGGAAGGGGGATTGTGATATACCTGACCATATTAACATTGAAAGGGAGGAAGTATTAGATGTTTTAGCGGGCTTAAAAGTGGATAAATCCCCAGGCCCAGATGAGATGTATCCCAGGCTGTTATGTGAGGCAAAGGAGGTGATAACAGGGGCTCGAACACAAATTTTCAGATCCTCTCTGACCATCGGAGAGGTGCCAGAGGATTGGAGGACAGTGAATATGGTACCATTATTCAAGAAGTGTAGCAGGGACAGACCAGGTAATTACAGTCCGGTAAGTCTAACATCAGTGGTGCAGCGGCGGGGTACATTTAAAGTGATTGGTAGAAAAATTAGAGGGGACATGAGGAAGAACATTTTCACCCAGAGGGGTCCGAAACTCACTGCCTGAAAGGGCAGTTGAGGCAGCGACCCTTAATTCATTCAGAAGGAGTCAGGATACGCAGCTCAAATACTGTAATTTGCAGGGCTATGGATCAATTACTGGAAGGTGAGATTAGAATAGGTGGATCGTTTTTCGGCCGGCACAGACACGATGGACTAAGTGGCCTCTTTCTGTGCCTTTCTATGATTTCTAGCTTTCATATGCTATGCAATGTCCTACAACATTTATGCCACGACCAGCTAAGTTAATCACCAAACATATATACTGCTTCCCTCCGGTCCCCAAGCTCTTTGTGAAACGCTGGTCTACCCCTCAATCATCCAGAACATCTGCTCCCTGTTGTAGAGCAGCTTTCCATTCAAGAGCAGGAGATGTAACACCTGACCTTTCACCTCCTCCATTCCCACTCACCAAAGCCCCAAACAATTCTTCTCGGTGATAAAGGGACTTGCTTCTACTTCCTGCAATTTAGCAGCAGCATTCACTGGTCACGATGGTATCTCCTGGGCATTGGGAGAGGAGGAAATACAGAATTAGTGATTGCTTTGCTTGACTCTTCTGTTCAGTCTGCAAGCATAACCCTGAGGTTCCGGTGACTTTTCACTTTAATTCTATATCCCGCTCTACCCTCGACCTCGTACACTCTTCCACTGAAACACAATGAGGAACAGCAGTGGATCTTTCAATTACACATTTTATAGCCTGTCGAACACAATACTGAGATTAAAAGCTTCATATTATAACTATTGCTCTCACTTTCTTGGATGGCTGGTGCTGGCAATGGAAGATGCCTGAACCAGAGCCACTGGGAGTGGAAGGATTGTGGGCTGGTGCTTGGGGTGAGGATCCCCTGTTGGTACACATCTGCCAGGCTGGTCTATGCAACATTGCCACTTTTCAGGAACACTGGAACCTTCTCCACTTTGCCAGATTTTCCGCCCCCCCCCCTCCCGCCCTGTTTTTCTGATGGAACCATTTACACCTCCTCTGGATCCATCCTGTTTTTAAATTTCCCATACGCTTTGCACCATCATCCCTTTTGTCATTAAATCACTCCTGCCCTCCACCCAATCACAGACCTGTCATTTTCCCTCCCCCTTTATCTCACTTTTCCCTGGCTCTGTGATAACTTTAAAACTGTTAATCTCTTATATCTTTCAGTGCTGATAAAAGCATATCTGCCTGAAACGTTGACTCTGTTTCTCTCTCTCCACAGAATCTACCTGACATGCTGAGAGTTTCCAACATTCTCCTATTTTATCAGGTTTTCAGTATTTATATTTTTTTCTCCAATGCTTAGGCCTGGATATTAACAGGAGTGAGTGACATCGGTCGGAACAGAGTTTGAACTCCACAGACTGCCTCTTTTACCCTTGACAATTCCCCGCCTGAAGTGAGCCTGAGTGACAGGCTTGGCTTCCAGCCGGGCAGAGAGGACAGTGGAACAGGACCCAGGACCAGGGCCGTCCAAATACTCACCCCGGGGTATGGGGGATCTGCCTAATATTGGGGAGGGTGTGGCTGGTGTCCAATCACTAAGTGCAATGGGAAGAGAGTGGAGACATCTCCAATCGTTGAGCTGCCAACGCCAGGAGGGTTAGCCTATCTTGGAGAGTGATCTGAGCCTGGAGACAGGAAGGGTAATGGGGAGTGTTTGATCCACAACCTTGGGGAGGGTTCTCCAATCCTGGAGTGTGGTCTGAGTCCGGGGAGGTGGAGGGGGTGGTGGGACTGTCTGATCCAAGACTCGATGTGTAGTCTTGATCCTTTGGGTGACCGATTTTGGGGGGGTGGTGATCTGATCCCGGGGGTGTTTAAATGCCATAAGGTGATCCAATCCTTTGGGGGCATCTGATGTAGGAGGGTCCAATCCTGGGGTGGTCCAATCCTGGTAGTGGGTAGTGGGATCTGATGTGTTGCTCCCGGGGGAGTGTCGGGCCCAGGTGTGGAATGGTTCCGATTGCCAATACCTTTGTGTGGAATGGGGTATAACAGGGAAACATGGCCAGTCATAGTAAAACCTGGAAAACAGTTAAAATCAGATACCTCCAGCCTCATTGAAGTGGTGAAAGTGCCAATAAGCATTCTGGTAGTGGTTGTCTGCCCATGCCCTCTCCCAACTCCGTTAAGCCCAGTTGTGGGCGGGTGGGAAGTGGATTGGAGCTGAGCTTGAGATTTTTAAATTTCAACCTCTGAACCGCCTCCAACCCACCTGTTTTTGGTGCTAAAGTCCTGCTTTGGGTCTGACACGGAGAATATTTGATCAGTAATTTCCAGTCTTTTCTCCCTTCTCTCTCTGACAGTGAATCTACTGGCGATTGTGATCCTGTCCCGGGGAAAATGTGGACTCTCCACCTGTCCCACTCTCTACCTGGTGGCCATGGCAACGGCGGATCTACTGGTCATTATCACTCAGGTCATATTGTACAGGATCAGTTTTTATTACTTCCCGGGATCTTTCCTGGGCATCACCCCTGTGTGTACTGTTATCATTGTCCTGCTCCGTGCAGCCACAGACTCTTCTTTGTTTGGTTTGGTTTAGAGATACAGCACTGAAACAGGCCCTTCGGCCCACCGAGTCTGTGCCGACCATCAACCACCCATTTCCACTAATGCTACACTAATCCCATATCCCTACCACATCCCCACCTGCCCCTATATTTTCCCTACCACCTACCTATACTCGTGGCAATTTATAATGGCCAATTAACCTATCAACCTGCAAGTCTTTGGCATGTGGGAGGAAACCGGAACACCCAAAGGAAACCCACGCAGACACAGGGAGAACTTGCAAACTCCACACAGGCAGTACCCAGAATTGAACCCGGGTCGCTGGAGCTGTGAGGCTGAGGTGCTAACCACTGCGCCACTGTGCCACCCTGTCTGGTTCACTGTTACTTTCATCTTTGATTGACATGTGGCCATTTGTTGCCAGAAGCTGAAAACAAATTATTGCACCAAGAAAACTGCGGCTGTGATTCTATCAACATACTGCATTCTGTTCTCTTTAAAAAATGTCCCATTCTACTTTACATATGAACCTGGAGACATAGTAGAAAGTGTACCATGGGGCTGTACTGCAAAGTCTAGCCTTTTTACTGAGCCCGGATGGGTGGGATTTGACTGGTTTACTACAGTTATAACCCCTTTGCTACCATTCGCTTTAATTGTGTTCCTGAACGCTCTGACAGTCAGACACATTTTAGTGACCAGTCGAATCCGTAAGGGGCTGAGGGTTCAGAGCGCGGTGAAATATCCACTGACATCAATTATTCAATGAATGAATAAACAATATAACTGAGAGCAACCCAGAAACAGATCCCAGTGTTTCCAGTCCATGAATATAACATTTATCCTCAATGGGCAAGTGGTGACTGACAGCTGGATGATCCTAAATACATTGTCCGGGTGCGTCACACACGGAAAAGAGCAGCAGTGAAGAGGGAAAGAGGTGACCCACAGCTCAAAATATACTGGCGGAGGTGGGGGTGGGTGAGGGGGGACGTCACAAAGGGCAAAGGGGAGCAGGGCTGCAGACAACACGTGACTGACAGCTGGATGACCTGGGATACACTTGAGGGTGGAGGGTATGGGCAGATGTGGGTGGGGGTGGGGGGGGGGGTGGAATTGGTGTTGCGGGGGAAGGGGGGCGGGGAGTGCGGTGGTCACACATGCCAAAGAGCAGTAGGGCAGGAGGCAAGAGTTGGCCATTGGAGGAGCGGCCAGAAAGGGGTCGTAAGTGAGTCAGCGCGCCCTCTACAGTGCAGCAGGGGCAACAACAGACACAGACTCTCCTTCACCTGCATGATTCCATTCTCAGTTCCTCACTTCTGCTGAGGAAACAAAATCTTTTCTTACAAAAATAAAATGCTGCAGAGGCTGGAAATTCTCTCGTGTCAGTTGATTATTATTAATTACTTTATTTTAGGGGACTCTTTATTGAGACCTTTCATTCCTCCAAGCTAGACAATGCCGTCACACTCTATCTCTTTCCACAAGTCAAACAGTGGTGTGTGTGGGAGGGCTTGGGGGATTCACAAGGTGCAAGAAATAGAGGAGTGCAGAGATCCAGGAGGGTTGTGGGGCTGGAAGAGGTCAGAGATAAGGAGGATTGTGGGGCTGGAAGAGGTTACTGAGACATGGAGGATTATCTGGTCTGGAGAAGGTTACAGAGATATGAATGGGGAAGGTTAAAAAGATAGGCAAGGTGGTAGTGGCTGGAGATGGTTACAGAAAAAGTGCACGTTGGATAGGTTGGAGGAGGTTACAGAGATAGGGCGAAATGCAGGGTCTGGGGGAGGTCACACAGATAGGGACTAATATATCGACTGGAGGATATTGTAGGGCTTGAAGAGGTTAAAAGCATGGGGGTGGGGGTAAGGTGGGCGAGGCCTCAGAGCGATTTGAAAACAAGGATGAATATTTTAAAATTGAGATGTTGCTGGACCAGGCGTGAATGTTGGTTAGTGAAGGCGGGGAGATGGGTGAACATGAGCTGCTGTGAGGTAGGACATGGGGGAAGCAGAAAGGTGGAAAATGGGGGGCCCATCAGGAGAACGTTGGATTTGACAAGTTTGGAGGTAACAAAGGCAGAGATGAGGATTTCAGCAGCAAGTGAGCTGAGGCAAAGGAGGTGACGGGCAATATTCACCCACCAGCAAACACTGAGTGGCACTGTGATATTTAGACCACACATGAATCCATTCCTTAACCGTATGTACAGACTCACAGACCTTGATTACATACTGCAGAATAATTCTCCACTCAGCAGGGTCTGTGAAAAACATTAAATAAATAATATTCGTCTGTGGAAGCATTTCTTTCACTGTATAGTTTGATTTGCGGGATGTGGGCATTCCTTGCAATGCCGGCAATAATTGACCATCCTTACATGCCCCTTGAGGAGATGGTGTTCTCTCTTAAACCAGCTGCTGCTCCTTCTGGCGAAGGAGCTCCCACAGTTGTTGGTTATTGAGGGAGTTCCAGGACCTGGCCTAGTTCTGCAGCCTTCCTTGGCCGCATAGTCTGTCAAAACTCCCTGTCTGCTTTCACAGAGTATGATTGGGCACTTGAATGAGGGAAGCTAAGGAAGAAATTGCCTGTAAGAAAAGTAACATATTTTGTTCAATATATATTTTAATCAAACAAAGCAATCTGATGGTTGCTGCTTGATGACCACAAGCTCCCGATGGCGCTATTGAATAGATGGATAGATTAGGTTCACTCTTGTGCCCTCTCAAATCCTCCTCGTCAACAATGGTGGCCATGGCCAGCATCGTCGCCCCTCAGAGACCGCCATCTTTGTGAAGGGAAAAGACAAAAAAATGATTTCAACAAATAAACTTTGAAATGGGACAGGATTAAAATATTGCTTGCAGACCCCCACCTTCCACATGTTATCCCCTGTTCACTTTCCTTTTGTCAGAGGTGATATCTGTCTCAACCAGAAGCAGGTTCAACTCTCACTTGAGAGAATTCAGTAAATCACTATCCGCCGCATGAGAAAGCAGCCTGGTGCAAAGGTCCAATATTCTCGGTGAGATGAACCATCTCCTGACATCTCCTGACATCGAACCTAGGCCTGGCCTTGTACAATTTCAAATTCTGACCCAGCGTCCGCTTGAACCTATTTATTTGGGACAAACTCAGCTGGAACACAATATATTTCCTTCATCATCCTGTCAGAGATGATCAACTCATCCCTAAATCTACCCTTCTCTGAACTGTTGAATTCTAACACTTTCCACGTATGTTGCGAACAAAGATGTTGAAATGCCAAGCATGACCCCAAGCTTCCGGTTGCTTGTCATTTCAACACACATGCCCTGCTCTCATGCCCACATTTCTGTCCTTGGACTGCTCCAGTGTTCCAGTGAACATCAACACAAACTCGAAGAGCAGCACCTGATCTTTAGATTAGGCACTCTACAGCCTTGTGGACTGAGCATTGTGTTCAATAATTTTAGGGTACGGCTGGCCTTTTTTGTATATATTTCATTTTATTTTTTAACCATGTGCCTGTATTTCATGTAGACAGAGTTGTTCATTATTCTGTTGTTAACACTATCTCTGGACTAATGCTTTGTATTTCAACACAATCATTAACTCGCTCTTTGCCTTTGTTCCATGACAGCTTTCTTATTTAATCTCTCCTCCCCTCTGCCTTATCACACACCTTCCCCTTTGTTCTCTTTCCCACCAGCTCCCGCCCCCTACCTCACATGCTTAAAACCTAATTCTTTTCTAACCTTTGCCAGTTCTGATGAAGAGTGACAGACCAGAAGCGCTAACTCTGCTCCTCTCTCCACAGATGCCACCATACCTGCTGTGTATTTCTAGCACTTTCTGATTTTATTTCAGATTTCCAGCATCTGCAGTATTTCGCTTTTATATAAATAAAGTCCTGCTGTCTAAAGATATTCAATGGATCTTCGAGCAAAAATGCAAGGAAGTTATAGAGTTCATTCAAGATAAGATAGGCCAGAAGAAGTGGATGCAGGAGACCGCTACTCAGAAAGATAAAGAGGTTGAGCGACTGAACCAGCGGGTTCGAGATTTTCCGCTGTGCGACAAGTGTTCGACCGCTCTATTACAGCAGCGGCAAATCTGAACGCAACCTGAACGCTGACACTGCCGTGATTGACCTCAATAAAATAAAAGTCAGTTGAAACAACAGAAGGAGGAGAATGAATGTTTAAAAAATAAGATTTGGAACATCAGGGAAGACTGGGGAAGGGAGTGGTATCAGATTGAGGAAAGAGGAACAAGTAACTTTCAGGCGTCACAGGCTGTTGCATTGACAATGGTTGTGAAAAGGCAAGACGAGGGCTCGCTCGGAGGAAACACCATGACGGAGTCAAGACCTCTGACTCATTCGGATGCAGAGTGCTTAGCTGGAGAATTGGTGTCCACTTAGGACGGAGACAGCCCAATCGCTGTGAAACAGCTGTGAACAACATTTCAAAGAATTCACCCCGAATTAGAAGAGGGAGACCTTAAGAAAATGCTCTTTAGTGAATTGTCAAACAATATCAAAGCTAATTTTGATACGGAAATTTGGGATGAAGAGGTGACCTCTGAGGATGTCATCCAATACGCCCTTGACCATTCAGGTATTGTGTATCTGACCCTGTGTCTCTATGTGTGAGACGGTATCAGCATGTATGACTCTGGACCCCTCTGTGTGTGACCTGGCATCTTATGTGTTCAACTATATACCCCATGTATCTGATTGTGTTCTTGTGGGTCTCTCTATGTGCCTGACTGTCTGACTCTGTCTGTGTGTGTATCTATCTCTGCATACCCATGTGTCTGACTCTGGGTAACTGTATGTCTGACTAATTGTACCAATGTATTCTTGACTCTGTATCGATGTCCTCTGACTCTGTATCCCAGTGCATCTGACTATGTACCCGTGTGTGCCTGAATCTGTATCCCTGTGTCTAACCGTGTCCCAATTTTTCTGACACTTTACATGCGTTTCTAACCCTGTATGTCTGACTATATACCCACGTGTATAACTATGTACACGTGTATATGACTCTGTATCTCTGCTTGTCTCTTCCATACTTTTGCCAGTTTCTGTATCTTTGTGTGACCGAGTCCACAAATCTCTGTATTTGGCTGTGTGTTATGGTGTGTCTGACTCTATACCTCTATTTGTCTGACTATAGATTCCAGACTCTATATTGCTGAGTTTTTGACTCTGTATGTTGTGCAACTGGCTGTGCCATTCAAGAAGCTCGACACCATCCAGTACAAAGCAGCCCGCTTGATTGGCACCCCATCTACAAACATTCACTCCTTCCATCACCGCCGCACAGTTTCAGCAGTGTGTACCATCTACAAGATGCACTGCAGCAATGCAGCAAGGCTCCTTAGACAGCACCTTCGAAACCCGTGACCTCTACCAACTAGAAGGACGAGGGCAGCACATACATGGGAACACCACCATCTGCAAGTTCCCCTCCAAGTCACACACCATCCTGACTTGGAACTATATCGCCGTTCCTTCGCTGTCACTGGGTCAAAATCCTGAAACTCCCTTCCTAACAGCACTGTGAGTGTACCTACCCCGCATGGACTGCAGCGGTTCAAGAAGGCAGCTCACCACCACCTTCTCAAGGGCAATTAGGGATGGGCAATAAATGTTGGCCTGGCCAGCGTCGCCCACATCCCATGAATGAATTTTAAGAAAGTGATAAATGTATGTTATTTATGACTTTGCATTGCAGAATTCAACTAATACAGTATCTGAAGCTAATTCAACACCACAAACTAATACAGAATCTCAAGCTGATACAGCACCTCAAACTAATGCAATGCTTTAAATCAACAGAATACCATGGAATTTAATTTCAATTAATTGATAAAAATCTGCATTTGAACGCTAGTCTCATGAATGATGTCATGATTCATTTATTTTCATAAAATTTCTTCTGTTTCCAAACTGTTTCTTTTCAGGGGTGAAATGTTATCGGGGGCAGGTGGGAATGTGGAGTTGAGGTTACAATCAGATCAGCCATGATCTTGTTGAATGGCAGAACAGGCTCGAGGGGCCGAGTGGCCTACTCCTGCTTCTAATTTATATGTTCTTCTCCTCATTAGTTCGTAAGCCAGTTCGCGCCCTGTGGAAATGTCAGAGAGAAGACAGGTCACAAAAACTCGGGAGGGAAATGGAGAGTATGTCAGCCAGTGTGAGCAGCAATCCAGCAAGCTCTGAGTTTATCATTTCTCTCACTCTTTCCCTGTGAGATGCCATGCCATATGACACATGTTTTATCAGCGGGAGTGAAAAATATCAATAAAACATAAAGCGCCGAGGCGCCATCTGTGATGAACGTATTGAGACTGTTCAGCAAAACCTGTAATTTAAAATTCTCATCCCCATTTTCTAATCCCTCCCTGGCATTCACCCCCCTCCCTATCTTTGTAACTTCTCCAGCTCTACAACCCTCCGTATCTCGGTCACATCTTCCAGTCCCACAATAATCCTTATCTCTGTAGCATCTTTCAGCCCCTCAATTCTCCCTATCGTTATAAACTCCAGCAGCCCTGCGAACCTCCCTCTGTCTGCAACCTCTTCCAGCTCCTCCAACACTCTCTGACTCTGCAACATCCTCCAGTCCCACAATACCCCCGATCTCTGTAACCTCCTCCAGCCCTACGAACCTCCCCATCGCTATAACCTCCTCCAGCCCTACAGCCCTCCTTATCTCTGAAGCCTCGTCCAGAGGTTCACCCTCCCTATCTTGTAGTATTCTCTAGCCCTACAATCCCTCCAAGATCAGCGTGCTCCTCCAATTCTGACCATCTGCATCCCCGATTTCCATTGCTCCTCCATTGACGGTCATGCCTTTACCTGCTGACGCACGTCGCTCTGGAATTCCCTCCTTAAAGCTCTCCAGAAACATACTTTCTAATATGTTTCATGTGTCTGGGACTTTTTTTGTTTGCTTGGCCGATTATGGGTGTTAATTTAAAGGCACTGATTTGTGACTGCCATGCACAGGGATTTTCAGGTAGGAGACAACAAATGCGAGGTGATGCATTTTGGAAGATCCAATTCGAGAGTGAACTATACAATAAATGGAAAAGTCCTGGGGAAAATTGATGCACAGAGAGATTTGGGTGTTCAGGTCCATTGTTCCCTGAAGGTGGCAACGCAGGTCAATAGAGTGGTCAAGAAGGCATACGGCATGCTTTCCTTCATCAGACGGGGTATTGAGTACAAGGGTTGGCAGGTCATGTTACAGTTGTATAGGACTTTGGTTCGGCCACATTTGGAATACTGCGTGCAGTTCTGGTCGCCACATTACCAAAAGGACGTAGATGCTTTGGAGAGGATGCAGAGGAGGTTCACCAGGATTTTGCCTGGTATGGAGGACGCTAGCTATGAAGAGAGGTTGAGTAGATTAGGATTATTTTCATTAGAAAGACGGAGCTTGAGGGGGGACCTGATTGAGGTGTACAAAATCATGAGAGGTATAGACAGGGTGGATAGCAAGAAGCTTTTTCCCAGAGTGGGGGATTCAATTACTAGGGGTCACGAGTTCAAAGTGAGAGGGGAAAAGTTTAGGGGGGATATGCGTGGAAAGTTCTTTACGCAGGGGGTGGTGGGTACCTGGAACGCGTTGCCAGCGGAGGTGATAGACGCGGACACGATAGCGTCTTTTAAGATGTATCTAGACAGATACATGAATGGGCAGGAAGCAAAGAGATACAGAGCCTTAGAAAATAGGCGTCATGTTTAGATAGAGGATCTGGATCGGCGCAGGCTTGGAGGACCGAAGGGCCTGTTCCTGTGCTGTAATTTTCTTTGTTCTTTGTTCTTTGTTCTCCACATCTTTCTGAAAAACACTCCTTAAAACCTCTCTGTTTGAACCAGCTTTATGTCACCTCTCCAAATACCCTATTATGTGGAACAAAAACAAGAAATGCTGGAATCACTCAGCAGGTCTGGCAGCATCTGTGGAAAGAGAAGCAGAGTTAACGTTTCGGGTCACTGACCCTTCTTCGGAACTGACAAATATTAGAAAAGTCACAGATTATAAACAAGTGAGGTGGGGGTGGGGCAAGAGATAACAAAGGAGAAGGTGCAGATTGGACCAGGCCACATAGCTGACCAAAAGGTCACGGAGAACAGGCACACAATATGTTAATGGTGTGTTGAAAGACAAAGCATTAGTACAGATTAGGTGTGAATACACTGAATATTGAACAGCAGCAAGTGCAAACCTGAAGAAAAACAACCTGAAAAAAACAGTGGGTAAGCAAACTGAACAAACTAAGATGAAATGAAATAAATGCAAAAAAAGATTGTAAAAAATGTAAAAAGGGAAGAAAAAACAACTAAAAATGAAAGTAAAATGGGGGGCTGTCATGCTCTGAAATTATTGAACTCAATGTTCAGTCCGGCAGGCTGTAGTGTGCCTAATCGGTAGATGAGATGCTGTTCCTCGAGCTTGCGTTGATGTTCACTGGAACACTGCAGCAATCCCAGGACAGAGATGTGAGCATGAGAGCAGGGGGGAGTGTTGAAATGGCAAGCAACCGGAAGCTCAGGGTCCTGCTTGCGGACTGAGCGGAGATGTTCCGCAAAGCGGTCAGCCAGTCTGTGCTTGGTCTCCCCAATGTAGAGGAGACCACACTGTGAGCAGCGAATACAGTATACTACATTGAAAGAAGTACAAGTAAATCGCTGCTTCACCTGAAAGGAGTGTTTGGGGCCTGGGATAGTGAGGAGAGAGGAGGTAAATGGGCAGGTATTACACCTCCTGCGATTGCAGGGGAAGGTGCCCTGGGATGGGGACGAGATGGTGGGGGTAATGGAGGAGTGGACTAGGGTGTCGCGGAGGGAACGATCCCTTCGGAATGCTGACAGGGGAAGGGAGGGGAAGATATGACTGGTAGTGGCATCACGCTGGAGGTGGCGGAAACTACATACTGTATTCACTGCTCACAGTGTGGTCTCCTCTACATTGGGGAGACTAAGCGCAGACTGGGTGACCGCTTTGCAGAACATCTCCGCTCAGTCCGCAAGCAGGACCCTGAGCTTCCGGTTGCTTGCCATTTCAACACTCCCCCCTGCTCTCATGCTCACATCTCTGTCCTGGGATTGCTGCAGTGTTCCAGTGAACATCAACGCAAGCTCGAGGAATAGCATCTCATCTACCGATTAGGCACACTACAGCCTGCCGGACTGAACATTGAGTTCAATAATTTCAGAGCATGACAGCCCCCCATTTTACTTTCATTTTTAGTTGTTTTTTCTTCCCTTTTACATTTTTTACAATCTTTTTTTGCATTTATTTCATTTCATCTTAGTCTGTTCAGTTTGCTTACCCACTGTTTTTGTCAGGTTGTTTTTTTTCAGGTTTGCACTTGCTGCTGTTCAATATTCAGTGTATTCACACCTAATCTGTACTAATGCTTTGTCTTTCAACACACCATTAACATATTGTTTGCCTGTTCTCCGTGACCTTTTGGTCAGCTATGTGGCCTGGTCCAATCTGCACCTTCTCCTTTGTTATCTCTTGCCCCACCCCGCCCTCACTTGTTTATAATCTGTGACTTTTCTAATATTTGTCAGTTCCGAAGAAGGGTCACTGACCGAAACGTTAACTCTGCTTCTCTTTCCACAGATGCTGCCAGACCTGCTGAGTGATTCCAGCATTTCTTGTTTTTGTTTCAGATTTCCAGCATCCGCAGTATTTTGCTTTTATTACCCTATTATGTGGCTCGCTGTGAGATATTTGTCTGACTAACGCCTATGTAAAGCACCTTGGGAGCTGTTTAATTGCATTAAAGGTGCTATGTAAATACAGATTGGTTGCTGTTGCTGCTGCTGTTGTTGCGAGCAGGCAGCCAGTGATACTGATCAAAATGGAACGAGGGATATTTGAACAACTGGCAAAACTGCAGTCTGGATTTTGCTGCGTAGGCACCAGTCCCACTGTCTGGACCAGAAGTGAGTGAATGCCATGTCAATACCAGCAGTGACCGGTAGTACGCGATGCAGTGGCAGTCAGCCAAGTAAGAGCCATGAGGCATGGGTGCCGACAATCCCGTGGTCAGTGGCGGGAGCAGAGGTAGAGACGCTGCCATGAGCTGATGCCACAGCAGGTGCTGGTGCCATTACTAAAGCTTACCAGCCCTGTATTCAATCCTGCTGTCTGCAGCCACAGGAGTGACAGAGCTCATGGAGGCTGCAGATAGATGGTAAAAATTAAACCCCGGGTTGTCCCATTCTTCAGTGATGCCTCCCTCCAGGTGTTCCTACAGTCTGTCTGGGAAAGGCAGCGTATACTATTCACTAGAGATGGGAGGAGGAGACCTAGAAGCCTGACCAAGCGAGCCTGGCTGCAGATTGTGGAGGAGTTCAACAGCCCTGGGGTCACACCAAGGACCTGGATTCAGTGCCACAAATGGATCAATAATCCAGGCAGTGAACGTTGGTACCTCTTAATGCCTTCACCTCTTTGGGTCTTTCATCTGAGATAGAAGGGGGTTGCGTTAGGTGTAGAGGGAGTACCCAACTAGACGTGGACATAGGGGCAGGTGATGCAAAGGAACTGTCTGAGGCAGACTAAAATGGCCCTGAATGGAGGCCCTTCGTCATTGCAGACCCTCATGGGGTCCCTGGAAAGGAGCCCCATGGAGGAGGCATCTGTGTACCCCAATTTCTGGCAGCTTAGGCTCAGTTAGTAGCACTCTTGCATCTCAGTCACAAGGTTTCAAGTTCAAATCCCACTCCAGGGTTTGAGCACAAAAATCAAGACTGGCACTGCAGAGCAATGTTGAGGGATTACTGCACTGTCAGAGGTGCCACCTTTTGGATGACACATTAAACCGTTGCCCCAGCTGCTTCCTCGGGTGAATGTAAGCAATTCCATGACATTATTTTGAAGAAGAACACGCGAGTTATCCCTGCTGTCCTGACCAATTTTTATCCAACAATCAACTTGACCAAAACATTATCTGGTCATTTTCACATTGCCTTTTGTGGGATCTTGCTGTGTGAAAATTGGCTGCTGTGTTTCCTGCTTTACAACAGTGACAACGCCTCATAAATACTTCATTAGCTTCCAAGCACTTTGAGACATCTAGTGGTTATGAAATGCTTTATATAAATGCAAGTCTGTCTGTTTCTGTAACAGCTGGATGATGACTGGAAACTGCAGAGCAATGAAGCAAATACTGGAAGGTGGGATTAGAATAAGTGGATCGTTTATCGGCCAGCGCAGACACGATGGGCCAAGTGGCCTCGTTCTGTGCCTTAAACTTTCTATGATTCTATGACTAGCCTATGTCTTTGGATTGCTCTTGCTGGGCGACCAACAGCTGCCATCCCTCTGTCTGCAGGAGAAGACTGCACCCAATTAGAGACAGCAGACCAAGACTGGTGGTGGGCTGCTGATTCTTCACGTCCTGAGACTGATGGAGGTGGAGGAGGCCATAGAGATGCTGGACAACATGATAGAGGAAGCGATGATGACAGAGACTCAGGAGCACCTTCCCAAGACAGAGTTATGATGTCATGGTGCACAAGGCTACATCAGCAGTGATACAGCCATGCTGCTCATTAGGCATCCGGTGCCTACAGGGATTTCCTACGTAGGGGTGTGTGCTGTATTGGTAGGGAAGGTCCTTGACTAGTCAATGTCTCTGTTCTCTCATGTAGGTCAAGCAGTGCTTACTCAAGCAGCCTCCAAGACACTGGAAGAGCCTGAAAACTCTGAAGGGAAGGACGTGGCCTCCAAGGGTCCAGCATTAACTCATAGCCCTGACTCCTCCACCAGCACATATACTTGCAGGTTGGTGGGTATGTGTTGATAGTTAAGTTCAGACACAGAACTTGGTGAGCAAATTACACATGCACCCGAGTGACTGATAGAGGCTGTGACAGCCCAGGTTACTGTCAGTTGAAGAATTGTGAGAGGCAAGGCCCATGCTGAGCTCCAGTTGCATGACTTGATTATGGTCTCGCCAGCATCATGGGAAATGCTGTGGCTGCAGTGAGACATTAGGCAACATCTGGCAGAGATGGCAGAGGTTATGATGCCCAAGCATGGATGATGGAGGTGTCCACCCAGGCCTTGGGGGTTGTGCTGTCTCTGAATAGTGCATGAGTGGCGTCCTCGGTTGAGAGTCTGGCAGCTCTGATGGAGAGCCACATTCAGCAAAGAATCAGTGTCTACAGAATATTCGTACAGACCAAAATACCCGCGGATTGACCATGGGTCAAGGCACCAGCGGCAAGGTGAGAGGGTGACAGGGGACCTGCAGTCACCACCAGCTCATGTCCACAGGGAGGCACAAGTCTGCCTTGCAAGAGCGGGGAAGCGGCTGTCCACCACTTCTGGGGCTCGTATCAGGGTGCTCCTGCTGAGTCCAGCAGTTCCTCTTCCCCTTTGCAGTGACGCCAAATTCTCCTTCATGCCTGACGACAGAGGGTATTGCTGTATTTGCACAAGAGGACACCATAATTCCGGGGTCCACCAGGCTTCAGGCAAACAGAGGATAACATCGATAGCCAAAGGGGCTGCAAGGCCAGCAGTCTTCCTCCATCTCAGCTGACAGTGCAAAAGAATGAAGAAGAGTACTTAGATGCACAGGGTTTTCATGGGTGATTAGGTATTGCAGATGGAAAGGGTATCGTTTGACGTTATGATCATTATTCTTTAGCAAAGAAGATCCCACCCCGCCTTCTGTCAGGCCTTTGGGCCTTCATATCAAGCAGTACAGCGATGGTTCACTAGATTGGTTCCTGGGATGAGTGAGTTGTCCTATGATAACAGATTGAGTAAATTGGGCCTTTACTCTCTGGAGTTTAGAAGAATGAGAGGTGATCTCTTTGAAACAAATCAGAATCTGAAGGTGTTTGTGAGGGATTCCTGCCTGGGGAATCCAGAACATGTAGGGGTACATTCTCAGGATAAGAGTTTATGGTTAGGGTTAGGTCTGTGATGAAGAAAAATGTCTTCAGTCAAAGGGTTCTGAACCGTTGGAATTACGTACTCCAGAGGATTATGGATGTACCATCGTTGAATGAATATATTTAAGACTGAGATGGATACTTTTTGAGCCTTTCCAGTAATAGGATTTTAGGAAGCGGGCATGAAAGTGGAGTTAAGGTGGAAGATCAGCCATGATCGTATTGAGTGGTGGAGCAGGATTGAGAGGTATATGGCCTACTCCTGCTCCTATTTCATCTGTTCTTCAGTTCTTATGTAAGTGTAGGGAACCATTAGGAGTGAAGGAGTGCTGTTACCACCATTACAATTATAGAATATCACAAGTACCAGAGGAATATTGTTTTATCTCACATAACTGTCGGACTAACACCAGTGGCCAACACTAGAGTAAACAAAGGGAATCACAACCAGTATCAGGAAAGGGTTGCTATCTCCAATGTAAGTGTGCTTAACCAGGAGTATTGGAGCAGGATGATCACATCTCCTGTAAGTGTAGGTGCCACTAGTACAGAGGAAGTTGGGCACATTTACTGTAATCATAGATACCATTAGTATCAGAGGAACCTGTTCACCTCTGGAGTAAGTGATGACATTAGCACTATTCTGGGGCCAGCCTGCTCAGCTATAGCATAATTGAAAGGTACCAATAGTACCCGAGGAATATGGCCACTTCCACTGTGAATGTGGTGTAACTGCAGCAAGGATAAGCATGCAGACCTCTGTGTACATGTACTGGTCCCACTAGTCTAAAAAAAAACTAAAATCACCTGCATTACTGCAGGACTATTTTCATCACAAATATTGCAGGATTTCTTCTGCTGCCTGATGTGCAGGTGTTGAATCATTAGGTTAGAGTCAAGGACAGCGTCAGAACAATTCAGTCTCAGTGTGCTGCGTTGGCTGGTCCTTTGGGAACAGGATCCATATCCATTGCACTTGTAAATAATGTTTTAATTTAGTGTTTTTAAAACTGACTTAGAAAACCTTTCCCCTAATTCTGAATTGTTCGGAAAAAAAAACAACTTGCTGAGTCTATTTGTTAAATGACTATAACCAATGCTAATTATGATCAAAGCTGATTGGCTCCTTGGAGGATTAATGTGAGTATAATTATAGGTTCCCCCGCATAAGCTCAGACGTGCACCAGTCTTTCAGCTCCTACAGCATTCACCCATTCTTAGATAAAATGAGGAAACCAGCTATTCTGTTGCTGAAAGACATTTACTGCCCGATTGTCGCAGCCGTGGGTGTCCTTGGTGAGCCATTATAAACTATTTTTTGTCATAATCTGTGGTGAATATCTCCCTATTTATACCACATGTTGAATAGGATAACGTGTTTCCCCGATGTCAGCATTACACAGTCGGTGGTTACAGAGCAAACTTGTGAACCAGGGGTCCACACTTTCTCTGTTTCCCTTAAACTGATAGTTTTACTGATGTTATAATGTTCTTTGAAGGTCCTATTCAAAGAATCAAGTATCACCCGTACAGAGTGAGCGCTACAGCAGCTCATTAAAATATATGGTCAGGTTTTCCAGGAAATGCCTCCACGGATAATCCTATATAATCATAATGAATGGAAGAGAGTGCTGTCAATAAATATCGCCATATATATTTCAAACAACCACTATAATATTATTTATCTCATCTCTCTTTCTCACAGTGAACTCGGTGACAATTATAATTCTCTCCCGAAGAAAGTGCGATCTGTCCAAATGTATTTCTGTTTATATGGTGGCCATGGCAACAGCAGATCTTCTGGTTATGATCATCAACGGAACAGTGTTACGTATTTTCAGCTATCGCTTCCCACTTTCATTCCTGTCTTACACTCCTGTGTGTAGGGTTATTCTATACCTATGTACTGTCACCTTTGATTTGTCTGTTTGGTTCACAGTTTCCTTCACATTTGACCGTTTTGTAGCTGTCTGCTTCCAGAAGTTTAAAACAAGATATTGCTCAGCAAGAACTGCAGGTGTGGTTATAACAGTGTTCTGTTTCTTGAGTTTTTTCAAGAATATTCGCTTTTTATTTGCATTCGAACCTCAGCAAATAATTAACAATATGCAGTGGGGCTGTCGGGCAAGAGTGGAATTTTTTTCTTCACCACTCGGTACAGCGTGGATCTGGTTTCACAGCGCCTGGGTCGTTTGGCTTCCTTTTACTTTAATTGTCTCATTTAATTGTTCAACCATTGGACGTATTTTAGTGGCCAATAAAATCCGCAGGAAACTCCGGGGTAACAGGAGTGAGAATCGCAGTGATTCAGAAATGGAGAACCGCAGGAAATCCATTATTTTATTGTTCACTGTATCGGGCAGTTTTATACTGTTGTGGTTGACAGCTGCCGTGAGTTTCGTGGTGATCAGACTGCCAAACACCAATTATTATCGAGGTGACCACACAGCCCCAGGATATATCGCCTATGAAACCGGAACTTTTCTTAAGTATTTGAGCTGTATTCAAAACCCATGTATTTATGTAGCAACCCAGAGACAATTCAGAGAAGAGCTGAAGAATGTGTTGAAATCTCTCTGGGCATTAATTCTCAGATTAGTTAGAAAATGCGGATAAAATTAGAGGAAGCTTGTTCAAATCTGAAGCTCAATTTTAACTCATTTCCCATCGTTCAACGTCCTTCTTTTCGGTAATGTGAAAAGTAGATTCGCTTTTGTGCGCACTGTTTGTAGCAGTTTGATACTTTCATTGCATTCGTTCTTCAACCTTTCTTCATTGAGTAAACATAACTTACTCCTGTAAATTCAGCACATTTCAAGTTCACATTTCAAAAATAACGATGATGGGCTTCAGCAGTGGCGTCGGATATGTAACAGAGGGAACGGCCTTACATTCGAGATACTGGTGGGAGCGTCAGCTTATTTCATCAATCAGGCTTCATTTGATGCGGAAACAATCAAAGATCCTGCGATTGTCCATATTGATAACATTCTGAGAAGTTTGTTGTGAATATTGATCCTAATTCCTCATTGATAATGGAGCAGGGATTTTGTCACATGATAAGTTTTCGAATGGGGGAAACTGTCAGGCACTAATCAATGTGACGTTTCACCTCTTTTGCTCCAGATATTTAATTAACATGTCGATTATCCACTGACTGGTGTCTCCCACTCATCACGGGTTGAGCCTTCTTTCTGTGCTGTCGAGAACAGTATCATGAGAAATAGGATTGTTTTTATGTCTCAGTTTCCATAACTGAATGCTAAAGGAATGTAGCAATGAATACATTGTTATAAACTTATTAAATATTGCATTCAAAGAAAGTTATCTGTAAAAACAAACCTGCCAGAAATTCAAAATAAAAGTCAAACTGATAGAGTAGTTAGTGTTGAGCAGAACGTGTGTTGACTGCCACAATTAGTCGTTTTGGCAATTGTCGTCTTATTATGCGATTGCATAGTTTTTTTTTCTTTGGCCTCCTTATCTCGAGAGACAATGGATACGCGCCTGGAGGTGGTCAGTGGCCCGTGAAGCAGCGCCTGGAGTGGCTATAAAGGCCAATTCTAGAGTGACAGGCTCTTCCACATGTGCTGCAGAGAAATTTGTTTGTCGGGGCTGTTACACAGTTGGCTCTCCCCTTTCGCCTCTGTCTTTTTTCCTGCCAACTACTAAGTCTCTTCGACTCGCCACACTTCAGCCCCGTCTTTACGGCTGCCCGCCAGCTCTGGCGAATGCTGGCAACTGACTCCCACGACTTGTGATCAATGTCACAGGATTTCATGTCGCGTTTGCAGACGTCTTTAAAGCGGAGATATGGACGGCGGGTGGGTCTCATACCAGTGGCGAGCTCGCTGTACCATGTGTCTTTGGGGATCCTGCCATCTTCCATGTGGCTCACATGTCCAAGCCATCTCAGGCGCCGCTGACTCAGTAGTGTGTATAAGCTGGGGATGTTGGCCGCCTCGAAGACTTCTGTGTTGGAGATGCGGTCCTGCCACCTGATGCCAAGTATTCTCCGGAGGCAGTGAAGATGGAATGAATTGAGATGTCGCTCTTGGCTGACATACATTGTCCAGGCCTCGCTGCCATACAGCGAGGTACTGAGGACACAGGCCTGATACACTCGGACTTTTGTGTTCCGTGTCAGTGCGCCATTTTCTGGACATAGCAGTGGAAGCCTTTCCCATGCACTTGTTGATTTCTGCATCTAGAGACAGGTTGCTGGTGATAGTTGAACCTAGGTAGGTGAACTCTTGAACCACTTCCAGAGTGTGGTCGCCAATATTGATGGATGGAGCGTTTCTGACGTCCTGCCCCATGATGTTCGTTTTCCTGAGGCTGATGGTTAGGCCAAATTCATTGCAGGCAGCTGCAAACCTGTCGATGAGACTCTGCAGGCACTCTTCAGTGTGAGATGTTAAAGCAGCATCGTCAGCAAAGAGGAGTTCCCTGATGAGGACTTTCCGTACTTTGGACTTCGCTCTAAGACGGGCAAGGTTGAACAAGCTGCCCCCTGATCTTGTGTGGAGGAAAATTCCTTCTTCAGAGGACTTGAACGCATGTGAAAGCAGCAGGGTGAAGAAAATCCCAAAGAGTGTGGGTGCAAGAACACAGCCCTGTTTCACGCCACTCAGGATAGGAAAGGGCTCTGATGAGGAGCCACCATGTTGAATTGGGCCTTTCATATTGTCATGCAATGAGGTGATGATACTTAGTAGCTTTGGTGGGCATCCAATCTTTTCTAGTAGTCTGAAGAGACCACGTCTGCTGACGAGGTCAAAGGCTTTGGTGAGATCAATGAAAGCAATGTGGAGGGGCATCTGTTGTTCGTGGCACTTCTCCTGTAGCTGTAGTAAAATACATAACTGCAACTTGGAAGCTACATTACCCTTACCCTGATCCCGTTCGGATGTTCTGTCTCTCTATTTCCACATAGATATTGCTGGTTATAAACCTTTATCCCAGTCATGTGGATCATCAGAGCAGTAGATCCTAATATAAAAGCAAAATACTGCGGATGCTGGAAATCTGAAACAAAAACAAGAAATGCTGGAACCACTCAGCACGTCTGGCAGCATCTGTGGAAAGAGAAGCAGAGTTAACGTTTCGGGTCAGTGACCCTTCTTCATTTCATCTTAGTTTGTTCAGTTTGCTTACCCACTGTTTTTTTCAGTTTGTTTTTCTTCAGGTTTGCACTTGCTGCTGTTCAATATTCAGTGTATTCACACCTAATCTGTACTCATGCTTTGTCTTTCAACACACCATTACATATTGTTTGCCTTTGCTCCGTGACCTTTTGATCAGCTATGTGGCGTGGTCCAATCTGCACCTTCTCCTTTGTTATCTCTTGCCCCACCCCCACCTCACTTGTTTATAATCTGTGAATTTTCTAATATTTGTCAGTTCCGAAGAAGGGTCAGTGACCCGAAACGTTAACTCTGCTTCTCTTTCCACAGATGCTGCCAGAACTGCTGAGTGAATCCAGCATTTCTTGTTTTTGTTTCAGTAGCTCCTAATCATTGTTTTCAGGTTCTGGTGATACCTCTCTAGTGCTCCCTGGGACTGAGGGTGATACACTGAGTACTTCAGCTGGGTGATTCCTAAGCCATGTACAACTCCCTGAAACACTTGGGACACGATGTTGGATACCTGCTCTGATTAAATCTCCCTCAGCAGAACTGGATTACTCCTTCGATCATGGCCTAGCCTGTGATTTTCCTGAGAGCGATGACTTTGGGGAATCGGGTGGCTAAGTCCATTCTGATGATGAGGTATTGATAGCTGGTTTTGGTTTTAGGTAGTGGTCTCACACTGTCTATCAATATTCAGTTAAAGGGTTCACCGAACACCGGAATGGGTTTGAGGGGGGCCAGTTTAATTGTGGCCTGGGGTTTGCCTGCAACCTGGCAAGCATGGCCAGTTTTGCAATTTTCGGCCACATCAGACCAGAGGCGAGGCCGGAAAAAGTGTTTTCTTACTCAGTCTAAAGTTTTCCAAATACCCATATCTCCAGCCATGGTTATCCTTAAAATCTCGGGCTGGTATTTTGGGGCCACTGAAATCTGCTGGAGCACTGTCCACACCTCTTCCGCAGGTCTCCACTTCCACATTACTACCCCATCTCTTACATAGTAACACTCAGGGATTGGGGTGGCCTTTACCTCAGAACAAGCTGTCTGTGCTATATGCTTTATTTCAGGGTCTGCCTACTGAGCGTTAATTAGGGAGGCTTGGCTGAGCAAATCCTCCCCTTCGGACAGGTCCTTGAAGAAAGTTTCAGCAAATAAGGCCTCTGGCTCATCCAGCTCATCCAAGGATCAGTACTGGTGCCTCAGCTACTTACACTCTATATTAATGACTTGGATGAAGAGACGGAGAGTAATGTGTCTAAGTTTGCTGATGATACAAAGCTCGGTGGAAAGGTATGCTGCAGGAAGGATGTAGAAAGACTGCAAAGATATATAGAGAAGTTAAGTGAGTGGGAAACACGATGGCAAATGGAGTGTAATGTGGAGAATTGTGAAGTTGTTCACTTTGGTCGTAAAAATAGAAGAGCATATTTTTTTTAAATGGTGTGACACTGGTAAGGGTTGATGTACAAAGAGATTGGGGGTACTCATCCATGGAACACACAAAGTTAACATACAGGTGCAGCAGGCTATTAGGAAGGCAAATGACATGTTGGGCTTTATTGCAATAGGGATTGGAGTACAGGACTAAAGAAGACTGACTAAAATTGTACAGGACTTTAGCGAGACCACACCTGGAAGACTGTGTGCAGTTTTGGTCTCCACATTTAAGAAAGGATATACTTTCACTGGAGGCAGTGCAGCAAAGATTTACTAGATTGGTCCCTGGGATGAGGGGGCTGTCCTATGATGAGAGACTGAGTAAATTGGGACTATATTCTCTGGAGTTTAGTAAAATGTGAGGCGATCTAATTGAGATATGCAGGATTCTGAAAGGGCTTGATAGGGTAAAATCTGAGAGATTGTTTCCATTGGTCGGGGAATCTAGAACATGGGGACACAATCTCAGGGTAAGGGGTCAATCACTCAGGACTGAGATCAGGAGAAATTACTTTACTCAAAGGGTTCAGAGTCTTTGGAATTCTCTACCCCAGAAGGTTGTGGATGCTGCACATTGAATACATTTAAGGCTGTCATCGGAAGATGTTTGGTCACGCATGGAATCAAGGGATATCGGGAGCGGGCAGGAAAGTGGAATTGAAGCCGGAGATCATCCGTGATCCTATTAACTGGTAGAGCAGGCTCGATGGGCCAAGTGGTCTATTTTGCTACTGTTTCTTCTGTACTTGCATTCTCCATGGGTTATGCACTGTCTGAACACATTGGGCACATCCTCCCTGGGTTACACACTGTCTGATCTCATTGGGACCATCCTCACTGGGTTACACATAGCCAAAAGCACTGGGTCATCCTCCCTGGGTTGCTTGCTGTCTGTTCTCACTTGGCCCATTCTCCCTCAGTTACACACTGTCTGATCTCACTGGCTCCATCCTCTCCAGCTTCACATTGTCTAATATATTTGGGCCCACTTGCAACAAGTTACTCACTTTCTGCTAACACTGGTCCCATATCTATTGAATTATATATTGTCTAATCACACTGGAATCTTCCTCATATTGTTTCACACTGTCTGTTAACACTGGGGCCATTCCTCTGAGTTCCACACTGTCAAATCTCAGTTGTTCCATCCACCCCGGGTTACACACTGTCTCATCTCTCTGGGTCCATCCTCTTTGGGTTACACACTGTCTGATCTCACTGAGTCCATTATCCCTTGTTTACACATTGTTTTTTTTATCAATAGGTCCATCTTTCCATGGAATACACATTGTCTTTCTGTGTTTCCAGTTTGATATTTGTTTTGTTTTTTTAGTGGAAGTCCGGCTGTCTGACGCTATCGCATTTGCACTCGTAAATGGAAATATGTCTTTGTTTGCAAACTGCAGACTAACCTTCGCAATCCCCATTCCCAGATTCTCCCCTATTTAATGACCCAATTTAGTCCACCTCCTGGGCTTTATTTTTAGATTGTTCAGTATTATAGTCAAGTACAAACTTTGCTTTGTGATTTCTATATCAGATCATCGCCTGTATTACGGCTATTTCAATCTATTCCCCTTGGCTTTATATCACGGACTATCACCTTTTGTTATGATCTAGTTCAGTCCATTCCCTGGGGTTCAGAGAAACGTAGAACACAGAAAAATGTACTGTTCTGAAGGAGGCAATTCAGGTCATGATATTCGTGACTTCAGAAAAAGTGCTGTGAAATCTAAATGACACATTCCAGCTCTTTGTCCGTAGCCCCGTTGGTTCCAGCATCTCAAGCACATATCGAAGTGTTTATTTTTAAATGCATGAGCGTTTCTGGGTCAGAAACTTACTCATTAAAACCAGCTCACCGTTGCTCAGTTTGGATTCTGCCAATATAAGTCAGCTTCCAAACCTCATTACAGTCATGGTCCAAAAATACAAAAGAGCTCAATTCTAGAGGTGAGGTGAGGATGGCTGCCCTTGATATCAAGGCAGCACTTGACTTGACTGTGGCATCATGGAGAAATTGTAACATTTAAGTTAATAGCAATCAGGAGGAGTCTCTCCACCGTCTGGAGTCATGCCCAGCACAAAGTAAGCTGCTTATGGTTGTTGAAGGCCACTCATCTTTGCGCTAGCACATGCTGCAGGAGTTCCTCGAGGTTGTGTCCTGCGCCCAACCATAGGCTGCTACTTTGTCAATAACCTTATCTCCGTCATAAGGTCAGAAATGGGGGTGTTCGGAGATGATTGCGCATTGTTCGCTTCCATTCAGTCATTCAGAAATTGAAGCACTCCGTGTCCTGCATGCAGCAAGACCTGGACAACATTCGAACTTGGACTTAAAAGTGGCAAGCAACATTTGTGCTACACAAGTACCAGTCAATGATAACTTTTAACGTACGAGAGTCTAGCCAACTTCCCTTCGCAGTCAATGCAATTACCAATCATTGCAGAATCCTACACCATCAATATCCTGGGCGTTGTCATTGACCAGAAACTTAACTGGACCAGCCAGTGACTCTACAGCAAGTGACTCACCTCCTGATCATCAAGGCTCTCCCACCACAGACAGGGCACAAGTCTGAAGTGTGACAGAATACTTTTCATTTGCCTGGATGAGTGCAGCTCGAACAACACGAAACAAACTCGACACCATCCAGGAAAGAAAACAACACACTTTTTTGGCAACCCATAAACATTCACTCTCTCCACCACTGTGGTCCAATTGTGCACTGTCTCCAAGATGCGCTACATAAGCTCATCAAGGAACCTTTAATGGCACTTTTCAACCTGCGACCTCTACCATCTGGAAGGATCAAGCAGGCAGGTGCATGGGAACAATGTAACACCACCTCCAAGTTCCTTCCAAGCCACAAACCCTTCTGTCATTGTCACGGGGTCTAAATCCTGGAGCTCTCTACTAAACAGCACTGTGAGAATAACCTCATAACATGGACCGCAGTGGTTCAAGAAACTGGCTCACTGCCACCTCATCGGGGACCATTCAGAATGGTTAAAAATGCTGGGCTTTCCAGCCACATCCACATCCCCTTAAATGAATACAAAATGTCTCACTAGTTTATAACCAGAGGGACTCGTCTCCATTGAACTTAATGTCCAGCATCCTTCAGTGTTGCTTTTCTGGGATGGATTAATTGCCTGTGCGACCGATGCTACTTAACATTGTTAAGTACCTCTACACGTTGGTGCTTTGCTACTCAATTGTGAGATAACTCTGTTTATATGTGCCAATGCATCTCAAGCATCCGTGTCTCAACCTTAACCTGAAGTTCTGCTTTGTCATTCCCAGCAATCCTATCAATGGCAATTGCATCAATAGAAGGAAGTTTGACGAGGAAGAGATAAAGTGTTTTTTCCCCCTTGTGTTGGTTCTACCACCTGCCGGTTGTCCAGACCAGTAACTGTGTTCTTGCAGATTATATCACCACTGGCGCTACCACTGGGCGGTGATGGACATTGAAGATTCCCACTCAGAGTACAGTTTGTGCCCATGCTACCGTCAGCACTTCTTTCAATTTATGTTCAAAATAGAGGAGAGCTGATACATCAACCGCAGGAGAGTGTTGGCTGGGGGTGGGGGGTGGGGGGGCGGTGGGGGCGGTGGGGGGTGGGAGTGGTGCGAGGAATCATCAGGAAGTATTATGCAAACGTACGAACATACGAATGAAGAGCACGAGTAGGCCAGTCGGTCCCTCGAGCCTGCTCTGCCATTCAATATAATCATGGCTGATCTGGTTGGAACCTCAACTCCGCATTTCTGCCTACCCCCAATAACCTTTCACCCCTTGCTTATCAAGAATCTAGCTACCTCTGCCTTTAAAATATTCAAAACTCTGCTTCTACTGCCTTTTGATAAAGAGAGCGCCAAAGACTCACGAGGGAAATTTTCTTGTTATCTCTGCCTTAAATAGGCGACACCTTATTTTTAAACAGTGACTGCCAGTTCTAGATTGTCCCACAAGATGAAACATCCTTTCCACATCCACCCTATCAAACCCCTCAGAATCTTAAATGTTACAATAAAATCGCGTCTTACTCTACTAAACTCCAGCAGATACAAACCTAACCTATCCAGTCTTTCCTCATAAGAAACCAACCCATTCCAGCTATTAGTCTAATAAACCTTCTCTGAACTGCTTCCAACGCACTTACATCCTTCCTTAAATAAGGAGACCAATACTGCACACAGTACTCCAGATGTGGTCTCACCAATGCCCTGTATAACTGAAGCATAACCCCCCTACTTTTGTATTGCAATAAATGATGACATTCTATTTGCTTTTCTAATTACTTGCTGTGCCTGCATACTAAGCTTTTGCGGTCCATGCATTAGAATACCCTCTGCATTTCAGAGCTCTACAATCTCTCACCATTTAGAGAGTTTAGTTTAGAGATACAGCACTGAAACAGGCCCTTCGGCCCACCGAGTCTGTGCCGACCATCAACCACCCATTTATACTAATCCTACACTAATCCCATATTCCTACCACATCCCCACCTGTCCCTATATTTCCCTACCACCTACCTATACTAGGGGCAATTTATAATGGCCAATTTACCTATCAACCTGCAAGTCTTTGGCATGTGGGAGAAAACCAGAGCACCCGGAGGAAACCCACGCAGTCACAGGGAGAACTTGCAAACTCCACACAGGCAGTACCCAGAATTGAACCCAGGTCGCTGGAGCTGTGAGGCTGCGGTGCTAACCACTGCGCCACTGTTTTGTTTTTATTCTTCTTGCCAAAATAGACAATTTCTCACTTTCCCACATTATACTCCATTTGCCAGATGTTTGCCCACATCAATGTCCCTTTGCAGCCTTCTTATGTCATCTTCACAAGTTACTTTCCTAACTATCTTTGTGTCATCAGCAAATTAAGCAACCATATCTTCAGTCCCTTCATCCAAGTCATTTATATAAATTGTGAAAACTTGAGGCACAAGCAGTGATCCCTGTGGCACATCACCAGTTGCATCTTGCTAACCACGCTGGCAGCAGCAACTCAGAAATAAATGATCTCTGTGGTCCACATAATATAGATACTATACTACGTATGACAGCAGCATCAGATAATATGAGTGAATTAAAGAATGCTTCATATCTAACTATCAAAACAAATAAACTGACAGGTATCAACAGTAGCTTTGTCTACTTTCACCATCCTTACATATATTTCCAGATTCAACATTATAGTTGATTTAAATAAATGGCAATGGACTATAAACTTCTTATAAAATTCCGAGTACATGTTTTTATTTTAATGTAGATTCTTAAAATTAATCCCAATGAATTGCTTGGTGTGTTGTGTCAGAATAAAACTTTCGATAGTCACCTGATCCAGTTTCCTGCCTCAGCTGAGGTCTCTTTTTAATGAAACTGAGAAACGTTTGTCCCAAAACATTTTCAATTCATTTCCGTGCTCGATCAACACAATTATCTGATTATTGTGTCGGCATGCTTTCCATAGAATTTAAAAGGCAGAGTTAAAGCCCTTTAAACACCAACTAAAGTTTCACGAAATGTTTTTCTTTATTCAAATTTTATAACATTCCAAACATGCAAGAAATAAGATTATCAGATTTTTCCCCAACGAATTTGGTATGTTAACGTTATTTTAAATGGTCACTGCTAACAGTAACAGATTTAGATGATTTAGTAAAGTTAAACTTTCATAGGTGACAGGGTCTATTTCTATCAATGTAACTATTTTGTCGATGTAAACGCGGAACTGCTTCATGTTTTGTAAAGCTGGAATTGGCAATACATTCAGTAAATCCGCAGTGTCAGGTCTGGTGGTGCAAGAAAAAATCTTCTTTAAGTAGCAGCTTAATGGGTAGAGAAACTTGCCGAATGTTCAGAGTTGCTCTTCCTTACGCAACACCGAACTTTCAGCATTCTTACTTCTATTTTAGTTACTTTAGCTCAGTGATTCCCTCTTTTGTCATGGTAACAACCTGTTAGAGATCTGTAGAAGAGTTGTCGCTTACAATTTATACCCGAAAGAGCATGAAATCTTAAGCTAAACACACATTATCATAACATAAGAATGAGGAGAAGACGCAGGCCACTTGGTCCCGCGATCCTACTGCACCATTCAATAAGATCATGCTCACCTGATCATGGCCTCAACGTCACTTTCCTGCCTGTCCACCGTAACGCTGGGCTCCATTATAAATCAAAAACCTGTCTAAATCAGCCTTAAATGCATTCAATAACCCAGCTTCCACTGCTCTCTTGGGTAAATAATTCCTCAGATTGACCACCCTCCGCAAGAAGAAATTCCTCCTCATTTTCATTTTCAACTCTAATTCTAAAACTCTGCCCTTAGTTCTATATACCCACACGAGGTCAAACATCCTCTCAGCATGAACCCTGTCAAGCCCCCTCAAAAGCTTATATATTTCAATCCGATCACTTCTATTTTTTTCTAAGCTCCAATGAATATGGACCCTGCTGTTCAACATTTTCACTTAAGAGAACCCCTTCAACCCAGTAATGAACCTGGTTAACCTTCTCTCAGCTGCTTCGAATGCAAGTATATCTCTCCTTAAATAGGGAGACCGAAACTGTATGTGGTATTTTAGGTGTGGTCTCACAAGCGACCTGTACAGCTGTAGCAATACTTTCCTACTTTATACTCCATCCCCCTTGCAATAACGGCTAACATTGTATTTGCCTTTCTAATTAACTGCTGTACCTACATGTAAAGTTTTGTGATTCATGTATGAGAGCACCCACGTCCCTCTGTGGCACAGCATTCTGCAGTCTCTTTCAATTTAAACAATATTTTGTTTCTCTATTCCTCTTGTCAAAGTGAGTAACCTCACATTTTCCCACATTATACTCCATCTGCCATTTTATGGCCACTCACTTTACCTATCTATATCCCTTTGCAGACTCTTTGCGACCTCATCAATATTTACTTTCGTACCTGTCTTTGGATATTCAGCAAATTTGGCTCCAATACACTTTGTCCTTTCATCCAAGTCAGTAAGATTGGTTGTACAATGTTGAGGGCCCAGCACTGATGCCTGTAGCACCACACTAGTTGCAATTTTCCAAACTGAAAATGAGAATTTATTCTGACTCTGTTTCCTATTAGTTAGCCAATCTTCTATCCATGTTAACATATTACCCCCCAACACCATGTGCTCTTATCTTGTCCAGTAACCTTTCAAATGGCAGCTTTTCGAATGCCTTTTGGAAATCCAAATACACTATATCTAAAAGGTTTCCATTAATTGACCCTGTCCATTACATCCTCAATGAATTCCGATGAATTTGTCAAACACAATTTCCCTTTCATAAAATCATTTTACAGATGCAAAATATTTATCTATGTGTTTGACAGTCCAATAACAACATATTCTGGATATGCAGAATAATTTTAATTGAATGGTCATACAGTGAAATAGGATTATAAAGTTGTCTTGTTTGAGCGGTAGGTTTTATCAGTAAATATAATTCGTAGGACATCCAGTTAATCAGATTCAGATTGACAACGTCATCGAGATTCACTTGTAATGAATTAAAAGCCCTTTTATACCGCACACTTCCTGCAGGTTTCGCATTTACTTTTAATAAAATTCATCCCTTGTTATATTCACTTCCTGTTACCTATCATACAGCTGCGCTCTCATGAAACATCTCACACGTTACTAGTGGTAGGGAATCTGCCAGTGCTGTTTGGATGCGAGATCATTTCATCTTACAAAACTTTATATGGCGCTTTTCTCTAATTGATTGTTAATGTTGGTTGCAGATTTTCAACACATGAAAGAAATATTGCCAAATACAAGACCACAGACAGATAGGAACAAGAGATACCCACTCACTCCCTCGAAACTGTCCTGACAATAACTTTGATGAAAGCAAGCAGAGCAACGTGACTTTGCTGCACAGGAACAGTTTTGATCGTAAGTGTGTCTCCCCACTGTTCACCCTGAGATTCATAGTCCCGGGTCAGTTTGCCCCTTGTCACAGGTGGGATGGTCAGATCTGTCATTGCACGTTAAGAAAAAGGATTGTTCCCCAGATTACAGGGGTCAAGCACTTGTGAAACATGCTCAAACCATGAGACGAATTGTCATCTCTAATATTTTGTATGAATCAAGGAGTGCCTTAAAGCTTAGCAGGGATGGTGTTTTCTATAAACACGATGTGCATGTTCTGAATTGTGTTATAATGCAGGAGATAACCTGCGACATAAATTGCAGCGAATTTTACTGAACCAGACCATAATCAAGCGATGGTCCGAGTACAGGATATATTTTTCAGGGCACAAAATTAACCGTGACATATTCTAAGTGGTGGCCCTGCTTATAAACACTACGGAATACAGTGTGCTCACCATAACACAGGCGATGATCTGGAATATCAACTACAGTGGAATGTCCAGAACTGGATCTAAACACATTGGATGGTCCAGAATATGAAGTCCCGGTGTTGGTGCTGAATACAAGGGATGATTCTGGGTCTAATCTCTTGTGGTTTATACTGAAATGAATCGTAATACTGGGGATGGTCCGGGTATATTTACCTATGGAGATCACTGAAGCATGCCATAAAACAAGATAAGAAAGGTTTGATACAAACCCCAGGAAACGTATTGAAATGGACCATAATCCAAGGAATATAAGGTGGGGTATATTGGTCTTCAGTGTGGCGTGAAAGTACCATATCTGTGCCTACATGAGTGAAAATGAAGAAGTCTCAGGCGGCCAGAAATTTACTGAGAAAAAAAAACAAGCTTAACACACAGCCCACGAGTTGTGATTTTGGAGAGATGTGGGTGTTTGAATGCCTCTGGCAGTGAGATCAGACATTGTGTATCCGAGAAACGTTGCATGCAGTGAGATGAGGGAATGTGTAAACTGTGAAGAATGGGCCCATTGAGATTAGTGTGTAATCTGGGGGACATAAGAACATAAGAAATAGGAGCATGAGTGAGCCTTTCGGTCCCCGCGAGCCTGCTCCTCCATTCAATAAGATCACGGCTGATCTTGTAATTGCCTTAATTGCACTTTCCTGTCTGCGCCCCTCTGCCCCACCTCCATCATCACCCTTGACAATGGTGAAAGATGAGTGAAATCAAACACTGGAATTTTTTTTTCTGTCTTCTTTAGATTCCAGTTTGGTTCCTGAGGACTGGAGAATTGTAAATATTCGACCCTTTTTCAAAAAAATGCTGTAAAGATAAACCAAGCAACTACAGACCATGGACAAATGCGGGTTAATTAAAGAAAGACAGTATGGATTTCCTATGGAAAATCATGTTTAAATAAATTTCTGGAGTTCATTGAAGAGATAACAAAAATGGTTGATAAGGGAAATGCAGTAGATATGATGTACATGGACTTAAAAAAGGCATTTGGCACTGTGTCACTGTAAGAAAACTGATAGCTCATGGAATAAATGGGACCGTAGGAACATGGAAACAGAATTGGCTGAGTAACAAGAAACAAAGAGTAGTGGTTAATGGATGTTTTTCGAGCAATTTAAGATTTGTAGTGAAGTTTCCCGGGGTCAGTGTTGGAATCCTTGCTTTTCCTGACATATATTAATGACCTAGACATAGGTGTACAGGGAACAATTTCAAAGTATGAGGATGATACGAGACTTGGAAGCATTGTGAACTGTGAGGAAGATAGTGTAGAACTTCAAAAGGACATAGTCAAGTTGATGAAATGGACAGACAGGTGGCGGGTGAAGATCAACGCAGAGAAATTTGAAGTGATTCATTTTGGTAGGAAGAACATGGAGAGACAAGAAAATAAAGGGTACCATTTTTGATGGGGTGCAGGAGCAAAGGGACTATGCACATAATTCATTGAAGGTGGCAGGACAGGTTTAGAGAGCAGTTAATAAAGCTTACCGTATCTGGCGCTTTATTAATAGGGGCATAGAGTACAAGAGCAAGGAGGTTATGTTGTACTTGTATAAGACACTAGCATGACAAAAGCAGGATCCAGTTCTGGGAACGGGACTTTAGGAAAGATGCAAGGACATTGCAGAGACTACAGAAAAGATTCGCGAGAATGCTTCCAGGGATGAGGAGCTTCAGTTAAGAAGATAAATTGGCGAATTTAGGACTGCTTTCCTTGGAGAAGAGAAGGCTGAAAGGAGATTTGATAGGGGTATGAAAAACCATGTGGGGTCTGGACAGAGTAAATATGGAGAAACTGTTCCCAATTGTGAAAGGATCGAGAACGAGAAGGTACATATTTAAAGCAGTTGGTAAAAGAAGCTAAAGTGACATGACAAAAAACTTTTCAAGCAGCAAGTGGTTAAGGTCTGGAATGCACTGCTGGAAAGTACGGTGGAGGCAGGTTTAATCGTGGCATTCAAAATGGAGTTAGACTGTTTTTGAAGTTATTGGAATCTATTCTGAGAGGATAAACTATCACTTTGAAAGGTACAGGTTAATCAAGGATATTCTGCATGAATTTGTTAAGGGAAGATCTCGTTTGACAACCTTGTTTGAATTTTTTGAAGAAGTTACAAGGAAGATAGATGAGGGTAGTTCAGTTGATGTGATCGACATGGATTTTTAACAAAGATTTTGACAAGGTCCCACATGTCAGGTGGGTTAAAAATACAAAATCCCATGGATCCAGGGAAATGCAACAAAGTGGATACAAAATTAGCTCAGTGGCAGGGAAATTAGGGGAATTGTTGACAAGTGTTTTTGTGTCTACAGGGCTATTTCCAGTGGCATTCTGCAGGCGTCAGTGTTGGGTCCCCTACTTTTTGTGGTATATATGAACGATTTGAATGTAAATGATCAAGATCATGATCAAGAGGTTTTGAGAGGTCACATAGATTGGCAGTGTGGTAGAGAATGAGGAGGACAGTTGTAGGCTACAGGAAGATATTGATTGTCTGCTCATTTGGGCAGAAAGGTGACAAATGGGATTCAACCTACAGAAATGTGAGGTGATTAATTTGGGGAGGTCAAACAAGGCAAAGGAATTCAGGATTAATGGGAAATAACGAGAAGTGTAGAGGAAGTGAGGGGCCTTGGAGTGAATGTTCACAGATCCCTGAAAGTCGCACCACAGGAAATACTTTTTCACCCAGAAGTCTGGAACTCCCTGCCTGAAAGGGTAGGTGAGGCAGAGACCCTCAACTCATTCCAAAGGAGTCTGGATATGCACCTCAAGTGACATAAACTTCAGGGCTATGGACCAAATGCTGGAAGGTGGGATTAGAATAGGTGGATCGTTTTTCGCCCGGCACAGACACTATGGGCCAAACAACCTCTTTCGGTGCCTTAAACTTTCTATGATTCTATGATTGATTCCATGACAAGGAAGCATGTGCAGGGATATAGGGAGATGTCAGGGGAATGGCACGAAATGAATTGCTGTTTTGAAAACCCGGTGCAGGTATGATGGCCAAACGGCCCTCTTCTGCCCTGTAATAATTCTGTGATTCTGTGACCCCCACAACCAAATCAATGATATATATTGTGAATTGCTGGGGTCCCAGTACTGATCCTTGTGGCAGCCCACCAGATACAACCTACCAATCTGAGAATGACCTGTTGATTCCTACTCTCTGTTTTCTGTCCATTCGTCAATTCTCAATCCATGCCACTGTGCAACTCCCAATACCATGAGCTCTAATTTTGATGACTATCTTCTTGTATGGGACTTTCTCGAAGGCCTTCTGAAAATCCAAATACACCACATCCAGTGGTTCCTCCTTACCTACTCTGATATTTACATCCTCCAAAAACTCCAACAGGATGAAAATGTTAAAATTGAGGCTGTGCTTGCCCAGGAGCCAATTTAGGTCTGTTAGCACAGAGGGTGACGGGTGAATGGAACTTGAAACGAGTGATGACATGGGTTGCAGGGTTTTGGATGACATCAGGTTTATGGAGGTTAGAATGTGGGAGGTCTGCTAGGAATGTATTCGAATAGTCAAGTCTAGAGGGAAAATAAGGCAGAGATAAAGATTTCAGAAAGAGATGAGCTGGTTCAGTCTTGAAGTCGGGCTATGTTAGGGACGTGGAAATAAGTGGTGTTAGTAATGCCATGGACATGCGGTCAGATGTTCGTCTTGGGTTAAAATATGACACCAAGGTTGTGAAAAGTCTGGTTCAGCCTCAGCTTGTTTCGACAACGTAAGGGATGGGGCCAAGGTAGATCCTCATGGGCAGCAGAGATAATGGTGTAGAAGCCATTGGAAGTGACACCCTGGCTACGATTAGATAGATAAGAATGGAAGCAGGTGAGAACAGACAACCCAGCGGGACAACAGTGGAGAGGCTGTTAAGGAGGATGGTGCTAATAACTGTGTAAAAAGCTGCAGAGACATCGAGAAGGATGAGGAAGGCTAGTTTAAATTTGTTATAGTCACATAGGAGGTCATTTGTGACTTTGATAAGAGCCGGTTTAGTGCTGTGGTGGGGCAGAAAACTGATTGGAGAGATTCAAACATGGAGTTTGGAGAAAGATGTGCATAGATGTGGGACTTGACAATATGTAAAAAGACTTTAGAGAGGAATGGTAGGTTAGAGATTGAGCAGTAATATGCAAGGACGGACAGATCAAGGGTTTTTTGAGGAAAGGAGTGATAACAGCAGACATCAAGGCACGAGCGACAGAACCTGAGGAGAGGGAACCATTAACAACATCAGCTAATATGGAACCAACTAGCCAACACCATGTCACAGTGTGGTAGATAGACCATATCGGATGACCTCTGCGGATTTTCACTGTGTCAGGAGTGCTAACTCATCCAATAAGCGATGAAAGTAAAGGAGAGGGTTGTTATTGTGGTCGTTGAGCTGAGGCAGTAAAAAAAAACAGCAGCAGGAAGAGGGAACACTGCTGTGGTCACAAGACAATTTAAGCCCGTGATGGTCAATGTTTGTGCAACCTCTCCACCTGTTTGTAAGATATGTCTAAAGACAAGGCAGACAACAAAAGGGCACTGATCTCCACATCAGGAAAATTTTATAAAACGGAGCAGATATTACTTCATAAGAGTCATGTACAGAGAAAATCAGAGTGGGACAAGAAGGGGCTGAAATTAATGGGAGTTAGCCAAGAGTTTATTCATCTTTATAGGCTGTTAAACTAGATCCTGAATTCTAAAATACAGAAACAACAGAATCTCTCACGGACAAAATGTTATTTGATCATGAAAGCTAGTGACAAAATTAGATAAAACAAGTACAAATAAGGAGTGCCCTAAGTCCGTCTTATTTATATTTATTTAACGAATGCAAATTCCCAAAACCAAGCGATAGCCTCCTCATTTACTGAGTTTAAAGTGATTAGTCTGTCACGTAGTCTGTAAAGGGGACAGTGCTCAGTAATGTGCAGCATTGTTTGTGTCACTCCACAAATGCATAAAGGTTTTGTACTGAGGCAGTGGATGTTGCTTGTCCTCAACATGTTTAGCATAGACCACTCTTGCTGTGGTAGTTCAAAGTCTGCCATTCCACAGAATGGTTTTGTCACAAGAAACTAGTCAGTGGCTTCATGTGTTTCCCATTTCTTGATCAAAAGGACGTCTGTTAGTAGATCTTCTCAGGAAGTGTGCCCCATATTGTGCAGCAAGATGGAAGGTCAGCAGCAGGTGCATTGAACATGTCATTGTGAAATGGTAATTGAGGTGCAACACAGATGGTTTCAAACATCTTGTGCATTTTCGGCAGTCTGCGGATGTGAGGGGGAGTCATAATTTGAAAGGCAGGAAGCCAGGGGAGGGGTGCTGAATGGAGGGTTCCAGTTATGACGTGCATTGTTAAATTTAATTGACTGTCAAACAGATATGCGTGTGGTGACCTATGCCAAACAGGTGCACAGTACTCATCTGCTGAATATGATAAGGCAAGTGCTGATGACCAGCAGTGCCACAATGGGGGACGATGGATAAACGTTCACACTGCACTCCCCCCCCCACCCCCCCACCCCCCCACCACCCCTTTCAGTACCCAAGCGCCCCTCAGGAAGCAAATGATCTGACAACAAAACTGAATTCCAAGAGAAGATTAAAGGACTCTGAAAGAGCTTTCTTGTGGAATCCCAGTTACCCCAGAACCACCAGTCTCAAAATTGAGCAACCCTCTGGCATGCTCTGCAAATCTTACAACTTAATGTTGGGAGCCTATCAGCTGCCCAGCGAAACGTAATAGGATGTCTTGACTTCAGTTCCTCCAATACAGCGATTCTCTTAAATGTGAATGTCCATATCTCAGTCTATCACTGTCGATTCTGATTCAGCTCTGAAAAGATAATTATTAACAAAATGTTTTTCTGCAAAAGGTTGAGTGGTTATGTAAAAGGTTGCATGTATTATTCAGCTACAAAATGTTTAGTCACTGTAAGATTGTATTCCAGATTAACCAATTTATGTCCAATCCAAATCTCCTACCTGTGAACAAAGTTGCACTTTTAACGTAATGTAATTGTATGATAGAGGCAACTTTCAAATGTCATTGGCCAGTCAGGTTATCTACCCTCAAATTATATAATAAATGATGCACATTTCTGTTACTGATCTTTGACATACTTGTAAAACTTATGGTTCAATCCAATTTTCAGCAAAAAACACAATTTATATCTGTTTCAAATATTGTCATTGAGACATAATACATTTTTACTATGTCTTCCCAGGCAGTTTTGAAAACTGCAAATGCATATGTATTTTGTTAATTAATTGTAGACAGTTCTTCATATATTAAAGTTTATTAAAGTTTTCCATTACATTGTATTTACCAACTATTCTATACGGGTCAGCAGCATCCTGTTTTTGTCAATAGCACCCAGCCCGATTACACTGACCTCTTGTATTCATGATGAACTTACAGTGCTGACATCAGGAGATTCATTGTATTTTCTTACCCGCTTTTCCCTAAATGCAAGTTCTGGAACAATGTGATTCCAAAGGGATAGCAGTAGAATTGTTACATGTAAATAGAAGTAAAAGTCCAGCAACTTTCAACATGTCGCTGAGCTTGTGTCCCAAGTGAAAGTAATGCATGCCAGAGCATAGAAATCCATACATTCCATCAGTGACTTTTGTCATTTTAAAATCAGTTTAAATAACACTGGCCTTTAAAATTGTGTTTTAATATAACTTGCTACTAGAGTGTGGAGGAGAGAGACAAAGAGAAATGGAGAGAGATAGAGGGGGCAGAGAGAGAGAGAGAGAGGTGCACAGAGAAAGGGGGTTGTTGAACCTTTTCGCATGGGGTGCCACATTACAATTTTCATCTTACATAGGGGGATGCTGAGATGATTTCAGAAAGACAATGGCATTAAAATGTATCTCACTATTAGCAAAGCAACAACAACCGTGTACTTTTGTGAAGAAGCTTTAAATGAGAAAATTCAATTATTGACTTACTTTCTCATCACTATGTTGAACATTGATTTACTAAGATGCATAGCATTCATTTTTGCTTGCACAAGTGGTCAGTGTCTGCCGCACACTTGTTGGAGTGATGCAGAGTGTTCACACCACACAAGTGCCAGGTAATGACCGTCTCCAACAAGAGAGAATCGAACCATCTCCCCTTGTCATTCAATGACATTATGATCACAAATCCCCCACTATCAATATCCTGAGGGGTACCACTGACCAGAAACTGAACTGGAGTAGCCATATAAATACTGTGGCTGGAAGAGCATGCGAGAGGCCAGGAATTCCGCAGCGAGTAACTCACCTCCTGACTCCACCATCTAAAAGGCACATATCAGGAGTGTGATAAAATACTCTCCATTTGCCTGGATGGCTGCAGCTTCAACAAGACTCAAGAAGCTCAACACCACCCAGGACAAAGCATTCCGCTTGATTGACACTCCATCTACAAACATTCGCTCCCTCCACTAATGACGCACAGTGGCAGCATTGTGCACCATCGTGTGCAAGATACACTGCTGCAATGCACCAAGGCACTTTAGACAGCACCTTTCATAAGCACGACCTCTATAATCTAGAAGGACAAGGGCGGCAGATGCACGGGAACACCACCGCATGCACGTTCCCCTCTAAGCCACACACGATCCTGACTTGGAACTATATCGCTGTTCTTTCACTGTTGTTGGGTCAAAATCCTGGAACTTCCTTCCTAACAGCACTGTGAGTGTACCTATTCCACACGGACTGCAGTGGTTCAAGAAGGCAGCTCACCAACACCTTCTCTAGGGTAATTAGGGATCAGCAATAAATGCTGGCCTAGCCAGCGAAGTGCACATCCCATGAACGAATAGAGAAAGGATTGATCTTGATCACTCTCTCTCCCTCCTCTCTATCTCCCTCTGTGTCTGTTTGTCTGTCCCTCTCCCTCTCTCTATGTCGCTATCTCTAACCCTCCCTCTCTGTCTCCACCTCTTTGCCTGTCAACCCTCTTGCTCTGCCCTCTCTCTCTCTCAGCCCCATTATTTCTCTCTCTATTCTCCCCCTCTCTTTCTCTCCCTCTCTATCTCACCTCTAACTCTCTGGCCTCTCTCTTTCTCCCCTTTCCTTCGCTCCCTTCTGTCACTCAAACCTTTCTCTCTCTCCCCTTCTCACTCTGCCCCCTGTCTCTCCCCACTCTCTGTACCCAAGTTCTTTCTCTCCAAGCCTCCCCTCTCTCCCCACTCTCTCTCTTTGCACCCCCTCCCCCTCCACCATCAACGATCTTTTTTGAGAACTGGGCCTTGTAGAAAAAAATTGCTTTTCAAAAAAATTGGACCGCGCTGGAAAACCCTGAAGTTGTCCAAAGTTTGGAAGCGCCGTTCCTGCTCACACCACCTGCCACCTGTCAGCTGTGAAATTGACAGTGCAATTGTTTTGTTGTTGTTGTTTTTACAGCCATTCTGGTCGGAAAAAAAAGTCAATGGGAAATTTCTCGCCCCTGAAATTATCAGTCATGGACGTCAAAATATTTTACACTGGTGTCCATGCATGGACATGTTGCTGACGCCTATTTCAGCTAATCCAGCTGTCTGTCACCACTTGCCTGCCATCACTCTGCACTTCAGTGTGTGTGACCATACCCTCGCACGCCCACCAGTGTATTGTGGGTCATTCAGCTGTTGTTCACCTCTTGCCCTTTTGGAATAAATATTCCATTCATTGATTGGAAACACTGGGCCACGCCTCAGGGCTGCTGTAAGTTGTTTTGTTTACTCATTAATTGAAAAAAATGATGTAACCATATATTTCACTGCGTTCTTGACCTGCTGTCTGAACTTGGACTGAGTCGCTCCATAAATAAATGTGTTTGTGCAACAACTTAAATTTCGCAGCATCCATCCGACTTGTTTAAATATATATTCAGAATCGTTGTAATCCCTGGGATTTATTCCTGTAATGTTATAATATAAGAATTCAATAACATAGACCAACCACAGAAGTATGAAACTGCCGGATATGGTGAAGAGTAAAATCACAGATTTCCTTCTGCTCTCCATCTCTGGGTCACTGCGATTCTCTCCCTTGCTCTGACTCCTTAGTCCCTTACGGACTCGACTGGCCACTAAAATGTGCCTTACTGTCAGGGCGTTGAGCAATAGAATTAAAGCGAATGGGAGCAATGGTGTTAAAATTGTATCAAAACAGTCAAATCCCACCCATCCAGGCTCAGTATAATAGCTTGGAATTGGATAACACAACCACGCTGCATTGTCTATTATCTCTACAGGTTCATATGCAAAGTAGAAGGGGACGTTTTTTAAGCAGAGCAGAATGCAGGTTGCTGCCAGAACCACAGCCGCAGTTTTCTCAGTGCAATATCTTGTTTTCAGCTTCTGGCAACAAATGACCACAAATCGGTCAAAGGTGAAGGTGACGGTGAACCAGACAGAACAGTCTGTGGCTGCACGGAGCAGGGCAATGTCAACATTACATACAGGGGGGATGTTTAGGAAATAATAATAACAAATCCTGAACAGTATAACCTGAGTGATAATGGACAACAGATCCACAGTTGCCATGCCCACGAGGTAGTACGTGGTGCAGGTGGAGAGGCCACACTTTCCCCGGGACAGGATCACAATCGCCAGTAAATTAGCTGCAAGAGAGGGAGGAGAAAAGAAACTGTAAATTACTGATCAAACATTCCCCTTGTCTGACCCAAACAGTAAGGGCAGAATTTTAGCACGAGAAACAAGTCTGTTGGGGGGCATACAGAAAGTAAAATTTTAAAATCTCATTCCAGATCCCAACACGCCTCCGACCCGCTCACTTCCGGGTTTAACGCAATCGGGACAGGGTGCTCTAAGGAGGTGGGTTGGCAATTTAAATATTTCAAAAATTGTTACAGCACAGAAGGAGGCTATTCAGCAAATTGTGTCTGCACCAGATCTCCGAATGAGCAATTCACTTAGTGCCACTCCCCAGCCTTCTCTGTGCATTCTTCCTCTTCAGGTAAATATCTAATACCCTTTGAGTGCCTCGATTAAACTGCCTCCATCACACTCTCTGGTACTGTATTCCATATCTTAACCACTCTCTGCGTGGAAAAGTTTTCCTCATTTTGCCATTTCTTCCTTTGCCAATTAATTTAAATCTATGCCTTCTCGTTCTCGATCCTTTCATGAGTGGGAACAGTTTCTCTCTATCTACTGGACTAGATTTTACCTTAGGCAGGCCGGAGTTCACCACCAACACAACGGTCGGTGGAGAACCCGCTTCCACCTAGCCCAGGGATCTGTCCGGCATTGAGTCCCTGGCTTTAACTGTCCTGAGGTGGGACTTCGACCCCCTGGATTGAAGAGGTCCCACCTCAGTGAGCTGCCGGCCAATCAGCGGGCTGGCAGCTCTTAGTCCCAGCAGCGCCAGCGGGATTGGTTGCGACTGCTAGGACTGCAGTCCAGCTGACGCCATGGAGCCTGGAGGGAAGGTAAGTTGGGCTTGCCTCACCAGTGGGATTGCTGAGGCTGGAGTGGTGGCTTGGGGGGAGGGAGCACCTTGGGTCCCTGGGTTGGGAGACGGGGGTGGCCCTCAATTGGGCACCCTGTGCCCGACTGCCATGCCCCACCCCGGGGTGTGGATAGGTCGGCATCTATTGCTTTCACTTTCCCAGCATGCCTGCTTGCCATGGTTAAAGTACCCGTGGAGGCAAGCGAGGGCCCTTACGTGGCCATTAAGTGGCCACTTAAGGGCCCTGATTGGCCTTGAGCGGGCGGGCCATTCCCACCCACTCCCCTGCCTGATGCCGCAAACTTGACCGGAGGCGGGAGCGGGGCGAGTCGGCCTCCCGGAGCCTCCCGCTCAATTTTACACCACCCCCACGCCACCATCCGGCCTGCTGGGGTGGTGTAAAATTCTGCCCACTGTGTCCATATCCTTCATGATTTTGAACACCTCTACCAAATTTCCTCTCAGCTTTCTCTCCACCAAGGGAAACACTCTCAACTTCTTCTATACCTCTTCGTACATGAAGCTCCTCATCATTGGAACCATTCTCGTGAGCCTTTTCTGCACTCTCCCCAATGCCTTTGCATCTCTCCTCAAATGTACTGCCCAGAACTGGATGCAGTACACAGCTGAGGCCGAACTAGTGTCTTATACAAGTTCAACATAACCTCCTTCCTCTTGTACTCTATGTGCCTATTAATAAAGCCTAGAATACTGTATGCTTTATTTACCATGCTCTCAACCTGTCCTGCCACCTTCAATGATTTATGCACATATATACCTAGGTCCCTCTGTTCCTGCACACCCTTAAGACTTGCACCCTTTATTTTATAATGCCTGCCCATGTTCTTCCTACCAAATTGAATCATTTCACATTTTCTGCATTGAACTTCATCTGCCACTTGTCCCTCCATTCCACTAATTTGTCCATGTCCTTTTGAAGCTCTATAATATCGTCCTCATCGTTCACAATGCTTCCATGCTTGTATCATCCGCAAATTTTGAAATTATGCCCTGTGCATCGAGCTGTAATATATATCAAGACGAGAAAGGGTCCCAACATTTGGGAACTTCACTGCATACCTATCTCCAGCCCGAATAACATCCTTTAACCACTACTCTCTGTTTCCTGTCACTCAGCCGATTGAGTATCCAGGTTGTTACTGTTCCTTTTATTCCATGAGGTATGACTTTGCTCACAAGTCTGTTGTGTGGCACTGTATCAAATGGCTTTTGAAAGTCCAAGTACACCACATCAGCAACATTGCCCTCATAAACCCTCTCGGTTACCCTTCAAAAACTCTAGCAAGTTATTGAAACATGATTTTCCCTATACAAGCACATGCTGGCCTTCTTTAATTAATTTGTATTTATCAATGTTTCTATTAATTATTATTCCTAGAAGTTTCCCCAACACTGAAGTTAAACTGACCGGCCTGCAGTTGCTGGGCTTATCTTTATACCCTTTTTTGAACAAGGGTGTTGCATTTGCAATTCTCCAGGCCTCTGGCACCACCCCTGAGTCTATGAAGAGTGGAAAATGATGGCCATGCCTCCACAATTACCACTCTCACTTCCCTCAATCTTCTTGGATGAACATCCTCTGGTCTTGGTGCTTTATCAACTTTATGTATAGGCAGTCTATCTAATAGCGCCTCCTTATCAATTTTAAATGCTTCTACTGTCTATTGTACCTATTCTTTCACCATGGGCTGTGTAGCGTCTTATGTCTTGCTAAGGATAGATGCAAAGCATTCATTTAATATCTCATCTGCTGCCCCTGCCTCCACGCATAAATTCCCCTTTTGGTCCCGAATCAGTCCTATTCCACCTTTTACCATCCTTTACCTATTTATATGCCTATAGAAGACTTTGGGATTCCGTTTCATATTTCATCCGTCTCTTTTCATACACTCTCTGTGCTTCTCTTACTTGCGTTTTCACTTCCCCTCTGAACATTCAGTATTCATCCTGGTTCTCCACTGTATTATCTACCTGACATCTATCAGAAGCACACATTTTCTTCTTCATCTTCATCTTATCTTTATGTCATCCAAGGAACTCTGGATTTGTTGCCCTACCTTTCCCGTTACAGGGATTATATCATGACTGTGACTAAACTATTTCTTATTTGAAGGTAGCTCATTTTTCAGCTACTGTTTCTCCTGACAACCTTTGATCCCAATTTATTCACCCAGATCCATTGTTACTTCATGAGGTTGGCTTTCCCCCAGTTAATTATTCTTACTCTATATTGTTCTTTCTACTTTCCCATGGCCAACCGAATCTCTATGATACGATGATCCCTATCCCCTAAATGTTCTGGTGATATTTGATCCACTTGGCCCACTTCATTGACAAGACCCAGGTCCAGTAGTGCCTCCTTTCGCGTTGTCCTGGAAAAGCACAGCTATGGAAAAAAAATGAATGCACTCAATGAACTCCAGCCTCTCTCCACCCTAACACCATTGCTATACAGTCTATATTTGGATAATTAAAGTCGAGTCGCTTTAAACAGGCTCCAGAAGCTGGCTGAGCGTGTCTACTCTGAGGCACAGTGTGGCTTTCGAGCAGAGAGATCCACCATTGACATGCTGTTCTCCCTTTGCCAGCTACAGGGGAAATGCTGCGAACAACAGATGCCCCTCTATGTTGCTTTCATTGATCTCACCAAAGCCTTTGACCTCGTCAGCAGACGTGGTCTCTTCAGACTACTAGAAAAGATTGGATGTCCACCAAAGCTACTAAGTATCATCATCTCATTCCATGACAATATGAAAGGCACAATTCAGCATAGCGGCGCCTCATTATACCCCTCTCATTTCCTGAGTAGCGTGAAACAGGGCTGTGTTCTCACACCTACACTGATTGGGATCTTCTTCTCCCTGCTGCTCTCACATGTGTTCACGTCTTCAGAAGAAGGAATGCTCCTCCACACAAGATCAGGTGGCAGGTTCAACCTTGCCCATCTCAGAGCGAAGACCAAAGTACGGAAAGTCCTCATCAGGGAACTCCTCTTTGCTGACGATGCTGCATTAACATCTCACACTGAAGAGTGTCTGCAGAGACTCATCGACAGGATTGTGGCTGCCTGCAATGAACTTGGCCGAACCATCAGCCTCAAGAAAACGAACATCATGGGACAGGACGTCAGAAATGTCCCATCCATCAATATCAGCGACCACGCTCTAGAAGTGGTTCAGGAGTTCACCTACCTAGGCTCAACTATCACCAATAGCCTGTCTCTCGATGCAGAGATCAACAAGCACATGGGAAAGGCTTCCACTGCAATGGCTAGACTGGCCAAGAGAGTGTGGGAAAATGTCGCACTGATACGGAACACAAAAGTCTGAGTGTATCAAGCCTGTGTCCTCGGTACCTTGCTCTACCACAGCGAGGCCTGGACAACGTATGTCAGCCAAGAGTGATGTCTCAATTCATTCCATCTTCACTGTCTCCGGAGAATCCTTGGCATCGGGTGACAGGACCGTATCTCCAACACAGAAGTCCTCGAGGCGGCCAACATCCCCAGCATATACACCCTACTGAGCCAGCGGTGCTTGAGATGGCTTGGCCATGTGAGCCGCATGGAACATGGCAGGATGCCCAAGGATGCATTGTACAGCGAGATCGTCACTGATATCAGACCAACCGGCCGTCCATGTCTCCGCTTTAAAGACATCTGCAAATAAATAAATGTGACATGACGTCCTGTGACATTGATCACAAGTTGTGAGAGTCAGTTGCCAGTGATCGCCAGAGCTGGCGGACAGCCATAAAGGTGGGGCTAAAGAGTGGCGAGCTGAAGAGACTTAGAACTTGGTTGGAAAAAAGACAGAAGTGCAAGGGGAGAACCATCTGTGTAACAGCTCTGAGAGACAATTTTATGTGCAGCACCTGTGGAAGAGTCTGTCACTCTAGAATTGGCCTTTTTAGCCACTCCATGCGCTGCTTCACAAACCACTGACCACCTCCAGGCGCTTACCCGTTGTCTCTCGAGACAAGGAGGCCAAAGAAGAAGAAGTAGTAGAAAAGTCCTCCATTATAACTAACATATAACGCTTGAATCTCTCTGTAATTTCGTTTCAGATTTGCTCCTCTACATCCTTTCCACTAGGTGGTGAACTATAGACTACACCAAACAATGTAATTGCATCTTTTTGTTCTTTAATGAGGCTGGAAGTCCCTGATTTCATCTGTTTTACAGGTTTAACTCTGGCTGGACAGGTTTCCGCATTGGACCACACGCCACATACAAAGACACGTGGGATTGGCGATTGGAACCATCCCCACCTCTGGAATCAGACACGCACCCTGGAATGTACTACCCAGGGATCAGACTGTCCTCGGGATTGGACCTGTCCCCACCTTGGGATTGTACCCCACCTTTCCCGGGAAAGGATACCACGACCCCCGGGAAAGAACAGCGCCACTGCTGGATTTGGACCAGACTCCAATGGTTCAGATGTCAAAACCCTCGGGACTGTACCTCACCACCCCCAGGATCAGACCCTTCCCCTCTGGCTGGGATCCCCTCTCCCTGGATCAGATCACCCTCTTGGGTTCAGAAACACTGAAAATCAGCTTTGTCCATCCTGTATAGGATCAGACACTCACCCCAGTAGCTGTGGGAGTCAGTGGGATTATGGAAGATATTGGTGGACAGCTAATCGCCTGAAATGGAGGTAGAAAAGTCGAGGAATGGAAGGACAGTGTCAGAGACGGACCATCTGAAGACAAGGAAGGGGTGTGAATTGGAATCAAAATTGCTGAAATTTTCAGGTTCAAGGCAAAAGAAGTAAATGGCGCAAGCACATTTGGCATGGTATCGGGAAACATATGTGAAGGAGAGGATCTGAGTAGGATGGAACAAAGAACGGCCCACGTATCCTACACAAAGGCAGCATAGATAGGACCCATGCAGGCTCGCCTAGTGACACCATTTGAGTGTAGAATATCCCAATGTTTACAGCCGAGGTCCACACACTTAGACATTACAACAGGGTCCCTGCACAGGATCAGGAACCTGTGAGGGCTTTCATTCCCAGAACAGAGCTGGTGAGGAAGAGAGGTGTTCCACTGGGAACGGTGAGAGAATGAAACAAAACAAATCAATTCCAAATGGGACACTCGGAATGTACCAGCAGGAGATTGTGGAGGGAAACCGGCCGGGAAACGGTCTCATGGTGATTTTTCAGGCAAATCCCATCCATCATGAGGCTTCAGACAGCTCGGGTTTACGCAATTTTGGAGTTAACAGGGGCAGAACATCATGGGAAGAAGTGCAAATGAAATTCTGGAGCACAGCTCCAAGCTCGGAAGGCAGGAAGTTTCGTGTTTTGTGGGACAGTCGGGGCAGAATGGCCCAGTGGTTAAGAATTCAGAGCCTGAAGAAGGGAAAGAGATCTCTGAGAGGAGGAAGGAAACTGTCAAATAATAGTGAATACATTCAATAAAAGCTTCAAAGTGGGAAGATATTTGTGAATGCAATCAAAGGGAAGAAAAATTCTCCAGTTTGGATAGATTTCATCTACATATACCAAGCATATAGGGAAGAAGTAGCAGATGCCCCATTATGTGTTCATTAATAATCATCAGAGAAGGGAATACTGCCAGAGCACTGATGCACAGCTAATGTGAATCTTTTATTTAAAACAGAAAGTAGAACCAATCCAAGGAACTATAGACCAGTTAGCATAACGTCAGTGGCAGGAAATATAATGTAATCCGCATTTAAAGATGCAACAGAAAAACAGGGAGTAAGGGTTAAAGGTATTTACTCCTATTGGCGGAAGGTGGGACGTGGTGTTGCACAAATATCGGCACCGGGAACAACGCCTTTCACTATTTGTAAAAAGATATGGACTTGGAAAGCAGAAGCATATTTTCAAAATTTGCAGGCAAATCCAAATTGAGAGCACAGTTTGTACTGACGAATAATGCACCAAAATATCTCAATATCTTATTCATAATAATTAATAAACTTGCACAATGGGCATTACAGTGGCAAATTAATGTTACTATAGCTAAGAGTGTGGTGCAAAATTTTCGTCAGAGTAATAGGTTTCTCAAATGCACTTGGAAAATAAGTGTCTGAATAGGATGGAAGTGAAAAGGGGTCAGGGATGCAGATTCTTAAATCATTAAAAGTAACAACACGAGTTAACAGGGCCAATCATACAAAGTGCTAGAGTTCATTTTTTGTGGAATGGAATTGAAAAAGCAAAAATCTGATGTTGAACTAATATAGAAACTTGGTTATACAATACTTGGTTATACATACACTGGACAAGTATTTAACCCGGGATGATACCAGAACTGAGAGAAGTTTACTATTTATTTCATCATTAACTATTTACTGATGTTATTATATAGAGTCCGCAGTTTGATCTCTGGATTATGAAAAGCCAAAAGGTACGTTCTGCAGTTATAGGTGTCTCTCACCATAGGCACACACCTCACTGAGCACAGAGCAGGGATTGGTACAGGTTACATATGTGAAGACTCTGAATCATAGAGAAGAACCGATCTGACAAATCTTAATCAGTGAGTAAAGTGGACGATTCAATAACTACACCAATATTCATCCTGTGTTATAGCAAAATAGTAAAATTCACCACTCATGACCCATAGATTGTCAGAACCATGTTGGGTGGAAGGGATTAATCAGCTCTAACAGAACTAAAGTGCTTACAATAACTACATTCAGAGTAACAATAATTCAAAGGATCATAATAATGTAACAGTGCTGTCCTCTTGTGTAACTGTCAGAAAATAGTTACCATCTGTTTCTATAGGAGCAGTTCAATGGGAAACAGAGTAATATCAAAACATTTCAGTATATACACTTATTAACAATCATCACTAAAAGTCTTCCCACTTGGCAATCAGTTACATTTGTTAAACGCAGAGGGAGTTCCATGGAATGGAGGCATTAGTCATCTGAGACATTGATTTCAAAATAGAACCAGATGGGACAATTGGACTCCGTACAAAACTACGATGACATATCCTTGCAGTAATACATGACCACTGGGGTCAGGTGTTCTACTCTGTTTAGTAACCCACACTTAGTGCTATTCTGCAGTGACAGACGCTGTTAGTAATACGGGGCCACTGGGATCAGGTGTTCCATTCTGGTTAGTGACCCACATTCATTACAATTCTACAGCGACAGATACTCCCAGTAATATGTGATTTCGAAGGTTATATTTCCAATCCGGTTAGCGACCCATGCTCAGTGCAATTTTACAGTGACAAATACTCCCAGTAACACACGATCACTGAGGTTATGTTTCCAATCTGGTTAGTGACCAATCTCAGCACAATTTTGCATTGACGGGTGCTCCCAGTAATACTTGGTCACTGTGGTCATGTGTTCTACTACAGTTAGTGACCCACACTCAGTACATTTCTACAGTGACAGATATTCCTAGCAATACATGGTCACTGGGATCAGTTGTTCCACTCCTGTTTGTGACCCATATTCAGTATGATTACGTTAACTGATACCTCATTAATACCGTCTCTGAGAGTTGTTTTCACTGAGGTCTAATTCCACATGACACGATATTCCACCAACTGCAATAAAACGTGTTAATTCAGAGAGCGTCTCAGCACAAAGAGAGGGCTGTAATAGGTTGAGGAAATAGAAGAAAACCATGCAGATGCTGCAGAATATGTTTCGTAATGAAATGAGTTCACTGATCAGGTTTCTGTTTAACGGTGAGCACAAGATCACCATGTAACATTGTCATTCACAGATTAAAACTGGAATCCATCTCACACACAGATTTACACAACTTCAACGGTTATAGTAACTTACCAGGGACACCAATGACGGCAAGGGTCATGTGATATATTTTATCAATATTGTAAAATATTTGAATCATTTTCTATCTGAAGTGAGCTGTCCCTTCGTGCAGCAGGTAATCTCTCCCTCTCTCTCTAATTAATCTTCGATATGATACATTCCCAGAGCCTGCAATTTATACCTTGTAGGATCGTCCCAGGGCTATTGATGTTGCCACATTGTTCAAGCCCTTTTTTTAAAAAAAATGAACAAACAGATTATGACGTCTGTGTTGTGATATAATATATTTATTTCTAAGACTGAATTGGGAAAATACTGGACAGTTCAGATCACATTAATTGACTAAATAAAATTAGGAGCAGTATTCTCCCAGCAACGAGGTTGTTCTTTCAAACACCATCAGTCCAATTTCTCCATCTCATTTTGTTTCAGTGTTGTTGTTCGCTCGATTTGTGGTTTGGGTGGTGAAGAGTAGATTGCGACCATTGAGCATCTGGGCCTTGAGCTGCAGGCTTTCATTGTAAAGCATGGAGAAATAGAACTGCAAGCAGTGAAACTCCGGGGACTGCCTCATCATCTCATTGACAAGAGTCTTCAGTTGTTCCTGGGGATGGGGAAGGGAGGCGAATAGGGAGAAGGAGACACTGGACAAGGACAGGATTAACCACAGAGAGAGAGATTATCTGCCCCACACCATGTCTGGCCAAAGAAAGTAAGCACAAGAACACGAGGAGGCCATTCGAGATTTTTACACAGGAACAGGAGGAGGTCATTCAGCTCCTAGAACCATCTCTTCTCCAAGGAGAACAGCCCCATCTTCTCCAATCTAACAACGTAACTGAAGTCCCTCATCACTTACAAATCTTTTCTGCATCGTCTTTGAAGCCTTCTTATCCTTCCTGAAGTGTGCTGTTCAAAAGTGGACTCAATTCTCCAGAAGAGGCCGTAACAGTACTTTATAAAGGTTCATCATAATTTCCTTGCTTTTGTACTCTATACCTATATCTATAAAGCCCAGGATTCCGCATGCCTCGTTAACCACTTTCTCAACCTGCCCCGCCACCTTTAACAATCTGAGCACATTTACCCTTATGTCCCTCTGCTCTTGCACCCCTTTTAAAATTGACTCTCCTCATTCTTCCTACAAAAATGTGTCACTTCACACTTATCTGCAGTTAATATCATCTCCCATTTCTCTGCCCATCCCATTCATCCGTCTATTTCTTCATGACGTGTATCTTTATCCTCCTCACAGTTCACAATATTTCCAGGTTTTGTGCCTTACATAATTTTTTTTAAATGTGCCGTGCACACCCAAGTATGGGTCCTTTATATAGATCAAGAAAAACAGGGGTCCTAACCCCGACCCCTCGGGTACACCAATATACACTTCCCTCCAGTCCAATAAACAATCATTTACAACTGCTCTGTTTCCTGTCACTCAGCTAACTTCGTATCCGTGCTGTTACTGATCCTTTTCTTCCATGGTCTTCAACTTTGCTGATAAGGTTGTTAGTTGGCGCTTTATCAAGTGGCTTTTGGAGGTCCATGTACACCATATAATCTGCATTACCTTCATCAACACTCTCTGTGACCAAATCCAAAAACTTAAGCAAGTTACTTAAACATGATTTTCCCGTAACAAATCCGCCCTGGAGTTCCTTAATGTATCCATATTTGTCCAAGTGATTGGTAATTTTATCTTGGATTATCATTTCTATATATTTTCCACCACTGAGGTTGAACTGACTGCCCTGCAGCTGCTGGGCTTATCTTTACACTGACGAATATAAATAGTAAATTATTAAATTGTTCTCGATAACGACTATATGAAATAGAATGATAAGGTTAGTTGTTAAATTGGAAATGACAACATCGACACGGGAATAACGGCAATAGTAATTGGTTAAATAGGTCTTAAAAACAAATACACAATGGTTTATAGGTTGCTGAGGAAAAGTGGTAATCCCGAGGATTGGGAGCAATTTAGAATCCAGCAAAGGATGACCAAGAAACTGCTGAAGAAAGGGAAAAGAGAATATGAATGCAAGCTAGCAAGAAACATATAGGCGGGACTGTAAATGTTTCCTCACGTATGTGAAAAAAAATAATGAACAAGGACAAACGTGCGTCCATTGCAGGTGAAGACAGGCGAATTTATAATAAAGAGTAGCAAAATGGTGGAGAACCTAAACAATTACTTTGTTTCTATATTCATGGAGGAAGACACAGAAAATCTCCCAGAAATACTAGGGAACCAAGGTACTTGTGAAATGAGGAATTTAAAGAAATTAGTATTAATAAATAGGTAGTACTCGAAACATTAACTGGATTGAAGCATAATAAATCCCCTGGACCAGATGAGTAACATCCCAAAGTATTGAAGGGGGTGGCTGCAGAAATAATGGATGCATTGTTGGTTATCTTTCCAAATGCGATAGATTCTGGAATGGTTCCTGAAGACTGTAAAATAGCAAATGTAACCCCACTATTTAAGAATGGAGCGAAAGAGAAAACAGGGAACTACAGACCTGTTAGTCTGACGTCAGTAGCAGGGAAAATGTTAGAATCTATTACAAAGGATGTAATAACTAGACACTTAAAACATCGTGATATGATTGGGCAGAGTCAGCGTGGATTTATCAAAGGGAAATCATGTTTGACAAACTTGGTGATTTTTTTTTGTTGCTGTTACTTGCGGCAAAGATAAATGAGAACTAGGAGATTTGGTGTATTTGGATTTTCAGAAAGTTTTTGATAAGGTCCCATGCAGGAGGTTAATAAACCAAATTCGAGCACATGGGATTGGGGTAATATACTGATATGGATCGAGAATTGGTTAACAGACAGAAAGCAAAGTGCAGGAATAAACGGGTCATTCTCAGGATGGCAGGCTGCTACTAGAGGGGTACTGCAAAGATCAGTGCTTGGACCACTGCTGTGCGCAATCTAAATAAATAATTTGGATGTGGAGAACAAATCTAATTTTTCTAAATTTACTGATAACACAACTAACTTACCATCTCAATTTTAAATGAATGCCACTTATTCCCCTATGTGTGCTGCTTGATTGTTCGATGTTATAATTAACTTTAACCCTCCTAACCTGTGTATTAGTTATCGTGCCCAATTGAATAATTTAGTGCAGCTATGCACTGCATGTAATGCTCATCTGTAGTTACCCTGGTATTGGTTATATTGCCTGATCAAACAATGCGCTGCAACATAATTTCCCTGTGTGTTGATATCAAACTCAATTTAACATTTAATTGTAACTTCATACCCTGTGTATTAGTTATCAGGTACAATTTCACAATTAAGTGTAACTTTATTCCCGTATGTATTGGTTATTAAGTCCAATTCAACAATTAACTCGAACCTTATTCCCAGCTGTATTTTATCAAATGCATTGCAAAAATTAACTGTAACGTTTTCTGCTGTTTACTAGCTACCATGTCCAATTTTACAATTAACAGTAACTTTATCCAGCGTTTATGCAGAATTATCAAGCAACAGTGGCTTTATTCCACTGCGTATCAGTTATCCAACCCAATTTGGCAATCACCTATCTTTATTCTCCTGTTGTATTGTTACCAAGCCCAATGCAGCAATGAGCTCCAGTGTGATGTCATGTACATTTATTATCAGGACCAATTTAACAATTAAGTTCTCATTTATTATCTTGCATGTTGCTTATCGTGTCTAAACTATTAAACGGCAACTTTAGTCTGCTGTGTGTTGTTACCAAGCCCAATTTAACAATTATCTGTAACTTTATTCTCATGTGAATTAGTTTTCATGTCTAATTAAATAATTAAGTGACTCATTTCACTGTGTGTTGCTCATCAAGCCTAATTCAACAACTAAATGTAGCATTTATCAGTTATCAAGACTAATTTAAACATTTAATGTAACTTTTTTCCCACGTCTCTCTCCATCATGTCTAATAGTGATATTAATTGTAATTTTATGCAGCAGTGTATTGTTTACCATTACAAATTTAAATAACGCTAACTTCCACCACCATCCCCCCAACCCCCCCATCCATCCCCCCCAACACCCCCACTCCCCACCTCATCCATCCCCCCACCCCCACTCCCCCCCATCCATTCTCCCACCCTCCCCATCCATCCCCCCCCCCCCATCCATCCCCCCACCCCCGCTCCCATCAGTAAAAACATAGCGGTAAAAAAATGAAATAACATGTTCTTTATCTGAATACATGAAGCATTCAAAATAAGGTAGATGAATTAGTGGCATAAATAGAAATAAATGGTTTGGATCTAAGCGTCACTAAACAGACATTGTTACACGACAGACAAGGTTGAGAAATAAATATTCCAGGTTACACAATATTTCAAAAAGACAGGCAGAACCACAAAACCCCGATAGTAACGGATGATATAAGGGCATTAGTGAAGAAAGGACCTGGGCGCTGAAGATCATGTAGTAAAATCATTTCGGTTGGAGATTCGGAATAGAAAGAGTCAGAAAACGCTAGCAGAAGCAGTTGTGGGGGCTGGACAAACCGAAAGAGATAGGGAGTGTTGCAGTGGTGGAGGATTTTACAGTGCGAAGAAAGGTTGAAGGGGTTGGAGGAGGCGACAGAAATAGGGAGGGTTGTAGAATTGGAGGAGATTTCCGAGACAGAGGGGTTCTAGAACTGGAGCAGGATACATGGATAGCATTGTAGGGGCCAGAGGAGGTTACACAGATAGGGAGGATTGTTGGAATGGAGGACGTTACAGAGATGGGGAGGATTTAGGGTTTGGAGGAGGTGACAGAGATAGGGAGGATTTAGGGTCTGGAGGAGGTTACAGAGGTAGGCAGGGTTATCGGAATGGAGTAGGTTACAGAGATAGGGAGGATTGTTGGAATGGAGGAGGTTACAGAAGTAGGGCAGTTATAGGGTGTGTAAGGTACAATGTTGAGGGCCCAGCACTGATGCCTGTAGCACCACACTAGTTGCAATTTTCCAAACTGAAAATGAGAATTTATTCTGACTCTGTTTCCTATTAGTTAGCCAATCTTCTATCCATGTTAACATATTACCCCCCAACACCATGTGCTCTTATCTTGTCCAGTAACCTTTCAAATGGCAGCTTTTCGAATGCCTTTTGGAAATCCAAATACACTATATCTAAAAGGTTTCCATTAATTGACCCTGTCCATTACATCCTCAATGAATTCCGATGAATTTGTCAAACACAATTTCCCTTTCATAAAATCATTTTACAGATGCAAAATATTTATCTATGTGTTTGACAGTCCAATAACAACATATTCTGGATATGCAGAATAATTTTAATTGAATGGTCATACAGTGAAATAGGATTATAAAGTTGTCTTGTTTGAGCGGTAGGTTTTATCAGTAAATATAATTCGTAGGACATCCAGTTAATCAGATTCAGATTGACAACGTCATCGAGATTCACTTGTAATGAATTAAAAGCCCTTTTATACCGCACACTTCCTGCAGGTTTCGCATTTACTTTTAATAAAATTCATCCCTTGTTATATTCACTTCCTGTTACCTATCATACAGCTGCGCTCTCATGAAACATCTCACACGTTACTAGTGGTAGGGAATCTGCCAGTGCTGTTTGGATGCGAGATCATTTCATCTTACAAAACTTTATATGGCGCTTTTCTCTAATTGATTGTTAATGTTGGTTGCAGATTTTCAACACATGAAAGAAATATTGCCAAATACAAGACCACAGACAGATAGGAACAAGAGATACCCACTCACTCCCTCGAAACTGTCCTGACAATAACTTTGATGAAAGCAAGCAGAGCAACGTGACTTTGCTGCACAGGAACAGTTTTGATCGTAAGTGTGTCTCCCCACTGTTCACCCTGAGATTCATAGTCCCGGGTCAGTTTGCCCCTTGTCACAGGTGGGATGGTCAGATCTGTCATTGCACGTTAAGAAAAAGGATTGTTCCCCAGATTACAGGGGTCAAGCACTTGTGAAACATGCTCAAACCATGAGACGAATTGTCATCTCTAATATTTTGTATGAATCAAGGAGTGCCTTAAAGCTTAGCAGGGATGGTGTTTTCTATAAACACGATGTGCATGTTCTGAATTGTGTTATAATGCAGGAGATAACCTGCGACATAAATTGCAGCGAATTTTACTGAACCAGACCATAATCAAGCGATGGTCCGAGTACAGGATATATTTTTCAGGGCACAAAATTAACCGTGACATATTCTAAGTGGTGGCCCTGCTTATAAACACTACGGAATACAGTGTGCTCACCATAACACAGGCGATGATCTGGAATATCAACTACAGTGGAATGTCCAGAACTGGATCTAAACACATTGGATGGTCCAGAATATGAAGTCCCGGTGTTGGTGCTGAATACAAGGGATGATTCTGGGTCTAATCTCTTGTGGTTTATACTGAAATGAATCGTAATACTGGGGATGGTCCGGGTATATTTACCTATGGAGATCACTGAAGCATGCCATAAAACAAGATAAGAAAGGTTTGATACAAACCCCAGGAAACGTATTGAAATGGACCATAATCCAAGGAATATAAGGTGGGGTATATTGGTCTTCAGTGTGGCGTGAAAGTACCATATCTGTGCCTACATGAGTGAAAATGAAGAAGTCTCAGGCGGCCAGAAATTTACTGAGAAAAAAAAACAAGCTTAACACACAGCCCACGAGTTGTGATTTTGGAGAGATGTGGGTGTTTGAATGCCTCTGGCAGTGAGATCAGACATTGTGTATCCGAGAAACGTTGCATGCAGTGAGATGAGGGAATGTGTAAACTGTGAAGAATGGGCCCATTGAGATTAGTGTGTAATCTGGGGGACATAAGAACATAAGAAATAGGAGCATGAGTGAGCCTTTCGGTCCCCGCGAGCCTGCTCCTCCATTCAATAAGATCACGGCTGATCTTGTAATTGCCTTAATTGCACTTTCCTGTCTGCGCCCCTCTGCCCCACCTCCATCATCACCCTTGACAATGGTGAAAGATGAGTGAAATCAAACACTGGAATTTTTTTTTCTGTCTTCTTTAGATTCCAGTTTGGTTCCTGAGGACTGGAGAATTGTAAATATTCGACCCTTTTTCAAAAAAATGCTGTAAAGATAAACCAAGCAACTACAGACCATGGACAAATGCGGGTTAATTAAAGAAAGACAGTATGGATTTCCTATGGAAAATCATGTTTAAATAAATTTCTGGAGTTCATTGAAGAGATAACAAAAATGGTTGATAAGGGAAATGCAGTAGATATGATGTACATGGACTTAAAAAAGGCATTTGGCACTGTGTCACTGTAAGAAAACTGATAGCTCATGGAATAAATGGGACCGTAGGAACATGGAAACAGAATTGGCTGAGTAACAAGAAACAAAGAGTAGTGGTTAATGGATGTTTTTCGAGCAATTTAAGATTTGTAGTGAAGTTTCCCGGGGTCAGTGTTGGAATCCTTGCTTTTCCTGACATATATTAATGACCTAGACATAGGTGTACAGGGAACAATTTCAAAGTATGAGGATGATACGAGACTTGGAAGCATTGTGAACTGTGAGGAAGATAGTGTAGAACTTCAAAAGGACATAGTCAAGTTGATGAAATGGACAGACAGGTGGCGGGTGAAGATCAACGCAGAGAAATTTGAAGTGATTCATTTTGGTAGGAAGAACATGGAGAGACAAGAAAATAAAGGGTACCATTTTTGATGGGGTGCAGGAGCAAAGGGACTATGCACATAATTCATTGAAGGTGGCAGGACAGGTTTAGAGAGCAGTTAATAAAGCTTACCGTATCTGGCGCTTTATTAATAGGGGCATAGAGTACAAGAGCAAGGAGGTTATGTTGTACTTGTATAAGACACTAGCATGACAAAAGCAGGATCCAGTTCTGGGAACGGGACTTTAGGAAAGATGCAAGGACATTGCAGAGACTACAGAAAAGATTCGCGAGAATGCTTCCAGGGATGAGGAGCTTCAGTTAAGAAGATAAATTGGCGAATTTAGGACTGCTTTCCTTGGAGAAGAGAAGGCTGAAAGGAGATTTGATAGGGGTATGAAAAACCATGTGGGGTCTGGACAGAGTAAATATGGAGAAACTGTTCCCAATTGTGAAAGGATCGAGAACGAGAAGGTACATATTTAAAGCAGTTGGTAAAAGAAGCTAAAGTGACATGACAAAAAACTTTTCAAGCAGCAAGTGGTTAAGGTCTGGAATGCACTGCTGGAAAGTACGGTGGAGGCAGGTTTAATCGTGGCATTCAAAATGGAGTTAGACTGTTTTTGAAGTTATTGGAATCTATTCTGAGAGGATAAACTATCACTTTGAAAGGTACAGGTTAATCAAGGATATTCTGCATGAATTTGTTAAGGGAAGATCTCGTTTGACAACCTTGTTTGAATTTTTTGAAGAAGTTACAAGGAAGATAGATGAGGGTAGTTCAGTTGATGTGATCGACATGGATTTTTAACAAAGATTTTGACAAGGTCCCACATGTCAGGTGGGTTAAAAATACAAAATCCCATGGATCCAGGGAAATGCAACAAAGTGGATACAAAATTAGCTCAGTGGCAGGGAAATTAGGGGAATTGTTGACAAGTGTTTTTGTGTCTACAGGGCTATTTCCAGTGGCATTCTGCAGGCGTCAGTGTTGGGTCCCCTACTTTTTGTGGTATATATGAACGATTTGAATGTAAATGATCAAGATCATGATCAAGAGGTTTTGAGAGGTCACATAGATTGGCAGTGTGGTAGAGAATGAGGAGGACAGTTGTAGGCTACAGGAAGATATTGATTGTCTGCTCATTTGGGCAGAAAGGTGACAAATGGGATTCAACCTACAGAAATGTGAGGTGATTAATTTGGGGAGGTCAAACAAGGCAAAGGAATTCAGGATTAATGGGAAATAACGAGAAGTGTAGAGGAAGTGAGGGGCCTTGGAGTGAATGTTCACAGATCCCTGAAAGTCGCACCACAGGAAATACTTTTTCACCCAGAAGTCTGGAACTCCCTGCCTGAAAGGGTAGGTGAGGCAGAGACCCTCAACTCATTCCAAAGGAGTCTGGATATGCACCTCAAGTGACATAAACTTCAGGGCTATGGACCAAATGCTGGAAGGTGGGATTAGAATAGGTGGATCGTTTTTCGCCCGGCACAGACACTATGGGCCAAACAACCTCTTTCGGTGCCTTAAACTTTCTATGATTCTATGATTGATTCCATGACAAGGAAGCATGTGCAGGGATATAGGGAGATGTCAGGGGAATGGCACGAAATGAATTGCTGTTTTGAAAACCCGGTGCAGGTATGATGGCCAAACGGCCCTCTTCTGCCCTGTAATAATTCTGTGATTCTGTGACCCCCACAACCAAATCAATGATATATATTGTGAATTGCTGGGGTCCCAGTACTGATCCTTGTGGCAGCCCACCAGATACAACCTACCAATCTGAGAATGACCTGTTGATTCCTACTCTCTGTTTTCTGTCCATTCGTCAATTCTCAATCCATGCCACTGTGCAACTCCCAATACCATGAGCTCTAATTTTGATGACTATCTTCTTGTATGGGACTTTCTCGAAGGCCTTCTGAAAATCCAAATACACCACATCCAGTGGTTCCTCCTTACCTACTCTGATATTTACATCCTCCAAAAACTCCAACAGGATGAAAATGTTAAAATTGAGGCTGTGCTTGCCCAGGAGCCAATTTAGGTCTGTTAGCACAGAGGGTGACGGGTGAATGGAACTTGAAACGAGTGATGACATGGGTTGCAGGGTTTTGGATGACATCAGGTTTATGGAGGTTAGAATGTGGGAGGTCTGCTAGGAATGTATTCGAATAGTCAAGTCTAGAGGGAAAATAAGGCAGAGATAAAGATTTCAGAAAGAGATGAGCTGGTTCAGTCTTGAAGTCGGGCTATGTTAGGGACGTGGAAATAAGTGGTGTTAGTAATGCCATGGACATGCGGTCAGATGTTCGTCTTGGGTTAAAATATGACACCAAGGTTGTGAAAAGTCTGGTTCAGCCTCAGCTTGTTTCGACAACGTAAGGGATGGGGCCAAGGTAGATCCTCATGGGCAGCAGAGATAATGGTGTAGAAGCCATTGGAAGTGACACCCTGGCTACGATTAGATAGATAAGAATGGAAGCAGGTGAGAACAGACAACCCAGCGGGACAACAGTGGAGAGGCTGTTAAGGAGGATGGTGCTAATAACTGTGTAAAAAGCTGCAGAGACATCGAGAAGGATGAGGAAGGCTAGTTTAAATTTGTTATAGTCACATAGGAGGTCATTTGTGACTTTGATAAGAGCCGGTTTAGTGCTGTGGTGGGGCAGAAAACTGATTGGAGAGATTCAAACATGGAGTTTGGAGAAAGATGTGCATAGATGTGGGACTTGACAATATGTAAAAAGACTTTAGAGAGGAATGGTAGGTTAGAGATTGAGCAGTAATATGCAAGGACGGACAGATCAAGGGTTTTTTGAGGAAAGGAGTGATAACAGCAGACATCAAGGCACGAGCGACAGAACCTGAGGAGAGGGAACCATTAACAACATCAGCTAATATGGAACCAACTAGCCAACACCATGTCACAGTGTGGTAGATAGACCATATCGGATGACCTCTGCGGATTTTCACTGTGTCAGGAGTGCTAACTCATCCAATAAGCGATGAAAGTAAAGGAGAGGGTTGTTATTGTGGTCGTTGAGCTGAGGCAGTAAAAAAAAACAGCAGCAGGAAGAGGGAACACTGCTGTGGTCACAAGACAATTTAAGCCCGTGATGGTCAATGTTTGTGCAACCTCTCCACCTGTTTGTAAGATATGTCTAAAGACAAGGCAGACAACAAAAGGGCACTGATCTCCACATCAGGAAAATTTTATAAAACGGAGCAGATATTACTTCATAAGAGTCATGTACAGAGAAAATCAGAGTGGGACAAGAAGGGGCTGAAATTAATGGGAGTTAGCCAAGAGTTTATTCATCTTTATAGGCTGTTAAACTAGATCCTGAATTCTAAAATACAGAAACAACAGAATCTCTCACGGACAAAATGTTATTTGATCATGAAAGCTAGTGACAAAATTAGATAAAACAAGTACAAATAAGGAGTGCCCTAAGTCCGTCTTATTTATATTTATTTAACGAATGCAAATTCCCAAAACCAAGCGATAGCCTCCTCATTTACTGAGTTTAAAGTGATTAGTCTGTCACGTAGTCTGTAAAGGGGACAGTGCTCAGTAATGTGCAGCATTGTTTGTGTCACTCCACAAATGCATAAAGGTTTTGTACTGAGGCAGTGGATGTTGCTTGTCCTCAACATGTTTAGCATAGACCACTCTTGCTGTGGTAGTTCAAAGTCTGCCATTCCACAGAATGGTTTTGTCACAAGAAACTAGTCAGTGGCTTCATGTGTTTCCCATTTCTTGATCAAAAGGACGTCTGTTAGTAGATCTTCTCAGGAAGTGTGCCCCATATTGTGCAGCAAGATGGAAGGTCAGCAGCAGGTGCATTGAACATGTCATTGTGAAATGGTAATTGAGGTGCAACACAGATGGTTTCAAACATCTTGTGCATTTTCGGCAGTCTGCGGATGTGAGGGGGAGTCATAATTTGAAAGGCAGGAAGCCAGGGGAGGGGTGCTGAATGGAGGGTTCCAGTTATGACGTGCATTGTTAAATTTAATTGACTGTCAAACAGATATGCGTGTGGTGACCTATGCCAAACAGGTGCACAGTACTCATCTGCTGAATATGATAAGGCAAGTGCTGATGACCAGCAGTGCCACAATGGGGGACGATGGATAAACGTTCACACTGCACTCCCCCCCCCACCCCCCCACCCCCCCACCACCCCTTTCAGTACCCAAGCGCCCCTCAGGAAGCAAATGATCTGACAACAAAACTGAATTCCAAGAGAAGATTAAAGGACTCTGAAAGAGCTTTCTTGTGGAATCCCAGTTACCCCAGAACCACCAGTCTCAAAATTGAGCAACCCTCTGGCATGCTCTGCAAATCTTACAACTTAATGTTGGGAGCCTATCAGCTGCCCAGCGAAACGTAATAGGATGTCTTGACTTCAGTTCCTCCAATACAGCGATTCTCTTAAATGTGAATGTCCATATCTCAGTCTATCACTGTCGATTCTGATTCAGCTCTGAAAAGATAATTATTAACAAAATGTTTTTCTGCAAAAGGTTGAGTGGTTATGTAAAAGGTTGCATGTATTATTCAGCTACAAAATGTTTAGTCACTGTAAGATTGTATTCCAGATTAACCAATTTATGTCCAATCCAAATCTCCTACCTGTGAACAAAGTTGCACTTTTAACGTAATGTAATTGTATGATAGAGGCAACTTTCAAATGTCATTGGCCAGTCAGGTTATCTACCCTCAAATTATATAATAAATGATGCACATTTCTGTTACTGATCTTTGACATACTTGTAAAACTTATGGTTCAATCCAATTTTCAGCAAAAAACACAATTTATATCTGTTTCAAATATTGTCATTGAGACATAATACATTTTTACTATGTCTTCCCAGGCAGTTTTGAAAACTGCAAATGCATATGTATTTTGTTAATTAATTGTAGACAGTTCTTCATATATTAAAGTTTATTAAAGTTTTCCATTACATTGTATTTACCAACTATTCTATACGGGTCAGCAGCATCCTGTTTTTGTCAATAGCACCCAGCCCGATTACACTGACCTCTTGTATTCATGATGAACTTACAGTGCTGACATCAGGAGATTCATTGTATTTTCTTACCCGCTTTTCCCTAAATGCAAGTTCTGGAACAATGTGATTCCAAAGGGATAGCAGTAGAATTGTTACATGTAAATAGAAGTAAAAGTCCAGCAACTTTCAACATGTCGCTGAGCTTGTGTCCCAAGTGAAAGTAATGCATGCCAGAGCATAGAAATCCATACATTCCATCAGTGACTTTTGTCATTTTAAAATCAGTTTAAATAACACTGGCCTTTAAAATTGTGTTTTAATATAACTTGCTACTAGAGTGTGGAGGAGAGAGACAAAGAGAAATGGAGAGAGATAGAGGGGGCAGAGAGAGAGAGAGAGAGGTGCACAGAGAAAGGGGGTTGTTGAACCTTTTCGCATGGGGTGCCACATTACAATTTTCATCTTACATAGGGGGATGCTGAGATGATTTCAGAAAGACAATGGCATTAAAATGTATCTCACTATTAGCAAAGCAACAACAACCGTGTACTTTTGTGAAGAAGCTTTAAATGAGAAAATTCAATTATTGACTTACTTTCTCATCACTATGTTGAACATTGATTTACTAAGATGCATAGCATTCATTTTTGCTTGCACAAGTGGTCAGTGTCTGCCGCACACTTGTTGGAGTGATGCAGAGTGTTCACACCACACAAGTGCCAGGTAATGACCGTCTCCAACAAGAGAGAATCGAACCATCTCCCCTTGTCATTCAATGACATTATGATCACAAATCCCCCACTATCAATATCCTGAGGGGTACCACTGACCAGAAACTGAACTGGAGTAGCCATATAAATACTGTGGCTGGAAGAGCATGCGAGAGGCCAGGAATTCCGCAGCGAGTAACTCACCTCCTGACTCCACCATCTAAAAGGCACATATCAGGAGTGTGATAAAATACTCTCCATTTGCCTGGATGGCTGCAGCTTCAACAAGACTCAAGAAGCTCAACACCACCCAGGACAAAGCATTCCGCTTGATTGACACTCCATCTACAAACATTCGCTCCCTCCACTAATGACGCACAGTGGCAGCATTGTGCACCATCGTGTGCAAGATACACTGCTGCAATGCACCAAGGCACTTTAGACAGCACCTTTCATAAGCACGACCTCTATAATCTAGAAGGACAAGGGCGGCAGATGCACGGGAACACCACCGCATGCACGTTCCCCTCTAAGCCACACACGATCCTGACTTGGAACTATATCGCTGTTCTTTCACTGTTGTTGGGTCAAAATCCTGGAACTTCCTTCCTAACAGCACTGTGAGTGTACCTATTCCACACGGACTGCAGTGGTTCAAGAAGGCAGCTCACCAACACCTTCTCTAGGGTAATTAGGGATCAGCAATAAATGCTGGCCTAGCCAGCGAAGTGCACATCCCATGAACGAATAGAGAAAGGATTGATCTTGATCACTCTCTCTCCCTCCTCTCTATCTCCCTCTGTGTCTGTTTGTCTGTCCCTCTCCCTCTCTCTATGTCGCTATCTCTAACCCTCCCTCTCTGTCTCCACCTCTTTGCCTGTCAACCCTCTTGCTCTGCCCTCTCTCTCTCTCAGCCCCATTATTTCTCTCTCTATTCTCCCCCTCTCTTTCTCTCCCTCTCTATCTCACCTCTAACTCTCTGGCCTCTCTCTTTCTCCCCTTTCCTTCGCTCCCTTCTGTCACTCAAACCTTTCTCTCTCTCCCCTTCTCACTCTGCCCCCTGTCTCTCCCCACTCTCTGTACCCAAGTTCTTTCTCTCCAAGCCTCCCCTCTCTCCCCACTCTCTCTCTTTGCACCCCCTCCCCCTCCACCATCAACGATCTTTTTTGAGAACTGGGCCTTGTAGAAAAAAATTGCTTTTCAAAAAAATTGGACCGCGCTGGAAAACCCTGAAGTTGTCCAAAGTTTGGAAGCGCCGTTCCTGCTCACACCACCTGCCACCTGTCAGCTGTGAAATTGACAGTGCAATTGTTTTGTTGTTGTTGTTTTTACAGCCATTCTGGTCGGAAAAAAAAGTCAATGGGAAATTTCTCGCCCCTGAAATTATCAGTCATGGACGTCAAAATATTTTACACTGGTGTCCATGCATGGACATGTTGCTGACGCCTATTTCAGCTAATCCAGCTGTCTGTCACCACTTGCCTGCCATCACTCTGCACTTCAGTGTGTGTGACCATACCCTCGCACGCCCACCAGTGTATTGTGGGTCATTCAGCTGTTGTTCACCTCTTGCCCTTTTGGAATAAATATTCCATTCATTGATTGGAAACACTGGGCCACGCCTCAGGGCTGCTGTAAGTTGTTTTGTTTACTCATTAATTGAAAAAAATGATGTAACCATATATTTCACTGCGTTCTTGACCTGCTGTCTGAACTTGGACTGAGTCGCTCCATAAATAAATGTGTTTGTGCAACAACTTAAATTTCGCAGCATCCATCCGACTTGTTTAAATATATATTCAGAATCGTTGTAATCCCTGGGATTTATTCCTGTAATGTTATAATATAAGAATTCAATAACATAGACCAACCACAGAAGTATGAAACTGCCGGATATGGTGAAGAGTAAAATCACAGATTTCCTTCTGCTCTCCATCTCTGGGTCACTGCGATTCTCTCCCTTGCTCTGACTCCTTAGTCCCTTACGGACTCGACTGGCCACTAAAATGTGCCTTACTGTCAGGGCGTTGAGCAATAGAATTAAAGCGACTGGGAGCAATGGTGTTAAAATTGTATCAAAACAGTCAAATCCCACCCATCCAGGCTCAGTATAATAGCTTGGAATTGGATAACACAACCACGCTGCATTGTCTATTATCTCTACAGGTTCATATGCAAAGTAGAAGGGGACGTTTTTTAAGCAGAGCAGAATGCAGGTTGCTGCCAGAACCACAGCCGCAGTTTTCTCAGTGCAATATCTTGTTTTCAGCTTCTGGCAACAAATGACCACAAATCGGTCAAAGGTGAAGGTGACGGTGAACCAGACAGAACAGTCTGTGGCTGCACGGAGCAGGGCAATGTCAACATTACATACAGGGGGGATGTTTAGGAAATAATAATAACAAATCCTGAACAGTATAACCTGAGTGATAATGGACAACAGATCCACAGTTGCCATGCCCACGAGGTAGTACGTGGTGCAGGTGGAGAGGCCACACTTTCCCCGGGACAGGATCACAATCGCCAGTAAATTAGCTGCAAGAGAGGGAGGAGAAAAGAAACTGTAAATTACTGATCAAACATTCCCCTTGTCTGACCCAAACAGTAAGGGCAGAATTTTAGCACGAGAAACAAGTCTGTTGGGGGGCATACAGAAAGTAAAATTTTAAAATCTCATTCCAGATCCCAACACGCCTCTGACCCGCTCACTTCCGGGTTTAACGCAATCGGGACAGGGTGCTCTAAGGAGGTGGGTTGGCAATTTAAATATTTCAAAAATTGTTACAGCACAGAAGGAGGCTATTCAGCAAATTGTGTCTGCACCAGATCTCCGAATGAGCAATTCACTTAGTGCCACTCCCCAGCCTTCTCTGTGCATTCTTCCTCTTCAGGTAAATATCTAATACCCTTTGAGTGCCTCGATTAAACTGCCTCCATCACACTCTCTGGTACTGTATTCCATATCTTAACCACTCTCTGCGTGGAAAAGTTTTCCTCATTTTGCCATTTCTTCCTTTGCCAATTAATTTAAATCTATGCCTTCTCGTTCTCGATCCTTTCATGAGTGGGAACAGTTTCTCTCTATCTACTGGACTAGATTTTACCTTAGGCAGGCCGGAGTTCACCACCAACACAACGGTCGGTGGAGAACCCGCTTCCACCTAGCCCAGGGATCTGTCCGGCATTGAGTCCCTGGCTTTAACTGTCCTGAGGTGGGACTTCGACCCCCTGGATTGAAGAGGTGGGACTTCGACCCCCTGGATTGAAGAGGTCCCACCTCAGTGAGCTGCCGGCCAATCAGCGGGCTGGCAGCTCTTAGTCCCAGCAGCGCCAGCGGGATTGGTTGCGACTGCTAGGACTGCAGTCCAGCTGACGCCATGGAGCCTGGAGGGAAGGTAAGTTGGGCTTGCCTCACCAGTGGGATTGCTGAGGCTGGAGTGGTGGCTTGGGGGGAGGGAGCACCTTGGGTCCCTGGGTTGGGAGACGGGGGTGGCCCTCAATTGGGCACCCTGTGCCCGACTGCCATGCCCCACCCCGGGGTGTGGATAGGTCGGCATCTATTGCTTTCACTTTCCCAGCATGCCTGCTTGCCATGGTTAAAGTACCCGTGGAGGCAAGCGAGGGCCCTTACGTGGCCATTAAGTGGCCACTTAAGGGCCCTGATTGGCCTTGAGCGGGCGGGCCATTCCCACCCACTCCCCTGCCTGATGCCGCAAACTTGACCGGAGGCGGGAGCGGGGCGAGTCGGCCTCCCGGAGCCTCCCGCTCAATTTTACACCACCCCCACGCCACCATCCGGCCTGCTGGGGTGGTGTAAAATTCTGCCCACTGTGTCCATATCCTTCATGATTTTGAACACCTCTACCAAATTTCCTCTCAGCTTTCTCTCCACCAAGGGAAACACTCTCAACTTCTTCTATACCTCTTCGTACATGAAGCTCCTCATCATTGGAACCATTCTCGTGAGCCTTTTCTGCACTCTCCCCAATGCCTTTGCATCTCTCCTCAAATGTACTGCCCAGAACCGGATGCAGTACACAGCTGAGGCCGAACTAGTGTCTTATACAAGTTCAACATAACCTCCTTCCTCTTGTACTCTATGTGCCTATTAATAAAGCCTAGAATACTGTATGCTTTATTTACCATGCTCTCAACCTGTCCTGCCACCTTCAATGATTTATGCACATATATACCTAGGTCCCTCTGTTCCTGCACACCCTTAAGACTTGCACCCTTTATTTTATAATGCCTGCCCATGTTCTTCCTACCAAATTGAATCATTTCACATTTTCTGCATTGAACTTCATCTGCCACTTGTCCCTCCATTCCACTAATTTGTCCATGTCCTTTTGAAGCTCTATAATATCGTCCTCATCGTTCACAATGCTTCCATGCTTGTATCATCCGCAAATTTTGAAATTATGCCCTGTGCATCGAGCTGTAATATATATCAAGACGAGAAAGGGTCCCAACATTTGGGAACTTCACTGCATACCTATCTCCAGCCCGAATAACATCCTTTAACCACTACTCTCTGTTTCCTGTCACTCAGCCGATTGAGTATCCAGGTTGTTACTGTTCCTTTTATTCCATGAGGTATGACTTTGCTCACAAGTCTGTTGTGTGGCACTGTATCAAATGGCTTTTGAAAGTCCAAGTACACCACATCAGCAACATTGCCCTCATAAACCCTCTCGGTTACCCTTCAAAAACTCTAGCAAGTTATTGAAACATGATTTTCCCTATACAAGCACATGCTGGCCTTCTTTAATTAATTTGTATTTATCAATGTTTCTATTAATTATTATTCCTAGAAGTTTCCCCAACACTGAAGTTAAACTGACCGGCCTGCAGTTGCTGGGCTTATCTTTATACCCTTTTTTGAACAAGGGTGTTGCATTTGCAATTCTCCAGGCCTCTGGCACCACCCCTGAGTCTATGAAGAGTGGAAAATGATGGCCATGCCTCCACAATTACCACTCTCACTTCCCTCAATCTTCTTGGATGAACATCCTCTGGTCTTGGTGCTTTATCAACTTTATGTATAGGCAGTCTATCTAATAGCGCCTCCTTATCAATTTTAAATGCTTCTACTGTCTATTGTACCTATTCTTTCACCATGGGCTGTGTAGCGTCTTATGTCTTGCTAAGGATAGATGCAAAGCATTCATTTAATATCTCATCTGCTGCCCCTGCCTCCACGCATAAATTCCCCTTTTGGTCCCGAATCAGTCCTATTCCACCTTTTACCATCCTTTACCTATTTATATTCCTATAGAAGACTTTGGGATTCCGTTTCATATTAGCTAATAGTCTCTTTTCATACACTCTCTGTGCTTCTCTTACTTGCGTTTTCACTTCCCCTCTGAACATTCAGTATTCATCCTGGTTCTCCACTGTATTATCTACCTGACATCTATCAGAAGCACACATTTTCTTCTTCATCTTCATCTTATCTTTATGTCATCCAAGGAACTCTGGATTTGTTGCCCTACCTTTCCCGTTACAGGGATTATATCATGACTGTGACTAAACTATTTCTTATTTGAAGGTAGCTCATTTTTCAGCTACTGTTTCTCCTGACAACCTTTGATCCCAATTTATTCACCCAGATCCATTGTTACTTCATGAGGTTGGCTTTCCCCCAGTTAATTATTCTTACTCTATATTGTTCTTTCTACTTTCCCATGGCCAACCGAATCTCTATGATACGATGATCCCTATCCCCTAAATGTTCTGGTGATATTTGATCCACTTGGCCCACTTCATTGACAAGACCCAGGTCCAGTAGTGCCTCCTTTCGCGTTGTCCTGGAAAAGCACAGCTATGGAAAAAAAATGAATGCACTCAATGAACTCCAGCCTCTCTCCACCCTAACACCATTGCTATACAGTCTATATTTGGATAATTAAAGTCGAGTCGCTTTAAACAGGCTCCAGAAGCTGGCTGAGCGTGTCTACTCTGAGGCACAGTGTGGCTTTCGAGCAGAGAGATCCACCATTGACATGCTGTTCTCCCTTTGCCAGCTACAGGGGAAATGCTGCGAACAACAGATGCCCCTCTATGTTGCTTTCATTGATCTCACCAAAGCCTTTGACCTCGTCAGCAGACGTGGTCTCTTCAGACTACTAGAAAAGATTGGATGTCCACCAAAGCTACTAAGTATCATCATCTCATTCCATGACAATATGAAAGGCACAATTCAGCATAGCGGCGCCTCATTATACCCCTCTCATTTCCTGAGTAGCGTGAAACAGGGCTGTGTTCTCACACCTACACTGATTGGGATCTTCTTCTCCCTGCTGCTCTCACATGTGTTCACGTCTTCAGAAGAAGGAATGCTCCTCCACACAAGATCAGGTGGCAGGTTCAACCTTGCCCATCTCAGAGCGAAGACCAAAGTACGGAAAGTCCTCATCAGGGAACTCCTCTTTGCTGACGATGCTGCATTAACATCTCACACTGAAGAGTGTCTGCAGAGACTCATCGACAGGATTGTGGCTGCCTGCAATGAACTTGGCCGAACCATCAGCCTCAAGAAAACGAACATCATGGGACAGGACGTCAGAAATGTCCCATCCATCAATATCAGCGACCACGCTCTAGAAGTGGTTCAGGAGTTCACCTACCTAGGCTCAACTATCACCAATAGCCTGTCTCTCGATGCAGAGATCAACAAGCACATGGGAAAGGCTTCCACTGCAATGGCTAGACTGGCCAAGAGAGTGTGGGAAAATGTCGCACTGATACGGAACACAAAAGTCTGAGTGTATCAAGCCTGTGTCCTCGGTACCTTGCTCTACCACAGCGAGGCCTGGACAACGTATGTCAGCCAAGAGTGATGTCTCAATTCATTCCATCTTCACTGTCTCCGGAGAATCCTTGGCATCGGGTGACAGGACCGTATCTCCAACACAGAAGTCCTCGAGGCGGCCAACATCCCCAGCATATACACCCTACTGAGCCAGCGGTGCTTGAGATGGCTTGGCCATGTGAGCCGCATGGAACATGGCAGGATGCCCAAGGATGCATTGTACAGCGAGCTCGTCACTGATATCAGACCAACCGGCCGTCCATGTCTCCGCTTTAAAGACATCTGCAAATAAATAAATGTGACATGACGTCCTGTGACATTGATCACAAGTTGTGAGAGTCAGTTGCCAGTGATCGCCAGAGCTGGCGGACAGCCATAAAGGTGGGGCTAAAGAGTGGCGAGCTGAAGAGACTTAGAACTTGGTTGGAAAAAAGACAGAAGTGCAAGGGGAGAACCATCTGTGTAACAGCTCTGAGAGACAATTTTATGTGCAGCACCTGTGGAAGAGTCTGTCACTCTAGAATTGGCCTTTTTAGCCACTCCATGCGCTGCTTCACAAACCACTGACCACCTCCAGGCGCTTACCCGTTGTCTCTCGAGACAAGGAGGCCAAAGAAGAAGAAGTAGTAGAAAAGTCCTCCATTATAACTAACATATAACGCTTGAATCTCTCTGTAATTTCGTTTCAGATTTGCTCCTCTACATCCTTTCCACTAGGTGGTGAACTATAGACTACACCAAACAATGTAATTGCATCTTTTTGTTCTTTAATGAGGCTGGAAGTCCCTGATTTCATCTGTTTTACAGGTTTAACTCTGGCTGGACAGGTTTCCGCATTGGACCACACGCCACATACAAAGACACGTGGGATTGGCGATTGGAACCATCCCCACCTCTGGAATCAGACACGCACCCTGGAATGTACTACCCAGGGATCAGACTGTCCTCGGGATTGGACCTGTCCCCACCTTGGGATTGTACCCCACCTTTCCCGGGAAAGGATACCACGACCCCCGGGAAAGAACAGCGCCACTGCTGGATTTGGACCAGACTCCAATGGTTCAGATGTCAAAACCCTCGGGACTGTACCTCACCACCCCCAGGATCAGACCCTTCCCCTCTGGCTGGGATCCCCTCTCCCTGGATCAGATCACCCTCTTGGGTTCAGAAACACTGAAAATCAGCTTTGTCCATCCTGTATAGGATCAGACACTCACCCCAGTAGCTGTGGGAGTCAGTGGGATTATGGAAGATATTGGTGGACAGCTAATCGCCTGAAATGGAGGTAGAAAAGTCGAGGAATGGAAGGACAGTGTCAGAGACGGACCATCTGAAGACAAGGAAGGGGTGTGAATTGGAATCAAAATTGCTGAAATTTTCAGGTTCAAGGCAAAAGAAGTAAATGGCGCAAGCACATTTGGCATGGTATCGGGAAACATATGTGAAGGAGAGGATCTGAGTAGGATGGAACAAAGAACGGCCCACGTATCCTACACAAAGGCAGCATAGATAGGACCCATGCAGGCTCGCCTAGTGACACCATTTGAGTGTAGAATATCCCAATGTTTACAGCCGAGGTCCACACACTTAGACATTACAACAGGGTCCCTGCACAGGATCAGGAACCTGTGAGGGCTTTCATTCCCAGAACAGAGCTGGTGAGGAAGAGAGGTGTTCCACTGGGAACGGTGAGAGAATGAAACAAAACAAATCAATTCCAAATGGGACACTCGGAATGTACCAGCAGGAGATTGTGGAGGGAAACCGGCCGGGAAACGGTCTCATGGTGATTTTTCAGGCAAATCCCATCCATCATGAGGCTTCAGACAGCTCGGGTTTACGCAATTTTGGAGTTAACAGGGGCAGAACATCATGGGAAGAAGTGCAAATGAAATTCTGGAGCACAGCTCCAAGCTCGGAAGGCAGGAAGTCTCGTGTTTTGTGGGACAGTCGGGGCAGAATGGCCCAGTGGTTAAGAATTCAGAGCCTGAAGAAGGGAAAGAGATCTCTGAGAGGAGGAAGGAAACTGTCAAATAATAGTGAATACATTCAATAAAAGCTTCAAAGTGGGAAGATATTTGTGAATGCAATCAAAGGGAAGAAAAATTCTCCAGTTTGGATAGATTTCATCTACATATACCAAGCATATAGGGAAGAAGTAGCAGATGCCCCATTATGTGTTCATTAATAATCATCAGAGAAGGGAATACTGCCAGAGCACTGATGCACAGCTAATGTGAATCTTTTATTTAAAACAGAAAGTAGAACCAATCCAAGGAACTATAGACCAGTTAGCATAACGTCAGTGGCAGGAAATATAATGTAATCCGCATTTAAAGATGCAACAGAAAAACAGGGAGTAAGGGTTAAAGGTATTTACTCCTATTGGCGGAAGGTGGGACGTGGTGTTGCACAAATATCGGCACCGGGAACAACGCCTTTCACTATTTGTAAAAAGATATGGACTTGGAAAGCAGAAGCATATTTTCAAAATTTGCAGGCAAATCCAAATTGAGAGCACAGTTTGTACTGACGAATAATGCACCAAAATATCTCAATATCTTATTCATAATAATTAATAAACTTGCACAATGGGCATTACAGTGGCAAATTAATGTTACTATAGCTAAGAGTGTGGTGCAAAATTTTCGTCAGAGTAATAGGTTTCTCAAATGCACTTGGAAAATAAGTGTCTGAATAGGATGGAAGTGAAAAGGGGTCAGGGATGCAGATTCTTAAATCATTAAAAGTAACAACACGAGTTAACAGGGCCAATCATACAAAGTGCTAGAGTTCATTTTTTGTGGAATGGAATTGAAAAAGCAAAAATCTGATGTTGAACTAATATAGAAACTTGGTTATACAATACTTGGTTATACATACACTGGACAAGTATTTAACCCGGGATGATACCAGAACTGAGAGAAGTTTACTATTTATTTCATCATTAACTATTTACTGATGTTATTATATAGAGTCCGCAGTTTGATCTCTGGATTATGAAAAGCCAAAAGGTACGTTCTGCAGTTATAGGTGTCTCTCACCATAGGCACACACCTCACTGAGCACAGAGCAGGGATTGGTACAGGTTACATATGTGAAGACTCTGAATCATAGAGAAGAACCGATCTGACAAATCTTAATCAGTGAGTAAAGTGGACGATTCAATAACTACACCAATATTCATCCTGTGTTATAGCAAAATAGTAAAATTCACCACTCATGACCCATAGATTGTCAGAACCATGTTGGGTGGAAGGGATTAATCAGCTCTAACAGAACTAAAGTGCTTACAATAACTACATTCAGAGTAACAATAATTCAAAGGATCATAATAATGTAACAGTGCTGTCCTCTTGTGTAACTGTCAGAAAATAGTTACCATCTGTTTCTATAGGAGCAGTTCAATGGGAAACAGAGTAATATCAAAACATTTCAGTATATACACTTATTAACAATCATCACTAAAAGTCTTCCCACTTGGCAATCAGTTACATTTGTTAAACGCAGAGGGAGTTCCATGGAATGGAGGCATTAGTCATCTGAGACATTGATTTCAAAATAGAACCAGATGGGACAATTGGACTCCGTACAAAACTACGATGACATATCCTTGCAGTAATACATGACCACTGGGGTCAGGTGTTCTACTCTGTTTAGTAACCCACACTTAGTGCTATTCTGCAGTGACAGACGCTGTTAGTAATACGGGGCCACTGGGATCAGGTGTTCCATTCTGGTTAGTGACCCACATTCATTACAATTCTACAGCGACAGATACTCCCAGTAATATGTGATTTCGAAGGTTATATTTCCAATCCGGTTAGCGACCCATGCTCAGTGCAATTTTACAGTGACAAATACTCCCAGTAACACACGATCACTGAGGTTATGTTTCCAATCTGGTTAGTGACCAATCTCAGCACAATTTTGCATTGACGGGTGCTCCCAGTAATACTTGGTCACTGTGGTCATGTGTTCTACTACAGTTAGTGACCCACACTCAGTACATTTCTACAGTGACAGATATTCCTAGCAATACATGGTCACTGGGATCAGTTGTTCCACTCCTGTTTGTGACCCATATTCAGTATGATTACGTTAACTGATACCTCATTAATACCGTCTCTGAGAGTTGTTTTCACTGAGGTCTAATTCCACATGACACGATATTCCACCAACTGCAATAAAACGTGTTAATTCAGAGAGCGTCTCAGCACAAAGAGAGGGCTGTAATAGGTTGAGGAAATAGAAGAAAACCATGCAGATGCTGCAGAATATGTTTCGTAATGAAATGAGTTCACTGATCAGGTTTCTGTTTAACGGTGAGCACAAGATCACCATGTAACATTGTCATTCACAGATTAAAACTGGAATCCATCTCACACACAGATTTACACAACTTCAACGGTTATAGTAACTTACCAGGGACACCAATGACGGCAAGGGTCATGTGATATATTTTATCAATATTGTAAAATATTTGAATCATTTTCTATCTGAAGTGAGCTGTCCCTTCGTGCAGCAGGTAATCTCTCCCTCTCTCTCTAATTAATCTTCGATATGATACATTCCCAGAGCCTGCAATTTATACCTTGTAGGATCGTCCCAGGGCTATTGATGTTGCCACATTGTTCAAGCCCTTTTTTTAAAAAAAATGAACAAACAGATTATGACGTCTGTGTTGTGATATAATATATTTATTTCTAAGACTGAATTGGGAAAATACTGGACAGTTCAGATCACATTAATTGACTAAATAAAATTAGGAGCAGTATTCTCCCAGCAACGAGGTTGTTCTTTCAAACACCATCAGTCCAATTTCTCCATCTCATTTTGTTTCAGTGTTGTTGTTCGCTCGATTTGTGGTTTGGGTGGTGAAGAGTAGATTGCGACCATTGAGCATCTGGGCCTTGAGCTGCAGGCTTTCATTGTAAAGCATGGAGAAATAGAACTGCAAGCAGTGAAACTCCGGGGACTGCCTCATCATCTCATTGACAAGAGTCTTCAGTTGTTCCTGGGGATGGGGAAGGGAGGCGAATAGGGAGAAGGAGACACTGGACAAGGACAGGATTAACCACAGAGAGAGAGATTATCTGCCCCACACCATGTCTGGCCAAAGAAAGTAAGCACAAGAACACGAGGAGGCCATTCGAGATTTTTACACAGGAACAGGAGGAGGTCATTCAGCTCCTAGAACCATCTCTTCTCCAAGGAGAACAGCCCCATCTTCTCCAATCTAACAACGTAACTGAAGTCCCTCATCACTTACAAATCTTTTCTGCATCGTCTTTGAAGCCTTCTTATCCTTCCTGAAGTGTGCTGTTCAAAAGTGGACTCAATTCTCCAGAAGAGGCCGTAACAGTACTTTATAAAGGTTCATCATAATTTCCTTGCTTTTGTACTCTATACCTATATCTATAAAGCCCAGGATTCCGCATGCCTCGTTAACCACTTTCTCAACCTGCCCCGCCACCTTTAACAATCTGAGCACATTTACCCTTATGTCCCTCTGCTCTTGCACCCCTTTTAAAATTGACTCTCCTCATTCTTCCTACAAAAATGTGTCACTTCACACTTATCTGCAGTTAATATCATCTCCCATTTCTCTGCCCATCCCATTCATCCGTCTATTTCTTCATGACGTGTATCTTTATCCTCCTCACAGTTCACAATATTTCCAGGTTTTGTGCCTTACATAATTTTTTTTAAATGTGCCGTGCACACCCAAGTATGGGTCCTTTATATAGATCAAGAAAAACAGGGGTCCTAACCCCGACCCCTCGGGTACACCAATATACACTTTCCTCCAGTCCAATAAACAATCATTTACAACTGCTCTGTTTCCTGTCACTCAGCTAACTTCGTATCCGTGCTGTTACTGATCCTTTTCTTCCATGGTCTTCAACTTTGCTGATAAGGTTGTTAGTTGGCGCTTTATCAAGTGGCTTTTGGAGGTCCATGTACACCATATAATCTGCATTACCTTCATCAACACTCTCTGTGACCAAATCCAAAAACTTAAGCAAGTTACTTAAACATGATTTTCCCGTAACAAATCCGCCCTGGAGTTCCTTAATGTATCCATATTTGTCCAAGTGATTGGTAATTTTATCTTGGATTATCATTTCTATATATTTTCCACCACTGAGGTTGAACTGACTGCCCTGCAGCTGCTGGGCTTATCTTTACACTGACGAATATAAATAGTAAATTATTAAATTGTTCTCGATAACGACTATATGAAATAGAATGATAAGGTTAGTTGTTAAATTGGAAATGACAACATCGACACGGGAATAACGGCAATAGTAATTGGTTAAATAGGTCTTAAAAACAAATACACAATGGTTTATAGGTTGCTGAGGAAAAGTGGTAATCCCGAGGATTGGGAGCAATTTAGAATCCAGCAAAGGATGACCAAGAAACTGCTGAAGAAAGGGAAAAGAGAATATGAATGCAAGCTAGCAAGAAACATATAGGCGGGACTGTAAATGTTTCCTCACGTATGTGAAAAAAAATAATGAACAAGGACAAACGTGCGTCCATTGCAGGTGAAGACAGGCGAATTTATAATAAAGAGTAGCAAAATGGTGGAGAACCTAAACAATTACTTTGTTTCTATATTCATGGAGGAAGACACAGAAAATCTCCCAGAAATACTAGGGAACCAAGGTACTTGTGAAATGAGGAATTTAAAGAAATTAGTATTAATAAATAGGTAGTACTCGAAACATTAACTGGATTGAAGCATAATAAATCCCCTGGACCAGATGAGTAACATCCCAAAGTATTGAAGGGGGTGGCTGCAGAAATAATGGATGCATTGTTGGTTATCTTTCCAAATGCGATAGATTCTGGAATGGTTCCTGAAGACTGTAAAATAGCAAATGTAACCCCACTATTTAAGAATGGAGCGAAAGAGAAAACAGGGAACTACAGACCTGTTAGTCTGACGTCAGTAGCAGGGAAAATGTTAGAATCTATTACAAAGGATGTAATAACTAGACACTTAAAACATCGTGATATGATTGGGCAGAGTCAGCGTGGATTTATCAAAGGGAAATCATGTTTGACAAACTTGGTGATTTTTTTTTGTTGCTGTTACTTGCGGCAAAGATAAATGAGAACTAGGAGATTTGGTGTATTTGGATTTTCAGAAAGTTTTTGATAAGGTCCCATGCAGGAGGTTAATAAACCAAATTCGAGCACATGGGATTGGGGTAATATACTGATATGGATCGAGAATTGGTTAACAGACAGAAAGCAAAGTGCAGGAATAAACGGGTCATTCTCAGGATGGCAGGCTGCTACTAGAGGGGTACTGCAAAGATCAGTGCTTGGACCACTGCTGTGCGCAATCTAAATAAATAATTTGGATGTGGAGAACAAATCTAATTTTTCTAAATTTACTGATAACACAACTAACTTACCATCTCAATTTTAAATGAATGCCACTTATTCCCCTATGTGTGCTGCTTGATTGTTCGATGTTATAATTAACTTTAACCCTCCTAACCTGTGTATTAGTTATCGTGCCCAATTGAATAATTTAGTGCAGCTATGCACTGCATGTAATGCTCGTCTGTAGTTACCCTGGTATTGGTTATATTGCCTGATCAAACAATGCGCTGCAACATAATTTCCCTGTGTGTTGATATCAAACTCAATTTAACATTTAATTGTAACTTCATACCCTGTGTATTAGTTATCAGGTACAATTTCACAATTAAGTGTAACTTTATTCCCGTATGTATTGGTTATTAAGTCCAATTCAACAATTAACTCGAACCTTATTCCCAGCTGTATTTTATCAAATGCATTGCAAAAATTAACTGTAACGTTTTCTGCTGTTTACTAGCTACCATGTCCAATTTTACAATTAACAGTAACTTTATCCAGCGTTTATGCAGAATTATCAAGCAACAGTGGCTTTATTCCACTGCGTATCAGTTATCCAACCCAATTTGGCAATCACCTATCTTTATTCTCCTGTTGTATTGTTACCAAGCCCAATGCAGCAATGAGCTCCAGTGTGATGTCATGTACATTTATTATCAGGACCAATTTAACAATTAAGTTCTCATTTATTATCTTGCATGTTGCTTATCGTGTCTAAACTATTAAACGGCAACTTTAGTCTGCTGTGTGTTGTTACCAAGCCCAATTTAACAATTATCTGTAACTTTATTCTCATGTGAATTAGTTTTCATGTCTAATTAAATAATTAAGTGACTCATTTCACTGTGTGTTGCTCATCAAGCCTAATTCAACAACTAAATGTAGCATTTATCAGTTATCAAGACTAATTTAAACATTTAATGTAACTTTTTTCCCACGTCTCTCTCCATCATGTCTAATAGTGATATTAATTGTAATTTTATGCAGCAGTGTATTGTTTACCATTACAAATTTAAATAACGCTAACTTCCACCACCATCCCCCCAACCCCCCCATCCATCCCCCCCAACACCCCCACTCCCCACCTCATCCATCCCCCCACCCCCACTCCCCCCCATCCATTCTCCCACCCTCCCCATCCATCCCCCCCCCCCCATCCATCCCCCCACCCCCGCTCCCATCAGTAAAAACATAGCGGTAAAAAAATGAAATAACATGTTCTTTATCTGAATACATGAAGCATTCAAAATAAGGTAGATGAATTAGTGGCATAAATAGAAATAAATGGTTTGGATCTAAGCGTCACTAAACAGACATTGTTACACGACAGACAAGGTTGAGAAATAAATATTCCAGGTTACACAATATTTCAAAAAGACAGGCAGAACCACAAAACCCCGATAGTAACGGATGATATAAGGGCATTAGTGAAGAAAGGACCTGGGCGCTGAAGATCATGTAGTAAAATCATTTCGGTTGGAGATTCGGAATAGAAAGAGTCAGAAAACGCTAGCAGAAGCAGTTGTGGGGGCTGGACAAACCGAAAGAGATAGGGAGTGTTGCAGTGGTGGAGGATTTTACAGTGCGAAGAAAGGTTGAAGGGGTTGGAGGAGGCGACAGAAATAGGGAGGGTTGTAGAATTGGAGGAGATTTCCGAGACAGAGGGGTTCTAGAACTGGAGCAGGATACATGGATAGCATTGTAGGGGCCAGAGGAGGTTACACAGATAGGGAGGATTGTTGGAATGGAGGACGTTACAGAGATGGGGAGGATTTAGGGTTTGGAGGAGGTGACAGAGATAGGGAGGATTTAGGGTCTGGAGGAGGTTACAGAGGTAGGCAGGGTTATCGGAATGGAGTAGGTTACAGAGATAGGGAGGATTGTTGGAATGGAGGAGGTTACAGAAGTAGGGCAGTTATAGGGTGTGGATGAGTTTATAGATAGAGGGAGTTTTGTAGGAATGGAGAGGTTACGGAGCTCTGGCTGATTGCAGAACTGGATAACCTTACAGCATAGGGAGAGGAGTGAGGGCCATGGAGAGGTTTAAAAACAGCCAGGAGAATTTTGAAAACCCAGTGTTGTTTGTCCAGGAGCTAATGTTGATCAGCGAGCACAGCAGGTGACAAGTGAACTGGACTTGCTGCGAGTTAGGAGAGGAGACAGTTTGAATAATACTTTGTACGTTAAATAATGTCCCTGTCCACTGCACTGGTGAACGGCCTGAATACGGCCATTGCAGGAGGCGGCATTGTGCTTTATGTTGTGTCGATATTTTTCACGCCCCACCGATGATCGCATTTATCACATGGTCGGGCATCTCGCAGGGAAAGTGTCAGAGAAATGATGAACCCAGAGCTTCGCAGGGAAAGTGTCAGAGAAATGATGAACCCAGAATTTCACAGGGAAAGGGTGAGAGAAATGATGAACCCAGAGCTTCACAGAGAAAGTGTCAGAGAAATGATGAACCCAGAGCTTCACAGAGAAAGTGTCAGAGAAATGATGAACCCAGAGCTTCGCAGGGAAAGTGTCAGAGAAATGATGAACCCAGAATTTCACAGGGAAAGGGTGAGAGAAATGATGAACCCAGAGTTTTACAGGGAAAGTGTCAGAGAAATGATGAACCCAGAATTTCACAGGGAAAGGGTGAGAGAAATGATGAACCCAGAGTTTTACAGGGAAAGTGTCAGAGAAATGATGAACCCAGAGCTTCACAGAGAAAGTGTCAGAGAAATGATGAACCCAGAGCTTCGCAGGGAAAGTGTCAGAGAAATGATGAACCCAGAGCTTCGCAGGGAAAGTGTCAGAGAAATGATGAACCCAGAGCTTCTCAGGAAAAGTGTCAGAGAAATGATGAACCCAGAATTTCACTGGGAAAGGGTGAGAGAAATGATGAACCCAGAGTTTTACAGGGAAAGTGTCAGAGAAATGATGAACCCAGAGCTGGTTCACTTGCTGCTCACACTGGCCGACATACTCTGCCCCTCGCTCCCGTGCTTTTATAACCTGTCTTCACTCCGCCATTTTCACAGGGCACTAACCCGCTTAAAACAAACAGTTTAGAAACAGAGGAACATAGAAAGAGTTACGGTATAGAAGGATGCAATTCGGCCCATCATATCTGTGCTGGCCATAAAGGATCTATACAGCCGAATCCCACCTTCCAGCTTTGTTCTGTAGCCCTTCAGCTTGCCATAGCTGAAGTGCGCTTCCTCGCATTTTTCCTTTTAATGTGATGAGGGTGTTTGCCTCGATCACTCTTTCAGTCAGTGAATTCCAGACCCCTACCACCATTGTATAGGATTAGGGACCAAGGTCTGGAAAGTGAAATTAGGCTGGATAGCCCTTTTTCAGCCGGAAATTGCATGATGGGACGAATGGCTTGCTTCTTGTTGCGTAATATTCAATTATTCTATGCTATCTAGATTGATGTACTGTGTAAGTTTGAGGAGCTACATTACCTTAAGGTATTGTGTTAGGATGAAGCATTTTCTTGAGATACTGTATGAAATGGAGGTGTTGCATTAATTTGAGGTGCTGCATTAGTATGAGAGATGTGTTAGTTTCATGCGACTTTCATTGTGAGGTGATGTATTAGATTGTGGTGCTGTGACAGTCGGATGCATCATTTGAAAGTTTTGTGTTAGTCAGAAGGTCTGTATGGGTTGGAGAGGTTGTATTGTTCGGTGTGGCTGCATCGCTCAAAGCAGCTATATCACTCGAAGGGGCTGATTTGAGTTTTTCCCACCAGTTTAAATCATTATATTATGTTGAGGTGCTGCATTAGTTTGTGGTGTTAAGTTAGTAGCAGATGCTGTATTGGTTGAATTCTGCAATGCAAAGTCGCAAATAACACACATCAATCATTTAACTGAATTTCCAATGATAGTGAGGACAACCACAGTCGTGCAGCCCTGGGTGAGGCACGAGAGCATTTGGAGTTTAATTACTGAACGGTCACCGTCGAGTGAAGGACACCATTGAAACAACATGAGAACTGGGGATGGGACTAATGGTGTTTGAAAGAACAACCACAGTGCTGGGGGAATACAACTTCTAACTTTCATTAGTTAATTCATGAGTTCAGAATTGTCCAGTCCTGGGAGTTTTCCAACTCAATGTAAGAAAAGAAAATATTTTCTATCACAACGTGGACTGAACTCGATGTCGTAATCTGTTTGTTCAAATTTTTAAAAGTAAAATAATTTGAATGATGTTGCAACATCAATATACCCGTAGAGATCACACAATAACTAAAATACATGCTCTGAGAATAAATTTCCTCAGAGTTTAACACTGCCTGCAGCACAAAGGGACAGATCATGTCATGTAGAATATACGTGAAACATTATACAGTATCAGGAAAACATATTCCCTAATCCTTGCCGTCATTGGTGCACCTGGAAAGTGCCTATAACCATTGAAGTTGTGTAAACCTGTGTGTGACCTGGTCTCTGGTTTTACACTGTGACTGATATTGGTGCATGTTGATCTGGTGGTCACCGTAAAACAGACACTGGAACATTTGGTAACTCAAATATCCTGAATTATCTCTGCAGTTTTATTTCATTGCCTCAACTGAAATAAAAAAAAATATTGAAATACTGAATTATTAAGGTATTGTCTTTAGTGGAACACCGTGTACAGTTTAATTCAGATCTCAGTGACGGCTACTCTCTCAAGGAAGAAATTTGCGGCAGTATCAGTCAAGTAAAATTATACTGAATGTGGGTCATTAACTGGAGTGGAATACCCGACCCCAGTAACCATGTATTCCTGGCAGTATCTGTCACTATAGAAGTGTACTGACTGTGGGTCACAGCCGATATGAAACACCTGATCCCAGTGGCCATGTATCTCTGGGAGCATCTGTCACTGGAGAATTGTACTGAGTGAATTGTACTAACTGGAATGAAACAACCCAGGTCTATTTTAAAATCATTGTTTCAGGTGACTGGTCTTTCAATTCTATGGAGTTGCCTCTGCATGTTATGAATGTAATTGATTGCATAGTGAAAACATTTAGCTGATAGGGTAGGCGGTGGCGTAGTGGTATTATCACAGCAGGTGGTGGAATTTGAATTAAATTAATCTGGGATTAAAAGATAGTCGAATGATGGCCATGAAACCATTGCCAATTGTTGGAAAAACACATCTGGTTCATTAATGTCCTTTAGGGAAGAAAATCTGCTGTCCTTACCTGGTCTGGCCTACATGTGACTCCAGAGCCACAGCAATGTGATTAACTCTTACATGCCCTCTGAAATGGCCTAGCAAGCCACTCAGTTGTACCTAACTGCTACGAAGTCAATAAAAAGGAATGAAACCAGACGGACTACCCGGCATCGACCGAGGCACCAGAAATGACAACGGCAAACCCAGCCCTGTCGACCCCGCAAAGTCCTCCTTCCTAACATCTGGGGGCTTGTGCCAAAGTTGCAACAGCTGTCCCACAGACTAGTCAATCAACAGCCTGAAATAGTCATACTCACGGAATCGTACCTTACAGACAATGTCCCAGACACTGCAATCACTATACCTGGGTATGTCCTGTCCCACCAGCAGGACAGACTCAGCAGAGGTGGCGTGACAGTCGTCTACAGTAGGGAGGGAGTTGCCCTGGGAGTCCTCAACATCGACTCGAGACCCATGAATTCTCATGGCATCAGGTCAAACATGGGCAAGGTAACCTCCTACTGATTACCACCTACCGCCCTCCCTCAGCTGATGACTCAGTACTCCTCCATGTTCAACACCACTTGGAGGAAGCAGTGAGGGTGGCGAGGGCACAAAATGTACTCTGCGTGGGGAATTTAGTGTCCATCACCAAGAGTAGCTCGATAGCACCACTACTGACCGAGCTGGCCGAGGACGAAAGGACATAGCTGCTAGACTGGGTCTGCAGCAGGTGGTGGGGAAACAAACACGAGGGAAAAACATACTTGACATTGTCCTCACCAATCTGCCTGCCGCAGATGTTTCTGTCCATGTCTCTATTGGTAAGAGTGACCACCGCACAGTCTTTGTGGAGAGAAAGTCGCGCCTTCACATTGAGGATACCGTCCATCGTGTTGTGTGGCACTGTCACTGTGCTAAATGGGATAGATTTCGAACAGATCTAGCAATGCAAAACTGGGCATCCATGAGGCGCTGTGGGCCATCAGAAGCAGCAGAATTGTACTCAACCACAATCTATAACCTCATGGCCCGACATATCCCCCAGTCTACCATTACCATCAAGCCAGGAGACCAGCCCTGGTTCAATGAGGAGTGCAGGAGGGCATGCCAGGAGCAGCACCAGCCATACCTCAAAAGAAGTTGTCAACCTGGTGAAGGTACAACCAAGACTACTTGCATGCCAAACTGCGTAAACAGCATGTAAAAGACAGAGTTAAGCGATCCCATAACCAATGCATTGGATCTCAGCTCTGCAGTCCTGCCACATCCAGTCGTAACTGGTGGTGGACAATTAAACAACTAACCGGAGGAGGTGATTCCACAAATATCCCCATCCTCAATGATGGGGGAGCCCAGCACATCTGTGCAAAAGATAAGGCTGAAACATTTGCAACAATCTTCAGCCAGAAGTGCCGCGTTGATAATCCATCTCGGCGCCACCCCCCTGAACTCCGCAGCACAACTGATGCCAGACATCAGCCAATTCGATTCACTCCACGTGATGTCAGGAAATGACTGAAGGCACTGGATACTGCCAATATCCTGGTAATAGTACTGAAGACCTGTGCTCCAGAACTTGCTGCACCCCTAGCCAAGCTGTTCCAGTACAGCTATAACACTGGCATCTACTCAGCAATGTGGAAATTTGCCCAGGTATGTCCTGTACACAAAAAGCAGGACAAGTCCAACCCGGCCAATTACTGCCCCATCAGTCTACTATCAATCATCAGTAAAGTGATGGAAGGTATCATCAACAGTGCCATCAAGCAACACTTGCATAGCAATAACCTGCTCAGTGATGCTCAGTCTGGGTTCCGCCAGGGCCACTCAGCTCCTGACCTCATTACAGCCTTGGTTCAAACATGGACAGAGGAGCTGAACTCAAGAGGTGAGGTTAGAGTGACTGCCCTTGACATCAAGGCAGCATTTGACCGAGTATGGCATCAAGGAGCCCTAGCAAAACTGAGGTCAGTGGGAATCAGGGGGAAAGCTCTCTGCTGGTTGGAGTCATACTTAGTGCAAAGGAAGATGGCTGTGGTTGTTGGAGGTCAATCATCTGAGCTCCAGGACATCACTGCAGGAATTCCTCGGGGTAGTGTCCAAGGCCCAACCATCTTCAGCTGCTTCATCAATGACCTTCCTTCAATCATAAGGTCAGAAGTGGGGATGTTCGCTGATGATTGCACAATGTTCAGCACCATTCGTGACTCATCAGATACTGAAGTAGTCTGTGTAGAAATGCAGCAAGACCTGGACAATATCCAGGCTTGGGCTGATAAGTGGCAAGTAACATTCGCGCCACACAAGTGCCAGGCAATGACCATCTCCAACAAGAGAGAATCTAACCATCTCCCCTTTACATTCAATGGCATTACCACCGCTGAATCCCCCACTATCAACATTCTAGGGGCTACCATTGACCAGAAACTGAACTGGAGTAGACATATAAATACCGTGGGTACAAAAGCAGGTCAGAGGCTAGGAATCCTGAGGCGAGTAACTCACCTCCTTACTCCCGAAAGCCTGTCCACCTTCTTAAGGTACAAGTCAGGAGTGTGATGGAATACTCTCCACTTGCCTGGATGGGTGCAGCTGGAACAAGACTCAAGAAGCTCGACACCATCCAGGACAAAGCAGCCCGCTTGATTGGCACGCGATCCACAAACATTCACTCCCTCCACCACCGACGCACAGTGGCAGCAGTGTATACCATCTGCAAGATGCACTGCATCAACGCACCAAGGTCCTTAGACAGCACCTTCCAAACCCGCGACCTCTACCACCTTGAAGGACAAGAGCAGCAGATGCATGGGAACATCACCACCTGCAAGCTCCCATCCAAGTCACACTACCCTGAGGAACTCCTGCAGTGATGTCCTGAACCAACAACAACAACCATCTTCCTTTGCAATAGGTATGACTCCAACCAGCGGACAATCTTCCCATTGATTCCCATGGACGCCAGTTTTTCTAGGGCTCCTTAATGCCATGCTCACTCAAATGCTGCCCTGGTGTTAGGGCAGTTGCTTTTACCTCACCTCCTGAGTTCAGCTCTTCAGTCGATGTTTCAATCAGGGCTGTAATGAGGTCTGGAGCTGAGTGGCCCTGGCGGAATCCAAACTGAGTGTCACCGAGCAGGTTATGACTGTGCAAGTGCCGCTTGATGCCACTGTCACTGACACCTTCCATCACTTTACTGATGTTTGAGAGTAGACTAATTGGGCGGTAATTGGCTGGGTTTGATTTGTCCTGCTTCTTATTCACAGGACATACCTGGGCAATTTTCCATGTTGTAGGGTAGATGCCAGTGTTGTAGCTGGGCTGGAACAGCTTGGCGAGGGGCATAGCAAGTTGTGGAGCACAGGTTTTCAGCACAATTGCCGGAATACTGTCAGGGCCCATAGCCTTTGCAGTATCCAGTGCCTTCAGTCGTTTCGTGATTTCACGTGGAGTGAATCGAATTAGCTCAATTCCGGCATCTGTGATGCTGGGGACTTCAGGAGGAGGCCGAGATGGATCATCAACTCAGCACTTCTAGCTAACGATTGTTGCAAATACTTCAGCCTTAACTTTTGCACTGATGTGCTGGGCTCCCCCATCATTGAGGATGGGGATATTTGTGGAGCCACCTCCTCCAGTAAGTTGTTTAATTGTCCACCACCATTCACAGCTGGATGTGGCAGGACTACAGATCTTAGATCTGATCAGTTGGTTATGGGATCACTTAACTCTGTCTGGCGCATGCTACTGAGGCTGTTTGGCACGCAATTAGTCCTGGGTTGTAGCTTAACCAGGTTGACACCTCATTTTGAGTTATGCCTGGTGCTGCTCCTGGCATGCCCTCCGGCACTCTTCATTGAACCAGGGTTGGTCTCCTGGCTTGATGATAGTGGCAGAATGGAGGATATGCTGGGCCATGAGGTTGTGCTTGAGTACTACCCTGCTGCTGCTGATGGCCCACAATGCCTCATGGAAGCCTAGTTTTGCATTGTTCGATCTGTTCGAAATCTGTTCAACTTAACATGGTGGTAGTGCCACACAACACGATGGAGGGTATCCTTAATGTGAAGGCGGGATTTCATCTCCACAAGGCTGTCCGGTGGTCAATCCTACCAATACTCTCATGGACAGGTGCCTCTGCGGCAGGCAGATTGGTGAGGATGAAGTCAAATATGTTTTTCCCTCTTGTTGGTTCCCGCACTGGCTGATGCATACCCAGTCTAGCAGCTATGTCCTTTAGGACTCGGTCAACTCGGTCAGTAGTGGTTCTATCGAGCCACTCTTGATGATGGACATTGAAGTTCCCTACCCAGAGTACATTCTGCACCCTTGCCACCCTCAGTGCTTCCTCCAAGTGATGTTCAACATGGAGGAGCACTGCTTCATCAGCTGAGGGAGGGCTGTTGGTGATAATCAGTCGGCGGTTACCTTGCCCATGTTTGACCTGATGCCATGAGATTTCATGGGGTCCGGAGTCAATGCTGATGACTCCCAGGGCAACTCCATCCCGATTGTATACCACTGTGCCGCTACCTCTGCTGGGTCTTTACTGCCGGTAGGACAGGCCATATCCAGGGATGTTGATGGCGGTGTCTGGGACATTGTCTGTAAGGTATGGTTGAATGAGTATAGATATGTCAGCTGTTGCTTGACTAGTGTGTGGGACAGCTCTCCCAACTTTGGCACAAGACATCAAATGTTAATAAAGAGGAGTTCAAAGGATCGACAGGGCTGGGTTTGCTGTTGTCGTTTCTGGTGCCTAGGTCGATGCCGGCTGGTCCATCTGGTTTCATTCTTTATTGACGTCGTAGCAGTTAGATACAATGGAGTGGCTTGCTAAGCCATTTCGGAGGGCATTTAAGAGTCAACCCCCTTGTTGTGGATCTGGAGTCACATGTAGGTCAGATCAGGTAAGGACAGCAGATTTCCTTCCCTAAAGGGCATTAGTGAACCAGATGAATTTTTACAATAATTGATGGTGGTGTCATGGCCATCATTAGACTCGCTTTTTTGGGGGGTATTTTTTGGATTGGTAGAGCCACAGTTGAAGGGACGCGTGTGGGGTTTGGCTTTTGAGCCTCGGGTTGATCAGAAACATTAAAAGATGGCGAGGAAAGGGTGAAGTTACTCACAATTAATAAACAAAGTGCATTCCCAATGGAAGAATTATGTTTATGTAAGGTTCTCAATAAGGTTTCTGAACACTGTGATGAGATGTCACGGGTTTGTTGAACACGCACTACATACAGTATTTAAACATAGACTTGAAACTTACAAATTTCAGCCATTAATGTTGCTTTTTTACCGATTGAAACGTGTTACTGTTCTGAGCTTTGTATCTTAGGCTTTGAACAAATTTAAATACTTATTACAAGCAGTTCCTTGTCATACATCCCTCTTCATCAACCTAGTGGTGTTTTAAATTAACTTGTACTTCCTTGCTTAACAAGAACGGGCTAAACGATAATATTTCTACAATCTAAAAAGAAGCCAACAAATGAGAACATTATCAAATGTCAGAACAAATCTGATTAACGCATTCCTCATAGCCAATGATCCCTCCCCCACTTATTGGTGTATTGTTTTTCAGGCTAACTTTATCAACATCCGATCAGGGTCATCTATCTATTTAGTTCTACTGGAGGGCACAGATCTCATCCATTTGTTTTTCATACCATTTCATTCTCCAGAGTCATATTAACCATTTAATCTCAGGGTGGGACAGCGTGAATGATCATATTCTGGGCCCGTTCTTCAGGGCATCTTCATCATGCATATCACTTGTTCTTTCATGCTCAATATGTCACTTCTCCAGACACAGCAATATCCCAAAATCAGAAACACGAGATTTCTTATGTAGGCTACAGCTGCACTTTCTGGTTATCTATCTGCTATTAGAGATAGAGATAAGCAAAAGAAAACAATCTTTCACTTTGCTTCGTATCAGTAATGATTCAATTAGTTCCAAGAAAACACTATCAATTAATTGGCTTGAGTGCATTTTCCTGGTTTTCACTTGATTTTGTAATGATATTATATTGAGATATTTTGGTCAGTCGTGTTCAGGTGATTAAGGCCAAGATGTGATGGGGCAGGATCGATAGAGGCTGATTGTTCCATTAGCTGAAAGATCAAGAATTAACGGCCACAGAAAATATAATAATGTAAAAGAATCAGGACAACGGATAACAGAAACCCCTTTAAACGGTCATGGTTGAGGCAATGAAAGTAACGGTGGTAGAAACAACGTAATTATTAAAGATTACATTGAAAAGACCCATAAATTAAAATATAATGAAGGCATGATGAGGTGGGCTGTTACAATGATTGGAAGTAATTGTTAGTGCCGAATATAATTTCCGCAAATAAAAACAAGAAATGCTGGAACCACTCAGCAGGTCTGGCAGCATCTGTGGAAAGAGAAGCAGAGTTAACGTTTCGGGTCAGTGACCCTTCTTCGGAACTGACAAATATTAGAAAAGTCACAGGTTATAAGCAAGTGAGGTGGGGGTGGGGCAAGAGATAACAAAGGAGGTCTAGATTGGACCAGGCCACATAGCTGACCAAAAGGTCACGGAGCAAAGGCAAACAATATGTTAATGGTGTGTTGAAAGACAAAGCATGAGCACAGATTAGGTGTTAATACACTGAATATTGAACAACAGCAAGTGCAAACCTGAAAAAAAACAGTGGGTAAGCAAACTGAACAAACTAAAATGAAATGAAATAAATGGAAAAAAAAGATTGTAAAAAATGTAAAAAAGAATGTAATAAAAAAGGAAGAAAAAATAACTAAAAATGAAAGTAAAATGGAGAGCTGTCATGCTCTGAAATTATTGAACTCAATGTTCAGTCCGGCAGGCTGACGTGTGCCTAATCGGTAGATGAGATGCTGTTCCTTGAGCTTGCAATTTCCGCAAAGACTGGACAAGCACAACCGTCTATTTCCCAGATAAAACATGAAAACATTTTGATGCCCAGTTGAGATTGAAAGAAATGCTGCCTCAAGGGTCAGAAACTGATCAGGATACAGGCCTGTTTAATTGATGCAGGAGTCAATTGGGGCTTGGGGAAGACGAAGACGAATGGGAACGTCAGCGCCTGCAACATTCACAACAAGAATACAGAAAAATAACAAGGAACCATCTTTATTGTTCCGAGACTAAAGGACACTTCATCTGTTAATTTGGTGTTTGCTTCCAATATCTGCATCTTCTATTACACCGCCGAAACACAATCGTGACTAAAATCTTTGAATATTGAGCGGGGAGCGCGCTGTTTCATCAGGAAATGGTGATATTCACCCCGGGAAAGTAGCAGACATTCATCGCCTGGCAGGAAGTGGAAGAAATATTTTTCTGATACCTGTTCATTCTAACTAAACAATCAAATTCCGTCCTAACGGAAAGTCTGCCTTTTCTAAAATGGAACACAGACTGCAATTGAGTGCTACTTAAAACAGGAAGCTTTGGTTTCAGTTTTCATTTTTAAAATCCATTTTAGAATAAATGCCCAAGGAGCTGTCAGCAGTTTCTTCAGCTTTTCTCTGAATTTAGTTTGTGTAGCTGCATAAATACACGTGTTTGTACATGAACTCATGTTCATGAGCATGTATCCAGTTTCAGTGGCGATGTATTCAGGAGCGGCATAGTCACCTCTGTAATGTGCTGTGTTTGCCAGACCGGTGGTTATAAAACTCACCGCTGATGTCAGCCACAGCAGGAGAAAACTGCCTGATACTGTGAAAAGTAAAATAATGGACTTCCTTCTGTTCTCCATCTCAGGATCGCTCTGATTATCATCGATGTGAGTCCGGAATCCCCTGCGAACTCTGCTGGCCACTAAAATACATTTGACTGTCAAACAATTAAACAATAATATCAAAACAAAAGGAAGCCATGGAATTAACACAGTTTGCATCCAGGAATAGGCAACACCTGCTGGCGATGAAAAAAAATCCATTCTTGGGTGACAACCCCAATGAATATTATTTATTATTTGTTCAGGCTTATATGCAAAGAAGAACGGAAGTGTCTGTAAACATAACAGGGCAGAGACCATTGTTACAACCGTGGTCGCAGTTCTCACAGTGCAATACTTTGTTTTAAACTTCTCACAACATAACGCTACAAATCGGTCAAATGTGAAAGAGACAGTAAACCACACTGATATACGCAGGGTGACAGAATTCATGTACAGAATAAACTTACAAACGGCAGTGTAGGATAGGAAAGAATGTGGGAAGTGATATGTAAAAATGTGATAAACTATTACATTGAAGATCATGACCATTAGATCTGCTGTTGCCATGGCCACCATGTAGAGCAAAATACATTTGGAAAGACCGCAATTTCCTCCGGACAGAATCACTATTGTCAACAGGTTTGCTGCACGAAAGAGGGAGAAGAGTTAAATAAAGAGGACAATCGATAACTGTTGGCATGTTATTCTACTTAGAGTTATGGGCAGTGATTTGTAATGTTTTAGAGGAGTTGTGACGACATGATGTTCGAAAGAAAGAAACCATTAAACACAATATTGAGAGACTGGAAGGCCGCCGTCCTTCCAGCATACTTCAATCAGATATTGTCAGAGTAGTGAGGGGAGGGTTACTCAGAATCTGTCTTATTAATGGTATGAGAAAACAATTCCACTACTGCCGACACCCAGGCACTGATGACTGAGTGTGGATACAATGCACTTTGGGCGGTATAATAAATATGACGACATTATATCAGTCATGTGTCATACGTCTCTGTCAGTTTAATCTCAATGACTATCGCCTCGGATACTAGTTTGAGGCTTCATTTACCCTATAATGTGCGTTCCTGGCCAAGCCAGGGTAAATCGCAGAAATGGTATAGTTCTGGAGAAAAGCCTCTTAAAGCAAAACTTTGACTTGTTCGATGACTTGTTAATTTTCACCGTCAATATACAAACCGGTTCCCGAACATAAATGCAAATATATAGTTCATTGCAGTGTTGAACACTAAAACCATCTGACACGAGACTTGGCCCATTCAAGACACCGACTCCCTTTTATAAGTTAACACTGCGGCGCCATGGACCAATACATGTTTGAAATTTCCATTTAATTCCTTTCTTCATTTGGAGAGCGGAATCTCTGGATCGGCACCAAATTAGAGTCATAGAGAGATACAGCACTGAAACAGGCCAACTACGGGCCACCGAGTCCGTGCCGACCATCAGCCACCCATTGATACCGATCCAGGATTAATCCCATTTTTCGCTCTCACATCCCCACAATTCTCCTACCATTTACCTACACTAGGGGCATTTCCTTTTTACAATGGCCAATTTACCTACCAACCCACAAATCTTTGGCACGTCGGAGGAAACCGGAGCAACCCCACGCGGTCACAGGTAGAACTTGTAAACTCTGCACAGGCAGTACTCAGAACCGAACCCGAGTCGCTGGAGCTGTGAGGCTGTGGTGCTAGCCACTGTGCCGCCCTTAGTATTATTCAATACAATTTCAAAATAATTGCTACAAAGATATGAATTCAACTAAAACATTCAGCTTAGACAGAACGTTCAATTTATTCAAAAGTCTGTCCTTTTTCTATTCATAATCTGCCCGATGGAGCTGCTCAGGAACTGAGTTTAACCGCAAAAGCTCTTTGTAGCCAAGGGAAGAGAAGCAGCTCCTTCAGCCGCAATTATTTCTCAAAATATCTTTCAAAGTCCCTGTTAGGTGGAGCAAGCTGCAAGCCCAGGAATTAGCAACTGTTAATAGACAAGACGCAACCATACCAGTGAGATAACTGTCATGGCTAGTCAATAAAACATTCTTTCATGATTTATGCACCGTTTGAAGGGCGAGAAAGCAGCATCGCCCTCCCTCAGTACAGGATAAGACAGCTGATCACCCAGTGCGAGGAAGTACTGACCAGAACAGAGACTCACCAGCCACGCAGACCAGTAGGATTCCCATTGATATTCACCCACATATCCCTTCAGATATATGACTCAGCAATGAGGGCATTCACAGCATCTGTTATGTAACCATTAACAGTTATGTTGTCAACAGCTATTGGACAACAGGATACATCGACTTACCAGGAGCACCCAAGACTGTGAGAATAGAGTAGTAAATGTCCCTTATCAGTAGAATCATTGGCGGTAACATTTTTAGTGTGAATTCTGGAACTCTTTCCAGTTTTACGTTTCCAACACCCGTTTGGCTGAAATCATTAACGTTACCCTTTTATAGAAAATTCATGCCCTGTTGGGTAAGCAAAGTTGCACAATTAGGAACGTTAGTTACAGTCACTGAACAAACAAGGAGCTGCTGTCCGCTTCAGTACGCCCTGAAAGCCAAAGATGTTGTAGCTCAGTCCATGAAACTCCTGCCCTAGAAATTCATAATGGAAAGTTACCCCAACTGGTAGGTGCGCTGTGTCTGCCCCCTGAACTCTGAAGGTAGCATACCTTCCCGACACTGCGTTAGGTTCTTGGAGCCCCATAATAATTCAGTGAAATATTCACATCCATTGTAAATTTAAATTGTTATATACTGTGATGATAACAGTGATTACGTTCTAACACCACTGGTGACGCTTCTCTTACCTTACTGGTGATGATTCAGTTCTAGTATCACTAGTGATGACTGTACTTTAGCATGTCTGCAGATAATCCTGTTCTATAATTAGCAATAACGGCCTTATTCTACCATTACTGAGGATGAACCTACTTTGACATTACTGGGGTGATCCTCTTCTAACATTACCGTTAGTCACCCTGTTCTAACATTACTGGTGAGGAGCATACTGGATCATTGCTGAAGAAGTGCACACTTTGAAATTACTTGTGTTAACCCGACTCTAATATTGCTGTTGGTAAATATACACGACCATTAATCGCAAATTGTCGCAAATATATGCGACAATTATTCTAACATTATTGTTGGCGGCCATAGTATAGCATCACTGGTGGTGATCCTACTCTCGCATTATTTGTGCTGTTATTTCTCTAATATTACTGATGATGCCACTGCTCTAAAATACTGGTGCTATCTCTGCCCTAATCTTTATGTTTAGTTTAGTTTAGAGATACAGCACTGAAACAGGCCCTTCGGCCCACCGAGTCTGTGCCGACCATCAACCACCCATTTATACTAATACTACACTAATCCCATATTCCTACCACATCCCCACCTGTCCCTAGATTTCCCTACCACCTACCTACATTAGGGGCAATTGCTAATGGCCAATTTACCTATCAACCTGCAAGTCTTTGGTATGTGGGAGGAAACCGGAGCACCCGGAGGAAACCCACGCAAACACAGGGAGAACTTGCAAACTCCACACAGGCAGTACCCAGAATTGAACCCGGGTCACTGGAGCTGTGAGGCTGCGGTGCTAACCACTGCGCCACTGTGCCGCCCATATGGATTCTAACTTTTACCAGAAGCTAAAATTATTGGTACATCCTATTTTAACTTTACTTCTGAAGACATAACACGAATTTAAATAGTGGTGACCCTTCCGTAACATCAGTGATGATGACTACCCGAATTCTGCCGCTGATGACATGAGACAAACGTTCATGTTGGTGAGCCTTCTCGAAGATTACTGCTGGTGATGCTACTCTAATATTGCTGGTGCAATCTTATCCTGATATTACTGATGAGGAACTTATACTAACATTTTAGTGGCGACCTGCTCAAATGTAAATGGTGGAGACACTACTTTATCACTGCTTGTGGGAACTCTAACATTACTGGGAAGAAACCGAGTCCAACTTTATAGGTGTTAACCCCACTGTAAAATTATTGGTGAGGCGACAACTCGAACAGCGATGTTGGTGACTGTACACAAACTGCTGTTGATCCAACTCTAACATTATTGATTTTTTTTATTTAGAGAAACAGCACTGAAACAGGCCCTTCGGCCCACCAAGTCTGTGCCGACCATCAACCACCCATTTATACTAATCCTACACTAATTCCATATTCCTCCCACGTCCCGATATTGCCCTATCACCTACCTATATTAGGGGCAATTTATAATGGCCAATTTACCCATCAACCTGCAAGTCTTTTTGGCATGTGGGAGGAAACCGGAGCACCCAGAGGAAACCCACGCAGACACAGGGAGAGCTTGCAAACTCCACACAGGCAGGACCCAGAATTGAACCCGGGTCGCTGGAGCTGTGAGGCTGCGGTGCTCACCACTGCGCCACTGTGTCATTATCTGTGGATGCTGTACTTTAATATTGCTAGGAACATCGAAGCAGGTGTAGGCCATTCAACCAGTCGAGCCTGCTCCCCATTCAATTAGATCTTGGCTGATCATCGACCTCAAAGCGAATTTCCCGCAGTATCCCAATATTCCTTGATGTCATTAGTATCTCGATATCTATCGATTTCGGTCTTGAACATGCTCAATGATGCAACTCTTGGGCAGAGAATTAGAAAGATTCACCACCCTCTGCGTTAAGAAATTCTTCCTCATCTCAGTCTTAAATGGCCTACCTCTTACTCTGAGACTATGTCCCCAAATCATCTGTATAGATTTTGAACAGCTGTGGCCCCAGCACTGATCTTGTGGTACCTCACTAGTAACAGCCTGCAATGCTGAGAATGACCTATTTATTCCTGCTGTCTGTATTTTGTCTGTTCACCAATTCTCAATCCATACCAGTATATTACCCCAACCCCATGTGCTCAAAGTTTGTTGATTAACCTCTTGTGTGGGGCCATATCAAAAGCCTCCTGAAAATCTAAATACACCACACCCACTGCTTCACCTTTATCTGTTTCTCATAAAATTCCTCATAGAACTCCAACAGCTTTTTTAAACTAGATTTCCCTTTTAATAAATCCATGTTGGTTCTGTATTCTGCTGGTGAGGATTTTACTCGTGCGTGATTGGTTGTTATATTATTCTAACATTACAAACTGTAACCCTGCTTTAACTTTATTAGTGAGGATTATAAACTAACCTTAGTGGTTACGAACCCACTTTAACGTTGCTTGCGTTGACTTTATTATAACGTTCTTGGTGGTGACATTAATCTAATATTACTGGCAACACTACTGTACCATTACTGGTGAGGCCCCTACACCAAAATTCTGGTGATCTTACTCTACCTTTCCTGCTGGTTACCTTACATTAATAGAAATGCTGTTGATCCTACTCTAACATTGCTGGTGGTGACCCTACAGTAATATTGCTCCTGGTGACACTTATCTAATATTGGGTGTAGTGAACGTACTCTAACACTACCAGTGATGACGAAACATGAATATTTTTGGTGCTGATTTTACTCAAACATTGCTTGGCGTGATAGGATTGTAATATTTCTTGTTATAACCTGCTATTACATGACTGGTCGTAAAACTACTCTATCATGACTGTTGGGACACTACTGTAATATTACTGGTGATGGACCTGTTGCAACACTACTGGTAACCATACGGTATCATTACTAAGAAGGACCCTTCTGCAACCTATTGGTGATGACCATACACTAACATTATTGCTGTGGATTGCATATAATATTACTGATGATAATACTACTCGAACAGTACTTGTGAGGGCGCCATTCCATCATTACAGGAGATGAAACTACTTTATCAGTACTGGTGATGACTGTATCCTAACATTACTGATGAAGACCAGATTGCAATATCACTATGGCAACCCTACCATAACGTTTCTGGTCGTGGTTCTGTTCTAACATTCCTGGTGTTGCTTCTGTTCGGACATTACAATTTGTGCCACGTCTCTAACGCTGTTGTTTGTTAATTCTACTGTATTATTACTTGTGATGACCATCCGCTATAATTACTGGTCCGATCCAACCTACCATTCCTAGTGGTAAGCCTACTCTAACCTTCTTGGCGGTGACCTCAGTTAACATTACTAGAGAAGACACTTTCTATCATTGTTGGTAGTAAGCTTACTCTAACATTACTGATAAGCATTCCAGTCTAACATTAAAGGTGATAAAGCAACTCTAACATTACTTGTGACGGTGTTAGTCTATCATTATTGTTGCTGATCTAACTCTTAAATAATTAGTGATGACTGTACAGTAGAATTATTTGTGAGGACCCTATTCCAACATTACCTCAGATAACCCTACTAAAATACTGCTGGTGGTGCTCCTGTTCCATAATAAGGCTTGTGATCCTACTCGAACACTCTTCTTTAATATTGATGTTTGACACTCTACGCTAGCATTACTCCTTTACAGTATTGGTGATCACTCCACTGTAATATTGCTGGTGGTACTACTATTCTAACATTACTGAATGCTATGCTACAGTAACATGAATAATGTTGTCATATTGCTAGCGCTGACCATACTCTAACATTGCGTGAGATAACCTGACTCGAACAGTACTACTGACGAACTTTACTTCTGTTGATTCTATGCATACTGTAACATTCTGTGTGCTGACGCTGCTCTAATAGCACTGGTGATGTGCTTGCTGACGGGGTACTGGTGGTGACACTACTTTATCATTATCGGTGCGAACCTACTGTAATATTACTGGTGATAACCCCACTCTAACAGAGCTGATGATGGACCTGCTGTATCATTACTGGTGGTAACATGAATCGATCATTACTGGTGGACCGTGGTGTAACATTACATGTGATAACCCCACTCTAACATAACTGGCGCTGGACCTACTATAACATTACTGGCGGTAACCCGACTCTAACTTAACTGGTGATGGATCTACTGCAATATTACTGGTGGTAACACTGCACGATCAGTGAGACCAAATGTAACATTACTGGTGATAATCCAACTCCAACACAACTGGTTCTGTACCTACTGTAAAAATACTGGTGCGAACACTACACTATCATTACTGGTGAGACCCTACTGTAACGTTACTTGTGATATTCCCACTCTAACATGACTGCTGGCGGGCATTACTGTAACATTGCTGGTGGTGAACCTCGTCTGACATTACTGGTGGTGACTCGATTCTAACATTGCTAGTGATTGACCTACTGCAGGAATTATTGTCCGTAACCCTTCTGTAACACTACTGGTGAGACCCTGCTATTATCATCATTATTGATGATGACCGTACTCCAATATTAATGGTGATGACTGTACTCCATCACTACTGCTGATGACTGTACTCCATCACTACTGGTGATGGTCATAACTCTAACATTAATGGTGATGACTGTTCTCCATCACTACTGATGATGACTGTACTCCATCACTACTGGTGATGACTGTACTCCATCATTACTGGTGATCACTGTACTCCATCACAACTGGTGATGGTCATAACTCTAACATTAATGGTGATGGCTGTACTCCATCATTAGTGGTGATGACCGTACTTCATCACTATTGGTGATGACTTTACTCCATCATTACTGTTGATGGTCATACTCTAACATTAATGGTGATGACCATACTCCATCATTACTGGTGATGACTGTACTCCATCACTGGTGACCACTGTACTTCATCATTACTGGTAATGACTATACTCAATCACTACTGCTGATGACTGTACTCGATCATCACTGGTGATGACCGTACTCCAATATTAATGGTGATGACCGTACTCCATCATTATTGGTGATGACTTTACTCCATCATTATTGGTGATGACTGCACTCCATCAGTACTGGTGATGACCGTACTCCAATATTAATGGTGATGACTACACTCCATCAGTACTGGTGATGGTCATACTCTAACATTAATGGTGATGACCATACTCCATCATTACTGGTGATGACTGTACTCCATCACTGGTGACCACTGTACTTCATCATTACTGGTAATGACTGTACTCAATCACTACTGCTGATGACTGTACTCGATCATCACTGGTGATGACCGTACCCCAATATTAATGGTGATGACCGTACTCCATCATTATTGGTGATGACCGTACTCCAATATTAATGGTGATGACTGCACTCCATCAGTACTGATGATGACTGTACTCCAATATTAATGGTGAAGACCGTACTTCATCACTATTGGTAATGACTGTACTTCATCATTACTGTTGATGGTCATACCCTAACGTTACTGGTGATGATCGTACTCCATCACTACTGCTGATGACAGTATTCTATCACTGGTGATCACTGTACTCCATAATTACTGGTGATGACTGTACTCAATCATTACTGCTGATGACTGTACTCCATCACTGGTGATCACTGTACTCCATCTTTACTGGTGATAACTGTACACAATACTGCTGATAACTGTACTCCATCACTGGTGATCACTGTACTCCATTATTACTGGTGATGACCGTACTCCAGTATTACTGGTGTTGACTGCACTCTATCATTGCTGGTCATGGTCATAGTCGAACATTAACGATGATGACTGAACTCTGACATAAGCTTTGCTGATCCTACTATAATGTTAGTTATGGTGATTTTATTTAAACTGTCCTCCTGAAGTCTCTCAACGTTTCTCATAATAAACTTCTTAAAACATATTCACGATCAGCCCAGTGCTGGCCGTCTCACTGGCCTGTCTAATCCTATTGCCTTGACAACAGTCAAGGTCATCTCTGATCATTCCAGGTGTCTTTTATACTCACACTCCTCATCTCCTTTTCTGCTGAAATAAACTCCAGCTGAGGTAATACATAATTACACTTTCAGCTGCCAACCCTTTAGCCATTGAGGCATTGGACATAATTTGTCAGTCTTCTTTAGACTCGGGGGTGGTGACAGAGGATTGGAGAATTGCAAACGGTAGACCCTTATTCAAAAAGAAGGTGTAAAGATACAACACCTACAGGCAAGTCAGTTTAACTTCGGTGGTGAATAAAATTCTAGAAAGAATAGTTCGGACAAAATTAATAGTCACATGGACAAATTTGGGTTAATTGAAGAAAGTCAGCATGGATTTCGTAAGGGAAAACTTATCTAACGAACTTGCTGGAGTATTTTAAAGAGATAACAGAGAGGGTTGATAATGATAATGTAGCTGATGTGGTCTACATGGTCTTCCAAAAGGCATTTGATACAGTGTCACATAACAGACTCATGAGGAAAATTGTAGCTCATGGAATAAACTGGACAGCAGCAACATGGATATGGAATTGACTGAGTGATAGAAAACAAAGAGCAGTGGGTAATTGATGTTTTTGGGCTGTAGGAAGGTTTACAGTGGAGTTCCCAGCGATCAGTGTTGGGGCCCTGAAATATTAATGACCTAGACCTTGGTGTACGGGGCACAATTTCAATGTTGATGGATGATATGAACCTTGGAAGCATTGTGAACTGTAAAGAGGAAAGTGTAAAACTTCAAAAGGTCATAGACAAATTGGTGGAAAGGGCAGACAGGTGGCAAATGAAGCTCAATGCAGAGAAATGTGAATTGACACATTTTATTAGGAAGGGTATGGAGAGGCAACACAAAATAAAGGATACAATGTTAAAGGGGGTGCAGCAGCAGAGGGCTCTGGATGTGTATGTGTGTTAGTTCATTGAAGGTGGCTGGACAGATTGAGAAAGCAGTTCATAAAGCATACAGTATCCTCGGCTTTATTAACAGAGGCAGAGGGTACAAGAGCAAGGAGGTTATGTTGAACTTGTACAAGACACTAGTTCAGCTTCAGCTGGCATATTGCATCCAATTCTGGGTTCCACGCTTTAAGAAGGATGTGAAGGCTTTAGAGAAGTGCAGAAAAGATTCACCAGAATGGTTCCAGGGATGCGGAACTTCAGTTATGAAGGTAGATTGGAGAAGTTGGAACTGTTTTTTATCTTGGAGAAGAGAAGGTTGAGAGGAATTTTGTTACAGGTATTCAAAATCATGAGGGGTCTGGACAGAGCAGACAGCGAAAAACTCATGAAAGGTTCAAGAATAAGAGGGCACAGATTTAAAATAATTGGTAAAAGAAGCAGAAGCCAAATGAGGAAAAACTTTTTCACGTAGCGAGTGGTTAAGGTCTGGAATGCACTGCCTGAAAGTGTTGTGAAGGTAGGTTCAACTGAAGCATTCAAAAGGTAATTCCACTGTTATATGAAAAGGAAGAATGTGTAGGCTTACGGGGAGAAGGTGGGGAGTGGCACTCGGTGAAATGCTCATTCAGCCAGCCGGTTGGCCGAATGGCCTCCTTCTGCACTGAAACAATTCTGTAATCCATCTGTTGCTGTCAATATGCCGTGGCCCCTTTGACAATGTAGACTGCAGTAAATTCCTTACTCTCTCCTACTAATGTTCCTTCTGCTAACCCTGCCCCAACTTTGCCTTTATCATTCCAAGCCTAAAACACATAAAGGTATGTAGTCAACAACTGCTTCAACCATGCATCGGCAGACCTGGCTGAACAGCATCAAACACCACCGGGCCCTGTTCTCCTCCACCAAACCTGCTCACTATTCCAGCATCATTCTGAAATGTAACACACAATTGCAGGAGCAAATTAATCTCTGTAAACTCAGTTCCTCCTCTACCACTGGTCTCACCTCCAACAAAGAACGCTCTGTGACACCGTGTCGATACTTGTCTTATTAGGCTTCAGTGAAGCCACTTTGACCGTTTCATTGCGTTAACGATGTTAACCGCTGTTCTTGATATTCTTGGAAATATCCTGAAATGAATGGACCAGGCCGACCCAGTGAATCATGGTCCAACTTCACCATTCCCGCAAAATAGACCCAGAGTCCTATTCCATTCCTTCACTTGGAGTATTCAGATGACCGGCCTGGTTTAGAAACTTGATTTTCATTGAAACGTATTGAACCCCGGGATACTCGGCTTCGAGCATCGAGGGAGTCCCAAGAACAAGGAGCTGGGACAGGAGATCGCTCATCTCACTGCCGACCAGCAGCTTCACCTCAAGATCCAACTCCCAGCTTTATAGCTGCAACACCTGTAATACCGACTATTACAAATGGAATTACCCGGGTTGTTCGCCCTAGATTTATCCTCCAATAGATCTTCATTAAGGATTTATTGACAGATCAGAGAATAAAAGGCAAAAGGCACAGGCAAGGCTGTGCCACACCAGCCCGAGAGCGAGAGCAACGTGAAAATGTCCTGTGATAACGGTGCAGGGAGAAAGGATGCAGCATGGAACAGCGAGAGCAATAACCTCACACAAAATCCCTCTTACAACTTTGGGGGGCAAATATTTTACTTTTAATTTCTTCACAAAGACGTGGCAACGCCTTCATTTGCTGCCAACATCTTATTGTTTCTCTGCCAGTAGAGACATTTTATTTTGCTCTGTGTTTATTCTGCAGCAAAATGGATTTCTCTGAGATGCTCCCAGAATTCACTCTCTGGTCATTTAACGAAAGATTCCTGTTGAACCTCCTGAGTCAGACGCATCGAATCATAAACGTTAAGGGAACAGAAAGAGGCCCCTTGGGCAATCATGTCTTCGTTGGCTGCAAAATGAGGCACCCAGCCTAATCCAACCTTCCAACATTTGGGCCATAGCCCGGCAGGTTATGGTACTTGAGGTGTATATCCAGACACCTTTAAAATGAATTGGGGGTTTCTAACTCTACTACCCATTCAGGCAGTGAGTTCCAGACCTCCACCACGCTCAGGGTGAAACTTGTTTGCCTCGTCTCACCTCCAATGTTTCTATCAATCACGTTAAATCTATACCCGTTAGTCACTGACCTCTCTGCTAAGATAGATGGGCCCTTAACATGCACTCTGTTCGGGCCTCTCACAATTTTATACATCTCAATCATATCTCCCCTCAGCCTTCTCACCGGCTTGGCCAGCATTTATTGCCCATCCCTAATTGCCCTTGAGAAGGTGGTGGTGAGCTGCCTTCTTGAACTGCTGTAGTCCATGTGAGGTAGGTATTCCCACAGTGCTGCTCGGAAGGGAGTTCAAGGATTTTGACCCAGTGACAGTGAAGGAACGGCAATATAGTTTCAAGACAGGATGGTGTGTGACTTGAAGGGGAACTTGCAGGTGGTGGTGTTCCCATGCATTTTCTGCCCTTGTCCTTCTGGTAGGAAGAGGTCGCGGGTCTGGAAGGTGCTGTCTAAGGATCCTTGGAGTTTTGCTGCAGTGCATCTTGTAGATGGTCCACACTGCTGCCACTGTGCGTCGATGGTGGAGGGAGTGAATGGTTGTGGATGGGGTGCCAATAAAGCAGGTTGTTTTGTCCTGGATAGTGTCCCCAAACCCCTAGGATGTTGATAGACCCTCATCGCTGGTGCCATTCTAGTAATTCTCTTCTGCACCTCATCTAAGGCCTTGACATTCTTCCTAAAGAGTGATGTCCAGAATTTAATACAATATTCAAGCTGAAGCCTAACCAGAATTTTATAAGTGATTAACATAATTTCCTTGGTTGTGCACTCTATTCCTCTGTTGATAAAGCGAATGATCCTATATGTTTTGTAACAGCTTTGCTAAGTTATCCTGTAATCTTTTAGTATACATACGCCTCCTGAAATCTCTGACTCTTTAAAGCCGTACCATTCTGATCATATTGTCTCCCCTTGTAATTTCTACTAAAATGTATTACTTCACGCATCTCTATATTAAGTTTCTTCTGTCATGTGTCTGGCATTTCACCAGTGTCTTTGTTCTCTTAAAGTCTGTTCCTATCCTCCTCATTGCTTGAATACCACTAGTGGAATCAGTACAGCCCAACTCCACTGATCACTGTAAATTGACGGAACAAGTGAGAAGCATGTGGCTGTTGGGACGTGCCAATGAGAGCTGTTCATTGCAAAAGAGTTAATACTACAAGTCCAACCCCATTGGTCACTGTAAATTCACTAGCTCTTCTAGATTCATATAGGCGAGAGGACTGGCATGAATGGCTGTTCATTACACCAACAACAACTTTCATCTATATAGCGCCATAAACTTAATAAAATGCTGCAAAGCACTTCACATGAGCGTAAAAAAATGCAGGGAGGGAAACTGAGCCAAAGAAAGTGATATTAGATCAGTTGACCAAAAGAATGGACAAAGCCATAGGTTTTAAGGAGAATTTACCAAAGGCGAATGAGGTAGAACGCTTTAGGGAGGAATTTCAGAGGTTGGAGAATGCACAGCTGAAGGTCAAGCTTCCCATGGCGGTGCAAAGAAATTTTCTCATGCACAAGAGATCAGATTTCTCTGAAGTTTATTGGACTGCATAATGTCACAGAGGTCTGCGGGGTCTATGTCTTGCAGGGATTTAAACACGAGGATGGATTTTTAAATCTATACGTTGCTGTGCTGAGAGCCAATGCAGTTCAATGGGTACAGGAGTGATGCGTGAATGGGACTTCATGCCGGTTACTTTCTAAGCAGCAACTTTTGGTAATGTCATGTCCAGTAGAGCGATATTATATTGTTACTTTTAAGATACGAACTTTATTCGAGGTGGACTATTTTATAATTGACTTTACCTTTTGAAAAATGTGGGGCAATGTTGCAAAAACAGCCGCTGGTGATCAGCCAACCTGGCCTATGTGTTCAAACATTGCCTTACTTCCTGTTAAGGAAAAAAAGATACATTTCAGGCTAAGAAATGTCGACTACACCATTCCTGAAACATCAAGGGATATTCCTGAATTGAATGGATACTTCTGAATCACAAACGCTGTGAAGTTGCCCCTGAATTTTACCCAAGCACACATTAATTGATGGCCATGGTGTATTGTCTGGTCACAACACGGGAGAAGGCCTTGCATCTCCTGACAGAAGCTAATGTGAGAGGATTTATCTTAAAAGGTAGTTCTCTGGACAGAGAGAGAGGGGAGATCAAAGCAACATCACAGAAGGTAATCGAGCCAGGGGGCTGTGAAATGATAAAACCAAAACAAAGAAGGAACCCTGCTGTGAATTCTATACTTCAACTTGGTGCAGCAGAGAACTGAAAGTGACCCATCACAATCAATCCGAAATCCTGATCACCAGAAATGAACAACACCTCAGCAAGTCAAGACAACAAACAAGCTAGGCCTACATTTTTAAATGAGCCTGTTCTACTTAGAAGATTCAGCAGGTTTACCATAAACCACACATAGCTACCACACCTTGTAACTCACCCTTGATGTTCTGTATATCTTCTCTCAAGAGCGCATGTGAGAGTGAATGCTTGCGTGAATGTTGTTGCAACTATTTCGGGGAATGAATGTTGCTCATTAAATATTTAAACTTCTGTTTAAAACTTACAAGAAAACCTGTCTCTCTCTGTTTAGTTGGCGAGTAAAACACTCAGGGACTAATTCATTATTTTAAATAAAACACGATTGCGGTCAGTTGGGAAGTGAACTGTGTGAATCACCCATACCCCTTACCACCTGGCCAGAACTGTAATTCCAATTGTATGGAGTGTGGAAGATGGGAGGTCGGATAGAATAACATTGAAAGTCAAGTCTGGTGGAATCATAATTCTAGATTCTAGACAATTGCCAAGGACTGAATAATAACAAAGACATTCTGGTTAGTTGAAAAAAAAAATAGAAGAGAGAAAATGGGGAACTAGTTAGCCTGATATCAGTCATAGGAAAAATGCTGGAATCTACTAGAAGGAATGTGGTAACAGGGATTTTGGGAATTCATAATATGATTATGCAGAGTCAACACGGATTAATGAAATGGAAATTGCGTTTGACAACCCTGTTTGAATTTTTTGAGGATGTAACTCCTAAGATGGTTTACAGGGAATCAGCAGATGTAGTTTTTATATATTTGCAAGAATCAATCCATAAGGTGCCATACATGAGTTTATTGCACAAAATTAGGACCCATGGGAATGGACGTATTATATGAGCATGGATTTAGAATTCGTTAATCTACAAAAAAGAAAGGAGCAATAAACAGGACTTTATGTGTTGGCAGGTTGTATTTAGTGGGGCACTGCAAGGATCAGTATTTGAGCCTCAGCTATTTGCAATCGATATCGATGACTTGGATGAAAGGTCTGAGTGTAAGGTACACAAGTGTGCTGACAATACAAAGTTGGGTGGGAAAGTAAGCAGTGAGGAGGATGCAAAGAGGCTGCAAAGGAATGTAGACAGAGTTGTTGAGTGGGCAAGAACATGATAGATGCAATATAATGTGGCAAAGTGTACGGTTATCCACTTTGATAAGACACATAATTTTAAATAAGACAGATTAATGTTTGAATGGCAAAGGACTGGAAAATATTTGCATTCAGATGTACCTGAATGCTCTTGAATATAAAATCAAAGAATCAAAGAAAGGTTACAGCAGAGGAGACCATTTGACCCGTCAGGTCCGTGCTGGCTCTCTGCAAGAGCGAATAACATAAGTCCCACTCCCCATCTTTTCCCTGTCGCCACTTATTATTTTTCTCTTCAGATAACTATCCAGTTCTCTTTTGAAAGCCTCGATTGAATCTGCCTCCACCACAATCTCAGGCAGTTCATTCCAGATCCTAACCACTCGCGGTGGATAAATGTTTTTCCTCATGCCACAGTAGCTCCTTTTGCCAATCATCTTAAATCCGTGCCCTCTGGTTCTGGATCATTCGGCCAGTGGGGACACATTCTCCCTATCTAATCTGTAGAGATATCTCATGATTTCGAACAACTTTCGATCAACTTTCCTCTTAATCTTCTTTTCACAGAGAACAGACACAGCATCTCCAACCTTTCCACGTCACAAAACTTCCTCATCCCTGGAATCATTCTCGTGAATTGTTTTTGCACCTTTTCCAATGCCTTAATATCTTTCCAAAAATGCGCTGTCCAGATTTGGACACAATACTCCAGGTGACTCCAAACAAGTGCTTTTACATGTTTATCAGAACCTCTTTGCTTTTTTATACTGTATGTCCCTATTTATAAAGTCCAGGATCACATATGCTTTCTCAACTTGCCCTGAAACCTTCAATATTTATCCCCGTCTGGTCTGACACCCCGTTAGAATTCTATCCTTTAATTTATATTGTCTCTCCTCATTCTTTGTACCAAAATGAATCACTTCACACTTTTCTGCATTAACTTTCATCTGCCACTTGTTCACCCATTCCACCACCCGATATCCTTTTGAAGTTTATCACTATCATCCTCACAATTGGCACTAATTCAACGTTTTATTTCATCCACATATTTTGAAGTTGTACACTGTATACCCAATCTAGGCCTTAAATCTGTATCAAAAAAGCAGGGGTCCCAACAACAATCGCTGGTGAACCCCACTGTATATATTTCTGCCCCACTGAATGTATTTCTTTTTCGCTTGACTCTATATTTCTCCCCTTGTCCAGTCTCTTCCAACTTACATCCGTGATTCTTCTGATGGCCTACACCATTGCATACTTTCTGGATGTAACTCTTCCTTTTGGAAGTCCAGTCTCTCTACACCTCCATCTCCCACAAGGACGGCTTGGGACCACTCGGTTTCCTGCTTGAACAGAGGCCCAAACAGCCCTCATCAACCGCCACCCTCCTCCTCCTGGCTGAACTTGTTCTCACATTGAATAACTTTTCCTTCAATTCTACTCACTTCCTCGAATTTAAAGGTGTTGCTATGGGTACCTGTATGGGACCTAGTTATGCGTGTCTTTTTGTGAGGTATGTTGAACATTCCTTGTTCTAGTCCTACTCAGGCTCACTCCCCCAACACCTTTTTCGGTACATTGATGACTGTATCAGTGACGTTCCTGTTCTCTTCCCGAAATGGAAAACTTCATCAACTTCAGTTCCAATTTCCACCCTTCTCTCACCTTTGCACCATCACACTTCCCTTCCATTTCTCGACTTCTCGGTCTCCATTTCTGGGGATAGGCTGTGTAGTAATGCTCATTATGAGCCCACCTACTCCCACAGCTACCTTGACTACACCTCCTCACACTCTGTCGTCTGTAAGGACTCCATTCCATGCTCCCAGTTTTTCCATCTGCATCACATCTGTTTAGATGATGCCACCTTCCACAGCAGCACTTTTAATATGCTTCATTTTCCGTCAACTGAGCATTCCCTTCCTCCTATTCCATTTTGGTTGACAGTTCCTTCATCAGTGTCCACCCATTTCCCGCAGTTCAACCCTCACCCCTTCCCTTCCCCCCCCAGAAGCGGGATGGGGTTCCCATTGTCCTCCTTTTCCACACCATCAGCCTCTTGATCTACAGGCTTATCACTCATCGTTTCCGACACATCAATGGTGATGCTACTACCGAACATGTCCACTCCCTCTCAGCATTCAGATGGGACCATTCTCGCCGTGACCTCCTGGTCTCATTGTCCAGCACCCCTGACATCTCACCCTTTCCCATGGCACCTTCCCAAGCAATCACAGGATGTCTAGCATCTGCCCTTTTACCTCCTCGCTCACAGTGTAACTGTTACATAGATATAAAGGACAGGGGATTTTGAGGATTGCAACAACAATTTAATTAGAAATAAAATAAACGTGAGTTTAGTGGTATAGAGTAACAGTTTAATTAGAAATGTGGAACAGGCAGATTTAGGGGGACCACGGTAACGTTTCAATGAGCAAGAGAAAAAGGGAGATTTCGGGGAGTACAGTAACTGTTTAATTCGAAATAGAGAACAGGGAGATTTCGGAAAACAGTGCATGTTTAATTAGAAATAATGAGTTTAGCGAAGCATAATCACTGCTAAATTAGAAATAAACGACAGGATAAGTTAGGAAAACATACTAACGGTTTAATAGAGAAATAGAGAACAGGGAAATTTAGTAGAACACAGCAACTGTTCAGTTCAGAATTTTTAGAAGTTTAGGAATTGGGCGCAAGGAACAGACACCATGTTTTTCGAAGTAGGTGACAAGGGAACACAGATACTCTTCAATAACAAGTAGAGGGCACGGAATGTCAGGGAAACACATTAACTGTTTAATTAGAAATAAAGACACTCAAGGGAACACGACAACTTTTTAATTAGGAACAGGGGTGGCTGTATCACAACCATATGGGAATAAAATTGACGTAGTAATGCAACAGTTAACTTCTTCATGCCATTGCTTTCTATTTTGCGTGTTGATTTTGGATGATGTGAATGATGACATATTGGCTTCTCACAATTGTAGTTGGGTGCAGGTACATTGCTATTGATATAATCAATGGAATTACAGCATCTGCCTGCTGCCTGGCTCTTGCCGTAATCCTGTTGATCGTCTGGATTCAGTTAAATTAGAATGTGTCCATTATGGGTACAAAGAAAAACTGCTCGTAATTCACCACCATTTCCCACAGAAGCTGGATATCAGCCAGATTGGCAGAGCCTGAGATCCATGGGCAAATGGAATTGTGTGGAGTTTGGTTTTTTGAACTTCTGAATGACGGGGAGCAAATGTGATAGGTAAAGGGGGAATTTAATCAAAATTAATAAATGATGCACATTCATATTTATAATGCTAAGGTTATTGTTGGCATAATGTTTTCAATAAGTTTCATGAACACGGAAGTGAGATATCATGTTTATTAAACACGCAGTACACGTAATAGTACTTAAATACACAATTAAAATGTTAGATTTCGCTCACACACGGTGATGATTGCGTGGGAATTTAAGTGCTTTACCGTTCTGAGTTCATGACGATACTCATTACAAAATGGTCGTTTTTTAAAATCATTTTCTCTCACTGTCTCTGTGTGGCAATCCACACAATTCTGTGGTACGTAATTATACAAAGAATAACGTTTAGTTATTGTTTATCAATAACGATTTTTCCCTCACTGAGCCAGCTGTTCCTCCATGGGCCTAACAGATATTCTAGCCTCAGTTCCTTATTTACCGATAGTTTCACTATTGATCTATCTCAGTACAATTATACCAAGTTAGACTTTGAATTCTTAGTTTTTTTCCTTGTTTCTGTATCATTGCTTACAATTGCAAATGATGACATATGACAAATGTTTGCCTTTGCAGAACTAGTTATCACCAGTTATCAAATGATTAAAATTCTTTGAAAGTTATGAATACACTGGCATGGCTTTCGTAAAATGTCTTATTAATTATCGTGAAAATGACTATTACAGCCTGGTCCAACCGCCCAGTTGTGACTTAAATGGAGTCGTATTTTCCTGTTTAACAGGAAAATGCCAAAAGTTTAACATTATTATAATATACCGAGAAACATTAGAGTATTTTCAGGCATCATTAATCAGCATGTCATCAGGATCACAGATCTATCTCGATCTAATCATTTGCGCAGATCTCTATCAATTCATTTTAAACAAGCTCTCACTATCTAGAGACTCATTAACCATTTCGTGGAGTGGTCTTATCAGCCTGAGTGACCACGTTTTGGATTCGTTCCTCAGACCATCTTCATCATGACATTACAAGCCGAGTGTGACACGGGTAACACATCACTTCTGCACACACACTGATATCCCAAGGTCATCCAGCATAAGACATTTGATTCAAGCTATTCCTAACCTTTCGGGCTTCTATCAATGGGGATGTGGAGGCATTTTATTAGAATCTCTTCCCACATGAGCTGATGATTCCGAAAGCGACAAGCTATCAAATATATTCCTCTCATTCTCCAGCACAAGCAAGGATAGAAGCATTTCCAACAGAAATCTGTCAAATCGCCATTTTAAATACACTTTCTTGACATTCGCTAGTTTGTTCATTGAGACAAGTTTGATATATTTTGGTGAGGCTTGCCCAGGTGATTTACGTTATGCAAGAATATGAAAGGATATGGAAGCAGTGTGTTCCTATTGAGGCATCTGTAAAGCACGGCTCGTGATTGAAGATTTAATGTAAAATGTTTAGAACTAAGGGTAGGAGAGACTTTCTTATATGGAGAGCTGTGAGGCAGTAGAATTAACCGAGGCAGAAATTATATTTATATTCAAGATTATATTGAAAAGATGGTCAAATAAAAATAGACAAAAGATACGTTGAGACAGAGATGGTAAAGTGAACTATTTGTCAGGGTGGAGGGTAAACGTCGACTTGGACTGATTGGGTCGCACAGATTTTTCTCCTGTGGTAACATTCCAACGTTTGGATGAGCAGTTGAGAGTTTGAATAAATATAAATGAACATAGCTATCTAACGTCACATTAGCAAGTCAGATTTCTACTTTTTCCAGCATTTAGATACTTATTAGGAGCCCGTTCTATTGCACGAAGGACAAGGGGCGTGGGGGCGGGTGAGGGTCCCGTATGGGGATGGTCAGAGTCCGATGAGGAGACCAGAGCCTGCACCATTCAAATTAAAATTACATCAGAATTACAAAATGACTATGATTGTAAGACTTTGCTTCTTCAATAAAGAAAAGGTTATCAGTTAATAAAACTGAGCCTCTCATTCCAGTAGCTGAGGTCGAGGGCAGTTACCGCTGACACCCCATATACTCTACTTCACTGAAGTTCAATCATTACTGTCCACTCTGACTCGGCACCAGGAAGTGATTATGTTCATCCGGATAAAGATATCGACATCATACAGACGGCATGCAGTGAAAGAAATATGTTCTGATACATGTACAGTTTCACAACAACAATCCGCGTTTGTCTTCGCAGAAAAACGGCCATTCGAAAATGAACACCGCCTGTAATTATAACACGTTTTCGGACAAGAAATCTTCGTTTGATTTGTTCTTTGTTTCACCCAATATCCTAAATATCCAAACATATTTCAGCACCATCTTTAGTTCTTCCCTGAATTTAGTTTGTGTAGCCGCATAAATAAACGTGTTTGAACAGGAACCCAAATACAAGAGCATATATCCGGTTTCAGTGGCGATGTACTTAGGGACTGCATAATCGCCCCGGTAATGTGCTGTATCTGCTAGTCCGGTAGTTCAAAAACTAACGATAGTTGTCAGCCGCAGCACTATATAACTGCCCGATACACTGAATATTAATGATGGTTTTCCTTCTGGTTTCCATCTCTGGATCACTCTGTTTCTCGCTGCTGTGACCCCGCAATTCCCTGCGCGCTTTACTTGCAACAACAATCTGTCTGACTGTCAAACAATTAAACAATAATATCAAACAAAAAGGAATCCAAGTCACTAAAATACTTTGTAACCAGAAGAACCCGACTCCTGCAGGCGATGAAAAAAATGCCAGACTGGATTGACAACCCCAATCAATATTGTTAAGTATTTTCTCAGATTGAAATGCATAGAAAAATGGGACGCTGTGTGAAAAGACTAGAACAGAGACTGTTGTTATAGCCACAGCTGCATTTCTTACTGTGCAATACTTTGTTTTAAACCTTTGACAACATATAGCTACAAATCTGTCGAATGTGAACAAGGTTGTAAACCACACGGACATATGTAGGCTGGTAGCACTGATGTAAATCATAAACTTACAAACTTCAGTATAGGACAGGAAGGAATGTGGGAAATGATATGTACAAATGTGACTAAGGATTATATGGAAAATCATGACCAGTAGATCTGCTGTTGCTATCGCTACCATGTAGGCAGAGATGGTCAGACCTTCTGCTATTTCATCACTTGCTTCTTTTAATCGCCTGGGGTACGATTCATCCGGTCCTGGTGATTTATCAAGGATGTTCATCCCATTTATACTTCCTCTCTCCCTATGTTTATCACATCCAATCCTTCACATGCCTTTCCCTTAACTACAATATCTGCATTGTCCTCCTCTTTTATGCAGACACAAAGTATTCATTAAGAACAATATCAACATCTTTCGCCCTTACACATAGGTTACGTTTTTAGTCTTTTACGGGCCCTGCTCTTTGCTTAGTTATCCTCTTACTCTTAACGTATTGATTAAACATCTTTGGGTTCACCTTGATTTTGCTTGCCAATATTCTGTCATGCTCTCTCTTTGCTTTCCTCGTTTCCTTTTTGATTTCACCGCCCCCCACCACCACCCCCCCCCTGCCTCCCACACTTTCTATACTCCTCTCACCTTTCTGTAGTAACATCATTGCAACATTATAAGCTTATTCTTTTGAACTAATAGTATATTTAACTCCCCTTCTTAACCACAGTTTTTATGCCTTGAAGGAATGTATATTTCTTACAAATTATCCATTTATTTTATTACATGCTACCCATTGCTTTCCCATCATCATATATTTTAATATAGTTTTCAAACTACCTTTACCAATTCGCCCAACATACTTGTGCCGTTCGCTTTGCTTGGATTTAGGATCTCAGTTGTGGACTTAATTAAATCACTTCCAAACTAAATATAAAATCCTTCCTTTTAGGCCTCTTTACTACAGGTTATTCATGAATTCTTCGTCATTTCACAATACACGATCCAATATAGCATGTTCCCAGGTGGTTCATCAACATACTGATCAAGAAAACTATCTTGGAGACATACCATGAACTCATATAAGTATGTGAAGAGAAAAATATTGGTGAAGACAAATGTATGTCCCTTACAATCAGAAACAGGGGAGTTTATTATGGGGAACAAAGAAATGGCTGACCAACTAACTGCAAACTTTGTTTCTGTCTTCACAAAGGAGGACACAAATATCATACCAGAAATGTTGGGGAACACAGGGCTTAGTGAGAGCGAGGAACTGAAGGAAATCAGTATTAGTAGGGAAATGGTGTTTGGGAAATTGATGGGATTGAAGGCCGATAAATCCCCATAGCCTGATGGTATGCATCCCAGAGTACTTAAGGAAGTGCCCGTAGAAATAGTGGATGCATTGGTGGTCATCGTCCAAGATTCTGTACTCTGGAACAGTTCCTACAGATTGCAGGGTATTTAATGTAACCCCACTATTTAAAAAGCAAGGTCGAGAGAAAGCGGGGAATTATAGCCTGACGTCGGTAGTGGGGAAAATTCTAGAGTCCATTTTCAAAGATTTTATAGCACAGCACTCGGAGACCGGTGGTAGAATGGGACAGAGTCAGCATGGATTTATCAAAGGGAAATCATGCTTGACAGGCCTACTAGAATTCTTCGAGGATGGAACTCGTGGAGTTGATGAGGGGGTGCCAGTGGATGTGGTATATTTGGACTTTCAGAAGCCTTTTGACAAAGTCCCACATAAGAGATTAGCATGTAAAATTAAGCGCATGGGATTGGGGGTAGTGTATTGCGATGGATAGAAGATTGGTTGGCAGACAGGAAACAAAGAGTAGGGATAAATGGGTCGTTTTCCAAATGGCAGGCAGTGACTAGTGGAGTACCACAGGGTTCAGTGCTAGGACCGCAGCTATTCACAATATATATTAATGATTTAGATGATGGAAGTAAATGTAATATCTCCACATTTGCAGATGACACAAAATTGGGTGGGAGGGTGAGTTGTGAGGAGGATGCAGAGAGGCTTCAGGGTGATTTGGACAAGTTGACTGAGTGGGCTAATGCATTGCAGATGCAGTATAATGTGGATAAATGTGAGGTTATCCACCTGGCAGCAAAAACAAGAAGGCAGATTATTCTCTGAATGGCTGTAAACTGAGAGAGGAGAATATGCAGCAAGACCTGGGTGTTCTCATACACCAGTCACTGAAGGTAAGCATGCAGCTGCAACAGGCGGTAAAAAAGGCAAATGGTATGTTGGCCTTCATAGCAAGAGGATTCGAGTACAGGAGCAGTGATGTCTTGCTGCAATTATACAGGGCCTTGGTAAGGCCACAACTGGAATATTGTGTGCAGATTTAGTGTCCTTATCTGAGGAAGGTTATTCTTCCATAGAGAGAGTGCAGCGATGATTTACCAGACTGATTCCTGGGATGGCGGGACTGATCTATGAGGAGAGATTGAGTCGTTTAGGATTATATTCGCTGGAGTTCAGAAGAGTGAGGCGGGAATCTCATAGAAACCTATAAAACTCGAACAGGACTTGACAGGGTAGATGCAGGAAGGATGTCCCCAATGGTGGGTGGTCCAGAACCAGGGCTCATAGTCTAAGGATACAGGGTAAACCTTGTAGGACTGAGATGAGGAGAAATTTCTTCACCCAGAGAGTGGTGAACCTATGGAATTCACTATCACAGAAAGCACCTGAAACCAAAACATTGTATGTTTTCAAGAAAGAGTTAGATATAGCTCTTGGGTCGAAAGGGATCAAAGGGTATGGGGCGAAAGCGGGAACATGTTACTGAGTTGGATGATCAGCCATGATCATCATGAATGGCGGAGCAGGCTCGAAAGGCTGAATGGCCTACTCCTGCTCCTATTTTCTATGTTTCTATGTTTCATGCTCCACATTATTACTGCAAATATGGTTTGCCCATTCTGTATGAAATTTAGAATTCTCCATGATTACTGTATTAACCCATTTATTTTCCCATGCTCTCAGTCGTAGGAACTCCTGGCAATTTATTCAAACAATTGTGTGTTGAATTGGAATTTGTTGAAACTAAAACCTGCTGCTTGTGCGATTTCGAAGCATTTTTATCTGAATGTCTCCATTACATAAAGTTAGTGTCTGATGTGGTTCAGTCAGATCTACTGATGGATGGTTGAACCAGTTGTGCACCAGATACATTTGAATCCCGAAGATGGAGGTCGGACCAGAAGTAATTTACTGGGATCCGGGTCATCACTGGGGGAGGGGTAGATCGACAGCAATAGAAATATTATGACAAATGCCGAGCCAATTTTAAGGTAACTTAAAATTATAATAGTAAATTACTGAGGGGAGAGTTTGGTGCAGTGACAGACACAAGCAGAAGTGGTGTTGGAAGTGGGTTGTGAAGGATATGTGTATTTGATTGAAGATGTTTGTTGTTGAGACAATAGTAGATAGGCCAGTGAGATGACCAGATATAGTGGGAACAAAAGGAACAGCAGGAAGTCATTTTGTCTCTTGAGCCTGTTCCGAAATTCAGTGAGGTCATAAAGTCATATACAGCACAGAAGGAAGGTATTCGGCCCATCAAGTCCATGCTGGTTCTCGCAGAGCAATCCAGTCAGTCCAACTTCCTGGCTCGATCCCTGTAGCCCTGGAAGTCTATCTAATTTCATTTTGAAATTATCTGCTTCCACCACCTTTGTGGGTAGCAGGTTCCAGGTCATTGTGTAAAAATGTTCTTCCTCACATTCCCTCAGCATCTCTTGCCCCAAACCTTTAATTTGTATCCCCTAGGTCTTGTACCATCAATTAATGGGAACAGCTTTTCCTTGTCAAACTTATCAAAGCCTGTCATAATCTTGTATATCTCTATCAAATCTCCCCTCAAACTCCAAGAAGAACAGCCACAACTTTCCCAACCTAACCTTGTGACTAAAATCTCTGGAACCTTCTGGTAAATGGCTGATTTGCAACCTAACTCCATGTGCCCATCTTTGCCCCACATTCCTTAATACATTTGGATAACAAAAACCTCTCAGTCTTAATTTTAAAATTAACAACGGATTTATCATCAATTGCTGTTTGTGGAAGGAAGTTCCAAACTTCTACCATCTTTTATGTGTTGAAGTGTTCCTTAATTTTAGTCCTGAACTGCCTGGCTCTAATTTTTAGACTATACTGCCTAATCTGAGAATCCCAACCAGCAGAGATTCTATTTATCCTATCAGTTCCCCTTTATCTCTTGAAATCTTCAATCAAATCACCCCTTAACCTGCGAAATTCCAGGAAATGCAAGACAGTTTGTGTAATCTCTCCTTGTAATTTAAACTTGGACCCAAGGTATAATTCTGGTAAATCTACCCTCCGCTCCCTCAAGACAAATATATCCTTCCTCAGGTGTGGTGCCCAGAACTGCTCAGGTGTGGTGTAATCAGGGCTTTGTATAGCTGAAGCATGACTTCGATCTCGTTGTTTTCCAGTCCTCACAATATAAAAGGTTAGCATTTGATTTGCTCTTTTCATTATTTTCTGTACCTGTTCATGACATTTTAACGATTGTTGCACATAGATCCCCAAATCTCTTTGAGCCTCAACTATTTCTAACTATTACTCATTTAGAGTTTACATGTTCTATCCTCTTTAGGTCTAAATTGGTGACACCAAACAGTTCTTTACATTGAAATCCACTTTCCAGAGATTGCCCATTTACTTACTGCACAGTGGTGCAGTGGTTAGCACTGCAGCTTCACAACTCCAGCGACCCGGCTTCAATTCTGGGTACTGCCTGTGTGGAGTTTGCAAGTTCTCCCTGTGTCTGCGTGGGTTTTCTCTGGTTGCTCCGGTTTCCTCCCACAGCCAAAAGACTTGCAGGTTGATAGGTAAATTGGCCATTACAAATTGCCCCTAGTATAAGTAGGTGGTAGGGGAATACAGGAACAGGTGAGGATGTGGTAGGAATATGGGATTAGTGTAGGATTAGCATAAATGGGTGGTTAATGGTCGGCACTAACTCGGTGGACTTAAGGGCCTGTTTCAGTGCTGTATCTCTTAAAAGATAAAAATATATTAACAACTGTTGGTAATTTGATATTACTAGCTTCGTTGCTTATTATGCCACCTATCTTTGTGTCATCACAACTTTGGCTGTCGATGAAACTTGAAGTAACAGTCAATTAACCATTTAATCCCTTCCTAAATGATACAAAGTGATAACCTGATTGGTGACAGTGGTTATATTTTATTCAGGATAAATTAGACATGCCACAGGCTAATGTCTGAGCAGCAGTATCAAAGCACCATCACCATTATTGCCCTGTGTAGAAGCACAATGAGGCAGCGTTAATAAGTAATCTCATAGTAAAAGATCTGCTGGGGAAAGAGTGATCACAATACAATTTAATTCCATTTTAAATTTGAGCGACATTCGCCAGTCTCAAAAAAGAATCTTAAAATTAGACAAAGCCAATTACACAGGTATGATGGGAGAGCTGACTCAGGTTGATTGGAGAAAGGGAGTAATCACAATGGCGGTAAAAAAAACAGTGGGAACATTTAAAGAAACATTTCAAACTGTTCAAAAAAAATACGTTCCATTGAAGAACAAAAACTCAGCTCGTAAGCTCTATCCATGCTTTACTATAGAAGTTAAGAATAAAATTATATTCACGGAGTGATGCTTGAAAACACAAAGCGTGAGCAGAGTGGCAGGGAATGAATCACTGAAGCGGCAATGCGGGAGTGAGCAGCCGAAGGGCGGCGGGGGAAGGGGCAAGGCCTGGAGTGAACAGCTGAGGGAAGGCAGCAGCGAGGTGGGGGTGGCGTGGTGGTGGTGGTGCGTGCAGATGGGTGTGGGAGGTAACGTTGAAGAGAAGCGTGATGGCAGGAAGGAGTGGGGTAATGTTGGGGGTGAGATGGAAGCGGCAATTGCAGCCATTGAGGACGTTTGGCTTTAATTTTTTTTTGTGACAAATTGATCAGCGCCATTTGTCTTACTGGAAGCTGCCCGAGACATGGTCGTGACGAGGCTGCATTTGCGCATCCGCCAGTACCGCGCCACCTAGTGGTTGCGTTTTCAGCAAATGCAGCCATTATTAAGTGGAGCCCATTCACATTTCAAGTAAGTCTTGTGCTGGGTGTATGGCTTTTAATAAGTTTCTGGAATATAGGAGTGAGATTACATTTGTTTATTGAGCACTCAGTACATGCAATAGTATGTAAACATAGAGGTGAAATGTATAAATTACAGCCACACTAGATGACGGATGCTTGGGGATTAAATATTGCGACCATTCTGAATTCAGTGCCTTCGGCTTTTAAAAAATTCAAATGCTCATTACAAACTAATCGTTTTGATGTGTTTCTCTCAGTCCACCATGTGGAATTCCAGACCATTCTGTGTTACATTATTATATCAAAGTTAAAATTCAGCTTCATTTAAGGAGAATTTAATTTACTTATTCTTTATGAGTTATGATAATCTTCTTTACTGAACGAGCTGTTTTTACATTGGTCTAACCAATATTATAACGCTAGTTCTCTATCTCACCGGTACTTTCAATTTTGGTCGATATCATTGCAACTCTATGAAGTGAAAGGTGAAATTATCAATCTAACTTTGTCTCTTTATCATTGATGTCAATTCAAATGATGAAGTATGACATATGTTTCCTTTGCAGAACTAGGACCTTCGCACAAGATTTCCATTGATTGACGTTCTCTGAAATTTATGAATCGGAATACAACAGCAAGTTTTCAATTATGCTTCTCACTTCCTGAAACTGACCACTGTAGGTTCAGTCCTGGTCTAAGAATCCAATGGCACTTCAGGGTAACGTACTTCCCTGTTTAATAGGCAAAGACTAAATATTGATAATTCTAAAATATAATAAAAAAGAACACAGCATAATATTGTCAGACTTCAGCACAGTATGATTAACCGTCAGCTCAAAGTGTCCCAATCACTTGGCTTTAGAATATTTAAGGACATCTCTAAACAACATTTCATCAACATCATATGACAATCTCGAAGTATTCTATTGCACAGATCCCTACCCAGGTCTTTACATATTAAACTGCCCAGAGCCACAGTACAGATTTCTTGTCATGGTGTTGTCAGCGTGACAGGCCATGTTTTGGGCCCGTTCTTCGGAGCATCCTCACCATGCATGTCTCAGATTGGTCGTTTCAGGTGCACTACTGCACACAGCGATTCCCAAGATCATCCAGCATGAGACATCCGATACACATCCTTCCTCTCCTTTCTGGTTATCTTTCTTAGATCCAGGGGTCTGAACTTGTTTGATTACAATCTCTGCTGGATGAACTTGATGTTTCCAGTAGAGGGCAAGCTTTCAAATATATTCTTCTCTGCTCAGCAAAAGCAAGAACACAACCATCTGCCAGAGAAAACTAACAATTAAATACCTTAACTGCACTTTACTGACTTTTCTGCATTGCATTTCATCTGCCACGTGTCTCTGCATTCAACCAGACTGCCTTTGTCCTCTTCAAATCTCTCTCTGCCCTCCTCAGTTCACAGTACGTCGAAGTTTCATGTCATCAACAAGCTCTGAAATGTTGATTTGCACACCCAAGTCTAAGTTATTTACATATATCAAGAATAGCAGTGACCCTAGCATTGACCCCTGGGGACCCCCCACTGTATACCTCTCTCCAGCCCGAAAAGCAACCACCACCGGCATATTGTTTGCTGCCACGGAGCCAACTTTATATCCATGCTGCCACTGTTCCATGGGCTGTCACTTTTCTCACAAACCTGTTTTGTGGTACTTTGTCAGAAGCATTTTGAAATTTCATGTACACCACATCTACCTCATTACCCTCATTACTCTCGGTCACGAGATCAATATATTTATCCACTCTAGTCAAAATCGATTTGCCGTTAACAAATCCTTGCTGCCTTTACTTAATTAATTTACAGTTGTCCAAGTGACTGTGAACTTTCTTCCGGTTTATCTTTTCTAAAAGCATTCCCATCACCGAGATGAACTGACTGGCCTGTATTTGCTGGGCTTATCATTGCACCATTCTTTGAACAAGTATGTATAATTTACAATTCTCCAGTCTTCCAGCCCCAGCCCTGTATCAGGAGACAGTGGCCCGTTCTACTAGTCCAGGTTACAATGGTGGTGAATCTGATGGGGAGACCAGAGTCAGCAATATTCTCACCAAAACTTAGAACCATTTCCCATAGCCACGACTGTAATACATTGTTTATTCACTAAAGGGAACATTTTCATTCAATTAAACAGATGTATCTCATACCAGTGCCTGCGGTCTGAGGATGGTAACGCTGTTCTGCTGAAGATCAATCCTGAATATTATCTTTGAAGACTGAGAGGAATATTCGCTGCTTTAGCAGGAAACGATTCTGTTCATCCGGGGAAAGCAGAAGACATCAAACACAGGGCAGAAAATGTAAGCAATGTTTTCTTATACTTGCTCATTTTCATAACAATCCTATTCCGGAAAACATAAAGAATGTCATTCTAAAACTGAACACGGGGTCGAACTAAACTCGAGTTAGGACAGGACGTTTTGCTTGGATTCTTTTTTTCATTTTGAAAACAATCTCACAGCCAGTGTCCACGGAGATTTCATCACCTTCTTCAGCTCTTCCCTGAATTTAGTTTGAGTAGCGGCATAAATACACGTATTTGTGCAGGAACTCAAATACTGAAGCATAACTCCGGTTTGACTGGCGATGTATGCAGGAGATGTATAATCGGGTCGGTAATGCACGGCTATGCTGCTCGTTGCATAGCTCACGGCAGACGGTAGATTTAACAATATAAAACTGGCAGATACAGTGAACAGTAAAATAATGGATTTCTTTCTATTCTCCATCTCTTGATCTCTCGGACTTTCACTGCTGTGAGTCCGGAGTCCCCTGCGCGCTCTACTGGTTATTAAAATACGTCTGACTGTCAAAACGTTTAACAGTAATATCAGAGCAAAGGGAAGCCATGTAGAAATGATATTCTGTAAGAGGAGGTACGCTGCACCTGCAGGCGATGAAATAAAAGCCACACTGGGGCGGATAAACCAGTGAATATTGTTAATTATTTGCTTATGTTCGTGCACAAACCAAAAGGGGATGGTCTGTGAATATATCAGGATGGAAAGGGTTGATAATACTGCCGCTGCAGTTCTCACGGTGCAATACTTTCTTTTTAACTGCTGACAGCATATAGCTACAAGTCGATCAAATGTGAAGGAGACTGTAAACCACACCGACATACTGTGGTTGGTACAAAGCATGTAGATCATGAACTTACAGACGGCAGTGTAGGAGAGGAATGAATGTGGAAAGCGTTTACTCAAAATATTATACCCGATTATATTAAAGAGCATGACCAGTAGATCTGCTGTTGCCATGGCCACCATGTAGACAGAAATACACTTGGAGAGGCGGCAATTTCCTCTGGAGAGAATAACAATTGTCAATAGGTTTGCTGCAAGAAAGAGGGAGAAGATTTAAGTTACGGAGACAGGCAGACACTTTCCAGAGCATGTTGTGAGCAAAATGACATATGTGTGTTTGTACTTAGACTGAATCTTATTTATAATATTGACAAGCATTGACAGCTTTTCTTTCAAACCAATAAATGATTATAATCTCACTACCCTTCCAGCATACTTCATTCAGACCATATCAAGGCCACAGGACGAGGTTTGCCCAGAGGCCGTAGCATGAATGGCAACGGAAAGCAACCCCCACCACCACCCAGTCACAGAGGGTGTATTGACTTTGGGCGGGAGTGTAAACCAGAGTTATCATATCAGTGTCCATCATTCTTCTCTGCCGGTATAATTTCCACAGCAGATTGAGCTCCATTACTATAATCTGCGGCCCAGGTCAAGCCAGAGTACCTCACAGAGACAGTATTGTTGTAAATAATAGTCCATTCGAGGGAAACTTTAGATGGCTTTATAAATTGTTAATATTTAGCTGTCAATAAATTGATGGATTCCCACACATAAATTCAAACACATATTTTATTCCTGTGTTCAACAGTAAAGCCATCTTGCAATGAGGCTTGTGCCGTGTGATTCCGCAGCCCAGTTTGATATGATACCAGTGCGGTCCCATGCGGCGATAGATGGAGTTTTAAATTAGCTTCTTCAGTTTATTTGGAGATAGGAATCTCGCTAACAGCATCAGATGTCTGCAGTATTCAGTACAATTTCCAAACCATTACTACAAGGACATGAATTCAAAAAGAACTTTTAGCTGAGACAAAACATTCAATTTAGTTCAATCTTCGGCACGTTTTCCATTTCTAATGGCTCTAAGGAGCTGCTCGGGAACGGAGCGGGAGCTGGTGGAAGAAGAAAGGTTATTTCAGCCGAGGGAAGGGGAGTGGCTCTCTGAGCTGCAATTGTTAGAAAAAAAATATTTCCCAATCTCTCTTAGTTGGACTTGCCTGTAGTCCGAAGAACTGTCAACTTAAGTAGAGAAGGAATAACGCTACAAAAAAAATAATTACATTGGACTCCAAGGAACACATTCTTCTGTGAGCTGTTGGCGAGAAACGGTAACAACATTGCCCTCCCGCAGTATAACGAGAAAATTAAACGTCTTATATTCACGAAACACCAACTGGAACAGTGCCTCAACCGTTGTTCAATCTGGTGAAATTCCCGCTGACATTCCGGCTCTGCAATAAAGACATTCTCGTGATCCGTTAAATAACCATTAACAGTGAGATAATCAACAGGACTTACCTGGGGCACGCAAGGTAGCAATAAGAGGGTAGTAAACGTCCTTTACCTGTAGAATTATTGGCCGCTGCATTTTGTCGAAGAAGGTGCGAATTCTGTCCAGCTTCGTAATTCTGACTGCACTAAATCCGAAATCCATCAATGCTCCCCCTTTATAGAACAATCCGTGCCCAAGTGAGAAAATGAGGTGACACAATAATTAGCATTTGTTACAGTCACTTCACAAACTGGAAAGCCATGGGGAAATTGTGCCGCTCAGTCCTTGCAACTACTGCCATTAAATTATATCAACAGCAAGTAGTTCTCGAGGGAATGTGTGCTGCGCATGCCCTCTGAACGCTCAACGAAACATTGCACCTGGAAACTATTTTGTGTTCTCGAAGCCTGTTAAGTCTTCACTGATTCATTGTAGAACTTAGATTTATGCTACACTTGGATGATTAGTAGCGATGACTGGACTCTATCATCACTGATGATGACTTCTCAATAACATTGTGGATTGTGGTTCACTTCTAACATTATTAGTAATGATCATATTCTAACCTTCATGATGGTAATGCTAGTGTGACATTACTGTTGCTAATCTACTCAGACATTATCAGTAACGAATTTAATCTAACATTACTGATAGTGACCACACACCAACAGTACTGGTGATGCCCTACCTCAGCATTACTAATACTGCCCCCAGTCAAACATAACTGAAGGTAACTATACACTGATATCAATGGTGATGACCACATCCTGTCATTAATGATGGTGATCCTGTACTAACATTACTGGCGATCACCCTACTTTAACATCATTGGTGATGATCCTTTTACATCAATAGTAGTTACGTTGCCCGAACGTCAGTGATTGTGAATCTATTCTAATTGTATTGTTGTTGACCTTTACAAAACAGTAATATTAGCAGCCCTATTGTAACATTATTTGTGACGAGCCCACTCCATTATTGCTGGTGGTGATTCTACTCCCGATGGTGACCCTATTCTAACGTTGCAAGTGGTGATTTTACTGTAACATTACTGATGGTAACCTTACTCTAAAATTGCTGGTGGTCATCATACTCCAACATGGCTGTTGGTGACTCTATTATAACATTATAACTGGTGATCCCACTGTTACATGTCAGGTAGTACCCCTACTCCATATTATTGGCCATGAAGCTACTCTAACATTACTGTTGAAGAAGCTACTCTTCCATTACTAATGAGGACTTCATTCTGGTGTAGACCCGATGCTAACTTTACTGCTGGGGATCCTACTCCAGTATTACTGGTGATGTCCATATACTAACATTAATAGAGTTGATCCTAATCTAACGTCCCTGGTGGTGAACCTACTGCAACATTACTCATGGCGAATCTACACTAACATCTGGTGAGGAACCTACTCGAACATTATTCATGATTTTAGAATCTAACGTTCCTGCTGTAGCCCCTACTCTAACATTGTGGTAAAGCTGGTGATAATTACCTGCTACCATGAATGGTGATTACCTCAATATCATATTAATGGTGCTGAACATACTTTAACAATACTGGTGGTGATCCTACTCCAGCTTTACTAGTGATGATACTCCTCGAATATTACTGACGAAGCTACTACTCTAATATTACTGGTGGTGAAGCTACTCTAACTTTACTGATGATGATCAGATGCTAAAACTATTTGTACATCCATCTGTAACGTTACTGCCTTACTGTCCGAGACTCTGCTTCAATATTAATACCGGTAATGCTACGCTACTATAATTGATGGTGACTCTACACTAATTTTACTGCCATTGAACCTACTCAGACTTTAATGTTGGTGATCCTACTCCAACATTATTGATGGTAACTCCACTCAAACATTACTGTCATGAAACTACTTTAACATTGCTGTCGGTGACACTACTCCAACATTACTAGTGGAAACCCTACTGCAACATTGCCTGTGGTAACATTACAGATAAAAAACCTACGCTAATATTCTGATGGTGCCACTACTCAAAGGTTCATGATGGCGACTCTGTTATAACTTTGTTTGTGGAAATCCGACGCTAGCATTACTGATCCGGATACAACTCTAACTTTACTTGTGACAAAGCGTCTGTAACATTGTTGGTGAGCCCACTGCTCTAACTTTACCAGTTGTGACCGTTCACTAACATTCCTTATGGTGATCTTGCTCGGAGATTATTGGCGGAGACCCTACTCTAACATTACTGGTGAGGACCCTAACCTAGCATTGCTGGTACTGAGTGGATTCAAGGATTGTTGGTTGCAAAAACTAATCTAAAGTTACTGATGAGCTAAAGTTATTATGGAGATGATCCCACTCCAACATTGCTGGTGTGAACTCCACTCGAACTTCTTTCTTCTTCTTCTTTCTTTTGGGCCTCCTTATCTCGAGAGACAATGGATACGCGCCTGGAGGTGGTCAGTGAGTGACCTCTCCATGGCGCATGCCTGGGCAAATTTATGGAGGTTGAGAGTTGCCCAGTCATCAAAACCCCCCTCTCGGCCTTTCTGGTGGGGTCCAAAGGAGTGCAGGACACGACGTTTGGCACCAGTATGGCTGCAGGAACTGCCGGAAACATGAACTATCCTGATTGTAAACGTACTCTGATGTTACTGGTGAACACTGCACACTAACATTATTGGTTGTGAAGTTATTCTAAGATTACTCATTTTACTCCACAGTAACATTACTGGTGATGACCTTACAATTACACTCACGGTGATGAACCGGCTCTAACGTTACTGGTGATGACCCTATTACAACATTACTGGAGATGACTTTATGCTACCGTTATTGCTGGAGACTTTATCCGAACATTAGTGTTCGCATAACGACTGTAACACTAATGGTGAGCCCCCCCACACTAATATTCATGTTGTTTATACCACAGTAAAATCCTCATTCTCTCTTACCTGCATTGTTCATTCTGATCTGGCTTCCTTCTTTACTTTATCAATTGCCAGCTGTACCGAGGCAAACATCGTGGTGCACAACTGGTTCAACCATCCCTGAACAGATCTGGCTGAACCGGATCAAGCATTGCAGAGCCCTTTTCACTATTCCAGCATCATCATGAATTGCGGTTCATTGCTTCAGGATCACCCTGCAGAGTACAACTAACCCTTAGATTATTATCCCCAATGCAAATTTAGTTATTTCAACTATTTTCCTCCTCTCCATCTACTCTAGCCTCTAACAATAAATGTTCTTTGGCCCAGCATCGATATGTATCTCATTAGGTTTTTGTGAAGCGCCTTTGGACGGCTCATTACATTAAAGGTGCTGTTTAAATACAAGTTGTCTTTGAACTTTCAATTTTATTCTTGATTAATGAGAATATTTTTGGAAATGTTTACATCTCGTGCATTGTAAGAATTTCCTTTCTTGCAGGCCGTCCTCAAATCGATAAAATAGATCCAGTTTCCCATTCCATTAATCCAGTTGGAGTATTCAGATGACCGGCCCACATTAACAACTTTATTATAAGTGAAAGGCGTTAAATCCCATGCCATTCAGCTTAGAGCTTTAAGGGTGTTCCCATTAGCAGATGCTGCAAAAGAAGGCAGCTCGTCTCACTGCCGAGAAGCATCTCCATCCCAAGATCCAACTCGCAGCCTTTTAACTGTAACTGCTTTAATACAGACTGGCGAGTTCCATTAGCTCACCATCCCTCTTGCAGCTTGGAAGGATTCTTATTGTGTTTTCATTCTTCACAATGATGAAGCGATGCCTTCATCCGCTGTCATTGTTTTATTTTGTCTCCGCCACGCGAGACACTTTATTTCCTCTGTATTCATTCTGCATTCAAAGTTTAATTTTCTCAATTGATCCCAGAATGCAGTAGTAAAGTCATTTTACAAAGGAACACCGTTTATATTGAACCTTCTGAGATCCATACAGCTATTGGCTGGGCAAACTTCATTCATCTCACAGGAACCAATAACTTTCAATGTCACAGGGAGAATGGATCAAATTAAAAGTTTCAGAGGTCGCTCTCTCACACACTCGTACAGTCCCCTCCTCTCTCTTCTCGTGTCTCTCAGTTTCATTCTGTCTATCTGTCTCTACTTATATCCTTCTCACAGAATCATACAATCACAGAATTGCTACAGCGCAGAAGGTGGCCATTCAGCTCATCGACTCTGCACGGGGTCTGCGAATGAGCAATTCACTTCGAAGCATTTCCAGCCTTCTCCCCGTAATCCTGCACATTCCTCCTTTTCATATAACAGTACAATTCCCTTCTGAATGTTTCAGTTGAAGCTGCCACCTCCACGTTCTCAGGCAGCGCATTCCCGACCTCAACCACTCGCTGATTGAAAAAGGTTTTCCTCATGTCGCTTCAGCTTCTCATATCTATTACTTTAAACCTGTGCCCTCTCATTCTCGATCGTTTCACCAGTGGGAGGTTTTTTCATATCTAGTCTTTCCGACCCTTCATGCTTTTGAATACCTCAATCAAATCACCTCTCAGCCTTCTCTTTTCCAAGGAAAACAGTCCTAACTTTTCCAATCTATCATCATAACTAAAATTCCTTATCCCTGGAACCATTACCGCGAACTCTTTCCTGTACTCTCGCCAATACCTCATATCGTTCCTAAAGTGCAGTGCCCAGAACTGGACGCAATACGCCAGCTGAGGCCGAAATAATGTCTTATATCAGCTCTTGTATTCCATGTCCCTAATTCTAAAGCCTAGGATACTGAATGTTTTTTTTAACTGGTCTCTCATTCTGTCCTGCCACCTTCAATGAGTTATGCATATATACACCTAGGTCCTCTGCTCCTGCACTCACTTTAGAATTGTACCCTTTATTCTATATTGCCTCTCCATGTTCTTCCTACCAAAATGAATCACTTCAATAATTAGCCTTTATGAATCTTATCTCACGACCGTAATGTGAAGCCTCAATATCCATTGCCTGCCCCACCACTCGTCTACCTGTTGCTTCATCGAACCAAAGAAATGGCAAGCTGATTTTTTTTTTGCTTCAAAACAGGATGCAGCAAGGAGATGCTCTGCAATTGTTCGGGAAAAATATTCCAAGGGTAGTGCTGGTGTATTTAGATTTAAACGAGCAAGATGGATGTTGATGTTTGTGATTAGATATGTCTGACCTCTTTGACATCAGTCTCTTTGCTCTGAAAAAGGGCAGTCAGGAAATATATGACATCTGAAGGACGGACGGGGTCATCGAAAAGGAGATAAAACAAAAATTGAAGAGGGAAACGGTGGAACATTACCTGGCCTTCACATCACACACTTGCAGTGCACCAGAAGCAATCACAGGAAATGTAGAGAAGGAGCGAAAAGGATCCACAGGGATGAACCCCAGAGGTTGCGAATGGAGTCACAGATTTAGTGCTCCACTCTTCCAGGGTCAGTTCCTGTGAATGGGAAGTTTCGTGCTTTTGTGCCCTTCTCTGCCAGTGTGTGGGATGTACCAGATTGCAAACCAATACGTGTACATAAACTAAATGGTCAATCATCGTATCAGTCAGTCAGATAAGACAATTTAAATCAAGAAGGAAACTACTTACCCCAAAGAGCAAATTCCAACACCTATTATTCATCCTTTGACGCTGCAGCAAGCCATTTAACACCTTCTGTGGAGATTTTGCCTCGTATACTTTTTCCACTGAGCATTTATTTTATGTATCTGTAGAACAGAAAGGTAAAACACAGCGATGAGTCCGCCAATCCCAGGAGCATCCAGATATTTTGCTGACTCCAGCATAAAACCCAGAGACCATTAGGGAAAAATCCAACATTATAAAGTAATAAGATTAAAGAAAAATAATTCTGCCAGGTATGAGCTACAATAATGAAGAAAAATAAATTTGCAATTAGCGGAATTTGCTCCACTTTACAGTTTGGCGCCTGGTTTCTCTGTTATAGAGTATGAGTATTTTTCTTTTATAGTTATCTGTCACCATTCTCTTGGTTGGATAGCTCTAAAGATTGAATGAGGTTCCTGTGGGGGTGTGGGTGGATCACTACCTACTATTTTAGATCTCCTATACTTTGTTACCAATCACTCTCACAGCCCCCGATTAGAGAGCATGAGCCAAGAGTGCTACTGATAACTTCCTCATGCAGCCTTTCAAAAACTTCCCACCTGAAGAAGCATCAACTGGGAGGCACTGTCAGCATCCCCACCCCTCTCATTTCACTGTCATTGTAATGTCAAGTCACAAACTCTACACCACACTTCCACAGGGCAATTTGGATATCCCACAGGTGGAGAGACAGCATCGTGAGTCTACACTTCCTTTTCCGCTGCTTTGACATGGGAACAAAACATTTTCCAGACGCATAGAAGAGGGTAATCAGGGCATTCGTCTCATTTAACGATTTCTCCTGTCCATGTAAGATGTATCCTTGGGCATTTTATTAGTACCTGATATATGAACCCTCCCAGACCATCAGGAAGTGTGTGATCAGTTTCTGTAAGCAGACCAATGTCACTCCCTCCTCCTCCTCTATTGACCCCAGTGTGTTGCCACTCTCTAACTGTCTAACTAACATTGAGATATGGATGAGCCAACATTTATTCGAGAGAAATGTTGACCAAACTGGCGCCGGGCTCTCTGTTTCCCACAAACACCATCACAAAGATTGTCTTGACTCTCTCAGTCTCCTCACTTCCACCCCAGGCTAAACCTCGATGCGTGGATCCTTGGTTCTCTATTTGACCCTGATTTCAGCTTCTTCTCCTGCAGCTCATCCATTACCAGCCACCATCAAAACATTACCTGCTCAACCTCTCTACTGCCTGAATCCGAATTCCATCCTTTATCACCTCGATGATTAATCTCCCCAAGCTCTCTCTACCAACATCTCACTTCCCCACTCCACAAACTATAACGATTTTCAATGTCACAGTGCAAGGGTTGTCCTGGATAAAGTCCCACAAACCTGTTCACTGTCTTCATGCCAACTTCCGCTGGCTCTCATTGTGCCAGTAAATTTATTTGAAGATCCTTGCCTGCCTATTACAAATCTTCTGTGCCTGATTCCCTCCCTATCTCTTTTAGTGTGTAAAGTTAAAGTGCATGGGATTGGGGATAGTGTATTGCGATTGATAGAAAATTGGCTGACAAACAGGTCTTTTTGTCCGAATGGCAGGCAGTGACTAGTGGGGTACTGCAGGGATCGGTGCTAGGACCCCAGATATTCACAATATACATTAATGATTTCGATGAGGGAACTAAATGTAATATCTCCAAATCTGCAGATGACACAAACCTGGGTGGGAGGGTGAATTGCCAGGAGGATGCAGGGAGGCTTCAGGGTGATTTGGACAAGTTGAGTGAGTGGGCTAATGCATGGCAGGTGCAGTATAATGTGGATAAATGTGAGGTTATCCACTTTGGTCGCAAAAACAGGAAGGCAGATTATTATCTGAATGGCTATAAACTGAGAGAGGGGAATGCAGCGAGACCTGGATGTTCTCGCACACCAGTTGCTGAAGGTAAGCATGCAGGTGCAACAGGCGGTAAAAAAGGCAAATGGTATGTTGGCCTCCATAGCGAGAGGATTCGAGTACAGGAGCAGGGATGTCTTGCTGCAATTATACAGGGCCTTGGTGAGGCCACACCTGGAATATTGGGTGCAGTTTTGGTCTCCTTATCTTGCTATAGAGGGAATGCAGCGAAGGTTTACCAGACTGATTCCTGGGATGGCGGGACTGACATATGAGGAGAGACTGAGTCGGTTAGGATTATATTCGCTGGAGTTCAGAAGAGTGAGGGCGATCTCATAGAAACTTATAAAATTCTAACACGGCTGGACAGGATAGATGCATGAAGGATGTTCCCGACTGTGGGGGAGTCCAGAACCGGGGGACAAAGTCTTAGGATACGAGGTAAACCTTTCAGTGCTGGGTTGAGGAGAAATCTCTTCACCCAGAGAGTGATGAGCCTGTGGAATTCGCTACCACAGAAAGCAGTTGAGGCCAAAACATTGTATGTTTTCAAAAAGGAGTTAAATATAGCTCTTGGGTTTAAAGGGACCAAAGGATATGGGGCGAAAGCGGGAACAGGTTACTGAGTTGGGTGATCAGCCATGATCATAATGAATGGCGGAGCAGGCTCGAAGGGCCGAATGGCCTACTCCTGCTCCTATTTTTATGTTTCTATGTTTTCTATGTAATCCCTTCCAGACATACATCACAGCTCACCCTCTCCACTCCTCTGGATGTTTCTGTGGAACAAGATTATTCCTCATTCACCACAATCTCTGCTCCGACCTCAGCAAATATTAGTTAAAAAACTATACCTGGGGTATCTGGAGCTCATAGGAACATAGGGTCAGGAATAGACCATTCAACCGCTATAGTCCGTTCTACCAGTCAATGAGATAGTGTATGATCTGTGACCTCACTCTATATAACTGCCTTTGTCCCATATCATTAACTAATTTGTTTCAATGCCCTATTTAACATTACGATTTGACCAAACATGAACTGATATTTGTGAAGAGTACTCCAAGCTTCAATGAACCTTTGCGTGTTTTAATATTTCTTAACTTCACTCCCCGCCCTCTCTCCCTCAATGGACACTCACGACTCTATCCCTCGTTACTCTCTGTCAGCTTGCTGCCCAGTTTGTGCTCCCTGCAATATAAAGTGTGCTGAGACGTCTCTCCCTATATTGCAGAACGCTGTAAACGGTGAGTTATCATAATTGAAGTTCGTTTGTTGCAGAGCGTTCATGTACTAAAATCCACTCCGTGGGGTGGCAGGTCCTGGGTTCACTCTGAGCCTCCTCTTCACAGTCGTAACTCGAATAGGAAGGTGCTTACCTGGAGCAACAGGAGAACTATCACCGTCCGAGAGATACTAGTCAGCTGTCCAACAACTGCTAGCGGCTGGTTAGAGTAAAGAATCTGTACCTGGAAGACAATAAAACTATTTTTGGAAACTTTGCTTATGTTTGATTCACCATCTTTGCAATTAATAAGATGGGTTATTCAAGTACTTCAATATTAAATTATACTTTCCGCTCTCCTATTTATGTGGATTGAATGCCAGTATCAGCTGCCAACTCCAGACCCTGCCCACGGGAACTGCAACAGATGAATTATTACCAGGGGCTGAAATCTGTCTCCAGGTGACATCACAAAGGGCCAATCACACAGCAGTCAGCACAATAAACAATCGTTAGTGCATGATATACTGTCTGACTTCTTCGAAGATTTAGCAACAAAATGGTAATTCATTCATTCAGTCGCTTTTCTGATTCGGAGCCATTGAGGTGAACTCATATTTAATCCGAATTGGGTATGGGATCATTCAAGGAACAACAGTAGCACGTCGAAAAGGATTACAAAGATTTTCTGAGGGGTATTACAGTGGAGCTGCAAGATTAGTGTTCGCACTGCAGAGGTTGAGGCAAAGCTCTGGATCCAGTACTAAGCGTATCAGCAGTGCTGAAATATTGGACAGTACTTGTGTTCCAGCAATAAGTACAACAATAGAGCTACAAAACTGGTAATCAGCAGAACTGTAATAGTTTGGTCACCGTCAGATCAACACAACAGAGGTATCAGAAGGAATAGAAACATCTGACGGAAAGAAAGAACATTGTCACCTCAGACATCGCTGCAGGCAACACCAGTACTACAAGAGCACAGTTATATGTAGTGTATGTGTAGGGCATCACAGCACCAGAGGAATATGGTAATATATAATGTATTTGTAGGGAACCATTAATGCCAGATGGGTATGGTTGCATATAATGCATGTGTTATCAGAGGAATGCAGTCACATATAGTGTATGTCTAGGGTACAACTTTTATCAGAGCTATACCATCACATGTAGTGTTTGTGTAGGGGCACCACTAGTAATGGAGGAGCACAGTCAGTTATAATACATGTGGAGGAGACACTAATAACTTAAGAGCTTGCTCACAGCCAGTGCAAGTGTCGAGACACCACTCGTCCCAGAAGAGCACGGCCACACCTAGTGTATGTGTATGGGAATTGCTAGCACCAAAATAGCATGGCCACATCTAGTCTGGTCGATGTGGCACAACTAGTAACAGAGGAGCAGGAGCATTTCTGATGTAACAGCCAATGTTGTTCCTTTGTTTAAGAAGGGTAGCAAGGATAATCCAGGAAATTATAGGCCGGTGAGCCTTACATCAGTGGTAGGGAAATTATTAGAGAGGATTCTTCGGGACAGGATTTACTCCCATTTAGAAACAAACAAACTTATTAGCCAGAGGCAGCATGGTTTTGAGAAGGGGAGGTCGTGTCTCACTAATTTGATTGAGTTTTTTGAGGAAGTGACAAAGATGATTGATGAAGGAAGGGCAGTGGATGTTATCCATATGGACTTCAGTAAAGCCTTTGCTAAGGTCCCTCATGGCAGACTGGTACAAAAGGTGAAGTCACATGGGATCAGAGGGGAGCTGGCAAGATGGATACAGAACTGGCTCTATCATAGAAGACAGAGGGTATCAGTGGAAGGGTGCTTTTCTGAATGGAGGGATGTGACTAGTGGTGTTCCACAGGGATCAGGGCTGGGACCTTTGCTGTTTGTAGTACATATGAATGATTTGGAGGAAAATGTAGCTGGTCTGATTAGTAAGTTTGCGAACGACACAAAGGTTGGTGGAGTTGCGGATAGTGATGAGGATTGTCAGAGGATACAGTAGGATATAGATCGGTTGGAGACTTGGGCGGAGAAATGACAGATGGAGTTTAATCCGGACAAATGTGAGGTCATGCATTTTGGAAGGTCTAGTGCAGGTGGGAGGTATACAGTAAATGGCAGAACCCTTAGGAGTATTGACAGGCAGAGAGATCTGGGCGTACAGGTCCACAGGTCATTGAAAGTGGCAACGCAGGTGGATAAGGTAGTCAAGAAGGCATTCGGCATGCTTACCTTCATCGGTCGGGGCATAGAGTATAAAAATTGGCAAGTTATGTTGCAGCTGTACAGAACTTTAGTTAGGCCACACTTAGAATATTGCGTGCAATTCTGGTCGTCACACTACCAGAAGGATGTGGAGGCATTGGAGAGGGTACAGAAGAGGTTTACCAGGATGTTGCCTGGTCTGGAGGGCATTAGCTATGAGGCGAGGTTGGATAAACTCTGATTGTTTTCACTGGAACGATGGAGGTGGAGGGACGACATGATAGAGGTTTACAAAGTTATAAGCGGCATGGACAGAGTGGATAGTCAGAAGCTTTTTCCCAGGGTGGAAGAGTCAGTTACTAGGGGACATAGGTTTAAGGTGCGAGGGGAAAAGTTTAGAGGGGATGTGCGAGGCAAGTTCTTTACACAGAGGGTGGTGAGTGCCTGGAACTTGCTGCCGGGGCAGGTGGTGGAAGCAGGTACGATAGCGACGTTTAAGAGGCATCTTGACAAATACATGAATAGGAAGGGAATAGAGGGATATGGTCCCCGGAAGTGCAGAACAAAGAGCAAAAAACAGTACAGCACAGGAACAGGCCATTCGGCCCTCCAAGCCTGCACCGATCTTGATGCCTGCCTGAACTAAAACCTTCTGGATAGCACGTTTAGCGAATTGGTCACACCGCAGATTAGGATTGCTGAGGGAGAAAGGGAATGGGTGACCAAAAGGCAGAGAAAGAGCAGGAAGGCATTGCAGGTGTCCCCTGCGGTCATCTCCCTCCAAAACAGGTATACCGTTTTGGATACTGTTGAGGGAGATGGCTCACCAGGGGAAGGCAGCAGTGGCCAGGTTCATGGCACCATGGCTGGCTCTGCTGTTCAGAAGGGCGGGAAAAAGAGCGGAAGGGCGATAGTCATAGGGGATTCGATTGTAAGGGGAGTAGATAGGCGGTTCTGTGGTCGAAAACGAGACTCCCGAATGATATGTTGCCTCCCAGGTGCACGGGTCAGGGATCTCTCAGATCGACTGCAGAACATTCTGAAGGGGGAGGGTGAACAGCCAGTTGTCGTTGTGCACATAGGCACCAATGATATAGGTAAAAAACGGGATGAGGTCCTACAAGCAGAATTTAGGGAGTTAGGAGCCAAGTTAAAAAGTAGGACCTCAGAAGTAGTAATCTCAGGATTGCTACCAGTGCCACGTGATAGTCAGAGTAGAAATGAAAGAATAGTCAGGATGAATGCGTGGCTTGAGAGATGGTGCAGGAGGGAGGGGTTCAGAGTTTTGGGACATTGGGACCGGTTCTGGGGGAGGTGGGACTACTACAAATTGGATGGTCTACACCTGGGCTGGACTGGAACCAATGTCCTTGGGGGTGCTTTTGCTAACACTGTTGGGGAGGGTTTAAACTAATGTGGCAGGGGGATGAGAACAAAATGAGGAGGTCAGTGGACAGTAAGGAGGCAGGAACTAAAGACTGTAAGGAACTAGATAATGAAGTCAGCGTGACTAAGGGAAAGAGTAGGCAGGGAGCAGATGATGAACGCAAAGGGACTGGTGGTCTGAGGTGCATTTGTTTTAATGCAAGAAGTGTAGTAAGTAAGGCAGATGAACTTAGGGCTTGGATTAGTACCTGAGAGTATGATGTTATTGCTATTACTGAGACTTGGTTGAGGGAAGGGCATGATTGGCAACTAAATATCCCAGGATAGCGATGCTTCAGGTGGGATAGAGAGGGAGGTAAAAGGGGTGGAGGAGTTACATTACTGGTCAAAGAGGATATCACAGCTGTGTTGAAGGAGGGCACTATGGAGCACTCGAGCAGTGACGCAATATGGGCAGAACTCAGAAATAGGAAGGGTGCGGTAACAATGTTGGGGCTGTACTACAGGCCTCCCAACAGCGAGTGTGAGATAGAGGTACAAATATGTAAACAGATTATGGAAAGATGTAGGAGCAACAGGGTGGTGGTGATAGGAGATTTTAATTTTCCCAACATTGACTGGGATTCACTTAGTGTTAGAGGTCTATATGGAGCAGAATTTGTAAGGAGCATCCAGGAGGGTTTTCTAGAGCAGTATGTAAATAGTCCAACTCGGGAAGGGGCCATACTGGACCTGGTGTTGGGGAATGAGCCCAGCCAGGTGGTTGAAGTTTCAGTAGGGGAATACTTTGGGAATAGTGATCACAATTCCGTAAGTTTTAGAATACTCATGGACAAAGATGAGAGTGGTCCTAAAGGAAGAGTGCTGAATTGGGGGAAGGCCAACTATACCAAAATTCGGCAGGAGCTGGGGAATGTAGATTGGGAGCAGCTGTTTGGAGGTAAATCCACTTTTGATATGTGGGAGGCTTTTAAAGAGAGGTTGATTGGCGTGCAGGAGAGACATGTTCCTGTGAAAATGAGGGATAGAAATGGCAAGATTAGGGAACCATGGATGACAGGTGAAATTGTGAGACTAGCTAAGAGAAAAAGGAAGCATACATAAGGTCTAGGCGGCTGAAGAAAGACGAAGCTTTGAAAGAATATCGGGAATGTAGGACCAATCTGAAATGAGGAATTAAGAGGGCTAAAAGGGGTCATGAAATATCTTTAGCAAACAGGGTTAAGTAAAATCCCAAAGCCTTTTATTCATATATAAGGAGCAAGAGGGTAACGAGAGAAAGGATTGGCCCACTCAAGGACAAAGGAGGAAAGTTATGCGTGGAGTCAGAGAAAATGGGTGAGATTCTAAACGAGTACTTTGCATCGGTATTCACCGAGGAGAGGGACATGACGGATGTTGAGGTTAGGGACAGATGTTTGATTACTCTAGGTCAAGTCGGCATAAGGAGGGAGGAAGTGTTGGATATTCTAAAAGGCATTAAGGTGGACAAGTCCCCAGGTCCAGATGGGATCTATCCCAGGTTACTGAGGGAAGCGAGAGAGGGAATAGCTGGGGCCTTAACAGATATCTTTGCAGCATCCTTAAACATGGGTGAGGTCCCGGAGGACTGGAGAATTGCTAATGTTGTCCCCTTGTTTAAGAAGGGTAGCAGGGAAAATCCAGGTAATTATAGACCGGTGAGCCTGACGTCAGTGGTAGGGAAACTGCTGGAGAAGATACTGAGGGATAGGATCTATTCCCATTTGGAAGAAAATGGGCTTATCAGTGATAGGGAACATGGTTTTGTGCAGGGAAGGTCATGTCTTACCAACTTAATAGAATTCTTTGAGGAAGTGACAACGTTGATTGATGAGGGAAGGGCTGTAGATGTCATATACATGGACTTCAGTAAGGCGTTTGATCAGGTTCCCCATGGTAGGCTGATGGAGAAAGTGAAGGCACATAGGGTCCAGAGTGTACTAGCTAGATGGATAAAGAACTGGCTGGGCAACAGGAGACAGAGAGTAGCAGTGGAAGGGAGTTTCTCAAAATGGAGACGTGTGACCAGTGGTGTTCCACAGGGATCCGTGCTGGGACCACTGTTGTTTGTGATATACATAAATGATTTGGAGGAAAGTATTGGTGGTCTGATTAGCAAGTTTGCAGATTACACTAAGATTGGTGGAGTCGCAGATAGTGAAGGGGACTGTCAGAGAATACAGCAGAATATAGATAGATTGGAGAGTTGGGCAGAGAAATGGCAGATGGAGTTCAATCAGGGCAAATGCGAGGTGATGCATTTTGGAAGATCCAATTCAAGAGTGAACTATACAGTAAATGGAAAAGTCCTGGGGAAAATTGATGTACAGAGAGATCTGGGTGTTCAGGTCCATTGTTCCCTGAAGGTGGCAACGCAGATCAATAGAGTGGTCAAGAAGGCATACGGCATGCTTTCCTTCATCGGACGGGGTATTGAGTACAAGAGTTGGCAGGTCATGTTACAGTTGTATAAGACTTTGGTTCAGCCACATTTGGAATACTGCGTGCAGTTCTGGTCGCCACATTACCAAAAGGATGTAGATGCTTTGGAGAGGGTGCAGAGGAGGTTCACCAGGATGTTGCCTGGTATGGAGGGCGCTAGCTATGAAGAGAGTTTGAGTAGATTAGGAATATTTTCATTAGAAAGACGGAGGTTGAGGGGGGACCTGATTGAGGTGTACAAAATCATGAGAGGCAGACAGGGTGGATAGCAAGAAGCTTTTTCCCAGAGTGGGGGATTCAATTACTAGGGGTCACGAGTTCAAAGTGAGAGGGGAAAAGTTTAGGGGGGATATGCGTGGAAAGTTCTTTACGCAGAGGGTGGTGGGTGCCTGGAATGCGTTGCCAGCGGAGGTGGTAGACGCGGGCACGATAGCGTCTTTTAAGATGTATCTAGACAGATACAATAATGGGCAGGAAGCAAAGAGATCCAGAGCCTTAGAAAATAGGCGACATGTTTAGATAGAGGATCTCATCGGTGCAGGCTTGGAGGGCCGAAGGGCCTGTTCCTGTGCTGTAATTTTCTTTGTTCTTTGTTCTAACCCTCTGTCTTCAATGACCGAATCAGTTCTGTATCCATCTTGCCAGCTCCCCTCTGATCCCATGTGACTTCACCTTTTGTATCAGTCTGCCATGAGGGACCTTGTCAAAGGCTTTACTGAAGTCCATATAGATGACATCTACTGCCCTTCCTTCATCAATCATCTTTGTCACTTGCTCAAAAAATTCAATCAAATTCGTGAGGCCCGACCTCCCCTTCACAAAACCATGCTGCCTCTGGCTAATAAGTCCATTTGTTTCCAAATGGGAGTAAATCCTGTCCCGAAGAATCCTCTCTAATAATTTCCCTACCACTGATGTAAGGCTCACCGGCCTATAATTTCCTGGATTATCCTTGCTACCCTTCTTAAACAAAGGAACAACATTGGCTCTTCTCCAGTCTTCTGGGACCTCACCTGTAGCCAATAAGGATGCAAAGATTTCTGTCAAGGCCCCAGCAATTTCTTCCGTTGCCTCCCTCAGTATTCTGGGGTAGATCCCATCAGGCCCTGGGGACTTATCTACCTTAATGCTTTGCAAGACACCCAACACCTCCTCCTTTTTGATAATGAGATGACTGAGACTATCTACACTCCCTTCCCTCGGCTCATCATCCACCAAATCCTTCTCCTTGGTGAATACTGATGCAAAGTACTCATTTAGTACCTCACCCATTTCCTCTGGCTCCATACATAGATTCCCTTATCTGTCCTTGAGTGAGCCAACCCTTTCCCTGGTTACCCACTTGCTCTTTATATACGTCTAAAAAGCCTTGGGATTTTCCTTAATCCTGTTTGCCAATGACTTCTCATAACCCCTTTTCGCCCTCCTGACTCCTTGCTTAAGTTCCTTCCTATTGTCTTTATATTCCTCAAGGGATTCGTCTGTTCCTAGCCTTCCAGCCCTTACGAATGCTTCCTTTTTCTTTTTGACGAGGCTCACAATATCCCACGTTATCCAAGGTTCCCGAAATTTGCCAGACTTATCCTTCTTCCTCACAGGAACTTTCTGGTCCTGGATGCTAATCAATAAGGTTTTAGTTCAGGCAGGCATCAAGATCGGCGCAGGCTTGGAGGGCCGAATGGCCTGTTCCAGTGCTGTACTGTTCTTTGTTCTTTGTAACTGTGGGTTACTAGTGGCACTGGTTGGGCACTATCATCGCCAGTAAAAGTTCAGTTTACCACTCGTACCAGAGGACAACTCTCATCATTAGTGCAATTGCAGGGTAGCACGAGTAATGAAGCAGCATAGATATCGCTACTGTATTCCACCAGTAGGAGAGGAACTTTTTTTTCTCGAGTGTAAATGCTGGATTACCACTGGTACTGAAGGAAGAATGGCGCCTCTATTGTCAGTGCAGAGTTTCACTCACACCGGGTTGCAAGTCAATTTCTATTGTGAGTTTAGATCACCACGTGTTCTGGAGGAGTACGGTCTCCTGGACTTCATCTGCGGGTCTACCAGTGATACTGCAAGCAAATGTTTTTCAGTGTCAGTATAGACCGTCACTAGTGCCAGAGAAGCACGATCACCTACTGTGTAATTGTGGTCGCTGTAACATATTCACCTTTCTTTTGTAAGGAGGACACAAAGAGGTTAAGCGAATGGGCAACGTGGTGACAGATGGAGTATAATGTAGGGAAGTGTAAGGTTGTTCTCTTTGGTAGTAAGAAAAAAGATGATTTTTAAAAGGTGTGAAACTTCTAAATGTTGATGTTCCGACGGACGTGGCTACACTCGTACAAGGAATGCAAAACAAAAAAAACATGCAGGACCAGCAAACAATTAGGAAGACAAATGGCATGTTTGCCCTTTACTGCAAGGACATTGGAGCACTATAATGAGGATGCCTTGCTACAATTGTACAGGGCTTTGGTGAGACAACACCTGGCGTACTTTGTGCAGCTTTGGTCTCCATATCTAAGGGAGAGAATACTCGCCTTGCGAGCACTACAGTGATGGTTCACTAGATTGGTTCCTGGGATGAGTGTGTTGTCCTATGATGACAGACTGTGTAAATTGATCTCATTGAAGCAGAACATTTCTTCACTCACAGGGTTGTGAATAGTTGGAATTCTGTCCCCCACGGGATTGTGGAGTGCCGTCACTGAAAGCTCTTATTTCCTATCTGCTTTTGTTCTTCTCAAAGTGCAAGGAGCCATTAGTTGCCAAGTAGCACTGTTACCACCATTGCAATTATAGGTGAGCACAAGTACCAGAGGAGTATTGTTTTATCTCACGGAAGTGTAGCGTTAGCATCAGTGGCTATGGCTAGAGTAAATAAAGGGAATCAGGAGTATCAGAAAAGGGCTATTATCGTTAGTGTAAGTATAGGGAACCACTAGTATTGGAGCAGGATGATCACATCTCCTTTAAGTGTAGGTGCCACTAGTACAGAAGAAGATGGACACATTTACTGTAATCATAAGTGCTATTAGTCTCAGAGGAACCTGGTTACCTCTAGAGTAAGTGACTTGATATCAATATTACAGTGCTATCCTGCTCACCTCTAGCATAATTGAAGGGTACCACGAGTACTGGAGGAATATGGCCATCTCCAGTGTGAATATGGTGCAACTCCAGCAAGGAAAGGCATACAGATCTCTGTGTACACGTACTGGTCCCAGTGGTCTCAAAAGGCTAAAATCACCAGTATTACTGAAGAACTATTTTCATCACAAATATTGCAGGATTTCTTCTGCTGCCTGATCGTCAGGCTTTGAATCAATATGTTAGATTGAAGGGCAGTGTCAGGATGACTCATGTTAAGAGAATTACGTTGGCTGATCCTGTGGGAATAGGATCCACATTCTTGTATTAATTTTGTATTTTAATTTTGTGTTTTTAAAACTGTCTTAGCGTTAACCGTTTCGCTAATTCTGAATTGTCAAGAAAAAAAATTACTTACTAGGTCTATTTGTTAAATGACGCCAACCAATGCTAATTAGGATTAAAGCTGATTGTCTCCTTGGAGGATAAATGTCTGTATAAATATAGGTTCCCCCGCATAAACTCAGACGTGCACCAGTCTTTCAACTCCTACAGGATTCATCTATTCTTACATAAAATGGGGAAACCAGCTATTCTGGTGATGAAAGACATTTACTATCTGATTATCGCAGCCGTGGGTGTCCTTGGTGAGCCATTATAAACTATTTATTTGTAATCTGTGTTGACATTCTCCCTGTTTATACCACATGTTGAAAAAGAAAACGTGTTTCCCCGGTGTCAGCATTACACAGTCGCTGCTTACTGGAATAACCTTTGAACTGGGTGCCCACACTTGCTGTTTCCCTTAATCTGATAGCCTTACTGATGTTACAATGTTCTTTGAAGGTCCTATACAAAGAATCAAGTGTCACCCATGCACAGTGAGCGCTACAGCAGCTCATTAAAATATATGGGCATGTTTCCCAGGTCATGGCTCCACGGCTAATCCGATATAATCACACTGAATAGAGGCAAATGCTGTGAAGAGATGTCGCCATATATTTTTCAAATAGCCACTAAAACATTATTTATCTCGTCTCTCTTTCTTACAGTGAACTTGGTGACAATTATGATTCTCTCCCGAAGAAAGTGCGATCTGTCCAAATGTATTAGTGTTTATATGGTGGTCATGGCAACAGCAGATCTCCTAGTTTTGTTCATCAACGTAATAGTGGGACGTATTTTCAACTATCAATTTCCACTTTCATTCCTGTCTTACACTACCGTGTGTAGGATTATTATATACATAGGTAATGTCAACTTTGATTTGTCTGTTTGGTTTACAGTCTCCTTCACATTTGACCGTTTTGTATCTGTCTGCTTCCAGAAGTTGAAAACAAGATATTGCACAGAAAGAACTGCAGGTGTGGTTATAACAAAGTTTTGCTTCTGTAGTTTTTTGAAGAACATTCGCTTTTTATTTGCATACGAACCTGAGCAAATAATTAACAAGGTGCAGTAGGGCTGTCGGTCAAGTGTGGATTTTTTTTCCTCACCACTCGGTACAGCGTGGATCTGGTTTCACAGCGCCTGGCTCGTTTGGCTTCCTTTTACTTTAATTGTCTCATTTAATTGTTTAACCATCGGACGTATTTTAGTGGCCAATAGAACCCGCAGGAAACTCCGGGGTAACAGGAATGAGAATCGCAGTGATTCAGAAATGGAGAACCGAAGAAAATCCATTATTTTGTTGTTCACTGTATCGGGCTGTTTTATACTGTTGTGGTTGACAGCTGCCGTGAGTTTCCTGGCGACCAGGCTGACCGACACCAATAATTACCGTGGTGACCGCACAGCCCCTGGATATATCGCCACTGAAACTGGAACTTGCCTTAAGTATTTGACTTGTATTCAAAACCCATGCATTTATGTAGCGACTCAGAGGAAATTCAGAGAAGAGCTGAAGAATGTGTTGAAATCTCCCTGGGCAGTGATCCTGAGATTAGTTTGAAAATGCAGATACAATTAAAGAAAGTTTATTCACATCGGAAGGTCAAGTTCAACATATTTCTCATCGTCCAGCGTCCTTCTTTTCGATAATGTGAAAAGTAGATCAGCTCTTGTGAGCACAGTTCTTTCATTTTGTATCACACGTTCGATGTCAGCATTACATTCGTTCATTGAGTAAACATAACTTATTCCTGTAAATTCAGCACATTTCAAGTTCACGTTTCAAAGATAACAATCATGGGTTTCGGCAGCGGCGTCATGTATGTGGTTTAGAGAGGGAACCGAGATACTGGGATTGGGTGCGCCAGTTTATTTCATCAATAAGACTTCATATGGTGTGGAAATAAACAGCGGTCCTGCGACCGTTCACATTGGTAACATTCCGGGGAGCTTAGTGTGAGTATTGCAAGTCTGGGTCTCACTATCAGACGCCATTCCTCATTGACAAATGGAACCGGGATCTTGTCACATGATAAGTTTTCAAATGGTGGAAATTGTTGGAACTCGACACTGATCAATGTGACGTTTCACCTCAAATAAAACCATTCTCGTTATATTTACCAGGCCCATAAACAGCATCAGGCGAATGGAATATCTTGTCCTGTGAATCCAAGTATTATCCGATATTGTAGAGATCCTGTTGTAAGGAAACTGAGTTTTGGTATCCTGAAAGATAACAGCTGAAAAATCAGATGCATCCTACATTCCCTCCCTTAACTCCTGATGAAGGAATTGTCTGGGATTGGTGGGAGGAGGTTGGGTTGGGATGGTTACCTCCCAGTGTAGGTGGAGGGATGAATGATGTTTGACTCCGTTCACGATCTCTGTTGTATTTAACCCAGTTCTGATCAGAAAGAATGTAATTTATTAATCATTGATTAAGTTATTCTCCAGCTCCTGTGTGAGAGAATTTCTCACAAATGAGAAAGATGAATCCAAACCCTACGTCATGCACTAAACAAATTAAACGGTCATAAATCAGAACTGAAAGTTAAGGTTGGGCACATAGGATCTTAATAGGCATCAACACATATAAAAAGATTTATCTAGCAACTGAGTAGTAAAACACAAATGGGCAGAGTTACTTAAAAAAAAAGTAACGGCAGTTGTCCAGACAATTAACATATCATTATAAATCAGCATCCAAGGATACTGAGCTTTAATCACAACAGCAACGAAACCCAGCGGTTGTAAACTGGCGAGATTTTTTATTCATTCACGGGCTGTGGAGGTGGCTGGAAACTCCAGCTTTTTTTTCCATTCCGAATTGTCCGTGAGAAGGTGGGTCTGAGCCACCTTCTTGAATGGTTGCAGTCCATTTGTGAAGGTACGTTCATCATCCTGCTCCAGAATTTTGTCCCAATGACAGTGAATGAAAGGTGTTGGAAGGAAACTTGGAAGTGGTGTTGTTCCCATGTGCCTGCCGAATTTGTATTCGAGACATGTGTTGTGGTTAAATCTTGTTGTTGAAGGATCCTTGTTGATATGCTGCTGTGTTCTTGTTAATGGTACGTACTGAAGTCACAGGTGGTGAAAATTGCGTGTTTAAGATAGTGAATGGGGTGGCAATCATATGGACTGCCTTTTCCTGAATGGTGTCGAGCTTCTTGAGTGTGATTGATACAGCAATCATCCAGGGAAGTGGACAGTATTCCATACTTTGTCAGCTCCAGTTAAGTTTCTGGTCAATGGTAACCCCGCAGGATGTTGATGCTTGTGAATTCCACAATGGTATCATAGAATGGTTACAACACAGAAGAGGCCATTCGTCCATTCATGTCTGTGCTGGCTCTTGGTCCAACTCTCCAACCTGTTCCCTGTAGCCTTGATATTTGTACAGTTTTTTTGAAGACCGCCACCACACACTCAGTCAGAGCATTGTTGATCCTAACCACTTACTGTGCAAAAAACGTTTTTTACACATCGCCTCTGCTTCTTTTGCCAATCACCTTTAATTGGTATCCTCTGTTTCTTGATGCCTCGGCCAATAGGAACAGTTTCTCCCTATCTACTCTGTCCAGAGCCCTTATGGCTGGAACACCTTTATCATATCCCCTCCTCATCTGCTGCTCTCCAAGGAGAACAAGACCAGCTTCTCCAACATATCCGCATAGCTGAGGTTCATCATCTGCAGAATCATTCTGCTAAGTAACTTTGTAATTTCATTGAATTTCAAAAGCAGAGGGTTAGACCGTCACTCAGAAAATGGTCATTGTCTTGCACTTGTGTGACACTTTTACTTGCCGCTTTTCAGCGTAATCCTAAATGTTGTCCAGGTTTTTTCTTTATGCAAACACGGACTGCAATCATCAGCGAACACCTCCACTTCTGACACATTCCTGCAGTGGTGCACAAGGGGTAAAATAATTGGCCTCCAACAGCCCCAACTATCTTGCTTTGTGCTAAGCAGTGGAGGGTGTTCCCCAATTCCCACTGACTTCAATTTTACAGAAGATTCTTGATACTGCACTAATTAACTGTTGCCTTGAGGTCAAAGGGGAGTCACACTGACCACACATCTGGAATTCAGCTCTTGTGCTATGTTTGGACCAAGGCTGTAATGAGCTTTGGAAATGACTGGTTTTGGCTGAACCAAACAGAGCATCGTTGAGCAGGTTATTGTTGAGTAGGTTTCTGAGGCAGAAACCATCAGACACTTTTTGAAAACAACTTGGATACGCTGTTCGGGTGCTCGAACTAACAAGAGCTCGCAGTTAGTCCTTCCTTCATCTCAGTCCTTAAATGGCCGACGCCTTATTCTGCGACTATTCCTTGTATTCCAGAATCTCCAGCCAGGGCAAACATTTTCTCAGCATCTACCCTGACATGTTCTTCAACCATTTCATATGTTTCAATTTGGTAACCTCTCGTTCTTATAATCCACAGGGTGTATAGGCTTAGCCGACTCAGCCTCCCGTCATAATGTTAATTGTGTGAATATTATGTTTAATTTTATGTTGATGGTGGGCATGAACTGAGGATTCACTTGAACTCCCTATCAATAGACCCAGACTGGATTTCGGGGTTAGGAGGTGTATGCTTCTAATGTGTAATTGTGTAAATAAATATAGAATTCTGCAAAGATTTTCTCAGGTTCTATCCTTCATCAACTGACTTTCTGGAATAGAACACATAGGACCATCTTGTAATCGCAGGCTCCAATCTCTTGTAACTTAGTTGCATTCACAATAGGGGAAGTAATTTCTTCTATAGGTAAGGAGACCTAAATGCACATTGTACTCCAGATGTGGCTTCACCAATGCCCTGTATAATTGTAGTAAAACATATTTACTCTTATACTCCAATTCATTGGAACAAAAACTAAAATGCCATTTACCTTCTTCTTTGCTTGCTGTACCTCCATGTTACGTTTCTGCGATTCATGTACAAGGACACTCGGGTCACTCTGTCTGTAAAGTCTTCCCAGTCACTCACCCATCAAAAAATATTTTCCTTCTTTTCATTTTTCCAAAGAAAGTGAGAACTTCACAGATCCCCACATGGAATTCCAGCTCCATGTTCTTGCCCACTCACACAATCTGTCTACATACATCTAGAACATAGAACATAGAACAGTACAGCACCTACATAAACCTACTCTAAGATCAAACTACCTACATACACTTCATTCTACTATCATCCATGTACCTATCCAAGAGTCGCTTAAATGCCCTTAATGCATCTGCTTCTGCTACCACCGCTGGCAGCGCATTCCACGCACCCACCACTCTCTGTGTAAAGAACCTACCTCTGACATCTCCCCGAAACCTTCCTCCAATCACCTTAAAATTATGCCCCCTGGTGATAGCCCTTTGCACCCTGAGAAAAAGTCTCTGGCTATCCACCCTACCCATGCCTCTCATCATCTTGTACCCCTCTATCAAGTCACCTCTCATCCTTCTTAGCTCCAATGAGAAAAGCCCTAGCTCCCTCAACCTTTCTTCGTAAGACATGCCCTCCAGTCCAGGCAGCATCCTGGTAAATCTCCTCTGCACTCTCTCTAAAGCATCCACATCCTTCCTATAATGAGGCGACCAGAACTGAACACAATATTCCAAGTGTGTTTGAACCAGGGCCCTATAGAGCTGCAGCATAACCTCATGGCTCTTAAATTCAATCCCCCGGTTAATGAAAGCCAACACGCCATACGCCTTCTTAACAACCCTATCAACTTGGGTGGCAACTTTGAGCGATCTATGGACATGGACCCCAAGATCCCTCTGTTCCTCCACACTACCAAGAATCCTGTCTTTAAGCCTGTATTCTGCATTCAAATGCGACCTTCCAAAATGAATCACTTCACATTTTTCCAGGTTGAACTCCATCTGCCACTTCTCAGCCCAGCTCTGCATCCTGTCAATGTCCCGTTGCAACCTACAACAGCCTTCCACACTATCCACAACTCCAGCAACCTTCATGTCATCGGCAAACTTGCTAACCCAGCCTTCCACTGCCTCATCCAAGTCATTTATAAAAATCACAAAGAGCAGAGGTCCCAGAACAGATCCTTGTGGAATACCACTGGTCACCGAGCTCCATGCTGAATACTTTCCATCTACTACCACCCTCTGACTTCTATGGGACAGCCAATTTTGTATCCAGACAGCCAACTTTCCCTGAATCCCATGCCTCCTTACTTTCTGAATGAGTCTACCATGGGGAACCTTATCAAACGCTTTGCTAAAATCCATATACACCACAGTCACTGCTCTTCCTTCATCAATGTGTTTTGTCACATCTTCAAAGAATTCAATAAGGCTTGTGAGGCATGACCTGCCCCTCACAAAGCCATGATGACTGTCTCTAATCAAACCATGCTTTTCCAAATACTCATAAATCCTGTCTCTCAGAATCCTCTCCAATAATTTGCCCACTACCGACGTAAGACTGACTGGTCTCTCATTCCCAGGGTTATCCCTATTCCCATTCTTGAACAAGGGAACAACATTTTCCACCCTCCAGTCATCCGGTACTACTCTAATGGACAGTGAAGATGCAAAGATCATCGCCAAATGCGCAGCAATCTCTTCCCTCGCTTCCCGTAATATCCTTGGGTATATCCCGTCTGGCCCCGGGGACTTATCTGTTCTCATATTCAAAATTTCCAGCACATCCTCCCACTTAACCTCTACCTGTTCGAGCATATCAGCCTGTTCCACGCTGTCCCCACAAACGACCAGGTCCCTCTCACTAATGAATACTGAAGCAAAGTATTCATTTAGGACCTCCCCTACCTCCTCCGACTCCAGGCACAAGTTCCCTCCACTATCCCTGATCGGCCCTACCCTCACTCTGGCCATCCTCTTGTTCCTCACATAAGTGTAGAACGCCTTGGGATTTTCCTTAATCCTACCCGCCAAGACTTTTTCATGTCCCCTTCGAGCTCTCCTAAGTCCATTCTTCAGTTCCTTCCTGGCTACCTTGTAACCCTCTAGAGCCCTGTCTGATCCTTGCTTCCTCAACCTTAAGTAAGCTTCCTTCTTCCTCTTGACTAGCTGTTCCACATCTCTTGTCATCCAAGGTTCCTTCACCCTACCATCCCTTCCTTGCCTCATCGGGACAAACCTATCCAGCAGTCGCAGCAAGTGCTCCCTAAACAACCTCCACATTTCTGTCGTACATTTCCCTGAGAACATCTGTTCCCAATTTATGCTCCCCAGTTCCTGCCTAATAGCATTGTAATTCCCCCTCCCCCAATTAAATATTTTCCCATCCCGTCTGTTCCTGTCCCTCTCCATAACTACAGTAAAGGTCAGGGAGTTGTGATCACTATCACCGAAATGCTCTCCCACCGAGAGATCTGCCACCTGGCCTGGTTCATTGCCAAGCACCAAGTCCAACAGAGTCTCCCCTCTAGTCGGCCTCTCTACATATTGAGTCAGGAAACCTTCCTGGACACACCTGACAAAAACTGCTCCATCCAAACTATTTACACTAAGTAGGTTCCAATCAATATTTGGGAAGTTGAAGTCACCCATGACAACAACCCTGTTACTTCTGCACCTTTCCAAAATCTGCCTCCCAATCTGTTCCTCCGTGTCTCTGTTGCTATTGGGGGGTCTATAGAAAACTCCCAACAAAGTGACTGCTCCTTTCCTGTTTCTGACTTCCACCCATAATGACTCAATAGACAAACCCTCCTCGACGACCTCCCTTTCTGCAGCTGTGATACTATCCCTGATTAGCAATGCCACTCCCCCACCTCTTTTACCTCCCTCCCTATTCCTTTTGAAACATCTAAACCCCGGAACATCCAACATCCATTCCTGCCCCTGTGATATCCACGTCTCCGTAATGGCCACAACATCGTAGCTCCAAGTACTGATCCATGCTCTAAGTTCATCACCCTTATTCCTGACACTTCTTGTGTTAAAATAGACACACTTCAACCCATCATACTGGCTGCAACTTTGCCCTGTCAACTGACTAACCTTCCTCACAGACTCTCTGCACTCGGTATCTGCCTGTTCAACAGCTACCCCATCCACTGATCCGTAGCTCCGGTTCCCATCCCCCTGCCAAACTAGTTTAAACCCTCCCGAAGAGCTCCTGCAAACCTCCCGCCCAGGATATTGGTGCCCCTCCAGTTCAGATGCAACCCGTCCTTCTTGTACAGGTCCCACTTTCCCCAGAAGGTATCCCAATGATCTACATATCTGAGTCCCTCGCTTCTGCACCAGCTCTGTAGCCACGTGCACTCGCTCCCTGTTTCTCGCCTCACTGGCACATGGCACCGGAAACAATCCTGAGATTACTACTCTGCTCGTTCTGCCTTTCAGCTTCCAACCTAACTCCCTATATTCGCTTTTCAGGTCCTCATCCCTTTTCCTAGCTATGTCATTGGTACTGTTATGTACCACGACCTCTGGCTGCACCCCTCCCCCTTAAGAATCCTATAGACTTGATCCGAGACATCCCTGACCCTGGCACCCGGGAGGCAACATACCATCCGGGAGTCTCATTCGCGACCACAGAATCTCCTGTCTGTTCCTCTAACCACTGAATCTCCTATCACTATCGCTCTCCTATTCTCCCCCCTTCCCTTCTGAGCCACTGGGCCAGGCTCAGTGCCAGAGACCTGGCCACTGTGGCTTTCCCCTGGTAGGTCGTCCCCCTCAACCGTATCCAAAATGGTATACTTATTATTGAGGGGGACGGCCACAAGGGATCCCTGCACTGTGCGCCTATTCCCTTTCCCTCCCCTGACGGTCACCCAGCTACCTTTATCCTGTAAATTGGGTGTCACTACTTCCCAATAACTGCTCTCTATCATCCCCTCAGCCTCCTGAATGATCCAAAGTTCATCCAGCTCCAGTTCCCTAATGTGGTCTGCGAGGAGCTGGAGTTGGGTGCACAGGTGAAGTCAGCCGGGACACCAGTGGTGACTCTCACCTCCCACATCCTGCAAGAGGAGCATGCAACTACATCTGCAGCCTCTTGTTGTCCTCCTCACCACTTACTGTGCCAACTAACTTTATATCTTTAGTAAATTTGGATATGTTACACTCAGTCCTATAATCGAGGTTATTAGTATAGACTGTAAATAGTTTGGCACAAGTACGGATCTTGTGGTACCCAGCTTGTTGCAATCTGTCCCGTAAAGCCCAATTTATTCCACACTCTCTTTTCTGTGCATCACATAATTCTCAATGCATTCTAATATATCACTCCACAATTCCACAAATCCTAATTTTGCGTCATAACCTTTCCTGTGGCACCATATCAAATTATTTTTTAAAGAAAATATACGACACCTACAGTATCCAGCTTACGAGCTGCATGAACGAAAAAAAATCTACAAGTTGCCAAACACGATTTCCCTTTCCTAAATCCATTGTCTCCACTTCATACACAGACCTGCTACTCTTTTGACATAGTCATCTCTGATCTAATATTGTCTTTAACTTTTCTTCTTACCCACAGATGACCACGTTTTTCTTTGTGGGCTTTATGCCTTAAAAAGAATGCATATTTGCTGCAGGTTGTGCATTTTTTCTTCACATACTGGACAATGCTGCTTACCATGATAACATTTAATGTAGTTTCCCAATATATGTTAGCTAATTCCCCCCACCGCCCATACATACACAGTCAAGGAGCCTGAGCAAACTTCGAGTCAACGGGAATCAGAGGTGAAACTTTCCATTTATTGGTGTCATGCCTTGCACAAAAAGAGATGACTATGGTTGGTGAAGACCAAATATCTAAGTCCCAGGACATCACGGCAGGATTTCCTCAGGGTATTGTCCTAGGCCCAAACTACTTCAGCAGCTTTATCAATAACCTTCGCTCTACCTTAAGATCTGAAGTCGGGATGTTCGCTCCTGATTGCACAGTACCATTCACAACCCCTCCGAAATTGAAGCAGTCCGTGTCCAGATGCTGCAAGACTTGGACAACATTCAGGCTTGGGCTGACAAATGAGAAGTAACATCCATACCACACAATTGCCAAGCAATAGCCATCAACAAGAAAGGAAAATTTAGCCATCTCCTCTTGGCATTAAACGGCATCACCATCAACATCCTTTGAGTTACCATGGACCAGAAACTTAACTGGGCAAGCCATATAAATACTGTTGCTACTTGAGCAGGTCAGAGACTGGGAATTCTGCGGTGAGTAACTCACCTTGTGACTCTCCAAAACCTATCCACCATCCACAAGGCACAAGTCAGGAGTGCGATGGAATATTCACCACTTGTCTGGATGAGTGCAGCGCCAACACTCAAAAACTCGACAAAAAACAGGACAAAGCAGCCTGCTTGATCAGATCCCTATCCACGACCTTAAACTTTCACTCACTCCACCACCGGTGTACAGGGGCAGCAATGTGTACCATCGACAAGGTAACCTGTGGCAACCCAACAAGCCTCCTTTGACAGCATCTTCCAAACTCATGACATCTACCACCTAAAAGGGCAAGGACACCAGACCAATTCTAATACCTCTGAATCTTCGCTGAGATCCTTCTGCTCATTGTAAAGTTAGAATTAGAATTAGAACATTACAGCGCAGTACAGGCCCTTCGGCCCTCGATGTTGCGCCGACCTGTGAAACCATCTGACCGACACTATTCCATTTTCATCCATGTGTCGATCCAATGTCCACTTAAATGCCCTTAAAGTTGGCGAATCTACTACTGCTGCAGGCAGGGCGTTCCACGCCCTTACTACTCTGAGTAAAGAAACTACCTCTCACATCTGTCCTATATCTATCACCCCTCAACTTGAAGCTATGTCCCCTCGTGTTTGCGATCACCATCCGAGGAAAAAGACGCTCACTATCCACCCTATCTAACCCTCTGATTATCTTATATGTCTCTATTAAGTCACCTCTCCTCCTCCTTCTCTCCAACGAAAACAACCTCAAGTCCCTCAGCCTTTCCTCCTAAGACCTTCCCTCCATACCAGGCAACATCCTAGTAAATCTCCTCTGCACCCTTTCCATAGCTTCCACATCCTTCCTATAATGCGGTGACCAGAACTGCACACAATACTCCAGGTGCGGTCTCACCAGAGTTTTGTACAGCTGCAGCATGACCTCGTGGCTCCGAAACTCGACCCCCCTACTTATAAAAGCTAACACACCATATGCCTTCTTAACAGCCCTATTAACCTGGTTAGCAACCTTCAGGGATTTATGCACCTGGACACCAAGATCTCTCTGTTCATCTACACGACCAAGAATCTTCCCATTAGCCCAGTACTCTGCATTCCTGTTACTCCTTCCAAAGTGAATCACCTCACACTTCTCCGCATTAAACTCCATTTGCCATCTCTCAGCCCAGCTCTGCAGCCTATCTATGTCTCTCTGTACCCTACAACATCCTTCGGCACTATCCACAACTCCACCGACCTTAGTGTCATCTGCAAATTTACTAACCCACCCTTCTACACCCTCTTCCAGGTCATTTATAAAAATGACAAACAGCAGTGGCCCCAAAACAGATCCTTGCGGTACACCACTAGTAACTAAACTCCAGGATGAACATTTGCCATCAACCACCACCCTCTGTCTTCTTTCAGCTAGCCAATTTCTGATCCAAAGCTCTCAATCGCCTTCAACCCCATACTTCCGTATTTTCTGCAATAGCCTACCGTGGGGAACCTTATCAAACGCCTTACTGAAATCCATATACACCACATCCACTGCTTTACCCTCATCCACCTGTTTGGTCACGTTCTCGAAAAACTCAATAAGGTTTGTGAGGCACGACCTACCCATCACAAAACCGTGCTGACTATCTCTAATGTACTTATTCTTTTCAAGATGATTATAAATCCTGTCTCTTATAACCTTTTCCAACATTTTACCCACAACCGAAGTTAGGCTCACATGTCTATAATTACCAGGGCTGTCTCTACTCCCCTTCTTGAACAAGGGGACAACATTTGCAATCCTCCAGTCTTCCGGCACTATTCCTGTCGACAATGACGACATAAAGATCAAGGGCAAAGGCTCTGCAATCTCCTCCCGAGCTTCCCAGAGAATCCTAGGATAAATCCCATCTGGCCCAGGGGACTTATCTATTTTCACACCTTCCAAAATTGCGAACACCTCCTCCTTGTGAACCTCAATCCCATCTAGCCTCGTAGCCTGAATCTCAGTATTCTCAACAACATTTTCTTTCTCTACTGTAAATACTGACGCTAAATATTCATTTAACACTTCCCCTATCTCCTCTGATTCCACACACAACTTCCCACTACTATCCTTGATTGGCCCTAATCTAACTCTAGTCATTCTTTTATTCCTGATATACCTATAGAAAGCCTTAGGGTTTTCCCTGATCCGATCCACCAATGACTTCTCGTGTCCTCTCCTTGCTCTTCTTAGCTCTCCCTTTAGATCCTTCCTGGCTAGCTTGTAGCTCTCAAGCGCCCTAACTGAGCCTTCACGTCTCATCCTAACATAAGCCTTCTTCTTCCTCTTGACAAGCGCTTCAACTTCTTTAGTAAACCACGGCTCCCTCGCACGACAACTTCCTCCCTGCCTCACAGGTACATACTTATCAAGGACACGCAGTAGCTGCTCCTTGAATAAGCTCCACATTTCAATTGTTCCCATCCCCTGCAGTTTCCTTCCCCATCCTACACATCCTAAATCTTGCCTAATCGCATCATAATTTCCTTTCCCCCAGTTATAATTCTTGCCCTGCGGTATATACCTGTCCCTGCCCATCGCTAAGGTAAACCTAACCGAATTGTGATCACTATCACCAAAGTGCTCACCTGCATCTAAATCTAACACCTGGCCGGGTTCATTTCCCAGTACCAAATCCAATGTGGCATCGCCCCTGGTTGGCCTGTCTACATACTGTGTCAGAAAACCCTCCTGCACACACTGGACAAAAACTGACCCATCTAAAGTACTCGAACTATAGTATTTCCAGTCAATATTTGGAAAGTTAAAGTCCCCCATCACCACTACCCTGTTACTCTCACCCCTGTCGAGAATCATCTTCGCTATCCTTTCCTCTACATCTCTGGAACTATTCGGAGGTCTATAAAAGACTCCCAACAGGGTAACCTCACCTCTCCTGTTTGTAACCTCAGCCCATACTACCTCAGTAGACGAGTCCTCAAACGTCCTTTCTGTCGCTGTAATACTCTCCTTGATTAACAATGCCACACCCGCCCCCCCTCTTTTACCCTCTTCTCTGTTCTTACTGAAACATCTAAATCCCGGAATCTGCAACATCCATTCCTGCCCCTGCTCTACCCATGTCTCCGAAATGGCCACTACATCGAGATCCCAGGTACCAACCCATGCTGCAAGCTCATCCACCTTATTCCGGATGCTCCTGGCATTGAAATAGACACACTTTAAACCAGGTTCTTGCTTGCCAGTGCCCTCTTGCGTCCTTGTAACCATATCCCTGACCTCACTACTCTCAACATCCTGTACACTGGCACTACAATTTAGGTTCCCATTCCCCTGCTGAATTAGTTTAAACCCCCCCCCCCGAAGAGCACTAGCAAACCTCCCCCCCAGGATATTGGTACCCCTCTGGTTCAGGTGAAGACCATCCTGTTTGTAGAGGTCCCACCTACCCCAGAAAGAGCCCCAATTATCCAGGAAACCAAAACCCTCCCTCCTGCACCATCCCTGCAGCCACGTGTTCAACTCCTCTCTCTCCCTATTCCTCGCTTCGCTATCACGTGGCACGGGCAACAACCCAGAGATAACAACTCTGTTTGTTCTCGCTCTAAGCTTCCACCCTAGCTCCCTAAATTTCTGTCTTAAATCCCCATCTCTCTTCCTACCTAAGTCGTTGGTGCCTATGTGGACCACGACTTGGGGCTGCTCCCCCTCCCCATTAAGGATCCCAAAAACACGATCCGAGACATCACGAACCCTGGCACCTGGGAGGCAACGTACCAAACGTGAGTCTCTCTCGTTCCCACAGAACCTCCTATCTGTTCCCCTAACTATGGAGTCCCCAATGACTAATGTTCTGCTCCTCTTCCTCCTTCACTTCTGATCAACAGGGACAGACTCTGTGCCAGATACCTGTACCCCATTGCTTACCCCTGGTAAGTCGTCCCCTGCAAAAGTATCCAAAACGGTATACCTGTTGTTGAGGGAAACGGCCACAGGGGATCCCTGCACTGCCTGCTGGTTCCCTCTCCTTCCCCTGAAGGTAACCCATCTACCTACTTCTTTTACCTGAGGTGTGACTACCACCCCATAACTCCTCTCAATAACCTCCTCCGCCTCCCGAATGATCCGAAGTTCATCCAGCTCCAGCTCCAGTTCCCTAACGCGGTTCTCGAGGAGCTGGAGTTGGGTGCACTTCCCACAGATGCAGTCAGCAGGGACACTCTTGGCGACCCTTACCTCCCACATTCTGCAGGAGGAACATACAACTGCCTTAACCTCCATTCCCACTATTCCAAATTCCCAACAAATCTACTGAAAAACCAATAAAAAAAACAAAAAGTCAAAACTTGTTCGCTTAGCAATCCAACGGACAGAACTTCCAAAATAAAAAGCTTACCTTATCAACACACCAGAGTCCTTTTTTTTTGGTTAGAGGAGGAGGGTGGGTGGGAGACACTACACGTGTAGTGTCTCGGGTACAGCCACCACACAAATATATACCTTTTTCCTTACCCAGCAGTCCCCTGGTCCTCCGAAAACAAAAGGGAATTCACTTTTAAACTTACGCTGAAATTGACTTCACAGCTGTAAGCCCGTTCACGCACCTCCGTTGCTATCCAAGCTGCAGTCACCGAAACTAAAAGAAAGAGATTCTAAACCACACAAATATATACCTTTTTCCTTACCCAGCAGTCCCCTGGTCCTCCGAAAACAAAAGGGAATTCACTTTTAAACTTACGCTGAAATTGACTTCACAGCTGTAAGCCCGTTCACGCACCTCCGTTGCTTTCCAAGCTGCGGTCACCGAAACTAAAAGAAAGAGATTCTAAACCACACAAATATATACCTTTTTCCTTACCCAGCAGTCCCCTGGTCCTCCGAAAACAAAAGGGAATTCACTTTTAAACTTACGCTGAAATTGACTTCACAGCTGTAAGCCCGTTCACGCACCTCCGTTGCTATCCAAGCTGCGGTCACCGAAACTAAAAGAAAGAGATTCTAAACCACACAAACATATACCTTTTTCCTTACCCAGCAGTCCCCTGGTCCTCCGAAAACAAAAGGGAATTCACTTTTAAACTTACGCTGAAATTGACTTCACAGCTGTAAGCCCGTTCACGCACCTCCGTTGCTATCCAAGCTGCAGTCACCGAAACTAAAAGAAAGAGATTCTAAACCACACAAATATATACCTTTTTCCTTACCCAGCAGTCCCCTGGTCCTCCGAAAACAAAAGGGAATTCACTTTTAAACTTACGCTGAAATTGACTTCACAGCTGTAAGCCCGTTCACGCACCTCCGTTGCTTTCCAAGCTGCGGTCACCGAAACTAAAAGAAAGAGATTCTAAACCACACAAATATATACCTTTTTCCTTACCCAGCAGTCCCCTGGTCCTCCGAAAACAAAAGGGAATTCACTTTTAAACTTACGCTGAAATTGACTTCACAGCTGTAAGCCCGTTCACGCACCTCCGTTGCTATCCAAGCTGCGGTCACCGAAACTAAAAGAAAGAGATTCTAAACCACACAAATATATACCTTTTTCCTTACCCAGCAGTCCCCTGGTCCTCCGAAAACAAAAGGGAATTCACCTTTAAACTTACGCTGAAATTGACTTCACAGCTGTAAGCCCGTTCACGCACCTCCGTTGCTATCCAAGCTGCAGTCACCGAAACTAAAAGAAAGAGATTCTAAACCACACAAATATATACCTTTTTCCTTACCCAGCAGTCCCCTGGTCCTCCGAAAACAAAAGGGAATTCACTTTTAAACTTACGCTGAAATTGACTTCACAGCTGTAAGCCCGTTCACGCACCTCCGTTGCTATCCAAGCTGCAGTCACCGAAACTAAAAGAAAGAGATTCTAAACCACACAAATATATACCTTTTTCCTTACCCAGCAGTCCCCTGGTCCTCCGAAAACAAAAGGGAATTCACTTTTAAACTTACGCTGAAATTGACTTCACAGCTGTAAGCCCGTTCACGCACCTCCGTTGCTATCCAAGCTGCAGTCACCGAAACTAAAAGAAAGAGATTCTAAACCACACAAATATATACCTTTTTCCTTACCCAGCAGTCCCCTGGTCCTCCGAAAACAAAAGGGAATTCACTTTTAAACTTACGCTGAAATTGACTTCACAGCTGTAAGCCCGTTCACGCACCTCCGTTGCTATCCAAGCTGCAGTCACCGAAACTAAAAGAAAGAGATTCTAAACCACACAAATATATACCTTTTTCCTTACCCAGCAGTCCCCTGGTCCTCCGAAAACACAAGGGAATTCACTTTTAAACTTACGCTGAAATTGACTTCACAGCTGTAAGCCCGTTCACGCACCTCCGTTGCTATCCAAGCTGCAGTCACCGAAACTAAAAGAAAGAGATTCTAAACCACACAAATATATACCTTTTTCCTTACCCAGTAGTCCCCTGGTCCTCCGAAAACAAAAGGGAATTCACTTTTAAACTTACGCTAAAATATAACTGAGAGCAACCCAGAAACAGATACCAGTGTCTTCAGTCCATGAATATAACATTTGTCCTCAATGGGCAAGTGGTGACTGACAGCTGGATGATCCTAAACACATTGTCCGGGTGCGTCACACACGCAAAACAGCAGCAGTGAAGAGGGAAAGAGGTGACCCCCAGCTCAAAATACACTGGCGTGGGTGGGGGTGGGTGAGGGTGAATGTCACAAAGGGCAAAGGGGAGCAGGGCTGCAGACAACACGTGACTGACAGCTTGATGACCTGGGATACAGTTGCGGGTGGGGGAAGTGGGGAATGGGCAGGGAGGTCATTCATGCCAAAGACCAGTGGGGCAGTAGGTGACCATTGGAGGAGCGGGCAGAAAGGGGTCGGAAGTGAGTCAGCGCGCCCTCTACAGTGCAACAGGGCCAACATCAGACACAGACTCTCCTTCACCTGCATGATTCCATTCTCAGTTCCTCACATCTGCTTAGGAAACAAAATCTTTTCTTACAAAAGTAAAATGCTGCAGAAGCTGGAAATTCTCTCGTGTCAGTTGATTATTATTAATTACTTTATTTTGGGGAACTCTTTATTGAGTCCCTCTCCCTTCCATTCCCCCATGCTAGACAATGCCGTCACACTCTATCTCTTTCTTCACGTCAAACAGTGATGTGTGTGGGGGTGCTTGGGGGATTCACAAGGTGCAAGAAATCGAGGAGTGCAGAGATCTAGGAGGGTTGAAAGGGCTGGAAGAGGTCAAAGATAGGGAGGATTGTGAGGCTGGAAGAGGTTACTGAGATATGGAGGATTGTGTGGGCTGGAGAAGGTTACAGAGATATGAATGGGGAAGGTTAAAAAGATAAGCAAGTCGGTAAGGGCTGGAGGAAGTTCCAGAAAAAGTGCACATTGGATGGGTTGGAGGAGGTTACAGAGATAGGGCGAAATGCAGGGTCTGGGGGAGGTCAACAGCTAGGGACTAATATATGGACTGTAGGATGTTACAGAGATTAGGTGAGTTGTCGGGCTTGAGGAGGTTAAAAACATGGTGGGGGGTGGGGGGGCGGGGTAAGGTGGGCGAGGCCTCAGAGGGATTTGAACACAAGGATGAATATTTTAAAATTGAGTTGTTTTTGGACCCGGAGTGAATGTCAGTTAGTGAAGGCGGGGAGATGGGTGAACATTACCTGCTGCGAGGTAGGACATGGGGGAAGCAGAAAGGTGGAAAATGGGGGGCCAGTCAGGAGAACGTTGGATTTGACAAGTTTGGAGATAACAAAGGCAGAGATGAGGATTGCAGCAGCAAGTGAGCTGAGGCAAAGGAGGCGACGGGCAATATTCACCCACCAGCAAACACTGAGTGGCACTGTGAGATTTAGACCACACATGAACCCATTCCATAACCATATGTACAGACTCACAGACCTTGATTACATACTGCAGAATAATTCTCCATTCATCAATGTCTGGGAAAAACATTAAATAAATAATATTCGTCTGTGGAAGCATTTCTTTCACTGTATAGTTTGATACACGTGATGTGGGCATTCCTTGTAATGCCGGCAATAATTGACCATCCTTACTTGCCCCTTGAGGAGATGGTGTTTTCTCTTAAACCAGCTGCTGTTTCTTCTGGCGAAGGAGCTCCCACAGTTGTTGGTTATTGAGGGAGCTCCAGGACCTGGCCTAGTTCTGCAGCCTTCCTTGGCCGCATAGTCTGTCAAAACTCCCTGTCTGCTTTCACAGGGTATGATTGGGCACTTGAATGAGGGAAGCAAAGGAAGAAATTGCCTGTTAGAAAAGTAACATATTTTGTTTAATATCTATTTTAATCAAACAAAGCAATCTGATGGCTGCTGCTTGATGGCCACAAGCTCCCGTTGGCGCTATTGAATAGATGGATACATTTGGTTCACTCTTATGCCCTCCCAAATCCTCCTCGTCAACAATGGCGGCCATGGCCAGCATCGTCGCCCCTCAGAGACCGCCATCTTTGTGAAGGGCAAAGACAAAACAATGATATCAACAAATAAACTTTGAAATGGAACTGGATTAAAATATTGCTTGCAGACCCCCACCTTCCACATGTTATCCCCTGTTCATTTGCGGCTCCCTATTCTTTTGTAAGAGGTGATATCTGCCTCAACCAGAAGCAGGTCCAACTCTCACTTGAGAGAATTCAGTGAATCACTATCCACCACATGAGAAAGCAGCCTGGTGCAAAGCTCCAATATTCTCTGTGAGATGAACCATCTCCTGACATCAATCCCAGACCTGGCCTTGTACAATTTCAAATTATGACGCAGGGTCTGCTTGAACCTATTTATTTGGGACAAACTCATCTGGAACACAATATATTTCCTTCATCATCTTGTAAGAGAGGATCAACTCATTCCTAAGTCTACCCTTCTCTGAACTGTTGACTTCTAACGCTTTTAAAGATGTTGAAATGAAATGACCCCAAGCATGACCCCGAGCTTCCAGTTGCTTGCCATTTCAACACACATGCCCTGCTCTCATGCCCACATTACTGTCCTTGGCTGCTCATGTGTTCCAGTGAACATCAACTCAATCTCGAAGAGCAGCACCTGATCTTTCCATTAGGCACTCTACAGCCTTGTGGACTGAGCATTGAGTTCAATAATTTCAGAGCACGGCTGGCCTTTTTAGTATATATTTTATTTTATTTTTTAACCAGGTGCCCGTTTTTTCATGTAGACAGAGTTGTTCATTATTCTGTTGTTAACACTGTCTCTGGATTAATGCTTTGTCTTTCAACACAATCATGAACTCGCTCTTTGCCTTTGCTCCACAACAGCTTTCTTATTTAATCTCTCCTCCCCTCTGTCTTCTCACACACCTTCCCCTTTGTTCTCTTTCCCGCCAGCCCCCGCCCCTACCTCATTTGCTTAAAACCTATTTCTTTTCTAAACGTTGCCAGTTCTGATGAAGGGTCACAGACCTGAAACGTTAACTCTGCTTCTCTCTCTGCAGATGCTACCAGACCTGCTGAGTATTTCCAGCACTTTCTGTTTTTATTTCAGATTTCCAGCATCTGCAGTATTTCGCCTTTATATAAAGAAAGTCCTGCAATCTAAAGATATTCAATGGATCTTCGAGCAAAAATGCAAGGAAGTTATAGAGTTCATTCAAGATAAGATAGGCCAGAAGAAGCTAAAGATAAAGAAGGCAACAAACCTTCTGGCTTACAGCACTCAGTGGATGCAAGAGACCGCTACTCAGAAAGATAAAGAGGTTAAGCGACTGAACCAGCGGGTTCGAGATTTTCCACTGTGCTACATGTGTCCGACCGCTCTATTACAGCAGCGGCAAATCTGAACGCAACCTGAACGCTGACACTGCCGTGATTGACCTCAATAAAATAAAAGTCAGTTGAAAGAACAGGAGGAGGAGAATGAATCTTTAAAAAATAAGCTTTGGAACTTCAGGGAAGATTGGGGAAGGGAGTGGTATCAGATTGAGGAAAGAAGAACAACTAACTTTCAGGCATCACAGGCTGTTGCATTGACAATGGTTGTGAAAAGGGAAGGTGAGGGCTCCCTGGGAGGAAACACCATAACGGAGACAAGACCTCTGACTCATTCCGATGCAGAGTGCTTGGCTCGAGAATTCGTGTCCATTTAGGACGGAGACAGCCCAATCGCTGTGAAACAGCTGTGAACAACATTTCAAAGAATTCACCTCGAATTAGAAGATGGAGACCTTAAGAAAATACTTTCTAGTGAATTGTCAAACAATGTCAAAGCTAATTTTGATACGTAAATTTGGGATGAAACGGTTATTGCTGAGGATGTCATCCAATACGCCCTTGACCATTCAGGTATTGTGTATCTGACCCTGTGTCTCTATGTGTGAGACGGTATCTGCATGTATGACTCTGGACCCCTCAGTGTATGACCTGGCATCTTGTGTGTTCAACTCCATCCCCCATGCATCTGATTGTGTTCTTGTGTGTCTCCATGTGCCTGACTGTCTGACTCTGTCTGTGTGTGTATCTATCTCTGCATACCCGTGTGTCTGACTCTGTGTAACTGTATGTCTGACCAAGTGTACCAGTGCATTTCGTTCTGTATTCCAGTGTGCCTGACTCTGTATCCAAGTCATCTGACTCTGTATCCCAGTGCATCTGACTGTGTACCTATGTGTGCCTAAATCTGTATCCCTATGTCTGACCCTGTGTCCAATTTTTCTGGCCCTGTACGTACGTTTCTAACCCTATATGTCTGACTATATACCCACGTGTATAATTGTGTACACTTGCATCTGACTCTGTATCTCTGCTTGTCTCTGCCATACTTTTGCCACTTTCTGTATCTCTGTGTGACTGACTCTGCAAATCTCTGCATTTGAATATGTATCATGGCGTGTTTGACTCTATACCTCTATTTGTCTGACTATAGGTTCCAGACTCTATCCAGGTTTCCATCCAGCCCACGGCTGTAAACTGTTCCTGGGCCTGTTCTTCATCCTCACTGTGACTGGAGATGAGACATTTCCCGTTGTCTTCTTCTTACTGAGTGGTCTTTCCAAAACCTCGCGCTGTCAGTTTCACAGATGTCAGCTGCTGATATTGGGAACAGCCGTTTCTCAACAGACACGGGTTTTCCGAAGTCAGAACCCGCTGTAATATAAGTAAAACACTGCGGATGCTGGAAATCTGAAGTAAAAACAAGAAATGCTGGAACCACTCAGCAGGTCTGGCAGCATATGTGGAAAGAGAAGCAGAGTTGACGTTTCGGGTCACTGTTGCTTTTATTTCAGAACCCGCTGTATTTCTCTGACTGTATCTCTGTACGTCTGACTCTGTGTCACTGTGTCTCACCCTGTAACACTATGTGTATGACTCTGTATCTCTCTGTTTATAATTCTGTATCTCTATGTGTCTGACTCTGAATCTCTCATGTTTGACCCTGTATCATTGGATATCTGATTCTGTATCTCTGTAGCTCTTTATCTCTGTGTGTATAACCCTGTATCGCTCTGTGTATGACCCTGTACCTCTATGTGTCTGACCCTGCATCTCTGTGACTCTGCATCTCTGTTTGCATGGCTCTGAATCTCTGTGATCCTTTAATCTCTGTATTTGTGACTCTGTATTCCAGTGTGCCTGATTCTGTTTCCAAGTGTCTCTGACTCTGTACCCCACTGTTTCTGAATTTATATCTCTGCGTGTTCAGTTCGATATTCCTGTGTGTCTGACTCTATTTTGACTGGCTCTGTATCCCCTGTGTCTCTGACTCTGAGACACTGTATTTATGACTCCATATCCCCGTGTATCTCTTGATATATTCTTGTGCATCTGACCCTGTGTCTCATTTTTTCTCTCTCTCCCTGTACCCTTGTGTGAGCCTGACCTTGGGTCTCTATGTGTTGGGTTCTGTTTCCACGTGTCTGATTCTGTGTCCTAATGTGTCCGTCTCTGCCCCTTCATGTATGACTTTTTATATTTGTGTGTCTGACACGGCATACCTTTCCACGTGACTCGGTATCCCAGTATAGCTGACTATGAATCGTCGTGTGTCTGATTGTGTGTCCATGCGTCAATTAAACTGTATCTCGGTGTGTCTGACTTATTTAGTGCTATGTGTCTGAGTTTTTCACCCTATGAGTCTGGGTGTATATCCCCGTGTGTCTGACACTGTATCCCTGTATGAATTAAGTGTACTGGTGCATCTGTCTCTCTGTTACAGTATGTCTGACGCTTTATGCCTGCGGGTCCAACTCTGCTCTCAAGTCTGACTAACCCTGTATTGCTTTGTGCCTGACTCCTGTAACCCTGTAGATGAATCTTTATCTCTGTGTGTGAATCTCTCTCTCTCTGTGCTTTTGACCGTATACCCTAACTGTCTGATTGTATTCTTGTGTATGTCTATCTAATTAGACCTGAGCTTCTCTGGATTGAATTCCATTTGCCGCGTTTCTGCCCACTCAACTAAACCATTGATATCATTCTGGAGTCTACAGCCATCCTCTTCACTATCAACTACACGACCAATTTTTGTCTCATCTACAGATTTCCCAATTATGCCTCCCACATTTAAGTCCATATCATTAATATATACCACAAATAGCAAGGTACCCAACACTGAGCCCTGTGGAACGTTACTGGAAACAACATTCCATTCAATAAAACATCCGTTGACTACTACCCTTTGTTTTGTCACTGAGTCAATTTTGGATCCAACAGGCCACATTCCCCCTGTATCCCATGGGCTTTCATTTCACTGACCATGTAGCACCTTATCAAATACCTTACTAAAATCCACTGCAGTACCCTCATCAATCCTCCTTGTTACTTCCTCAAAGAATTCAATTAAGGAAGAAATGATCTTCCCCTAACAAATCCATGCCGACTGTCCCTGATCAGTCTGTGCATTTCTAAGTGACAGTTTATCCTATCCCTCAGAATTGATTCTAATAAGTTAACCACCACCGAGATTTGACTGACCGGTCTACAATTATTTGGCCTGTCATTTGCACCATTTTTCAACAATGGTACAAAGTTTGCAGAGCTCCACTCCTCTGGTACCTCGCCCGTATCAAGGTGAGGATTTGAAAATGATCCTCAGTTCTTCTGCTATTTCCTCCCTGGCTTCCTTTAACAACCAGTGATGTAATCCGTCTGGCCGTGGTGATTTATCCACTTTCACGGATGCCAGATCCTCTAGTACTTCCTCTCTCATTATGCAGATTGCATCTAATATTTCACACTCCTCGTTTACTACAATGTCTGCATCATCCCTCTGATTTGTGAAGACAGAGGCAAAAAACCCATTACAAACCCTGCCCACATCATCTGCATCCACATCTAACTTCCCTTGAAAATCTCTGGTCGCCCCGATTACTTCCTTAGTTATCCTCTTGCTCTTGATATGCTAATACATCTTCAGGTTTTCCTTGATTTTACCTGCCAATAACTTTTCATGTCCTCTCTTTGCTTTTCTAATTTCCTTTTTTACTTCACCTCTGCACTTTCTATACTCCTCTATACTTGCTAAAGTATTAAGATTTTTTGCGATCGTCATAAGAAGTCTTTTAGTGCTTCAACTTACCCTGTAAGCCTCTTGATAACCAGGGGACTCGAGGTTTGGCCGTACCACCCTTTACCTTTGTGGGGACATGCTTGCACTGTGCCTGTAGAATCTCACATTTGAATGCCTCCCACTGGTTTGCCATTGATTTTCTCTCGTGTAGTTGTACGCAGTCCACTTTTGCCAGATCGCCTCTCAGTTTGATAAAAATTTGCCTTCGCCAATTTAGAACTTTTCACTCCTGTCTTATCCTTTTCCATGATTATGCTAAAACTGTGTTATGATCGCTAACTCCAACATGATCTCCTGCTGCCACTTCATCTACTTGTCCAGCTTCATTACCGAAGACTAAATCTGGAATTGCACCTGCTTCCGTTTGGGCTTGTTATGTGCTGGCTGAAAAAGTTCCCTTGAATGCAGTTCAAGAATTTTGTGCCCTCTGTGCCTTTCACATTGTTTGCATCCCAGTTGATATTAGCATAACTGAAATTCCCAACTATTATTCCCTATAGTTTTACACTCAAACATTTGCCTATATATTTGTTCCTCTATCTTACTCTCACTATTTTGGGGTCCACAGCACACTCACAGTACTGTGGCTACTCCTTTTATTTCTGATTTCCACACATTTGACCTCATTTAATGATTCTTTTGGCATATCATCCCTCCTCATAGCTGTTATTGATTCCTTAACCATTGATGTTACACCCTCTCCTTTTTTTATTCTCCTCTCTATCCTGCCTATAAACTCTATATCCTGGGATGTTGAGCTGCCATTCTTGCCCTACTTTAAGCTAAGTTTCCATTATAGCAACGATACTGAATTGCCCTGTGCCACCAGCTCATCGACTTCTTTTACTATCCTCATTGCATTTAAATAAATACATTTTCACACTGCCAACTCCTGTTCTGCGCACTTTTTAACCATTGCTTCTTCTGTTTTGCCAAGTCACCCGCTAATTTTCTGTCTTCCATTCCCTGGCCTCAAATTGTCCTAAATGAAACTGCCCTAAGGTTCCCACCCCCCTGCTAAACTAGTTTAAACCATCCCCAACAGCACTGGCAAACGTTCCTGCAAGGATATTTGTCCCAGTCCTATTCAGGTGTGGACCGTTTTGCTTGTACAGGTTCCACTTTCCCCAGAATCGGTCCCAATGTCTCAGAAATCTGAAGCCCTCCCTCCTGCACCATTTCTCCAGCCACACATTCCTCTGGTGTATTCTCCTATTTCTATACTCATTAGCACATGGCCTTGCAAGTAATCAAGACTTGACGACCCTAGAGGTGTTGCTTGCTAATCTCTTTCCTATCTCCCTGTACTCAGCCTGCACGACATCATCCCTCTTTCTTCCTATATCGTTGGTCCCTATGTGGACCACGACCTCTGTCTGTGCAACCTCGCCCTCCACAATGCCTTGTGATTTCCATGACCCTTGCACCAGGGTGGCAACATACCATCCTGGAATCACGTCAGCGACCACAGAAACACCTATCTGTTCCACTAACTATAGAATCCTCTACCACTATTGCTCTCTTGTTTGTTCTCCTCCCTCCCTGCAGAGCTGAGCCATCCATGGTGCTCTGGTCATGACTCTCGCTGCACTCTCCAGAGGAACCCTCTCTTCAATCGGTACTCAGAACTGAATACTGGTTAGAGAGTGCAGTGTTCCCTGGGGTCTCCTGCTTTGACTTTCCTGTCTGTCTGACAGCTCCCAGTCTGTCTATCCCTGCCATCTCTTCTGCTCTGGCGTGAATACTTCCTGAAATACACTTTCAATGTCGTTCTCTGCCTGGCGAATGCACCACAGTGACTCCAGCCACCGCTAGAGTTCTGAAACCCAGAGTCCAGGATTCTGCAGCTGGTGACACTTCCTGCAGATGTGTTAGTCAAGCACACTATTAACGGCGGAGCACGGTCACTAATAATGCGTGTGTAGGGAACCATTAGTTACTTAGGAGCTTGCTCACAACCAGTGCATGTGTAGGAACAGCACTCGTACCAGAACAGCACGATCACACATGATGTATGTGTATAGGCATTGCTAGCACCAGAAGAGCACAGTCAGATCTAGTGTAGTTGATGTTGCAGCACTAGTAACAGAAGAGCATGAACATTTCTGGTGTAACTGTGTGTTACTAGTGGTACTGGTTGGACACTATCATCTCTTGTATCAGCGCAGTTTACCACTCGTACCAGAGAACAATTGTCATCGTTAGTGCAATTGTAGGGTACCACTGGTACTGAAGCAACATATATGTCTCCACTGCATTCCAGAGGAAAGCTGTATTATCTAGCCCAAGGATAGGGCACCACCAGTACCAGAGGAACACTTTTACCTCGAGTGTAAATGTTGGATTACCACTGGCACTGGGGGAAGAATGGTACCTCGAAAGTAAGTTTAGGTTTGCACTCGCATCGGGGTTGGAAGTCCATCTCTAGTGTGAGATTAGGTCACCACTTGTACTGGAAGAGCATGGTCTCCTCTAATTCATGTGCGGGTCTACCACTCATACTGGAGGAACACTTTTCAGTGTAAGTGTAGAGTGTCACTAGGACAGGAGAGGCACGATCACCTCCAGTGCAATTGTGTTTGCTGCACTTGTACTGGAGTAGCACATACACCTTTCGTTTGTGAGGAGGACACAAAAAGACTACAAGAGATATAGACAGTTTAAGTGAGTGGGCATCGTGGTGGCAGATGGAGTATAATGTAGGGAAGTTTAAGGTGATTCACTTTGGCAGTAAGAAACAAATGCTGATTTTTTAAAAGTTGAGAAACTTCTAAATGTTGATGTTCAGACGTAGTTGGGTATGCTCATACAAGGAAAGCCGACAAAATAGCATGCAGGAAAAGCAAGCAATTAGGAAGGCAAATGGGATGTTGGTCTTTAATGCAAGGAGATCGGAGTACTGTAATAAGGATGTCTTGCTACAATTGTACAGGGCTCTGGTGAGACCACTCCTAGCGTACTTTGCGCAATTTCAGTCTCTACATCTAAGGGAAAATATAATTGCTTTGGAAAAAGTTCATCAGATTGGTTTCTGGGATGAATGAGTTGTCCGATGATGAGAGGCTGAGAAAATTGGGCCTATACTATCAGGAGTTTAGAAGAGTGAGGGGCGATATCATTGAAACAAATAGGAATCTGAACGGAATAAAAACAAGAAATGCTGGAACCACTCAGCAGGTCTGGCAGCATCTGTGAAAAGAGAAGCAGAGTTTATGTTTTGGGTCAGTGACCCTTCATCGGAACTGACAAATATTAGAAAAGTCACAGGTTATAAGCAAGTGAGGTGGGGGTGGGGCAAGAGATAACAAAGGAGGTCTAGATTGGACCAGGCCACATAGCTGACCAAAAGGTCATGGAGCAAAGGCAAACAATATGTTAATGGTGTGTTGAAAGACAAAGCATTAGCACAGATTAGGTGTTAATACAGTGAATATTGAACAGCAGCAAGTGCAAACCTGAAAAAAAACAGTGGGTAAGTAAAATGAATCAACTAAGATGAAATGAAATAAATGAAAAAAAGATTGTAAAAAATGTAAAAAAAGAATGTAAAAAAAGGAAGACAAAATAACTAAAAATGAAAGTAAAATGGGGGGCTGTCATGCTCTGAAATTATTGAACTCAATGTTCAGTCCGGCAGGCTGTAGTGTGCCTAATCGGTAAATGAGATGCTGTTCCTCGAGCTTGCGTTGATGTTCACTGGAACACTGCAGCAATCCCAGGACAGAGATGTGACATGAGAGCAGGGGGGAGTGTTGAAATGGCAAGCAACCGGAAGCTCAGGGTCCTGCTTGCGGACTGAGCGGAGATGTTCCGCAAAGCGGTCACTCAGTCTGCGCTTGGTCTTCCCAATGTAAAGGTGACCACACTGTGAGCAGCGAATACAGTATACTACATTGAAAGATGTACAAGTAAATCGCTGCTTCACCTGAAAGGAGTGTTTGGGGCCTGGGATAGTGAGGAGAGAGGAGGTAAATGGGCAGGTATTACACCTGCTGCGATTGCAGGGAAAGGTGCCATGGGACGGGGACGAGGTGGTGGGGGTAATGGAGGAGTGGACCAGGGTGTCGCGGAGGGAATGATCCCTTCAGAATGCTGACAGGGGAAGGGAGGGGAAGATGCGACTGGTAGTGGCATCACGCTGGAGGTGGCGGAAATGGCAAGGGATGAACCTTTGGATATGGAGGCTGATGTGGTAAAAAGTGAAGACAAGGGGAACCCTGTCACGGTTCTGGGAGGGCGGGGAAGGGGTGAGGGTAGAGGTGCGGGGAATGGGCCAGACACGGTTGAGGGCCCTGTCAACCACAGTGGGGGGAAATCCTCGGTTGAGGAAAAAGGAGGTCATATCAGAAGCACCGTCATGGAAGGTGGCATCATCAGAGCAGATGCGTCGAAGATGGAGAAACTGGGAGAATGGAATGGAGTCCTTACAGGAGGTAGGGTGTGAAGAAGTGCAGTCGAGGTAGGTGTGGGAGTCGGTGGGCTTATAATGCATATTAGTAGACAACCTATCCCTAGAGATGGAGACAGAGCAGTCGAGGAAGGGAAGGGAAGTGTCAGAGATGGACCATGTAAAGGTGAGAGAAGGGTGGAAATTGGAAGCAAAGTTGATAAAGTTTTCCAGTTATGGGCGGGAGCAGGAAACAACACCGTCATTTCAATGTACAGTCATCAATGTACCGGAAAAAGAGTTGGGGGAGGGGGCCTGAGTAGGACTGGAACAAAGAATGCTCGACATATCCCACAAAAAGACAGGCATAACTAGGACCCATGTGGGTACCCATAGCGACACCTTTTACTTGAAGGAAGTGCGTGGAGTTGAAGGAGAAGTTGTTCAATGTGAGAACAAGTTCAGCCAGGTGGAGGAGGGTGGTGGTGGATGGGGACTGGTTGGGCCTCTGTTTCAGGAAGAAGTGGAGAGCCCTCAAACCATCCTGGTGGGGGATGGAGGTGTAGAGCGATTGGATGTCCATCGTGAAGAGGAGGGGGTTGGGACCAGGAAACTGGAAATTGTCAAAATGACGTAGGGTGTCAGAAGAGTCACGGATGTAGGTGGGAAGAGACTGGACCAGGGGAGAAAAGATAGAGTCAAGATCGGAAGAAATAAGTTCAGTGGGGCAGGAGCAGGCTGAAACGATGGGTCTGCCGGGACAGTCCCGTTTGTGGATTTTGGGAAGGAGGTAGAAGCGGGCTGTCCGGGGTTGTGGGACTATGAGGTTGGAAGCTGTAGTGGGAAGATCTCCAGAGGAGATGAGGTCAGTGACAGTCCTTTTGACGGTGGCTTGATGTTCAGTGGTGGGGTCATGGTCCAGAGGGAGGTAGGAAGAAGTGTCCGTGAGTTGGCGTTGAACTTCTGCAAGGTAGAGGTCGGTATGCCATACGACAACAGCTCCACCCTTGTCTGCAGGTTTGATGACCATGTCGGGGTTATACCTGAGAGAACGGAGTGCCTCAGGTTCAGAGGGGGGCAGGTTAGAGTGAGGGGGCAGAGAAATTGAGATGACCAATGTCTCGCCGACAGTTTTCAATGAAGAGATCAAGAGTGGGTAAGAGGCCAGGGGGAGGGGCCCAGGTAGATGGAGAATGCTGGAGGCGGGTGAATGGGCCTGCTGGTCAGGGGGAGGACTCCTGGTCAAAGAAGTGAGCCCGGAGGTGGAGGCGACGGAAGAAGAGCTCAACGTCATGCCGAGCGCGAAATTCATTGAGGTGGGGGCGTAAGGGGATAAAACTGAGACCTTTGCTGAGTACAGAACGCTCAGTATCAGAGAGGGGGTGATCAGAGGCTATAGTGAATACACGGCAAGAATCTGAACAGGTTTGTTAGACTAAACGCTGTGAATTGTAATCCTGGAGAATCCAGAACATGTGGGGCCACAGTCTCAGGATAAGGGTTTAGGGCTAGGGTTAAGATTAGGACTGTGTTGAAGGGACATTTCTTCGCTCAAAGGGTAGTGAATCGTTGTAATTGTGTACCCCAGAGGAAAGTGGATGCGCCATCCTTGAAAAAAATATTTTAATGCTGAGATAGACACATTCATAGCCTTTCATGGAGTAGAATTATAGGGTGTGGACATAAAAGCGGAGTTGAGGGAAAGGATCAGCAATGATCACATTGAGTAGCAGAGCAGTGCAGTGCAGTGCAGGGAACCATTGGTAACGGAGGAGAACTGTTACCTCCATTGCAATTATAGATAATCACATACCTTACATAAGTGTAAGGTTACCACCATTGGCCACCTCTACATTAAATAAAGGGAATCCTGAGTATCAGACAATGGTTTTTATCTCCATTGTCAGTATAGGGAACCACTAGTATTGGAGCAGGATGGTCACATTTCCTGTCAGTGTAGGTGCTACTAGTTCAGAGGAAGATGGACACGTTTACTGGAATCATAGGCGTTATTAGTATGAAAGGAACTTGGTCACCTCTAGAGTAAGTGATGTCACACCACTATTACAGAGACATCCTGCTCACCTCAAGCATAATCGAAGGGTACCACTAGTTCTGGAGGCATATGGCCACCTCTATTGTGAATGTGGTGTAACTCTAACAAGGATAAGCAGGTAGACCTCTGTTTACATGTACTGGTCCCACTAGTCTCAGAAAACTATACTCCCCTGTATTACTGCAGGACCATTTTTATCACAAATATTGCAATAGTTCTTCTACTGCCTGATCTGCAGGTGTTGAATCAATAGGTTAGAGTGAAGGTCAGTGTCAGGACAATTCGTGCAAAGCGAGCGACGTTGGCTGGTCCTGTGGGAATAGCATCTACAGTCGTTCAATTTGTAAATAATGTTTTAATTCTGTCTTTTTAATATTGCCTTAGTGTTAATCTTTTCCCTAATTCTGAAATGTCAGAAAGCAACTGACCGAGTTTATTTATGAAATGACTGCCACCAATGTTAATTATGATTAAAGCTGATTAACTCCTTGGAGGATTGAAGCGAATATAAATACAGGTTCCCTTGCACAAGCTCAGAATTGTACCAATCTTTCAGCTCCTACAATTACCATCCATTTTCATAAAATGGGGAAACCAGTTATTCTGCTGATGAAAGACATTTACTACCCCATTCTCGCAGGCCTGGGTGTCCTTGGTGAGCCATTATCAACTATTTGTTCGTAATCCGTGTTAACTGTCACTTTGTTTATACTGCATTTTGAATAAGATAACATGCTTCTCCGATGTCAGCATTACACAGCCGGTGGTTACCGGAGCAAACTCGTGAACCGGGTATCCACACTTTCTCTGTTTCCATTAATCTGAAAGACTTACTGATGTTATAATGTTTTTTCAAGATCCGATCGAAAGAATCACGTGTCACCCGTGCAGAGCGAGTGCGACAACAGCTCATTAAAATATATGGTCAGGTTTCCCAGGACATTGCTTCAAAGCTAATCTTATATAATCATACTGAATGGAGTAAAATGCTGTTAAGAGAAAGCCCCATATATATTTCAAACAGCCACTAAATCGTTATTTATCTCGTCTCTCTTTCTTACAGTGAACTTTGTGGTGATTGTGATTCTCTCCCGAAGAAACTGCGGCCTTTCCAAATGTATTTCTATTTATATGGTGTCCATGGCAGCAGCAGATCTCCTGGTCATGATTATCAATGTAATGGTGTATCATATTTTCAGTTATCGCTTTCAACTTTCATTCCTGTCTTACACCCCCGTGTGTAGGATTGTTATATACATGACAACTATCACCTTTGATTTGTCTGTTTGGTTCACAGTCTCCTTCACATTTGACCGTTTTGTAGCTGTCTGCTTCCAGAAGTTTAAGGTAAGATATTGCACAGCAAGAACTGTAGGCGTGGTTATAACAGTGTTCTGTTTCTTGAGTTTGTTCAAGAACATCCCCTTTTTATTTGCACATGAACCTCAGCAAACAATTAACAAGGTGCAGTGGGGCTGTCGGCCAAATGTGGATTTTTTTTCCTCACCACTCGGTACAGCGTGGGTCTGGTTTCACAGCGCCTGGCTCGTTTGGCTTCCTTTTACTTTAATTGCTTCATTTAATTGTTCAACCATTGGACGTATTTTAGTGGCCAATAGAATCCGCAGGAAACTCCAGGGGAACAGGAGTGAGAATCTCAGTGATTCAGAAATGGAGAACCGAAGGAAATCCATTATTTTATTGTTCACTGTATCGGGCTGTTTTATACTGTTCTGGTTGACAGCTGCCGTGAGTTTCGTGTCGACCAGGCTGGCAAACATCAATTATTACCGTGGTGACCGCACAGCCCCTGAATATATCGCCACATGTATTTATGTAGCAACCCAGAGAAAATTCAGAGATGAACTGAAGAATGTGTTGAAATCTCTCTGGCCAGTAATTTTGAGATTGGTTAGGAAATGTGGATAACATTAAATGAAGCTTGTTCACATCTGAAGCTCAATTTCAACTCATTTCCTACCGTACAAGGTCCTTCTTTTCGGTAATGTGAAAATTGGATGAGCTCTTTTGCGCACTGTTCTTCCATTTTGTAGCACACGTTTGATGTCAGAATTACATTCTTTCTTCACTCTTCATTCATTGAGTAAACATAACTTATTCCTGCAAAATCAGCACATTTCAAGTTCAGGTTTCAAAGATTACAATGATGGGTTTCAGCAGTGGTGTCGTGAATGTGGGTAACACGTATATACACATTTATATTCGAAATACTGGTATCGGGCACAGAAGTTAAATTCATCAGTAAGGTTTCACTTGGTGCAGAAACAGAGGTCCTGCGATGGTTCACATTGGTATCATTCCGGGAAGCTTGGTGTGAATATTGCCAGTGTGGGTCTCACTGTCAGGCACCATTCCTCATTGACAAATGTAACCGGGATCTTGTAACATGATAAGTTTTCGAATGGAGGAAACTGTCCGAACTCGACACTGATCAGTGTGACATTTCAGCTCTTATGCCCCAGATACTGAATTGAATTCATCACTGTGACACGGAGTTCAATCACCACGAGAGACAACATGCGAAATTAGAAGAGGGATACTCCTGTCAGGACATTTACTTCAGCGTTGAAGAACAGAACGAGAATACTAATGCTTAACGGTATTACAGAAATTCGCAAAAGTTATCCTGACAGTTTGTAATGGGATAGTCTGTGGCACCTGTCACTACTTTAATAAATCAAAAAAGAAAACCCTGGCAACACAGTTAGCTGCACTTTAATAAGGTTCAAATAGCAAAATTCGGTCGTATTATTTTTACTGAGCCCGTACAGTGCAACAGGTGCATGAAATATCCTGTGCTGTGAAACCAAGTATTATCCTCAGTTGTGGAGATTCTGTTGTAAGAAAGCTGAGTTTTGGTATCCTGAAAGATAACAGTGGAAACATCAGACACATCCTACATTCCCTCCTTTAACTCCTGAGTAAGGAATTGTCTGGGATTGATGGGAGGCGGTTGGGTTGTGTGGTTACCTCCCAGTGCAGGTGGAGGGATGAATAATTTAGTTTTAGTTTTAGAGATACAGCACTGAAACAGGCCCTTCGGCCCACCGAGTCTGTGCCGACCATCAACCACCCATTTATACTAATCCCATATTCCAACCACAGCCCCACCTGTCCCTATATACTCCTACCACCTACCTATACTAGGGGCAATTTACCCAGAATTGAATGCGGGTCGCTGGAGCTGTGAGGCTGCAGTGCTAACCACTGCGCCACTTTGCCGCCCATGTTGCCCATTTCAATTGTCGGTGAGGAGCAGGTAGTGAGCTCCGTTTTGAACAGCTGCTGACCATTTGCGAAGTTCTGTTCACAGTCCTGTTAGGAAGTGAGCTCTTATATTTTATCCCAGCAACAGTGAAAGAAATGTATGTGGTTTGGAAGGAAACTTGGAAGTGGTGCAGCATTAATGGTTAAAGGAATCAATAACAGCTGTGAGGAGGGATGATATTCTCAATGAAACGTCCAGTGAGGCCATATGGGTTGAGCTCAGAAATACTAAAGGGGCAACCACACTACGAGGAATGGACTATCGACAACCAAATAGAGAGACGGAGATAGAAGAACAAATATTTAGGCACAGGTATGATTGCAAAAACAAGAGGGCAATAATAGTTGGGGATTTCAACTACCCTAATGTCGACTGGAAGACAAACAGTGTGAAGGGCACGGAGGGCACAAAATTCTTGAACTGCATTCAAGAGAAATCTTTTAACTGGCACGTAACAAGACCAACGAGAGGGGGCACAATTCCAGCTTTAGTCTTCAATAATCAATCTGAAGAAGTGGATGGAATAGCAATGGGTTACCATTTTGGAGCTGGTGACCTTTTTCAAAGCTGCAAGGTGATTTGGCGAAAGTGTTTAGTTTAGTTTAGAAATACAGCACTGAAACAGGCCCACTGAGTCTGTGTTGACCAACAACCACCCATTAAGAGCAATCCTACATTAATCCCATATTTCCTACCACATCCCCACAATTCTCCTACCACCTACCGACACTAGGGGCAATTTATAATGGCCAATTTACCTTTCAAAATGCAAGTCTTTGGCTGTGGGAGGAAACCGGAGCACCCAACGGAAACCCACACAAACACATGGAGAACTTGCAAACTCAGCACAGGCAGTACCCAGAACCGAACCTGGGTCGATGGATTTGTGAGGCTGCAGTGCCCAAAATGGGCTGGATACAGCTACTTGAAGGAAAATCCGTGGCAAATCAGTGGGAGGCATTCAAAAGTGAGATTCGCTCGGCACGTCCCAAACAAGATAAAGGGTGGTACGGCCAACTCAATCGCTCTCTGGGTATCTAGAAGCATATAGGATAAGATTAAGCAGAAAAAGAAAGCTTATGGAGGTCACAAAAAAACTTAATATTGTAGAAAGGCTACAGGAGTGTAGAAAGTGCAGGGGTGAAATAAAAGAGGAAATTAGGAAAGCAAAGGAAGGACATGAACAATTATTGGCAGGCAAAATCAAGTAAAACCTAAAGGTGTTTTATCAGTGCATTAAGTGCAAGAGGATAACTTAGGAAAGGATAGGGCCTATCAGAGATGTACAAGGGAACTTATGTGTCGACACTGATGATGTGATGTGTTCTTTATGAGTTCTTTTGTCTTTGTCTTCGCAAAGGAGTTGGATGACACAAACATTGTAGTTAACCAGGAGCAGTGTGAAATATTAGATATGATAAGCATAATGAGGGAGGAAGTACGAGAGGGTCTAACATCCTTGATAGTGGATAAATCACCAGGGCAGAATGGATTGTATCCGAGGTTGTCAAAGGAAGCCAGCGAGAAAATAACGGATGCTCTGAGGATCATCGTCAAATCCTCACTGGATACAGGTGAGATACTAGAGGATTGGAGGTCTGCAAGAGTTGTACCATTGGTTAAAAAGGGTGTGAGGGACAGGCCAAATAATTATAGGCCGGTCAGCCTGACCTCGGTGGTGGATAAATTATTGGATTCAATTTTGAGACACAGGGATAAGCTGACAGTGAGAAAGGCACAGATTTATCAGGGAAAGTCAGCATGAATTTGTTAAGGAAAGGTCATGTCTTACTAACTCGATTGAATTTTTTGAGGAAGTAACAGGGAAGCTTGAAGAGGGTAGTGCAGTGGATGTGGTCTACATGGATTTTACTCGGGCATTTGACAAGGTCCCACATGGCAGACTGGTCAGAAAAATGAAAGCCCATGGGATACAGTGGAATGTGGCAAGCTGGATCGAAAGTTGGCTCAGGGACGGGAAACAAAGGATATTTGCCGATGGTTTGCGAGTGGAAAGCGGTTTCCAGTAGCGTTCAACAGGGCTCCGTGTTGAGTCCCTTGCTGTTTGTGGTATATATTAATGATTTGGACTTAAATGCCGGAGGCATTATTGGGAAATGTGCAGATGTCACAAAAATTGGTCGTGTAGTCGATAGTGAAGTTGATAGCTGTAGACTCCAGAATGATATCACTGGCTTGTTTGAGTGAGCGGAAAAGTGGCAAATGGAATTCAATCTGGAAAAGTGTGAGGTAACTCATTTAGGGAGAGCAAACAAAGCAAGGGAATACACAAACACGGCAGGAAATTGAGAGGGTTGAAAGAAGTGAGAGACCTTGGAGTGCATGTCCACAGGTCCCTGAAGGTGGCAGGACAGGTAGATAGAGTGGTGAAGGAGGCATATGGGATGTTCTCCTTTATTGGCCGAGGTATAGAATACAAATGCAGGAATGTAATGCTGGAACTGTATAAAACTCTGGTTATGCGATAGCTGCAGTTTTGCATACAGTTCTGGTCAGATGGGACAGAATTCCTCTGGAGACACTGCAGAGGAGATTTACAAGAATGTTACCAGCGTTTGAAAGTCGCAGCTATGGGGAAATTTTGGATCAGCTAGGGTTGTTTTCTTGAACAGATGAGGCTGAGGGGCGACTTAATTCAGTTGGAACAAATTATAAGGGGTCCAGATAGAGTAGACAGGAAGGATCTGCTTTACCTAGCGTAGAGGTCAACTGCCAGGGGGGCATAGATTTCAGGTGATTTGTAGAAGGATTGGAGGGGATATCAGGAAAAACTTTTTCACCAGGAGGGTAGTGGGTGCCTGGAATTCACTGCCCGACCGGTGGTGGAGTCAGAAACCCTCAATTTATTTTAAAGTTAGCTGGACATGGACCTGAAGTGCTGTAACCTGCAAGGCTACAGACCAGGTGCTGGAAGGTAGGATTAGGTAGAGCGGATAGTGTCTTTTTCTTTTTCTGTTGGCACAGACACGATGGGCTGAATGGTCTCCTTCTGTGCTGTAACTTTCCTATGGTTCTATGGTTCTGCAGCAACACTCGGAAAGAACACTTAAAACAGCTAGAAGCTATGGATCTGAAAAGGAAGCTAATTCATTGGCAAATCTGGCAAAAAGTGAATTCACAGAAGCAAGCATGACCCACCTCGGCCATACAGTGGTGCAAGTGTTGCCACAAGTGGAAAAAGCAGAAGACTTAGTGGAGGTTCCTATCCCTAATACTAAGAGTGAAATCATGAGGGGTTTGGGGATGTATGGTTTCTGCAGAAAGTTTGCACCAAATTTCAGTGCTGTGGCCGCTCCACTAACTTATTTGCTACAGAAAAAGGAAACAAAGGTAGCATGGTCAGGGGAATGCCAGGCATCTTTTGAAAAGCTAAAGGCAGTTTTGACTAGTGAATCAGTGTTGGCTGCTTCAAATTTTACAAAGCCCTTCAAGGTAGTGATTGATGCTAATGACCTGGGGGTCGGTGCAGTCCTATTACAAGATGACGAATCAGGCAGAGAATAGCCAGCAAAGTAATTTTTCAAAAGAATTGAAGCACCAACAAAAAAGTATTCCACTGTGGAAAAAGAGTGTTAGGTTTAGAGCTAGCTGTTAATCATGTTGAACTGTATGTCCACCACGACTACAAACAACATTGATAAAAACTGACCATAACCCATTAACCTTCGTCGAGGGGTTTGAAACCCATGATGCCAAAGTGTTCCAGTGGAGTTTGTTGTTCCAGCCTTGCCGCTTGAAGACTGTAAACATTTCGGGAAAAGAACAATGTTCTCACAGATGGACTGTCTATAATTTAACATTGTTGAGTTGCTTGAGTACGAATGATTCAATGTGTAGTTGTATTAACTACCAGTCGAGTGAGTGAGGGGCATGAGTGCGATTTTTAAAATGTTTTCAACTCCTATTTTCACATTCTAATGAAATGCAATCAAGCATGGTGTTTCATTTCACCAAGGGTGGAGGTGTTACAAAAGATTTAATCTTTGTGCTAAAATCTAAGAATTTTGTGTGTTTTAAAAACTGAGAAAAGGATTTTCAGTAGCTTTGGACATCGACAAATAGCTGGAATTTTTAGATGTTGACTTTGTATGCATGAACAGACGAAGCATGCAGTTTAAACGTAGTCAGCGAGGGGTCTGACCTTCTCAAAGCAACACTTTGAACGACATTGGAGACAGTTTGGTCACATGATAGGCTCAGGAAAGCTTTTCTTTCACTTTGGATTTTTAAAAACCAGTGAGTTGGGCAAAGAGCAGGCATTTTGAAACTCAGACCTGACTTGCCTGGAGACCCAGAGAAAGAATGTTTTCCACTTTGGCAGGAAGAATAGTGAAACAGCATATTATTTGAACGGAGAGAGATTGCAGAACTCGAAGGTATAAAGCAATCTGGGTGTCCTGGTACATAAATCACAAAAGGTTGGTATGTAGATTAGGAGGCAAATGGAATGTTGACGTTTATTGCCAGGGGAATAGAAGATAAATGTAGGGATGTTTTGCAACAATTGTATAGGGTATTGGTGAGACCACATCTGGAATACGGTGTACAGTTTTGGTTTCCTTATTTGCCGTTAGATATAAATGCATTAGAGGCATTGCAGAGAAGGTCCCCTCGACTGATATCTGGGATGGGAGGGGTGGGGGTGGTGGTGGGGAGGTGGAGGCGGTTTTTTGTGGCCGTAGTTAACTTATGAGGAAAGTTTGGAAAGGTTTGGTCTGTATCCATTGGAATTTAGAAGAATGGGAGGTGATCTTATTGAAACATATACGATCCTGAGCAGCCTTGACAGGGTGAATGCTGAAAGGATGCTTCCCCTTGTGGGAAAGACTAGAGCTCTGGGACACAGTTTAAAAGTAAGGGGTCATCCATTTAAAATGGAGCTAAGACGAAATGTTTTCTCTCAGAATGTTGGGAGCCTTTGGGATTGTTTTCCCCAGAGGGCGGTAGAGGCAGGTCATTGAATACTTTTAAGGCAGAGGTAGAAAAATCCTTGACTAACAAGGGAGTCAAAGAGTCTGGCAGTATGCTGGAAAGTGGAGTTGAGGCCACAATCAGATCATCCATGATCTTATCAACTGGCGGAGTGGGCATGAAGTGGGCCGAATGGACTACTCCTGCTCCTAATACATACGTTTGTATGTTCCTTGAAACGTACATATTTCCACACAGTCTGGGTCTGGAGTTCAGCAGTAACTTCAGTTGTCTCATTGTGTCTGGACTGAACCTTTTGTTCTTCTTTCTTTCTTCCCCCCACCCCCGTTCACTTTTTCAAAACCTCGAACATTTCCAACCTTTGTCAGTTTTAATGAAAGGTTACTGTCTGAAATGTTAACTCTGCTTCGCTCTCCATAGATGCTGCCAGACCTGCTGAGTGTTTCCAGCACTTTCTGGTTTCATTTCAGATTTTCAACTTCCATAGTATTTTGCTTTTATTTTAATCACTTGATAATTGCTTTAATAATAACTTGATACAATTTAATTTGCAGGGAGGTGACCGTTAAAATTTACATTTATGCTTACTCCTCCGCACCTGCTTGTGCTGTGAAGTCACTTTACATTTCTCCCCCACCACTTGGCCATTTTTTGTTTCAATCCTTGAGGCAAGGCCCACATTGCTCCCTATGTTCCAGCTCTAGTAATGAGAATTTTCACAATTCAATGCGAGTCACACCACTGGTCCACCTCTTGCTCCATTGAATAAAGACAGGGCAAACTGATTTTTTGAAGCAGGATTCAGCAAAGAGATCGTCTGCAGTTGATTGATGAAAATATTTCAATTGCAGTGTTGGTGCTTTTAGAGATAAATGAGAAAATCCTCGTTGATGATTGTAACTGGACATATCCGACCTCTTTAGCATCACTTTTTTTCTTTTTGACAGTCATGAAAATGTCTGGAAATAAATGGAGACTAAAGGACAGTGCTGGTCTTCAGATATCAGAGAATCATTACAGTGCAGAAAGAGGCCATTCAGCCCATCGTGCTCACACTGGCTCTCTGAAAGAGCACCTCCTTCAGTTCCATTCCCCTGCCTTCTCCCCGTAATCCTGCACATTCTTCCTTTTCATTGAACTGTCTAATTCCCTTTTCAATGCTTGCATTAAACGGCCTCCATCATATGTTCAGGCAGCGCATTCTAGAACTTAACCACTCACTGTGTGAAAAGTTTTTTTCCTCATTTCTCTTTTGCTTCTTTTACCAATACTTTAAATCTGTGCCCTCTCGTTCTCAATTCTTACACGAGTGGGAACAGTTTCTCTCTATCTACTCTGTCCAGACCCATCATGATTTTGAATACCTCGATCAAAGCACCTCTCAGCCTTCTCTTCTCTAAGGAAAACAAATCTAACTTCTCCAATCTATCTTCATAACTAAAATTCCTCATCCCTGGAACCATTCTCATGAATATTTTCTGTACTCTCTCTAATGCTTTCATGTCTTTCCTCAAGTGCAGCGCCCAGAATAGGATGCAATACTCCGGCTGAGGTCAAATTAGTGTCTTATACAATTCAACATAACTTCGAGAATTACAGCACTGAAACAGGCCCTTCGGCCCAATGAGTCTGCACCAACCATCAACCGTCCATTTATACTAATCCTACTTTAATACCATTTCCCTCTCACATCCCCACCTTCCCTCAATTCTCATACCACCTACTATGGGCAATTTACAATGGCCAATTTATCTAACAACCCACAAGTCTTTGGCATGTGGGGTGGGGTGGGGGAACTGGAGCACCCGGAGGAAACGCACGTGTTCACAGGGAGAATTTGCAAACTCCACACAGGCAGTATGCAGAACCGAACCCGGGTTGCTGGAGCTGGAAGGCAACTGTTGCGCCCCTTTTTTTGAAGTTATAAGCACCCACTTACTCACATACACAGACCGACACACATTTGCTGACCCACTCACTTATATATGTATGCACACTCACCTTCGTACACACCCATTCACTCAGACAGATACAGACACATACATACACTGCCCCTCAACTACTAGGTCATACTTCCTTGCTCTTTGACTTTAAACTCCTATTAATATAACCCAGGATACTGTGTGCTTTATTAACCACTCTCTCAAACTGACTTATGCAGAAATTCACCTAGGTCCCTCTGCTCCTGTACCCCGTTTAGAATTGCACCCTTCATTCTATATTGTCTCTCCATGTTCTTCCTACCAAGGAGAATCACTTCACATTTCTTTGCATTGATCTTCATCTGCCACCTGTCTTCCCATTCCACCAACTTGTTTATGTTCTTTCGAAGTTCTACACTATCCTCCTCACAGTTCACAATGCTTGCATGTTTCGTATCATCTGCAAACTTTGAGATTGTGCCCTGTACAACAAGGTATATGTCATTAATAAAGATCAGGAAAAGCAAGTGTCCCAACACTGATCCCTGGGGAGCTCCACTAAAAACCTTCCTCCAGCCCGAAAAAAACATCCATTAACCACTACTCTTTGTTTCCTGTCACTCAGTCAATTTCGTATCCATGTTCCTAACGTCCCTTTTATTCCATGAGCGACAGGTTTGCTCACAAGTCTGTTGTATCAAACACCTTTTGAAAGTCCATGTACACCACATCAACTGCATTACCCTCATCAACCCTCTCTTTTAACTCCTCAAAAAATTCCAGCTAGTTAGTTAAATATTATTTTTCCTTATGAAATCCATGCTGGCTTTCCTTAATTAACTCGCATTTGTCCATCTGACTATTCATTTTACCCTGAATTATTTTTTCTAAAAGTTTTACCACCACCGATGTTAAACTGACTGGCATGTAGTTCCTCAGATTATCTTTACACATTTGTTTGAGCAAGATAGTAAATTTTTGAATTCTACAGTCCTCTGGCACCACTCCCGACTCGAAGGAAGACTGAAAAGTTATTGCCAGTGCCTCTGCAATTTCCACCCTCAGTTCCCTCACTATCTTTGGATGCATCGCATCCAGCCCTGTTGCTTTATACACTTTTATATTTCCCTGCATTGAACTTCATCTGCCACCTGTTTGCCCATTCCACCAACTTGTCTATATCCTTTTTAAGTTCTACAGTGTCTAATACTTATTCTTTATCAATTCTCCAGTGTCTGCCTTACCTCCTCTTTCAACATTGACTGTGTTGCATCATCTTCATTGACAAAGACAGATGCAAAGTACTCATTTAAAACCTCCGTTATGCACTGTGCCTCCATGTGTAAATCCCCTTTCTGGTCCCTAATCGGTCCCACTCCTCCTTTCACCAACCTTTTACTATTTATATGCCTATAGAAAATGTTGGGATTTCCTTTACTGCTAGCTGCCAGTCTCTTTTCATGCTCTCTCTTTGCTTCTATTTTTAAATGTTCGCTTCCACTCTCGACTTTATATATTCAGCCTGGTTCTCAATAGTATGTTCGACCTGGCATCTGTCATTAGCACTCTTTTTATTCTTTATCTTAATTTCTGCCTCTTTTGTCATCCTATTTTGTGCTCTGGAGTTGTTTGCCTTACTTTTCCCTTTCGAAAGAACACACCTTGACTGTGCCGAACGATCTCTTCTTAGAAGATTGTACATCTACCAGTTTTCCTGCCAGCCTTTGACTCCAATTTATTCACCCCAGCTGCATTCTCATCTCATTGAAGTTAGCCTTCCCCCAGTTAATTATTCTTACTCTTGATTGTTCTTTGTTCTTTTCCATAGTGAGCTTAAATCTTATGTACAATGATCACTATCCCCGAAATGCCCCCCCCCCCCCCTACTGATACTTGATCCAATTGGCCCACCTCATTCCCAAGACCCAGGTCTGGCAGTGTCTTCTTCCTCATTGGACAAACAACGTACGGTTGTAGATTTCTTTTCCTGAACACACTCAAGAAAATCTTGCCCCTCTTTTCCCTTTAAACTACTATTCCAAGTCTATGTTTGGATAATTAAAGTCCCCCATTATAACTACACTATAATTTTGCACCTCTCTGTAATTTCCTTGTAAATTTGTTCCTCCATGTCCGTCCCACTAGCTGGTGGCCTATAGATAACACCGAGCAATGTAACCAGCCCTTTTTTGTTCCTTAGCTCCAGACAAATTGATTCTGTTCTCGACCCTCTGGGACATCTTTTTCTCCAGCACTGCAATGTTCTCCTTAGTCGTTGACCCACCCCCCCCCCCCACCCCCCCACCCCACCCTTCCCCAGCACTTTTCCTTTCCTGTCTTTCCTGTACACCTTATATCCAGGAATAATTAATAGCAAATCCTGCCCTTCCTTGAGACAATCTCAATCATGTCCATGACATCATATTTCCACATGGCAACGTGCGCCTCTACCTCACCAGTCTTATTAACTACACTCTGTGCATTCACATCCATAGATATCTTATGAAGATCTAAAAAAGAAATCCAGAGGAGGAGGGTGGACTGTTACCTGGGTTTGATGTCACACACCAGCAATACACTAGTCGCAACCAACTGACCTAACATGCACTGCTGTTTGTGGAAAAGAGTTCAAAAATTCATCCACCCTTTGTGAGTAGACATGTTTCCTAACCTCCCTTCCACCTTTAATTGGTCCATTCTCTCTTGCTTCAATAATCCTCTTCAATGCTGTCAAGTCACTTTCCTGATTGGTAAAGTGTTCTGATGTGTCTAATGAAATTTATCATGGATGCCCAGTGGGATGGAAATTCCTGATTCACCCCTTCCCCTCCTCATCCTAGTGGAAGGCTTAACATTAAGGTGTTAACCCAGAGGAAGAGAAGAATCACCACATGCCTAGAGATACTGTGCAGCTGTCCTTCAACTTCTCACAGCCGGTTACAGTCAGGACTCTGTACCTGGAATAAATCAGAATTCTGATGATGCTTCAATTCGCTATATTAGTAATTAACATTTTTGATTCAATTGTTTTAACATTAACTTGCTCTTTTCTACCCTTTTCTTTATCCTATTTTTATGAACTAAACTGACTCAGAGTGCCAGCAGCCAACTCGAACTCCAGCCTATGGTAACTACAATGAATGAATTGTAACCAGCGGCTCAAACATATATCCAGGTGACATCACAAAGGGAGCCAGAACACAATCGCACCACAGGTAACATAAGACCCGCCCACTCGCCGTCATGCAGAGTCACTTGGCCAGGTTCTTCTCCCAGTGCAGTCTCACTGGTGGGCACTTTGTAGGATTAGCACAATTAAGTGCTGACATTGGCCCCTACACCAATGCAACAAGAACAGTCTCCCAAAATTCGTCCACTCCGTGCTGTATTTGACCAAAGAAACGTCAACATTTTTTAAGCTGGATGTAGCAAAGATATATTCAGCAGCTGATGGAGGAAAATGTTTCAGAACAGCATTGATGCCCTTAGAAATAGGTGAGCAAGATGAAGGTTGATGTTTGTGACTGAAAATGCTGTACCACTTTGGCATCATTCTCCTCGCTAGTACAGTCCTGTATTGGTGATGTCAGGGAATAAATGGCATGTGAAGGATGGGCCTGGTCATAATGTGAGCTGAAATAAAACAATTTAAGAAACCAAAGGTAGAACAAATCTAAGTTTGATGTCACAAAATAGAGGAAATTTATAATGTAAGCGAGAGTATACAGGTTTCATCTCTAGAGGATGCTAACGGACCTACAGAGTTAGGATCAGCTCCTGTAATGGGAATATTCTGGACACTTACTCTGATCTCAGTGAGTGTGTGGGACGTTCCTGATTTCAGGCCAATGAATGGTAGATGAATTACTTGGTGACCTAATTTACCACAGGCGAACTGGAACCAAAAAGGTAAATGTTCTCCCCAAAGATCTATCTCGATTATTGTTATTAATATTTGGGAGAGGTGGTGGGACATTCAATACCTTTTGCTCAGTCGTCTTTTTGTAGTTTCTCCATTGCATGTTTGTTCTAATGTCAGATGAGTATCATTAGATCAAAAAGGAATAGAATAGTGACGGGTCCACCTCCCTCTGCGGATGTACTGATCCATCTTGTTGTTGTGCAGAATCCATCATAAAACCCGACTGATCATTGGACAGATGCTACACATCGAAGGTAGAGAGATAAAATAACATTTCCCAAAGATGGAGAAGGAATAATATGGAAATTAACATGTTTGCAGTGAAAAACGAATGGAATCTAATCCACTCTAGAATTCGAGTGCCTGGTCTCAATGTTTCATGGTGCTTGGAAAGTGTGAATGCTTCACCTTTAGAGGTGCTGATACCATCACCGGAACTGAGGGACTCTGCATGCTGTTTATAGCCAATCCCAAAACTCTCATGAATTTCTGTACGGAGAAAAGATTTACTTACCTTGTTGGGCCTCCATAAACATGTTGGCAGCCCCTCTGAGAATCAAATGAGAGCTGCACAAGGATTACTGGCAGCTTCCTCATGCACCCTTCCAAATGGGCCTCCACCAAGAGAAACATCAACTCAGAGACACCACCAAACCAGCCCCCAACCTTCATTTCCTTGTTAGTACAGTATCTGTGCATGTTGCACACAAAGATGTTTCTTCCCACTTCACCAGGGAAAGGCTTGGCCATTATAATGGTGGAGGGACAGCATCACCACACCCCACCCCTTCTCCTCTCATTTGCAGCAGGCATGCACCAGATACACAGAAGAGGAATATAGGTGCCTATATCACGCCCAACGATTCCTCCTCCTGTTCATTGATGATGTTTCAGATGCCAACTTAAGCTATTGCAGGTGGTAACTACAAAGTATGAATTGTAACCAGTGGCAAAACCTGTCTTCAGGTAACATCACCAAGGGAGCCAGGGACCAATCAAAACATCTTTGAGTCATAAACCCTCATCCATTGATGGCCGCCTCGGCTGAGATAATGAAAGCATCCTCACCCTTCATGCCTAAAGGGGGATGTTTTACTTTGAGATTTACTTTTCTGTCCCATTTTCGCTCTCACTCTTTTAAAGTAATCTTAAACGTCTTGGCTAGCTGACCCACCTCACTGACCCAGGCGATATTAGCTGGAAATCAGATTCTAGGGTACGATATAATTTCATCTTCGCTGAATTTATGTGCATCATTTTCGAAAATCGGTTCCAGATCCTGTACAGTGAACTTTGTGGTCTTTGCCTTCTTTGCATTTACATTTAAAGTAGAGCCAGACCTTCTCTCAACAAGGCATAAAAGCTCTTCAATAGTTCCCGTATCGAGGAATATAATCATTGAAGTAACGGACAACGGCCTCTAATCGGCTCAGTTGCAAAACTAATTGCAAAACTTTGTTCACTAACTGATCGATATAACCTGTGAGTTGTGGGAACCCTGAGGCAAACAGTTCCCTGAAAATTGTTGTCAATAGAATTCAAAGACAATTTTTATTGGCATTCGGTTTAAGGCACTGACTAAAATCTTGGATTTATCAAAAGCAAAAAAAATCTTAGAGTTTGTCGAGGTGTGCGTTGGGATATTAAGCGGGGCCAACAAAATCTGCGTCGTTACTTATCTCTTCATCATCAAGAGTCAATTGACAGGAACTGTTTATTTCCATTTAATTAGCCATATTGTGGAGATCATAATATCATAGAATGATACTGTACAGAAGGAGACCATTTGGTCCATCGTGCATGTGACACCTGTTTGATAGATCAATTCAATTTGTCCCACTCCCTATTTTCCCAGAGCCCTGTAGAGTTTTTCTCCTATATGTATATATCTATTTGTCTTTTAAATATCACTATTGTACGTGCTTCCACCACCCTGCAGGAAGCATATTCCAGATCACAACAACTCGCTGTGGAAAAGCAATTCTCTTGTCACCTCTAGTCCTTTTGCCTATCTCTTTAAATCAGTATCAACTGTATCCCCTTCTGTCATTGCAAGCAGTTTCTCCTGATTGCTCTATTAAAACCAATCAAGATTTTGAAAACCTGATAAACCTCCTCTTAACCATCAAATCGATGGTCATTCATCAGAACCTGTTCAGAGAAAAGATCATTGACCTTAAATATTAATTCTGTTTCTCTCTCCACAGATGCTGCGAGGTGTGTGGAGTATTTACAACAGTTCATGCTTTTATTTCAGATTTCCTGGATTCTGGTATGTTGCTTCCCTCTTAGCCTTTTCTATGTTAAGAAGAACAATCCCAGTTTCTCCAGTCCTCCACACTTTGAACAGCCTCATCGCTGGTACCATTCTATTAATTCTCTTCTGCGCCTCATCTAAGGCCTTGACATCCTTCCTAAAGAGTGATGTCCAGAATTTCATATAATGTTCAAGCTGAAGCATCACCAGTATTTTATAAGTGATTACCATAATTTCCTTGGTTTTGTACTTTATTCTTCTGTTAATAAAACCAAGGATCCTATATGTTTTGTAACAGCCTTGCTAGGCTGTCCTGAAATCTTTTAGCATGCATACACCCCCTGATATCTCCGACTCAGTAACACCTTTAAAGCTGCACCATTTTGATCATTTCGTCTCCCCTCGCAATTTCTACCAAAATGTATTACTTCACACATCTCTATATTGAATTTCATCTGTCACGTGTCTGGCATTTCACCAGTGTATTTGTTCTCTTAAAGTCTGTTCATATCTTCCTTTTTGCTTGAATACCACGAGTGGAATCAGTACAGCTCAACTCCATTGATCATTGCAAATGGACGGAACAAGCAGGAAGCATGTGGCTGTTGGAATGCGCCAATAAGAGCTGCTCATTGCGAGAGAGTTAATACTACAAGTCCAACCCCATTGGTCAGTGTAAATTCACTAGCTCTTCTGGATTCACATAGGCGAGAGGAATGGCAAGAATGGCTGTTCATTACACCAACAGCAACTATCATTTACATACCACCATAAACTTAGTAAAAGGCCCCTAAGCACCTCACGTGAACATTAAAAATACAGGGCCAAAACTGAGCCAAAGAAAGCGACATTAGGTCAGTTGACCAAAAGATTGGACAAAGCCATAGGTTTTAAGCAGAATTTACCAAAGGAGAGTGAGGTAGAACAGTTTAGGTAGGAAATTTCAGAGGTTGGAGAATGGACAGCTAAAGATCAACCTTCCAATGGCGGGGTGAAGAAATTTTCGCATGCACAAGAGATCAGACATCTCTGAAGTGTATTGGACTGCATAATGTCACAGAGGTCGGCAGGGGCAATGCCATGCAGGGATTTAAACACGAGGATGGATTTTTAAATCTATACGTTGCTGGGCTGAGAGCCAATGCAGTTAAATGGATACAGGAGTGATGCTTGAGTGAGACTTGATGCCAGTTACTTTATAAGCAGCAACGTTCTGGGTAATGTCAGTTCCAGTAAAGATATATCATATTGCTATTTTTAAGTTATGAACTTTATTCGAGGTGGACTCTTTTACAATTGACTTTACATTTTGAATAATGTGGGCAATACTACAAATATGGCCGCTGAAGATCAGCCGACCTGGCCTGTGTATTCAAATATTACTTTACTTTCTGTTAAGGAAAACAAAAAGATACATTTCAGGCTAAGAGCGGTCGACTACAAAATTCCTGAAACATCAAGGGATATTCCTGAATGGAATGGATTCTTCTGAATCACAAAAGCTGTGAAGTTGCCACTGAATTTCATTAATGCACACAGTAAGGGATGGCCATGGATTTCTATATCTTGTTGCATTGTGTGGTCACAACACGGGAGAAGGCCATGCATCTCCTGACAGAAGCTAATGTGAGAGGATTTACCTTAAAAGGCAGTTCTATGGAGAGAGAGAGAGGGGAGATCAAAGCAACATCATCGAAGGTAGTCGAGCCAGGGGGCTGTGAAATGATAAAACCAAAACAAAGAAGGAGCCCTGCTGTGAATTCTATACTTCAACTTGGTGCAGCAGAGAACTGAAAGTGACCCATCACAATCAATCTGAAGTCTTAACCACCAGAAATGAACAACACCTCAACAAGTCAAGACAACAAACAACCGAGGTCTGCATCTTTAAATGAGTCTGTTCTGCTAAGAAGATTCATCAGGTTTACCGTAAACCACACATAGCTACCACACCTTGAAACTCACCCTTGATGTTCTGTATATCCTCTCTCAAGAGTGCATGTGAGAGTGAATGCTTGCGTGGATGTTATTGCAACTATTTCGGGAAATGAATGCTACTCATTAACTATTTAAACTTCTGCTTTAAACTTACAATAAAATCTGTCACTCTCTGTTTAGTTGGTGAGTAAAACACTCTGGGGCTAACTCAATTATTTTAAATAAAACACGATTGCGGTCAGTTGGGAAGTGAACTGTGTGAACCACCCATACCCCTTACAAAGAACAAAAACAAAGAAAATTACAGCACAGGAACAGGCCCTTCGGCCCTCCAAGCCTGCGCCGATCCAGATCCTCTATCTAAACATGTCGCTTATTTCTAAGGGTCTGTATCTCTTTGCTTCCTGCCCATTCATGTATCTGTCTAGATACATCTTAAATTGCGCTATCATGCCCACGTCTACCACCTCCGCTGGCAACGCATTCCAGGCACCCACCACCCTCTGCATAAAGAACTTTCCACGCATATCCCCACTAAACATTTCCCCTCTCACTTTGAACTCGTGACCCCTAGTAATTGAATCCCCCACTCTGGGAAAAAGCTTCTTGCTATCCACCCTGTCTATACCACTCATGATTTTGCACACCTCAATCAGGTCCCCCCTCAACCTCCGTCTTTCTAATGAAAATAATCCGAATCTACTCAACCTCTCTTCATAGCTAGCGCCCTCCATACCAGTCAACATCCCGGTGAACCTCCACTGCACCCTCTCCAAAGCATTCACATCCTTTTGGTAATGTGGCGACCAGAACTGCACGCAGTATTCCAAATGTGGCCGAACCAAAGTCTTATACAACTGTAACATGACCTGCCAACCCTTGTACTCAATACCCCATCCAATGAAGGAAAGCATGCCGTATGCCTTCTTGACCACTCTATTGACCTGCTTTGCCACCTTCAGGGAACAATGGACCTGAACACCCAAATCTCTCTGCACATCAATTTTCCCAGGGCTTTTCCATTTACTATATAGTTCACTCTTGAATTTGATCTTCCAAAATGCATCACCTCGCATTTACCCTGATTGAACTCCATCTGCGATTTCTCTGCCCAACTCTCCAATCTATCTATATTCTGCTGTATTCTCTGACAGTCCCCTTCACTATCTGCTACTCCACCAATCTTAGTGTCGTCTGCAAACTTGCTAATCATACCACCTATACTTTCCTCCAAATCATTTATGTATATCACAAACAACAGTGGTCCCAGCACAGATCGCTGTTGAACACCACTGGACACACGTCTCCACCTGGCTGGAACAGTAATTCTAATTGTATGGAGAATGGAAGATGGGAGGTCAGACAGAATAACATTAGAAGTCACGTCTAGTGGAATCATAATTCTATATTCTAGACAATTTCCAAGGATTGAATCATAACAAACATAACATGGCTATTTGAAAAAAAAAGAAGAGAGAAAGTGAGAAACTAGTTAGCCTAACATCAGTCATAGACAAAATGCTGGAATCTATTATAAGGAATGTGGTAACAGGGATTTTGGCAAAGCATAATATGATTATGCAGAGTCAACACGGATTAATGAAATGGAAATTGCATTTGACAAACCTGTTTGAGTTTTTTGAGGATGTAACTCCTAAGATGGTTTACGGGAAATCAGCAGATGTAGTTTTTATATGTTTGCAAGAATCAATCCATAAGATGCCATACATGAGTTTATTGCACAAAAGTAGGACCCATGGGAATGGAGGTATTATATCAGCAAGGATTGAGGATTCGTTAATCGACAAAAAGGAGAGTAGTAATAAACAGGACTTTTAGAGCTGGCAGGCTGCATCTAGCAGGGCACTGCAAGGATCAGTACTTGGGCCTCAGCTATTTGCAATCTATATCAATGACTTAGATGAAAGGTCTGAGTGTAAGGTACCCAAGTGTGCTGACAATACAAAGTTGGGTGGGAACGTAAGCAGTGAGGAGGATGCCAAGAGGCTAAAAAGGAATGTAGACAGGGTTGTTGAGTGGGCAAGAACATGGTAGACGTAATATAATGTGGCGAAGTCATCCATTTTGATAAGGCAAATAATTATTAAAAAAGACAGATTATTGTTTGAATGGCAAAGGACTGGAAAATATCTGCATTCAGCTGTAACTGAATGCTTTTGAATATAAAATCATAGAATCAAAGAATGGTTACAACAGAGGAGGCCATTTGGCCCGTTATGTCCATTCCCGCTCTCTGAAAGAGCGACTAACATAGTCCCACTTCCGTTCTTTTCCCTGTAACCTCATATTTTTACTCTTTCTCTTCAGATAACGATCCAGTTCTCTTTTGAAGGCCTCGATTGAATCTGTTTGCACCACACTCTCAGGCAGTTCATTCCGTATCCTAACCACCTGCTGTGGAAAAATATTTTTCCTCATGCCGCTGCTGCTTCTTTTGCCAATCACCTTAAATCAGTGCCTTCTGGTTCTGGATCATTTGGCCAGTGGGGACACATTCCCCCTATCTAATCTGTATAGATATCTCATGATTTAGAACACCTCTATCAACTTTCCTCTTAATCTTCTTTTCACGGAGAACAGACAACTTCTCCAACCTCTCCACGTCACAAAACTTCCTCATCCCTGCAATCATTCTCGTCAATTGTTTTTGCACCTTCTCTAATGCCTTCATATCTTTCCGAAAGTGCAGTATCCAGAACTGGACACAATACTCCAGGTGACTCCGAACAAGTGTTTTATACATGGTCATCATAACGTCTTTGTTTTTATACTCTATGCCCCGATTTATAAAGCCCTGCACCCCATATGCTTTAGCAATCACTTTCTCAGCCTGCCCTGCAACCTTCAATGTTTATCCCCCAGGTCCCTCTGGTCCGACACCCCGTTAGAATTCTATCCTTTAATTCATATTGTCTCTCCTCATTCTTCATACCAAAATGAATCACTTCATACTTTTCTGCATTAACTTGCATCTGCCACTTGTTCCACCACTCCACCGCCCTATATCCTCTTGAAGTTTATCACTATCAACCTCACAATTGACACTAATTCCAAGTTTTGTTTCATCCACAAATTATCAAGTTGCATACCCAATCTAGGTCATAAACGTCTATCAAGAAAAGCAGGGGTCCCAACAACAATCCCTGGTCAACCCCACTGTATATTTGTGCCCCACTGAACGTCTTTCTTCTTAGCTTGACTTTATAAAGGCACTTTACCTGAATGCTCGTAGCATTTGTAATAAGGTTGATGAGTTAACGGCACAAATCATCGTGAATGAATATGATTTGGTAGCCATTACGGAGACATGGTTACAGGCTGGTCTCAACTGGGAGTTAAATATCCAGCGGTACCAGACTATTCAGAAGGACAGACAGGAAGGTAAGGGAGGTGGTGTAGCTCTGATACTCAAGGACGACATCAGGGCGGTGCTGAGAGATGATGTAGGTTCTATGGAGAATGAGGTTGAATCTATTTGGGTGGAAATTAGAAACTCTAAGAAGAAAAAGTCATTGATAGGCGTAGTCTATAGGCCACCAAACAATAACATCACATTGGGGCGGGCAATAAACAAAGAAATAACTAATGCCTGTAAAAATGGTACGGCAATTATCATGGGGGATTTTAATCGACATGTAGATTGGTCGAACCAGCTCAGTCAGGGTGGCCTTGAGGAGGAGTTCATTGAGTGTATCCGTGATAGTTTTCTTGAACAGTATGTAATGGAACCGACAAGGGAGTGAGCTATCCTAGATCTAGTCCTGTGTAATGAGACAGGAATAATTAATGACCTCATAGTTAGGGATCCTCTTGGAAGGATTGATAACACTATGGTCGAATTTAGAATACAGATGGAGAGTGTGAAGATAAAATCCAATACCAGGGTCCTGCGCTTGAACAAGGGGGACCACAATAGAATGAGGGAGGACTTGGCTAAAGTAGACTGGAAACAAAGATTTTATGGTTGGACAGTTGATGAGCAGTGGAGGACTTTCAAAGCAATTTTTTAAAGTGCTCAGCAAAAGTATATTCCAGTGAAAAGGAAGGACTGGAAGAAAAGGGGTAATCTGCCATGGGTGTCTGAGGAAATAAGGGAGGCTATCAAATTGAAAGAGAAGGCATACAAAGTGGCCAAAAACAGCATGAAACTAGAAGATTGGGAAAACTTTAAAGGTCAACAGAAAGCCACAAAAGGAGCTATAAAGAAAAGTAAGATAAAACATGAGAAAAAACTAGCACAGAATATAAAGACAGATAGCAAATGTTTCTATAAATATATAAAACGAAAAAGAGCGGCTAAAGTAAACATTGGTCCTTTAGAGGATGAGAAGGGGAATTTAGTTATGGGATATGATGAAATGGCCGAGGCATTGAACAGGTATTTTGTATTGGTCTTCACAGTGGAGGACATTAATAACATGCCAGTAATTGACAAAGAGACGAACGTAGGCGAGGACCTGGAAACAATCATTATTACGGAAGAGGTAGTGTTGGCAAGCTAATGGAGCTAAGGATTGATAAGTCTCCTGGCCCTGATGGAATGCATCCTAGGGTACTAAAAGAGCTGGCGGGAGAAATAGCAGGAGCGCTGGCGGTAATTTTCCAAAATTCGCTGGACTCTGGGGTAGTCCCAGCTGATTGGAAAACAGCAGATGTGATGCCACTGTTTAAAAAGGGAGGTAGACAAAAGATGGGGAATTATAAACTGGTTAGCTTAACCTCTGTAGTGGGGAAGATGCTTGAGTCTATTATCAAGGAAGAAATAGCAGGGCATCTCGATAGAAATTGTCCCGTTGGACAGACGCAGCATGGATTCATGAAGGACAGGTCATGCTTGACAAATCTTTTGGAATTCTATGATGACATTACGAGCAAGGTGGACAATGGGGACCCAGTGGATGTGGTGTACCTAGATTTCCAAAAGGCCTTCGACAAGGTACCACACAAGAGGCTGCTGCATAAGATAAGGATGCATGGCGTTCGGGGTAAAGTGTTAGCATGGATAGAGGATTGGTTGACTACCAGGAAGCAGAGAGTGGGGATAAATGAGTGCTATTCTTGTTGGTAATCAGTCACTAGTGGTGTGCCTCAGGGATCGGTGTTGGGACCACAATTATTTACAGTTTATATAGATGATTTGGAGTTGGGGACCACTTGTAGGATGTCAAAGTTTGCAGATGACACTAAGATGAGTGGCAGAGCAAAGTGTGCAGATGACTGTGAAACTTTGCAGAGGAACATAGATACATTGAGTGAGTGGGCAAAGGTCTGGCAGATGGAATACAATGTTAATAAATGTGAAATCATTCATTTCGGTAGGAGTAACAGTAAAAAGGATTATTACTTGAATGGTAAAAAGTTGCAGCATGCTGCTATGCAGAGGGACCTGGGTGTCCTTGTGCATGAATCGCAGAAGGTTGGTCTGCAGGTACAGCAAGTAATTAGGAAGGCAAATGGAATTTTGTCCTTCATTGCTAAAGGGATTGAGGTTAAAAGCAGAGAGGTTATGTTGCAGCTGTATAAGGTACTGGTGAGGCTGCACCTGGAGTACTGTGTGCAGTTTTGGTTTCCTTCCTTGAGAAAGGATATACTGGCACTGGAGAGGGTGCAGAGGAGGTTCACTAGGTTGATTCCGGAGTTGAGGGGGTTGGCTTATGAGGAGAGACTGAGTAGATTGGGATTATATTCATTGGAATTCAGAAGAATGAGGGGGGATCTTATAGAAACATATAAAATCATGAAGGGAATAGATAAGATACAAGTAGAGAGTATGTTTCCACTGGCAGGTGAAGCTAGGACAAGAGGGCATAGCCTCAAGATTAGAGGGAGCAGATTTAGGACTGAATTAAGAAGGAACTTCTTCACCCAGAGGGTTGTTAATCTATGGAATTCCTTGCCCAGTGAAGTAGTTGACGCTTCTTCAGTAAACGTTTTTAAAGCAAAGGTAGATATCTTTTTGAATAATAAAGGAATTAAGGAATATGGTGAGAATGCGGGTAATTGGATCTGAGTCCACGAAAAGATCAGCCATGATCTTATTGAATGGCGGAGCAGGCACGAGGGGCCGGCCGGCCTACTCCTCCTCCTAGTTCTTATGTTCTTATGTTCTTATGTTCTATGTTTCTCCCCTTGTACAGTCTCTTCCAAATTACATCCATGATTCTTCTGATGCCCTACACTATTGCAAAAACTTCCATGTTTCCTGGATGTAACTCTTTCTTTTGGAAGTCCAGTCTCTCTACACCTCCATCACCCACAAGGACGGCTTGGGGCCACTGGGTTTTCTCCTTGACCAGAGACCCAACCAGTCCTCATGCACCACCGTCCTCCTCCTCCTCACATTGAATAATTTTTTCCTGCAATTCTACGGTCTTCCTCGAAATGAAAGGTGTTGCTATGGATACCTGTACGGGACCTTGTTCTGCGTGTCTTTTTGTGAGGTATGTTGAACATTCCTTCTAATGGTCTTAATCACGCTCACTCCCCCAACTCGTTTTTCGGTACATTAAGGACTGTATCAGTGACGTTTCATGCTCTCGCCCCGAAATGGAAAACTTCATCAACTTCAGTTCCAATTTCCACACTTCTCTCATCTTGGCACCGTCACATTTCCCTTCCCTTTCTCTACTTTCTGGGGATAGGCTGTATAATAATGTTCATTATGAGTGCACCTACTCCCACAACTAATTTGACTAAACCTCCTCACACTCTGCCTCCTGTAAGGACTCCATTCCATGCTCCCAGTTTCTCCATCTCTGTCACATCTGTTCGGATGATGCCATCATCCATAAGAGCACTTTTAATATGCTTTAATTTTTCCTCAACTGCGCATTCCCCTCCCCCCTCCCCCCTCCCCCTACCCCATTGTGGTTGAAAATTCCTTCATATGTATCCATCCATTTTCTGCAGTTCTACTCTCACCAGTTCCCTTCCCTCCCAGCAGCGGGATAGGGTTCCCCTGGTTCACCCTTTCCACCCCATCAGCCTCTTGAACCACAGGCTCATCATCCATCGTTTCCGACACCTCAGTGGTGATGCTACTACCAAACAGGTCCTCTCCCTCTCAGCATTCAGAAGGGACCATTCTCCCCATGGCATCCTGGTCTACTCGTCCATCACCCCTGACACGTCACTCCTTCTTATTTAGCTTACCAAGCAATCACAGGAGGTATAGCATCTGCCCTTTTACCTCCTCAGTCCACAGGGAATAGTATAACTGTTAAATAGATATAAAGGACAGGGGATGTTGAGGATTGCAACAACAATTTAATTTGAAATAATATAAACGAGAGTTTAGTGGAATAGAGTAACAGTTTAATTAGAAATGTGGAACAGGCAGATTTCGGGGATTGCAGTAGCTTTTTAATTAGCAAGAGCAACAGTGAGATTTAGGGGTGTACAGTAAATGTTTAATTCGAAATAGAGAGCAGGGAGATTTAGAGGAGTGCAGTAACTGTTTAGTTCGAAATAGAGGACAGGGAGATTTAGGAAAATAGTACCTGTTTAATTAGAAATAATGAGCAAGGGAATTTAGCGAAGCATAATCACTGCTTAATTAGAAATAAACGACAGGATAAGTTAAGAAAACATGCTAACGGTTTAATAGAGAAATAGAGAACATGGAAATGTAGGAGAACACAGTAACTGTTCAGTTCAGAATTTTTGGAAGTTCAGAAATTGGGCGCATGCAACAGACACCATGTATATCGAAGTAGGTGACAAGGGAACACAGATACTCTTCAATAACAAGTAGAGGGCATGGAATGTCAGGGAAACACAGTAACTACTTAATTAGAAACAAAGACACTCAAGGGAACACAACAACTTTTTAATTAGGAACAGGGGGTGCAGTATCACAACCATATGGGAATGAAATTGACTTTGTAATACAACAGTTAACTTCTTCATGCCTTTGCTTTCTATTTTGCGTGTTGATTTTGGATGATGTGAATGATGACAAATCGGCTTCTCACAATTGTAGTTGGGTGCAGGTACATTGCTGATTGACAGAATCAATGGAATTACAGCCTTTGCCTGCTGCCTGGCTCTTGCCGTAAACCTGCTGATCACCCAGATACCGCTAAAATAGAATGTGTCCATTATGTGTATAAAAAAAGAACTGCTCGTAATTCACTGGCATTTTCCACATAAGCTGGATATCAGCTGCACTGGTAGAGCCTGAGATCCACGGGGAAATAGAATTAGGTGGAGTTTGGCTTTTTGAACTTCTGAATGACGAGCAGCAAAAGTAATGGGTAAGGGGGGAATGTAATCAAAATTAATAAATGACGCCCACTCACATTTATAGTGCTAAGGTTATTATTAGCATGACGATTTCAATAAGCTTCATGAACACTGAAGTGAGATATCATGTTTATTAAACACACAGTACACACGTAATAGTACTTAAATACACAATTAAAATGTTAGATCACACTCACACACGGTGATGATTGCGTGGGAATTCAAGTGTTTTACCGTTCTGAGTTCATTATGATACTCATTACAAAAGGCCCGGTTTATAAAATTATTTTCTCTCACTGCCTCTTCGTGACAATCCACACAATTCTGTGTTATGTAATTATACAAAGAATAACATCTACTTATACTTCACCAATAGTGATTGTGTCCCTCACTGAGCCAGCTGTTCCTCCATGGGTGTAACAGATATTATAATCTCAGTTCGTTATCTTCCTGATAGTTTCACTTTTGAACTATCTAAATCCAATTCTACCAAGTGAAACATTGAATTCTTAGTTATTTCCTTGTTTCTGTATCATTGCTTACAATTGCAAGTTATGACATATGACAATTTTTTTTCCTTTAAAGAATTAGTTATCAAATGATTAAAATTCTAGGAACGTTGTGAATACAATGGCATGGCATATGTAAAATGTCTTATTAATTCATCCTGAAAATGACCATTACAACCTGGTCCAACCGCTCAGTTGTGACTTAAATAGAGTTATACCTTCCTGTTTAGCACAATAATATACCGAGAAATGTTAAAGTATTTTCACCCATCACTAAACAGCATGTCATCAGGATCATAGATCTATCTCTATCTAATCATTTGCACAGATCTCTATCAATTCATTTTAAACAAACTCTCGCTATCCAGAGACACATTAACCATTTCATGGAGTGATCTTATCAGCCTGAGTGACCACGTTTTGGATTTGTTCATCAGATCATCTTCATCATGACATTATAAGCCGATTGTGTCACTGGTAACACATCACTTCTGCACACACACTGATATCCCAAGGTCATCCAGCATAAGATTTTCGATTCAAGCTATTCCTACCCTTTCTGCCTTCTATCAATGAGGGTGTGGAGGTATTTTATTAGAACTTGCTCCGACATGTCCTGATAATTCCGATAGCGACAAGCTTTCAAATACATTCCTCTCATTCTCCAACACAAGCAAGGATAGAAGCACTCCCAACAGAAACCTGTCAATTAGCCATTTTAAATAGTTTCCACACATTCACTAGTTTGTTCAAAGAGAGCAGTTTGATATATTTTGGTGAGACCAGATGATTTAAGTTATGCAGGAATATGAAAGGATGCAAAGAAGCAGAGTGTTCCCATTGAGGCATCTGCAAAGCACGGCCACAGATTGAAGGTTTAATGTAAGAGGTTCAGAACTAAGGGTAGGAGAGGTTTTCTTATATGGAGTGCTGTGAGGCAGCAGAATGAACAGAGATAGAAATTATATTAATATTCAAGATTATATTGAAAAGATGGTCAAATAAAAATAGGCAAAAGATACGTTGAGACAGAGATGGTAAAGTGATTGGAACTATTTGTCGGGGTGGAGGGTAAACGTCGACTAGGACTGATTGGGTCGCACAGATTTTTCTCCTGCGACAACATTCCAACATTTTGATGACCAGTTGAGAGTTTAAATAAATATATATGAACATAGCTCTCTAACGTCACATTAGCAAGTCAGGTTCCTACTGTTTCCATCATTAGATACTTATTAGGAGACAGGAGCCCGTTCTATTGCACGAAGGACAAGGGTCTGAGGGGTGGGGGTGGGGGGTGCATGCTCACGTTTGGGGGTGTTCAGAGTCTGATGAGGAGACCAGAGCCTGCACCATTCAAAAGAAAATTACATCAGAATTGCAAAATGACTATGATTGTAAATCTTTGCTTATTCAATAAAGAAAAGGTTATCTGTTAATTAACCTGAGCCTCTCATTCCAGTAGCTGAGGTCGAAGGCAGTTACCACTGACACCCCATATACTCTACATCACTGCTGAAGTTCAATCATCACTGTCCACTTTGAATCGGCATCGGGAGGTGATTATGTTCATCCAGAAAAAGAAATCGACATCATACAGACAGCATGCAGTGAAAGAAATATGTTCTGATACCTGTACTGTTTCACAACAACAGTCCGATTTTGTCCTCGCAGAAAAACGGCCATTCGAAAATGAAACATCGCCTGTAATTATAACACGTTTTAGGACAAGAAATGTTCGTTTGATTTGTTCTTTGTTTCACCAAATACCCTAAAGGTCCAAACAGATTTCACCGTCATCCTTATTTCTTCCCTGAATTTAGTTTGTGTTGCTGCATAAATACATGTGTTTGAACAGGAACTCAAATACATGAGCATATATCCGGTTTCAGCGAAGATGTACTCGGGATGTGCATAATCGCCCCGGTAATGTGATGTATTTACTAGTCCGGTAGTTAAAAAACAAACGAGATTTGTCAGCCACAGCACGATATAACTACCGGATACACTGAATAGTAAAATGATGGCTTTCCATCTCTGGATCACTCTGGTTCTCGCTGCTGTGATCCCGCAATTCCCTGCGCGCTCTACTTGCAACAACAATCTGTCTGTCTGTCAAACAATTAAACAAGAATATCAAAGAAAAAGGAATCCAAGCCACTAAAATACTTTGTAACCCGGAGAACCCGACTCCTGCAGGCGATGAAAAAAATTCCTGTCTGGGTTGACAACCCCAGCAATATTGTTAATTATATATTCAGATTGAAAGGCATAGAAAAATGGGACGCTGTGTGAAAAGACTAGAACAGAGACTGTTGTTATAGCCACAGCCACATTTCTTACTGTGCAATACTTTGTTTTAAACCTTTGACAACATATAGCTACAAATCTGTTAAATGTGAATAAGGTTGTCAACCACACAGACATATGCAGGCTGGTAGCGCTGATGTAAATTATAAACTTACAAACGGCAGTATAGGACAGGAAGGAATGTGGGAAATGATATGTAAAAATGTGTCTAAGGATTATATTGAAAATCATGACCAGTAGATCTGCTGCTGCCATCGCCACCATGTAGGCAGAGATACATTTGGAAAGACCGCAATTTCCTCTGGCGAGAATCAGGATTGTCAGTAGGTTCGCTGCAATAAAAGGGAGAAGAAACAAGTAAGAGGCACATCAGATAAATCTCACTGTTGTTGAGATGTGTTCCTATTATTTTTATTAAATAATAAGAGCGGAGAGAGACCCTCACCATAGACAGCCAGGCAGTGATGTCTCCGCGAGGTGAGGATTGTATTTGGCCGATGTAACATTACTTATTAAGAGTTACAGGGCTACAAGTGATATTCAAACTAAACTTGTTTTGTTTTAAGAACTGAAATGGAACAAATATACATATATCTATACACACACACAAAGAGGTCTTACTATGACGGATTCCAACCAGAACTAACTGGGCATGTGTGACACGACATCACTACCTGCGGTGACCTTCACTGACAGTTGCTACCGTCTTCCTAATGCAATCAGTTCGACAGGTCGTTCCACAACAGTCGATAATGTAAAAGCAAAGTTATGAAATCCATCTCTCCCGATTTAATTTCCATGACTATCGCCCCTGACACTGGATTGAGACTCCGTTCACTCCCTATGGTTCAAACCAAGGTGGGGTAGTTCGAGGAAAAATCACTTTAAAGAGAAACTTTAGATCGTTCAATAGCTCATCCACATTCGGCAGTCAGTAAATAAATGGATTACCTTACATGCATCCAAATACATATTTCATTGCAGTGCTGAGCGCTAAAATCATCCCGCCATGAGACTTGTACCATGTGATGCGCCGACCCAGTTTTAAGAGTTACCACTGCCATCCCATGGAGCAGTAGATGGAATTTTACACTTAGTTTGTTTGATGTACTTGGAGAGGAAAATCTCGGGAACAGCAGAGGATGGCAATAGCAGTCAATATAATTTCAAAATAACTACTGGATTGATATAGGTTCAAACAAAACATTCAGCCGATCCAAAACCAGTCACATTGGGCTGAAACGCTGCGTTTTTTTCTATTTATAATCTTTCTGATAGAGATGCTGATATCAGAATGGGAGCGGGTGGATCCGCCAGGATTCTTTGCAGCAGAGGAGATGGAAGTGTCTCCCTGAATGGTGATTATTTCTCAAAATATCTTTCAACGTCCCCTTTTGTGTGGAGGTGGCTGCAGTCGGTGGCATTTACAACTTTCGGTATACTGGGAACAACGTTGCAAGTGAGATTATTTTTATGGCTACTGAACAACAAGTCGTTTACGATCTAGGAACTGTTGGAGTGGAGGGAAATCATTTTCACCCGCCGTCAGTACAGGGATGAAAGTTAAGCTCCTGGTGCCCACAATCTATCAACCAAAACAGCACCTCAGCGGCAGTGCAGACAGATCGGACTCCTGCTGATATTCAGCACCCTATCCTGGTGGACAAATAATTCTGTAATGAGGATATTATCGGAATCTGCTGCACAATCATTAACAATGGGACAGTCAACAGCTATTAGATAACAGAATACATTGACTTACCAGGGACACCAAAAGTTGCCAGAAAAGGGTAGTAAATGTGATTTATCTGTAGTATTGTTGGCAGTACCATTTTTGTTAGAATATTTGAATCCTGTCCGACCTTATAATTCCGAATCCAGTTCACTTCTGATCCGTTAACCCATCCCCTTAAAAGAATAATTCGTGCCCCGTGAGAAAATAAAGAAGGGTCGCTGACCCGAAACGTTAACTCTGCTTCTCTTTCCACAGATGCTGCCAGACCTGCTGAGTGATTCCAGCATTTCTTGTTTTTGTTTCAGAAAATAATTAGCGTTAGTTACACTCACTTAACAAACAAGGCGATATTTTCCTCTTCAATACACCCGTGACACTAATGGAAACCTGTCGAGGTCTTTCTATGAAACTCCGCCTATTAAATTCAATAAACGGAAAGTAATCCCAGAGGCAGTTCGGTCCAATTAGAACATCCCTCCCAGACTCTATCTGATGTTCCTGGAGCTTCACCTTCATTCGTTGAAATCTTTATATAATTCGAATGTCCCCGTATGACTCTCTCCCACATTACCAATGTTATTAACATTTTAACATCACTGGGAATGACCCTACTCCAACGTTAGTGGTGGTGACTCTAATCTAGCATTTCTGGTATTGATCTTACTCGAATATCTCTGGTACTGATCCAACTCTGAGCACTACATGCAGCCTTCCCGGTATTGACCTCACTCTAACATTGCTGGTGGTGATTCTAAACTAACATGACTGGTATTGACCGCACGCTAACTTTGCTGGTAGTTATTCTAATCTAACATTACTAGTATTGACTTTACTCTTGCAATACTTGTGGTGATTATCAGCTAACAGGCCTGGTGCTGACCTGATTGTAACATTACTGAACTCTACAACTCCACTCTAACACCAATGGTGGATATTCTAGCCTAATCTACTGGCGTTGGCCCGATTTTAACGTTCCTGTTGCTCACTTTTCACGGACATTACGGTTGCTGACCCAACTGTAACGTTACTGTATGTAACTGTACTTTAACATTACTGATGGTGAAACGAAAACAGAAAATGCTGGAAGTAATCAGCAGGTCAGGCATCATATGTGGAGAGAAAAACAGTTAAGGTTTCAGGGGTGTGTAACCTTAAATCAGAACTGGTGGTGATCTTACACTAATGGTACTGGTTGTAATCCCTATACTACTGTTAATGATAGTAATCCTAAATTAGCATGACTGGTGGTGCCATTATTGTAACAATACTGGTGGTGAACTTACTGTAACATTATTGGTGGTGACCTGATTCTAACATTACAGTTTGTAATTGCACTGTAACATTATTACTGCTTATTCGGGTTTTTCCACCATATGCATGGTGACACTACTGCTGCTGGTTATTCTTCAGACCTGCTGATGTGACATCTGCACTGACCACGCCCTACACTCCACTCCTACGGCACTCACTTCCTCGTCCTCTACAATTAATATTTCTGGTTGAGCATGGTTGTTTCCAATTTGCTATTGTGTTCATCTCTGTGTTTAGTTTCTGACCCACGTTTTCTCCATTGGACGGACAGCCGAGCACTGCATCCATATTATCACCCAATAATGATGCGAATTATTCATCACCATTACATATAGCATTGTGGCATCACTATTATGTTAGAATAACCTAACTACCCATAATGTTAGAGTCGGATCACCAGCAGTAATGCTAGAGTCGGGTCGCCAAAATATTATTTGTGTAGGTTCACCAGCAATGGTGTTTCCAGATTGATTATCACCAGTATTGTTCGAGGAGGGTCGTTACCAGTAATGTAAGGGTAGTCTCACTACCCATAACGTTACAGTAGAGTAACCAACAGTAAAGTTGTAACGGCACAGACACCAGTAAAATTATCACCCATAGTGTTAGCGTAAAATGACCACTAGTATTAGTAGAGTGGGGACACGACCAGTTATGCCAAGGAAGACCCATTGCATTTAACGCTAGATTACTTGTAACCACATACAATGGTAGTATAAAGATCACCACCAATAATGTTAGACGAACATCAACACCAAAAGAGTTAGAGAAGGCACGATATTCTTAATATTTCTGTAGAATTGCTAACAGTGAATTTGGTAACGCAACAAGCACGAGTAATGTTAGAAGCAGGGTCTCCATAAAAAATATGTTAGTGTAAGTTCACCCTCAGCAATGTAAGGGTAGACACACCAGCGAAGTTGTTAGTGCCAAGAACGACACCATTTAGGTCTGAGTCGCGACACCGCCCATAATGATAGAGAATGGTGACCACCTATAATGTAAGACAGTTGCCGCCATTAACATTAGAGTTGGGTTGCCACGAGTAATGTTAGACTTCGTGAGCTGCAATACAAATAAACAACCAAAGAAAGTGGTTTGCCAATGGCACATATCAATGATATGAAGGGGTGCATATTAATTCATCTCAGTTTTAATTCATTCATTGGATGTGGACACCGCTGGATAGACCAGAATTTATTGCCCATCCCTAATTGCCCTTGACAAGGTTGTGGTGAGCTGTTTTCTTAAACCAATGCAGTCCATATTGTTCAGGTTCACCCACAGTGCTGTTAGAAGGGAGTTCTGGGATTTCCACCCAGCAACCGTGAAGGAATGGCGATATAGTTCCAAGTCAGAGTACTGTGTGGCTTGGAGGGGAACTTGCAGGTGATGGTGGGATGGGCGAACAAGTGGCTGATTAAAGTTAATGCAGAAAAGTGTGAAGTGATTCATTTTGGTACAAAGAATGAGGAGAGACATTATAAATTAAAGGATAGAATTCCAATGGGGTGCAGCACCAGAGGGAACTGGGGGATAAATATTGAAGGTTGCAGGGCAGGTTGAGAATGAGCTTGATAAAGCATATGGGATCCTTGTCTTTATAAATAGGGGCATAGAGCATAAAAACAAAGAAGTTATGATAAACATGTATAAAACAATTGTTCAGAGTCACCTACAGTATTGTGTCCAGTTCTGGGCACCGCACTTTTGGAAAGATATGAAGACATTCGAGAAGGTGCAAAAACAATTCATGAGAATGATTCCAGGGATGAGGAAATTTTGTGACGTGGAGAGGTTGGAGATGCTGTGTCTGTTCTCTGTGAAAAGAAGATTAAGAGGAAAGTTGATAGAGGTGTTCGAAATCATGAGATATATGGACACATTAGATAGGGAGAATGTGTCCCCACTGGCCGAATGATCCAGAACCAGAAGGCACCGATTTAAGATGACTGGCAAAAGGAGCAACTGCGGCATGAAGAAAAACATTTTTACGCAGCGAGTGGTTAGGAGCTAGAATGAACTGCTTGAGAGTGTGGTGGAGGCAGATTCAATCGAGGCCTTCAAAAGAGAACTGGATCATTATCTGAAGAGAAAGAAAAAATATGAGGCTACAGGGAAAAGGTGGGAAGTGGGACTATGTTAGTCGCTCTTTCAGAGAGCTGGCATGGACATAACGGGCCAAATGGCCTCCTCTGCTGTAACCATTCTTTGATTATATGATTTTATATTCAAGAGCATTCAGTTACAGCTAAATGCAAATATTTTCCAGCCCTTCGCCATTCAAACAATAATCTGTCTTTATCTAATAATTATTTGCCTTATCAAAATGGTTAACTGCACACTTTGCCACATTATATTGCATCTATCATGTTCTTTCCCACTCAACTACCCTGTCTACATTCCTTTGTAGCCTCTTGGCATCCTCCTCACTGCTTACTTTCCCACCCAACTGTGTATTGTCAGCACACTTGGGTGCCTTACACTCAGACCTTTCATCTAAGTCATTGATCTAGATTGCAAATAGCTGAGGCCCAAGTACTGATCCTTGCAGCGCCCCGCTGGATGCAGCCTGACAACCCAAAAAGTCCTGTTTATTACTACTCTCCTTTTTGTCGATTAACGAATCCTCAATCCTTGCTGATATAATACCTCCGTTCCCATGGGTCCTAATTTTGTGCAATAAACTCATGCACGGCACCTTATGGATTGATTCTTGCAAATATATGAAAACTACATCTACTGATTCCACTTAAACCATCTTAGGAGTTATATCCCCAAAAAACTCGAACAGATTTGTCAAACACAATTTCCATTTCATTAATCCGTGTTGACTCTGCATAATCAGATTATGATTTGCCAAAATCCCTGTTACCACATTCCTTATAATCGATTCCAGCATTTTGTCTATGACTGATATCAGGCTAACTAGTTTCCCTTTTTCTCTCTTCTCTTTTTTTCCCAAATAGCCAGGTTATTTTTGTTATTATTCAATCCTTGAAAATTGTTTAGAATCTAGAATTTTGATACCACTCGACTTGACTTCCAATGTTATTCTATCTGACCTCCCATCTTCCACTCTCCATACAATTAGAATTACTGTTCTGGCCATGTGGTAAGGGGTATGGGTGGTTCACACAGTTCACTTCCCAACTGTTTTATTTAAAATAATGAATTAGCCGCTGAGTGTTTACTTGCCAACTAAACAGAGAGTGACAGGGTTTCTTGTAAGTTCAAAACAGAAGTTTAAATAGTGAGTGAGTAACATTCATTTCCCGAAATAGTTGCAAAAACATTCACGCAAGCATTCAGTCTCACATGCACTCTTGAGAGAGGATATACAGAACATCAAGGGTGAGTTTCAACGTGTGGTAGCTATGTGTGGTTCACAGTAAACCTGATGATTCTTGTAAGTAGAACAGACTCATTTAAAGATGTAGGCCTGGCTTGTTTGTCGTCTTGACTTGCTGAGGTGTTGTTCATTTCTGGAGGTTAAGATTTCAGATTGGTTGTGATGGGTCACTTTCAGTTCTCTGCTGGACCAAGTTGAAGTATAGAATTCACAGCAGGGTTCCTTCTTTGTTTTGAGTTTATCATTTGACAGCCACCTGGCTCGTGTGCCTCCTGTGATGTTGCATTGATCTCTCTCTCACATCAGCTTATGTCAGGAGATGCATGGCCTTCTCCTGTGTTGAGACCAAACAATGCACCAGGATGTAGAAATCCATGGCCATCCATTACTGTGTGCATTCCGAAGGGATCATTCCCTCCGCGACACCCTGGTCCATTCCTCCAATACCCCCACCACCTCGTCCCCGTCCCATGGCACCTTCCCCTGCAATCGCAGGAGGTGTAATACCTGCCCATTTACCTCCTCTCTCCTCACTATCCCAGGCCCCAAACACTCCTTTCAGTTGAAGCAGCGATTTACTTGTACTTCTTTCAATGTAGTATACTGTATACGCTGCTCACAGTGTGGTCTCCTCTACATTGGGGAGACCAAGCGCAGACTGGGTGACCGCTTTGCGGAACATCTCCACTAAGTCTGCAAGCAGGGCCCTGAGCTTCTGGTTGCTTGCCATTTCAACACTCCCCCCTGCTCTCATGCTCACATCTCTGTCCTGGGATTGCTGCAGTGTCCCAGTGAACATCAACGAAAGCTCGTGGAACAGCATCTTATCTTCAGATTAGGCACACTACAGCCTGCCGGACTGAACATTGAGTTCAATAATTTCAGAGCATGACAGCCCCCCATTTTGCTTTCATTTTTAGTTATTTTTTCTTCCTTTTTTTACATTCTTTTCCACATTTTTTACAATCTTTTTTTGCATTTATTTCATTTCATCTTAGTTTGTTCAGTTTGCTTACCCACTGTTTTTTTTTTCAGGATTGCACTTGCTGCTGTTCAATATTCAGTATATTAACACCTAATCTGTACTAATGTTTTGTCTTTCAACACACCATTAACATATTGTTTGCCTTTGCTCCGTGACCTTTTGGTCAGCTATGTGGCCTGGTCCAATCAAGACCTCCTCTTCATGAATGTGAGTGGGCGGGTGTAATGCTGCCTGTGGTGCGATTGTGTTCTGGCGCACATTATGATGTCACCTGGAAATATGTTTGAGCCCCTGGTTACAATTCATTCATTGTAGTTACCATTGGCTGGAGTTGGAGTTGGCAGCTGGCACTGTGAGTCAGTTTAGTTCAAATAAATCTTTTCTTCTTCTTCTTCTTTGGCCTCCTTGTCTCGTGAGACAATGGGTAGGTGCCTGGAGGTGGTCAGTGATTTGTGGAGCAGCGACTGGAGTGGCTATAAAGGCCAATATTGGAGTGACAGACTCTTCCACAGGTGCTGCAGAAAAATTTGTTTGTCGGGGCTGTTACACAGATGGCTCTCCCCGGCGCTTCTGTCTTTTTTCCTGCCAACTGCTAAGTCTCTTCGACTCGCCACACTTTAGCCCTGCCTTTATGGCTGCCCGCAAGCTCTGGCGATCGCTGGCAACTTGTGATCAATGTCACAGGACTTCATGTCGCGTTTGCAGACGTATTTAAAATGGAGACATGGACGGATGGTGGGTCTGATACCAGTGACGAGCTCGCTGCACAATGTGTCCTTGGGGATCCTGCCATCTTCCATGCGGCTCACATGGCCAAGCCATCTCAAGCGCTGCTGACTCAGTAGTGTGTATAAGCTGGGGATGTTGGCTGCCTCGAGGACATCTGTGTTGGAGATACGGTCCTGCCACCTGATGCCAAGGATTCTCTGGACGCAGCGAAGATGGAATGAATTGAGACGTCGCTCTTGGCTGACATACATTGTCCAGGCCCCGCTGCCATAGAGCAAGGTACTGAGGGCACAGGCTTGATACACTCGGACTTTTGTGTTCCGTGTCAGTGCGCCATTTTCCCACACTCTCCTGGCCAGTCTGGGCATAGCAGTGGAAGCCTTTCTCATGCACTTGTTGATTTCTGCATCGAGAGACAGGTTACCAGTGGTAGTTGAGCCTAGGTAGGTGAACTCTTGAACCACTTCCAGAGCGTGGTCGCCGATATTGATGGATGGAGCATTTCTGACGTCCTGTCCCATGACGTTCGTTTTCTTGAGGCTGATGGTTAGGCCAATTTCATTGCAGGCAGCCGCAAACCTGTCGATGGGACTCTGCAGACACTCTTCAGTGTGAGATGTTAATGCAGCATCGCCAGCAAAGAGGAGTTCCCTGATGAGAACTTCCATACTTTGGTCTTCGCTCTGAGACAGGCAAGGTTGAACAAAGTGCCTCCTGATCTTGTGTGGAGGAAAATTCCTTCTTCTGAAGACTTGAATGCATGTGAGAGCAGCAAGCAGAAAAAAATTCCAAACAGTGTGTGTGCGAGGACACAGCCCTGTTTCACGCCACTCAGGATAGGAAAGGTCTCTGATGAGGTGCTGCTATGCTGAATTGTGCCTTTCATATTGTCATGGAATGAGGTGATGATTCTTCGTAGCTTTGGTGGACATCTGATCTTTTCCAGTCGTCTGAAGAGACCAAGTTTGTTAACGAGGTCAAAGGCTTTGGTGAGATCAATGAAAGCAACGTAAAGGTGCATCTGTTGTTCGCGGCATTTCTCCTGTATCTGATGAAGGGAGAACAGCATGTCAATTGTCGATCTCTCTGCATGAAACTCACACTGTGCCTCAGGGTAGACGCGCTCGGCCAGCATCTGGAGCCTGTTTAAAGCGACTTGAATGAAGACTTTCCCCACTATGCTGAGCAGGGAGATTCCATGATAGTTGTTGCAGTCACTGTGGTCACCTTTGTTTTTATAGAGGGTGATGATATTGGCATCGCGCATGTCCTGAGGTACTGCTCCCTCGTCCCAGCACAGGCATAGCAGTTCATGGAGTGCTGAGAGTATAGCAGGCTTGGCACTCTTGATTATTTCAGGGGTAATGCCATCCTTCCCAGGGGCTTTTCCGCTGGCTAGAGAATCAATGGCATCACTGAGTTCTGATTTTGTTGGCTGTAAGTCCAGCAGATCCATGACTGGTAGAGGCTGGGCTGCATTGAGGGTGGTCTCAGTGTCAACATTTTCCCTGGAGTACACTTCTAGGTAGTGCTCAACCCAGCGGTCCACTTTCTTGCGTTGGTCAGTGATTGTGTCCCCTGATTTAGATTTGAGGGTGCAGATCTTCTTGATGGTTGACCCAAAAGCGCTCTTAATGCCATCAGACATTCCTCTGATGTGTCCGGTGTCTGAGGCCAGCTGAATATGCCTGCATAAGTGTTGCCAGTAGTCATTTGCGCAGTGCCTGCCTGTTCTTTGTGCAGTGCTTCTGGCTGCTTTGAGTGCTACGGATGTTAACTCGCTGGGGGCTTTCTTGTAGTTCAACAGTGCAATGCGCTTAGCGGTTATGACAGGCTCCAGCTCTTCAAAATGAGATTGAAACCAGTCTGCTTTCCTTTTCGCACGTTTGCCATAGGTGGTCAAAGCTGACTCAGAGATGGCATCTCTGATGTGGGTCCACTTGGTCTCAGCTTCCCCTGTGGGAGTGTTATGAAGTGCTTTTACAAGTGAATTTAGAAATTTTTGTAACAGCTGTGGATAAGAAATTCTACTCGTGTTGATGCACGGGTGGCCCTTCTGCTTGGAGTGATGCAGCTTCTTTGGTTTGAGTCTAACCTTGCTGCACATCAGGGAGTGGTCGGTGTCGCAGTCCGCACTGCGGAAGCTGCGTGAGATTTGGACACTCTTTCAAGAGTCTCGCCTTGTGATGAATTGGCCCAGCTGGTGCCAACGACGTGATCTTGGGTGCCTCTATGAAACCTGGTGACAGGGTTTAGTGTGAAAGAACGAGTTGGTGATGCGGAGGTTATGATAGGTACACAATTCCAGCAGTCTCTGTCCATTCTCATTCATCATTCCAACGCCATAACGCCCAAGGCAGGAGGACCATGAGTCATGGTTGGCCCCAACCCTGGCATTAAAGTCCCCTAGCAGGAACATGTGTTTGGTGTTGGGGATGCTACTAATGATGTTATGGAGTTCCTCGTAGAACTGGTCTTTAGCTTCAAGTGGGGAGCAGAGTGTTGGAGCATAGATGCTGAGTAGGTGTACTGGGCCAGAGGCGGTGAGCAGTCAGATGGACAGTATGCGTTCTGAGCCACTTGAGGGAGGCTCTATCATGCTGAGCAAGGCCACTCCATGCTGTCTTGGTTCTTCTGGATCCCTACCCTGCCAGAATAAGGTGTAGACTTTCTCTGTTAGAGATCCACTCGCAGGGAGGCGTGTCTCCTGAAGTGCTGCCATGTCTACATTGAGTCTACTGAGCTCGTTGTTAATGATGGCTGTCTTCCGAGAATCGTTGATTTGTGTAAGGTCTTCCGTCAGGTCAGGACACACAGTTATGACGTTCCAGATTGCAAAACGAAGGGCTGGTACCTTCTTTCCCTTTTTTGTGCTGTTTGGTGCGGTAGGATAAAGAAAAGGGTCGAAAAGTGCCATTTCATGTTAAAACAATTGAATCAAAATGTTAATTACTAATATATTGATTTTAAGCATCATCAGAATTCTGTTTTATTCCAGGTACAGAGCCCTGACTCTAAACAGCTGTGAGAAGTTAAAAAACAGCTGCACAGTATCTCTCGGTCTGTGGTGGTTCTTCTCTTTCTCTGGGTAAACACTTTAATGCTAAGACTTCCACTGGGATGAGGACGGCAAGGGCTGAATCAGGAACTTCCATCCCACTGGGCATCAATGATACATTTCATGAGACACATCAGAACACTTGACCAGTCAGAAAAGTGACTTAACAGGATTGAGGAGGGTTATTGATGCAAGAGACAGAGGACCAATTAAAGGCGAAAGGGAGGTTGGGAAACATGTCTACTCACAAAGGGTGAATGAATTTTTGAACTCTTTTCCGCAAACAGCAGTGCATGTTAGGTCACTTGGTTGCTACTAGTGTATTGCTGGTGTGTGACATCAAACCCAGTTAACAGTCCACCCTCCTCCTCTGGAGTTTAAAAAAAATCTTCATAAGATGTGTATGTATGTGAATGCACAGAGTGTGGTTAATAAGACTGGTGAGGTAGAGGCGCAGGTTGCCACCTGGAAATCTGATGTCGTGGATATTATTGAAATTGGCTCAAGGAAGGACAGGATTCGCTGTTACATATTCCTGGCTATAAGGTGTTCAGGAAAGAAAAGAAAGGGAAAGTGCTGGGACGAGGTGGGGCGGGTGTGGCGGGGGAGGGGGTGGGGGTGGGGGGGAGGTGGCGGTTGGGAGTCAATGACTAAGGAGAACATTGAGTGCTGGAGAAAAAGGATGTCCCAGAGGGTGGAGAACAGAATCAATTTGTCCAGAGCCAAGGAACAAAAAAGGGGTGGTTACATTGCTCGGTGTTGTCTATAGGCCACCAGCTAGTGGGACGGACATGGAGGAACAAATTTGCAAGGAAATTATAGAGAGGTGCAAAATTATAGTGCAGTTATAATGGGGGACTTTAATTATCCAAACATAGACTTGGAAGAGTAGTGTAAAGGGAAGTGAGGGGCAAGATTTCCTTGAGTGCCTTCAGGAAAATAATTCTGCAACCGTACGTTGTTTGTCCAATGAGAAAGCAGGCACTGCGATACCTGGTTCTTGGGAATGAATTGGGCCAAATGGATCAAGTATCAGTAGGGGGGCATTTAGGGAATAGTGATCATTGTACCATAAGATTTAGGCTGAAATTGGAAAAGAACAAAGAACAATACAGAGTAAGAATAATTAACTTGGGGAAGGCTAACTTCAATGAGATGAGATTGCAGCTGAGGTGAATAAGTTGCAGTCAAAGGCTGGCAGGAAAACTGGTAGATGAATAATCTTCAAAGAAGAGATTGTTCGGGCACAGTCAAGGTGTGTTCCCTGGAAAGGGAAAAGTAAGGCAAACAACTCCAGAGCACAAAATAGGATGACAAAAGTGGCAGAAAATAAGATAAAGAATAAAAAAGGTGCTTATGACAGATGCCAGGAAGAAAATACTATTTGAGAACCAGGCTGAGTATATAAAGTCGAGAGTGGAAGTGTAAATTCAGATTATAGAAGCAAAGAGAGAGCATGAAAAGAGACTGGCAGCTAGCAGTAAAAGAAATCCGAACATTCTTTATAGGCATATAAATAGTAAAAGACTGGTGAAAGGAGGAGTGGGACCAATTAGGGACCAGAAAGGGGATTTACACATGGAGGCACAGTGCATAACGGAATTTTTAAATGAGTAATTTGAATCTGTGTTTGTCAATGAAGATGATGCAACCCAGTCAATGTTGAAAGAGGAGGTAAGGCACACACCAGAGGGTGTAGAATTGATAAAGAATAAGTATTAGATACTGTAGAACTTAAAAAGGACATAGACAAGTTGGTGGACTGGGCAAACAGGTGGCAGATGAAGTTCAATGCAGGGAAATATAAAAGTGTATAAAGCAACATGGCCAGATGTGATGCATCCAAAGATAGTGAGGGAACTGAGGGTGGAAATTGCAGAGGCACTGGCAATAATTTTTCAGTCTTCCTTAGACTCGGGAGTGGTGCCAGAGGACTGTAGAATTCAAAAATTTACTATCTTGCTCAAAAAATATGTAAAGATAATCCCAGTAACTACATGCCAGTCAGTTTTACATCGGTGGTGGAAAAACCTTTAGAAAAAATAATTCAGGGCAAAATACATAGTCACATGGACAAATGCGAGTTAATTAAGGAAAGCAAGCATGGACTTCTTAAGGAAAAATAATATTTAAATAATTTGCTGGAATTTTTTGAGGAGTTAACAGAAAGGGTTGATGAGGGCAATGCAGTTGATGTGGTGTACGTGGACTTTCAAAAGGTGTTTAATTCAACAGACTTGTGAGCAAACCTGTTGCTCATGGAATAAAAGGGACGTTAGGAACATGGATACAAAATTGACTGAGTGACAGGAAACAAAGAGTCGTGGTTAATGGATGTTTTTTCGGGCGGGAGGAAGGTTTTTAGTGGAGTTCCCCAGGGATCAGTGTTGGGACACTTGCTTTTCCTGATCTATATTAATGACATATACCTTGCTGTACAGGGCACAATCTCAAAGTTTGCAGATGATACGAAACATGCAAGCATTGTGAACTGTGAGGAGGATGGTGTAGAACTTCGAAAGAACATAAACAAGTTGGTGGAATGGGAAGACAGGCGACAGATGAATTCAATGCAAAGAAATGTGAAGTGATTCTCTTTGGTAGGAAGAACATGGAGAGACAATATAGAATGAAGGGTGTAATTCTAAACGGGGTACAGGAGCAGAGGGACCTAGGTATTATTGAATATGGCAGGACAGGCTGAGAGAGCGGTTAATAAAACACACAGTATCCTGGGCTTTATTAGTAGGGGTTTAAAGTCAAAGAGCATGGAAGTATGACCTAGTAGCTGAGGGGTAGTGTATGTATGTGTCTCGATCTGTCTGAGTGAATGGGTGCATATGCAGGTGATTGTGCGTACATATATAAGTGAGTGGGTCAGCAAATGTGTGTCGGTCTGTGTACGTGAGTAAGTTAGATAAATTGCCCCTAGTGTAGGTAGGTGGTATGAGAATTGAGGGAAGGTAGGGATGTGAGTGGGAAATGGGATTAATGTAGGATTAGTATAAATGGGTGGTTGATGGACGGCGTGGACTTATTGGGCTGAAGGACCTGTTTCTGTGCTGTATTTCTCCAAGTTATGTTGAATTGTGTAAGACACTAATTTGGCCTCAGCTAGAGTATTGCGTCCAATTCTGGGCGCTGCACTTGAGGAAAAACATGAAAGCATTAGAGAGAGTACAGAAAATATTCATGAGAACGGTTCCAGGGATGAGGAATTTTAGTTGTGAAGATAGATTGGAGAAATTAGTATTCTTTTCCTTGGAGAAGAGAAGGCTGAGAGGTGATTTGATCATGGTATTCAAAATCATGAGGGGTCTGGACAGAGTAGACAGAGAGAACCAGTTCCCAATCGTGAAAGGATCGAGAACGAGAGAGCACAGGTTTAAAGTATTGGTAAGAGAGGCAAAAGTGACATGAGGAAAAAACTTTCATACAGTGAGTGGTTAAGGTCTAGAATGTGCTGCCTGAAAATGTGATGGAGGCCGTTTAATGCAAACATTGAAAAGGGAATTAGACAGTTAAATGAAAAGGAAGAATGTGCAGGATTTTGGGGAATGGAACCAGTGTCAGCACGATGGGCTGAAAGGCCTCCTTCCGCACTGTAATGATTCTCTGATCTCTGAAGAGTAGGACTGTCCTGTAGTCGCCATTTATTTCTCGACAGCACATTTTCATGACTGTAAAAAAGAAAAACAAAGTAATGCCAAAGAGGTCGGATGTGTCCAGTTACAATCATCAACGATGATTTTCTCATTTATCTCTAAAGGCACCAACACTGCAATTGGAACATTTTCATCAATCAACTGCAGATGATCTCTGCCGAATCCTGCTTCAAAAAAGCAGTTTGTCCTGTCTTTATTCGATGGAGCAGGAGATTGACCAGTGGTGTGATAGGCATTGAATTGTGAGAATTCTCATTACTAGAGCTGGAACATGGGGAGCAATGTGGGCCTTGCCCCAAGCATTTAAACAAAAAAATGGCCAAGTGGTGGAGGAAAAATGTAAAGTGACTTCACAGCACAAGGAAGGGCAGAGGAGAAAGCATAAATGTAAACCTCAAAGTTCACTTCCCTATAAATTAAATTGAATCAAGTAATTATTAAAGCAATTATCAAGTAATTAAAATAAAAGCAAAATACTGTGGATGCTGAAAATCTGAAATAAAACCATAAAGTGACGTAAACACTCAGCAGGTATGGGCGGCACAGTGGTGATGGGCGGCACAGTGGCGCAGTGGCTAGCACCGCAGCCTCACAGCTCCAGGGACCCGGGTTCGATTCTGCGTACTGCCTGTGCGGAGTTTGCAAGTTCTCCCTGTGTCTGCGTGGGTTTCCTCCGGGTCCTCCGGTTTCCTCCCACCCCACCCCACGTGCCAAAGGCTTGTGGGTTGTTAGATAAATTGGCCATTGTAAATTGCCCACAGTAGGTGGTATGAGAATTGAGGGAAGGTGGGGATGTGAGAGGGAAATGGTATTAATGTAGGATTAGTATAAATGGATGGTTGATGGTTGGTGCAGACTCATTGGGCCGAAGGGCCTGTTTCGGTGCTGTATTTCTCGAAGTTATGTTGAATTGTATAAGACACTAATTTGACCTCAGCCGGAGTATTGCGTCCTATTCTGGGCGCTGCACTTAAGGAAAGACATGAAAGCATTAGAGAGAGTACAGAAAATATTCATGAGAATGGTTCCAGGGATGAGGAATTTTAGTTATGAAGATAGATTGGAGAAGTTAGATTTGTTTTCCTTGGAGAAGAGAAGGCTGAGAGGTGCTTTGATCGAGGTATTCAAAATCATGAGGGGTCTGGACAGAGTAGATAGAAAGAAACCGTTCCCACTCGTGTAAGAATTGAGAACGAGAGGGCACAGATTTAAAGTATTGGTAAGAGAAGCAAAAGAGAAATGAGGAAAAAACTTTTCACACAGTGAGTGGTTAAGTTCTAGAATGCGCTGCCTGAACATATGATGGAGGCCGTTTAATGCAAGCATTGAAAAGGGAATTAGACCGTTCAATGAAAAGGAAGAATGTGCAGGATTACGGGGAGAAGGCAGGGGAATGGAACTGAAGGAGGTGCTGTTTCAGAGAGCCAGTGTGAGCACGATGGGCTGAATGGCCTCTTTCTGCACTGTAATGATTCTCTGATATCTGAAGACCAGCACTGTCCTTTAGTCTCCATTTATTTCCAGACAGCACATTTTCACGACTGTCAAGAAGAAAAAAAGTGATGCCAAAGAGGTCGGATATGTCCAGTTACAATCATCAACGAGGATTTTCTCATTTATCTCTCAAAGCACCAACACTGCAATTGAAATATTTTCATCAATCAACTGCAGACGATCTCTTTGCTGAATCTTGCTTCAAAAAATCAGTTTGCCCTGTCTTTATTCAATGGAGCAAGAGGTGGACCAGTGGTGTGACTCGCATTGAATTGTGAAAATTCTCATTACTAGAGCTGGAACATAGGGAGCAATGTGGGCCTTGCCTCAAGGATTGAAACAAAAAATGGCCAAGTGGTGGGGGAGAAATGTAAAGTGACTTCACAGCACAAGCAGGTGCGGAGGAGTAAGCATAAATGTAAATTTTAACGGTCACCTCCCTGTAAATTAAATTGTATCAAGTTATTATTAAAGCAATTATCAAGTGATTAAAATAAAAGCAAAATACTATGGAAGTTGAAAATCTGAAATGAAACCAGAAAGTGCTGGAAACACTCAGCAGGTCTGGCAGCATCTATGGAGAGCGAAGCAGAGTTAACATTTCAGACAGTAACCTTTCATTAAAACTGACAAAGGTTGGAAATGTTCGAGGTTTTGAAAAAGTGAACGGGGGTGGGGGGGAAGAAAGAAAGAAGAACAAAAGGTTCAGTCCAGACACAATGAGACAACTGAAGTTACTGCAGAACTCCAGACCCAGACTGTGTGGAAATATATACATTTTTCAGGAACATACAAACATATGAATTAGGAGCAGGAGTAGTCCATTCGGCCCACTTCATGTCCACTCCGCCAGTTGATAAGATCATGGATGATCTGATTGTGGCCTCAACTCCACTTTCCAGCCTACCACCAGACTCTTTGACTCCCTTGTTAGTCAAGGATTTTTCTACCTCTGCCTTAAAAGTATTCAATGACCTGCCTCTACCGCCCTCTGGGGAAAACAATTCCAAAGGCTCCCAACATTCTGAGAGAAAACATCTCATCTTACCTCCATTTTAAATGGATGACCCCTTACTTTTAAACTGTGTCCCAGAGCTCTAGTCTTTCCCACAAGGGGAAGCATCCTTTCAGCATTCACCCTGTCAAGGCTGCTCAGGATCGTATATGTTTCAATAAGATCACCTCCCATTCTTCTAAATTCCAATGGATGCAGACCAAACCTTTCCAAACTTTCCTCATAAGTTAACCACGGCCACAAAACACCGCCTCCACCTCCCCACCACCACCCCCACCCCTCCCATCCCAGATATCAGTCGAGGGGACCTTCTCTGCAATGCCTCTAATGCATTTATATCTAACGGCAAATAAGGAAACCAAAACTGTACACGGTATTCCAGATGTGGTCTCACCAATACCCTATACAATTGTTGCAAAACATCCCTACATTTATCTTCTATTCCCCTGGCAATAAACGTCAACATTCCATTTGCCTCCTAATCTACATACCAACCTTTTGTGATTTATGTACCAGGACACCCAGATTGCTTTATACCTTCGAGTTCTGCAATCTCTCTCCGTTCAAATAATATGCTGTTTCACTATTCTTCCTGCCAAAGTGGAAAACATTCTTTCTCTGGGTCTCCAGGCAAGTCAGGTCTGAGTTTCAAAATGCCTGCTCTTTGCCCAACTCACTGGTTTTTAAAAATCCAAAGTGAAAGAAAAGCTTTCCTGAGCCTATCATGTGACCAAACTGTCTCCAATGTCGTTCAAAGTGTTGCTTTGAGAAGGTCAGACCCCTCACTGACTACGTTTAAACTGCATGCTTCGTCTGTTCATGCAGACAAAGTCAACATCTAAAAATTCCAGCTATTTGTCGATGTCCAAAGCTACTGAAAATCCTTTTCTCAGTTTTTAAAACACACCAAATTCTTAGATTTTAGCACAAAGATTAAATCTTTTGTAACACCTCCGCCCTTGGTGAAATGAAACACCATGCTTGATTGCATTTCATTAGAATGTGAAAATAGGAGTTGAAAACATTTTAAAAATCGCACTCATGCCCCTCACTCACTCGACTGGTAGTTAATACAACTACACATTGAATCATTCGTACTCAAGCAACTCAACAATGTTAAATTATAGACAGTCCATCTGTGAGAACATTGTTCTTTTCCCGAAATGTTTACAGTCTTCAAGCGGCAAGGCTGGAACAACAAACTCCACTGGAACACTTTGGCATCATGGGTTGCAAACCCCTCGACGAAGGTTAATGGGTTATGGTCAGTTTTTATCAATGTTGTTTTCAGTCGTGGTGGACATACAGTTCAACATGATTAACAGCTAGCTCTAAACCTAACACTCTTTTTCCACAGTGGAATACTTTTTTGTTGGTGCTCCAATTCTTTTGAAAAATTACCCTGCTGGCTGTTCTATGCCTGATTCGTCATCTTGTAATAGGACTGCACCGACCCCCAGGTCATTAGCATCAATCACTACCTTGAAGGGCTTTGTAAAATTTGAAGCAGCCAACACTGATTCACTAGTCAAAACTGCCTTTAGCTTTTCAAAAGATGCCTGGCATTCCCCTGACCATGCTACCTTGGTTTCCTTTCTCTGTAGCAAATAAGTTAGTGGATCGGCCACAGCACTGAAATTTGGTGCAAACTTTCTGCAGAAAACATACATCCCCAAAACCCTCATGATTTCACTCTTAGTATTAGAGATAGGAACCTCCACTAAGGCTTCTGCTTTTTCCATTTGTGGCAACACTTGCACCACTGTATGGCCGAGGTGGGTTATGCTTGCTTCTGCGAATTCACTTTTTGCCAGATTTGCCAATGAATTAGCTTCCTTTTCAGATACATAGCTTCTAGCTGTTTTAAGTGTTCTTTCCGAGTGTTACTGCAGAACCATAGAACCATAGGAAAGTTACAGCACAGAATGGGACCATTCAGCCCATCGTGTCTGTGCCAACAGAAAAAGAAAAAGACACTATCCGCTCTACCTAATCCGACCTTCCAGCACCTGGTCTGTAGCCTTGCAGGTTACAGCACTTCAGGTCCATGTCCAGCTAACTTTAAAATGAATTGAGGGTTTCTGACTCCACCACCGGTCGGGCAGTGAATTCCAGGCACCCACTACCCTCCCGGTGAAAAGGTTTTTCCTGATATCCCCTCCAATCCTTCTACAAATCACCTGAAATCTATGCCCCCCTGGCAGTTGACCTCTATGCTAGGTAAAGCAGATCCTTCCTATCTACTCTATCTGGACCCCTTATAATTTGTTCCAACTGAATTAAGTCGCCCCTCAGCCTCATCTGTTCAAGAAAACAACCCGAGCTGATCCAAAATTTCCTCATAGCTGCAACTTTCAAACGCTGGTAACATTCTTGTAAATCTCCTCTGCAGTGTCTCCAGAGGAATTCTGTCCCATCTGTAATGTGGTGACCAGAACTGTATGCAAAACTGCAGCTATCGCATAACCAGAGTTTTATACAGTTCCAGCATTACATTCCTGCATTTGTATTCTATACCTCGGCCAATAAAGGAGAACATCCCATATGCCTCCTTCACCACTCTATCTACCTGTCCTGCCATCTTCAGGGACCTGTGGACATGCACTCCAAGGTCTCTCACTTCTTTCAACCCTCTCAATTTCCTGCCGTGTTTGTGTATTCCCTTGCTTTGTTTGCTCTCCCTAAATGAGTTACCTCACACTTTTCCAGATTGAATTCCATTTGCCACTTTTCCGCTCACTCAAACAAGCCAGTGATATCATTCTGGAGTCTACAGCTATCAACTTCACTATCGACTACACGACCAATTTTTGTGACATCTGCACATTTCCCAATAATGCCTCCGGCATTTAAGTCCAAATCATTAATATATACCACAAACAGCAAGGGACTCAACACGGAGCCCTGTTGAACGCTACTGGAAACCGCTTTCCACTCGCAAACCATCGGCAACTATCCTTTGTTTCCCGTCCCTGAGCCAACTTTCGATCCAGCTTGCCACATTCCACTGTATCCCATGGGCTTTCATTTTTCTGACCAGTCTGCCATGTGGGACCTTGTCAAATGCCCGAGTAAAATCCATGTAGACCACATCCACTGCACTACCCTCTTCAAGCTTCCCTGTTACTTCCTCAAAAAATTCAATCGAGTTAGTAAGACATGACCTTTCCTTAACAAATTCATGCTGACTATCCCTGATAGATCTGTGCCTTTCTCACTGTCAGCTTATCCCTGTGTCTCAAAATTGAATCTAATAATTTATCCAGCACCGAGGTCTGGCTGATCGGCCTATAATTATTTGGCCTGTCCCTCACACCCTTTTTAACCAATGGTACAACTCTTGCAGACCTCCAATCCTCTAGTATCTCACCTGTATCCAGTGAGGATTTGACGATGATCCTCAGAGCACCCGTTATTTTCTCGCTGGCTTCCTTTGACAACCTCGGATACAATCCATTCTGCCCTGGTGATTTATCCACTTTCAAGGATGTTAGACCCTCTCGTACTTCCTCCCTCATTATGCTTATCATATCTAATATTTCACACTGCTCCTGGTTAACTACAATGTTTGTGTCATCCAACTCCTTTGCGAAGACAAAGACAAAAGAACTCATAAAGAACACAGCACATCATCAGTGTCGACACATAAGTTCCCTTGTACATCTCTGATAGGCCCTATCCTTTCCTAAGTTATCCTCTTGCACTTAATGCACTGATAAAGCACCTTTAGGTTTTACTTGATTTTACCTGCCAATAATTGTTCATGTCCTTCCTTTGCTTTCCTAATTTCCTCTATTATTTCACCCCTGCACTTTCTACACTCCTGTAGCCTTTCTACAATATTAAGTTTTTTTGTGACCTCCATAAGCTTTCTTTTTCTGCTTTATCTTATCCTATATGCTTCTAGATACCCAGAGAGCGATAGAGTTGGCCGTACCACCCTTTATCTTGTTTGGGACGTGCCGAGAGAATCTCACTTTTGAATGCCTCCCACTGATTTGCCACGGATTTTCCTTCAAGTAGCTGTATCCAGCCCATTTTGGGCACTGCAGCCTCACAAATCCATCGACCCAGGTTCGGTTCTGGGTACTGCCTGTGCTGAGTTTGCAAGTTCTCCATGTGTTTGTGTGGGTTTCCGTCGGGTGCTCCGGTTTCCTCCCACAGCCAAAGACTTGCATTTTGAGAGGTAAATTGGCCATTATAAATTGCCCCTAGTGTCGGTAGGTGGTAGGAGAATTGTGGGGATGTGGTAGGAAATATGGGATTAATGTAGGATTGCTCTTAATGGGTGGTTGTTGGTCAACACAGACTCAGTGGGCCTGTTTCAGTGCTGTATTTCTAAACTAAACTAAACACTTTCGCCAAATCACCTTGCAGCTTTGCAAAAGGTCACCAGCTCCAAAATGGTAACCCATTGCTATTCCATCCACTTCTTCAGATTCATTATTGAAGACTAAATCTGGAATTGTGCCCCCTCTCGTTGGTCTTGTTACGTGCCAGTTAAAAGATTTCTCTTGAATGCAGTTCAAGAATTTTGTGCCCTCCGTGCCCTTCACACTGTTTGTCTTCCAGTCGACATTAGGGTAGTTGAAATCCCCAACTATTATTGCCCTCTTGTTTTTGCGATCATACCTGTGCCTAAATATTTGTTCTTCTATCTCCGTCTCTCTATTTGGTTGTCGATAGTACACTCCTCGTAGTGTGGTTGCCCCTTTAGTATTTCTGAGCTCAACCCATATGGCCTCACTGGACGTTTCATTTAGAATATCATCCCTCCTCACAGCTGTTATTGATTCCTTTAACCATTAATGCTGCACCACTTCCAAGTTTCCTTCCAAACCACATACATTTCTTTCACTGTTGCTGGGATAAAATATAAGAGCTCCCTTCCTAACAGGACTGTGAACAGACCTTCGCAAATGGTCAGCAGCTGTTCAAAACGGAGCTCACTACCTGCTCCTCACCGACAATTTAAATGGGCAACATGGGCGGCAAAGTGGCGCAGTGGTTAGCACCGCAGCCTCACAGCTCCAGCGACCCGCGTTCAATTCTGGGTAAATTGCCCCTAGTTTAGGTAGGTGGTAGGAGTATATAGGGACAGGTGGGGCTGTGGTAGGAATATGGGATTAGTATAAATGGGTGGTTGATGGTCGGCACAGACTCGGTGGGCCGAAGGGCCTGTTTCAGTGCTGTATCTCTAAAACTAAAACTAAATTATTCATCCCTCCACCTGCACTGGGAGGTAACCACACAATCCAACTGCCTCCCACCAGTCCCAGACAATTCCTTACTCAGGAGTTAAAGGAGGGAATGTAGGGTGTGTCTGATGTTTCCACTGTTATCTTTCAGGATACCAAAACTCAGCTTTCTTACAACAGGATCTCCACAACTGAGGATGATACTTGGATTCACAGCACAGGATATTTCATGCACCTGTTGCACTGTACGGGCTCAGTAAAAATAATACGACAGAATTTTACTATTTGAACCTTATTAAAGTGCAGCTAACTGTGTTGCCAGGGTTTTCTTTTTTGATATATTGAAGTAGGGACAGGTGCCACAGAATATCCCATTACAAACAGTCAGGATAATTTGTGCGAATTTCTGTAATACCGTTAAGCATTAGTATTCTCATTCTGTTCTTCTACGCTGAAGTAAATGGCCTGACAGGAGTATCCCTCTTCTAATTTCACATGTTGTCTCTCGTGGTGATTGAACTCCGTGTCACAGTGACTAATTCAATTCAGTATCTGGGGCAAAGAGTTGAAATGTCACACTGATCAATGTCGAGTTCGGACAGTTTCCTCCATTCGAAAACTTATCATGTGACAAGATCCCGGTTACATTTGTCAATGAGGAATGGTGCCTGACAGTGAGACCCACACTGGCAATATTCACACCAAACTTCCCGGAATGTTACCAATGTGAACCATCGTTGGACCTCGGTTTCTGCACCAAGTGAAACCTTACTGATGAATTTAACTTCTGTGCCCGATACCAGTATTTCGAATATAAATGTGTATATACCTGTTACCCACATTCACAACACCACTGCTGAAACCCATCATTGTTATCTTTGAAACCTGAACTTGAAATGTGCAGAGTTTACAGGAATAAGTTATGTTTACTCAATGAATGAAGGGTGAAGAAAGAATGTAATTCTGACATCAAACGTGTGCTACAAAATGGAAGAACAGTGCGCAAAAGAACTCATCCAATTTTCACATTACCGAAAAGAAGGACCTTGTACGGTAGGAAATGAGTTGAAATTGAGCTTCAGATATGAACAAGCTTCATTTAATTTTATCCACATTTCCTAACTAATCTCAAAATTACTGGCCAGAGAGATTTCAACACATTCTTCAGTTCATCTCTGAATTTTCTCTGGGTCGCTACATAAATACATGGGTTTTGAATACAACTCACAAATTTAAGGCACGTTCCGGTTTCAGTGGCGATATATTCAGGGGCTGTGCGGTCACCACGGTAATAATTGATGTTTGCCAACCTGGTCGACACGAAACTCACGGCAGCTGTCAACCAAAACAGTATAAAACTGCCCGATACAGTGAACAATAAAATAATGGATTTCCTTCGGTTCTCCATTTCTGAATCACTGAGATACTCACTCCTGTTACCCTGGAGCTTCCTGCGGGTTCTATTGGCCACTAAAATACGTCCAATGGTTGAACAATTAAATGAGGCAATTAAAGTAAAAGGAAGCCAAACGAGCCAGGCGCTGTGAAACCAGACCCACGCTGTACCGAGTGGTGAGGAAAAAAAATCCACATTTGGCCGACAGCCCCACTGCACCTTGTTAATTGTTTGCTGAGGTTCATATGCAAATAAAAAGGGGATGTTCTTGAACAAACTCAAGAAACAGAACACTGTTATAACCACGCCTACAGTTCTTGCTGTGCAATATCTTACCTTAAACTTCTCGAAGCAGACAGCTACAAAACGGTCAAACGTGAAGGAGACTGTGAACCAAACAGACAAATCAAAGGTGATAGTTGTCATGTATATAACAATCCTACACACGGGGGTGTAAGACAGGAATGAAAGTGGAAAGCGATAACTGAAAATATGATACACCATTACATTGATAATCATGACCAGGAGATCTGCTGTTGCCATGGACACCATATAAACAGAAATACATTTGGAAAGGCCGCAGTTTCTTCGGGAGAGAATCACAATCGCCACCAAGTTCACTGTAAGAAAGAGAGACGAGATAAGTAACGTTTTAGTGGCTGTTTGAAATATATATGGGGCTTTCTCTTAACAGCATTTTACTCCATTCAGTATGATTATATAAGATTAGCTTTGAAGCAATTTCCTGGGAAACCTGACCATACATTTTAATGAGCTGTTGCAGCGCTTGTTCTGCGCGGGTGACACTTGATTCTTTCTATAGGATCTTGAAAAAACATTATAACATCAGTAAGGCTTTCAGATTAATGGAAACAGAGAAAGTGTGGATACCCGGTTCACGAGTTTGCTCCGGTAACCACTGGCTGTGTAATGCTGACATCGGAGAAGCATGTTATCTTATTCAAAATGCAGTATAAACAAAGTGACAGTTAACACGGATTACGAACAAATAGTTGATAATGGCTCACCAAGGACACCCAGGCCTGCGAGAATGGGGTAGTAAATGTCTTTCATCAGCAGAATAACTGGTTTCCCCATTTTATGAAAATGGATGGAAATTGTAGGAGCTGAAAGATTGGTACAATTCTGAGCTTGTGCAAGGGAACCTGTATTTATATTCGCTTCAATCCTCCAAGGAGTTAATCAGCTTTGATCATAATTAACATTGGTGGCAGTCATTTCATAAATAAACTCGGTCAGTTGCTTTCTGACATTTCAGAATTAGGGAAAAGATTAACACTAAGGCAATTTTAAAAACACAGAATTAAAACATTATTTACAAATTGAACGACTGTAGATCCTATTCCCACAGGACCAGCCAACGTAGCTCGCTTTGCATGAATTGTTCTGACGCTGACCTTCACTCTAACCTATTGATTCAACACCTGCAGATTAGGCAGCAGAAGAACTACTGAAATATTTGTGATAAAAATGGTCCTGCAGCAATACAGGGGAGTATAGTTTTCTGAGACTAGTAGGACCAGGACATGTAAACAGAGGTCTACATGCTTATCCTTGTTAGAGTTACACCACATTCACACTAGAGGTGGCCATATGCCTCCAGAAATAGTGGTACCCTTCGATTATGCTTGACGTGAGCAGGATGTCTCTGTAATAGTGGTGTGACATCACTTAATCTAGAGGTGACCAAGTTCCTTTCATACTAATAGCACCTATGATTACAGTAAACGTGTCCATCTTCCTCTGAACTAGTAGCACCTACACTGACAGGAAATGTGAACATCCTGCTCCAATACTAGTGGTTCCCAATACTGACAATGGAGATAAATACCATTGTCTGATACTCAGGATTCCCTTTATTTACTGTAGAGGTGGCCAATGGTGGTAACCTTACACTTATGTAAGGTATGTGATTATCGATAATTGCAATCGAGGTAACAGTTCTCCTCCGTTACCAATGGTTCGCTGCACTGCACTGCTCTGCTACTCAATGTGATCATTGGTAATCCTTTCCCTCAACTCCGCTTTTATGTCCACACCCTATAGTTCTACTCCATGAAAGGCTATGAATGTGTCTATCTCAGCATTAAAATATTTTTTTCAAGGATGGCGCATCCACTTTCCTCTGGGGTACACAATTCCAACGATTCACTACCCTTTGAGCGAAGAAATGTCCCTTCAACACAGTCCTAATCTTAACCCTAGCCCTAAACCCTTATCCTGAGACTGTGGCCCCACATGTTCTGGATTCTCCAGGATTGCAATTCACAGTGTTTAGTCTAACAAACCTGTTCAGATACTTGCCGTGTATTCACTATACCCTCTGACCTCCCCCTCTCTGATGCTGAGCGTTCTGTACTCAGCAAAGGTCTCAGTTTTATCCCCTTACGCCCCCACCTCAATGAATTTCACGCTCGGCATGACGTTCAGCTCTTCTTCCATCGCCTCCGCCTCCGGGCTCAATTCTTTGACCAGGAGTCCTCCCCTCGACCAGCAGGCCCATTCACCCGCCTCCAGCATTCTCCCTCTACCTGGGCCCCTCCCCCTGGCCTCTTACCCACTCTTGATCTCTTCATTGAAAACTGTCGGCGAGACATTGGTCATCTCAATTTCTCTGCCCCCCTCACTCTAACCTGTCCCCCTCTGAACCTGAGGCACTCCATTCTCTCAGGTATAACCCCGACATGGTCATCAAACCTGCAGACAAGGGTGGTGCTGTTGTCGTATGGCATACCAACCTCTAACTTGCAGAGGTTCAACGCCAACTCACAGACACTTCTTCCTACCTCCCTCTGGACCATGACCCCACCACCGAACATCAAGCCACCATCAAAAGGACTGTCACTGACCTCATCTCCTCTGGAGATTTTCCCTCTACAGCTTCCAACCTCATAGTCCCACAACCCCGGACAGCCTGCTTCTACCTCCTTCCCAAAATCCACAAACGGGACTGACCCGGCAGACCCATCGTTTCAGCCTGCTCCTGCCCCACTGAACTTATTTCTTCCTATCTTGACTCTATCTTTTCTCCCCTGGTCCAGTCTCTTCCCACCTACATCCGTGACTCTTCTGACACCCTACGTCATTTTGACAATTTCCAGGTTCCTGGTCCCAACCCCCTCCTCTTCACTATGGACATCCAATCGCTCTACACCTCCATCCCCCACCAGGATGGTTTGAGGGCTCTCCGCTTCTTCCTGAAACAGAGGCCCAACCAGTCCCCATCCACCACCACCCTCCTCCGCCTGGCTGAACTTGTTCTCACATCGAACAACTTCTCCTTCAACTCCACGCACTTCCTTCAAGTAAAAGGTGTCGCTATGGGTACCCGCATGGGTCCGAGTTATGCCTGTCTTTTTGTGGGATATGTCGAGCATTCTTTGTTCCAGTCCTACTCAGGCCCCCTCCCCCAACTCTTTTTCCGGTACATTGATGACTGTACATTGAAATGACGATGTTGTTTCCTGCTCCCGCCCTGAACTGGAAAACTTTATCAACTTTGCTTCCAATTTCCACCCTTCTCTCACCTTTACATGGTCCATCTCTGACACTTTCCTTCCCTTCATCGACTTCTCTGTCTCCATCTCTGGGGATAGGTTGTCTACCAATATCCATTATAAGCCCACCGACTTCCACAGCTCCTTCGACTACACTTCTTCAAACCCTACCTCCTGTAAGGACTCCATTCCATTCTCCCAGTTTCTCCGTCTTCGACGCATCTGCTCTGATGATGCTACCTTCCATGACGGTGCTTCTGATATGACCTCCTTTTTCCTCAACCGAGGATTTCCCCCCACTGTGGTTGACAGGGCCCTCAACCGTGTCCGGCCCATTCCCCGCACCTCTACCCTCACCCCTTCCCCGCCCTCCCAGAACCATGACAGGGTTCCCCTTGTCTTCACTTTTTACCGCATCAGCCTCCATATCCAAAGGATCATCCTCCGCCATTTCTGCCACCTCCAGCGTGATGCCACTACCAGTCGCATCTTCCCCTCCCTTCCCCTGTCAACATTCCAAAGGGATCGTTCCCTCCGCGACACCCTGGTCCACTCCTCCATTAACCCACCACCTCGTCCCCGTCCCATGGCACCTTTCCCTGCAATCGCAGGAGGTGTAATACCTGCCCATTTACCTCCTCTCTCCTCACTATCCCAGGCCCCAAATACTCCTTTCAGGTGAAGCAGCGATTTACTTGTACTTCTTTCAATGTAGTATACTGTATTCGCTGCTCACAGTGTGGTCTCCTTTGCATAGGGAAGACCAAGCGCAGACTGAGTGACCGCTTTGCGGAACATCTCCACTCAGTCCGCAAGCAGAGCCCTGAGCTTCCGGTTGCTTGCCATTTCAACACTCCCCCCTACTCTCATGCTCACATCTCTGTCCTGGGATTGCTGCAGTGTTCCAGTGAACATCAACGCAAGCTCGAGGAACAGCATCTCATTTACCGATTAGGCACACTACAGCCTGCCGGACTGAACATTGAGTTCAATAATTTCAGAGCATGACAGCCCCCCATTTTACTTTCATTTTTAGTTATTTTTTCTTCCTTTTTTTACATTCTTTTTTACATTTTTTACATTCTTTTTTCATTTATTTCATTTCATCTTAGTTTATTCAGTTTGCTTACCCACTGTTTTTTTTTTCAGGTTTGCACTTGCTGCTGTTCAATATTCACTGTATTAACACCTAATCTGTGCGAATGCTTTGTCTTTCAACACACCATTAACATATTGTTTGCCTTTGCTCCATGACCTTTTGGTCAGCTATGTGGCCTGGTCCAATCTAGACCTCCTTTGCTATCTCTTGCCCCACCCCCACCTCACTTGCTTATAACCTGTGACTTTTCTAATATTTGTCAGTTCCGATGAAGGGTCACTGACCCAAAGCGTTAACTCTGCTTCTCTTTTCACAGATGCTGCCAGACCTGCTGAGTGGTTCCAGCATTTCTTGTTTTTATTCCGTTCAGATTCTTATTTGTTTCAATGATATCGCCTCTCACTCTTCGAAACTCCTGAGAGTATAGGCCCAATTTTCTCAGCCTCTCATCATCGGACAACTCATTCATTCCAGAAACCAATCTGATGAACTTTTTCCAAAGCAATTATATTTTCCCTTAGATGTAGAGACTGAAATTGCGCAAAGTACGCTAGGAGTGGTCTCACCAGAGCCCTGTACAATTGTAGCAAGACATCCTTATTACAGTACTCCGATCTCCTTGCAGTAAAGACCAACATCCCATTTGCCTTCCTAATTGCTTGCTCTTCCTGCATGCTATTTTGTCGGCTTTCCTTGTATGAGCATACCCAACTCAGTCTGAACATCAACATTTAGAAGTTTCTCAACTTTTAAAAAATCAGCATTTGTTTCTTACTGCCAAAGTGAATCACCTTACACTTCCCTACATTATATTCCATGGGCCATCACTTTGCCCACTCACTTAACCTGCCTATATCTCTTGCAGTCTTTTTGTGTCCTCCTCACAAACGAAAGGTGTATATGCTACTCCAGTACAAGTGCAGCAAACACAGTTGCACTGGAGGTGATCGTGCCTCTCCTGTCCTAGTGACACTCTACACTTACACTGAAAAGTGTTCCTCCAGTATGAGTAGTAGACCCGCACATGAATTAGAGGAGACCATGCTCTTCCAGTACAAGTGGTGACCTAATCTCACACTAGAGATGGACTTCCAACCCCGATGCGAGTGCAAACCTAAACTTACTTTCGAGGTACCATTCTTCCCCCAGTGCCAGTGGTAATCCAACATTTACACTCGAGGTAAAAGTGTTCCTCTGGTACTGGTGGTGCCCTATCCTTGGGCTAGATAATACAGTTTTCCTCTGGAATGCAGTGGAGACATATATGTTGCTTCAGTACCAGTGGTACCCTGCAATTACACTAACGATGACAATTGTCCTCTGGTACGAGTGGTAAACTGCGCTGATACAAGAGATGATAGTGTCCAACCAGTACCACTAGTAACACACAGTTACACCAGAAATGTTCATGCTCTTCTGTTACCAGTGCTGCAACATCAACTACACTAGATCTGACTGTGCTCTTCTGGTGCTAGCAATGCCTATACACATGCACCATGTGTGATCGTGCTGTTCTGGTACGAGTGCTGTTCCTACACATGCACTGGTTGTGAGCAAGCTCCTACGTAACTAATGGTTCCCTACACACACATTATTAGTGACCGTGCTCCGCCGTTAATAGTGTGCTTGACTAACACATCTGCAGGAAGTGTCACCAGCTGCAGAAGCCTGGACTCTGGGTTTCAGAACTCTAGCGGTGGCTGGAGTCACTGTGGTGCATCCGCCAGGCAGAGAACGACATTGAAAGTGTATTTCAGGAAGTATTCACCCCAGAGCAGAAGAGATGGTAGGGATAGACAGACTGGGAGCTGTCAGACAGACAGGAAAGTCAAGGCAGGAGACCCCAGGGAACACTGCACTCTCTAACCAGTATTCAGTTCTGAGTACCGATTGAAGAGAGGGTTCCTCTGGAGAGTGCAGCGAGAGTCATGACCAGAGCACCATGGATGGCTCAGCTCTGCAGGGAGGGAGGAGAAAAAACAAGAGAGCAACAGTGGTAGAGGATTCTATAGTTAGTGGAACAGATAGGTGTTTCTGTGGTCGCAGACGTGATTCCAGGATGGTATGTTGCCACCCTGGTACAAGGGTCATGGAAATCACAAGGCATTGTGGAGGGCGAGGTTGCACAGACAGAGGTCGTGGTCCACATAGGGACCAACGATATAGGAAGAAAGAGGGATGATGTCGTGCAGGCTGAGTACAGGGAGATAGGAAAGAGATCAGCAAGCAACACCTCAAGGGTCGTCAAGTCTTGATTACATACAAGGCCATGTGCTAGTTAGTATAGAAATAAGAGAATACACCAGAGGAATGTGTGGCTGGAGAAATGGTGCAGGAGGGAGGGCTTCAGATTTCTGAGACATTGGGACCGATTCTGGGGAAAGTGGAACCTGTCCAAGCAAAACGGTCTACACCTGAATAGGACTGGGACAAATATTCTTGCAGGAAGGTTTGCCAGTGCTGTTGGGGATGGTTTAAACTAGTTTAGCAGGGGGGCGGGAACCTTAGGGCAGTTTCATTTAGGACAATTTCAGGCCAGGGAACGGAAGACAGAAAATTAGCGGGTGACTTGGCAAAACAGAAGAAGCAATGGTTAAAAAGTGCGCAGAACAGGAGTTGGCAGTGTTAAAAGGTATTTATTTAAATGCAATGAGGATAGTAAAAGAAGTCGATGAGCTGGTGGCACAGGGCAATACAGTATCGTTGCTATAATGGAAACTTAGCTTAAAGTAGGGCAAGAATGGCAGCTCAACATCCCAGGATATAAAGTTTATAGGCAGGATAGAGAGGAGAATAAAAAAGGAGAGGGTGTAACATCAATGGTTAAGGAATCAATAACAGCTATGAGGAGGGATGATATGCCAAAAGAATCATTAAATGAGGTCAAATGTGTGGAAATCAGAAATAAAAGGAGCAGCCACAGTACTGTGAGTGTACTGTAGACCCCAAAATAGTGAGTAAGATAGAGGAACAAATATATAAGCAAATGTTTGAGTGTAAAACTATAGGGAATAATAGTTGGGAATTTCAGTTATGCTAATATCAACTGGGATGCAAACAATGTGAAAGGCACAGAGGGCACAAAATTCTTGAACTGCATTCAAGGGAACTTTTTTAGCCAGCACATAACAAGCCCAAACGGAAGCAGGTGCAATTCTAGATTTAGTCTTCTTTAATGAAGCTGGACAAGTAGATGAAGTGGCAGCAGGAGATCATTTTGGAGTTAGCGATCATAACACAGTTTTAGCATAATCATGGAAAAGGATAAGACAGGAGTGAAAAGTTCTAAATTGGGGGAAGGCAAATTTTATCAAACTGAGAGGCGATCTGGCAAAAGTGGACTGCGTACAGCTACACGAGAGAAAATCAATGGCAAACCAGTGGGAGGCATTCAAATGTGAGATTCTACAGGCACAGTGCAAGCATGTCCCCACAACGGTAAAGGGTGGTACGGCCAAACCTCGAGTCCCCTGGTTATCAAGAGGCTTACAGGGTAAGTTGAAGCACTAAAAGACTTCTTATGACGATCGCAAAAAATCTTAATACTTTAGCAAGTGTAGAGGAGTATAGAAAGTGCAGAGGTGAAGTAAAAAAGGAAATTAGAAAAGCAAAGAGAGGACATGAAAAGTTATTGGCAGGGAAAATCAAGGAAAACCTGAAGATGTATTAGCATATCAAGAGCAAGAGGATAACTAAGGAAGCAGTAGGGCCTACCAGAGATTTTCAAGGGAAGTTAGATGTGGATGCAGATGATGTGGGCAGGGTTTGTAATGGGCTTTTTGCCTCTGTCTTCACAAATCAGAGGGATGATGCAGACATTGTAGTAAACGAGGAGTGTGAAATATTAGATGCAATCAGCATAATGAGAGAGGAAGTACTAGAGGATCTGGCATCCGTGAAAGTGGATAAATCACCACGGCCAGACGGATTACATCACTGGTTGTTAAAGGAAGCCAGGGAGGAAATAGCAGAAGAACTGAGGATCATTTTCAAATCCTCACCTTGCTACGGGCGAGGTACCAGAGGAGTGGAGCTCTGCAAACTTTGTACCATTGTTGAAAAATGGTGCAAATGACAGGCCAAATAATTGTAGACCGGTCAGTCAAATCTCGGTGATGGGTAAATTATTAGAATCAATTCTGAGGGATAGGATAAACTGTCACTTAGAAATGCACAGACTGATCAGGGACAGTCGGCATGGATTTGTTAGGGGAAGATCATGTCTTCCTTAATTGAATTCTTTGAGGAAGTAACAAGGAGGATTGATGAGGGTACTGCAGTGGATTTTAGTAAGGTATTTGATAAGGTGCCGCATGGTCAGTAAAATGAAAGCCCATGGGATACAGGGGGAATGTGGCCTGTTGGATCCAAAATTGACTCAGTGACAAAACAAAGGGTAGTAGTCAACGGATGTTTTATTGAATGGAATGTTGTTTGCAGTAGCGTTCCACAGGGCTCAGTGTTGGGTACCTTGCTATTTGTGGTATATATTAATGGTATGGACTTAAATGTGGGAGGCATAACTGGGAAATCTGTAGATGAGACAAAAATTGGTCGTGTAGTTGATAGTGAAGAGGATGGCTGTAGACTCCAGAATGATATCAATGGTTTAGTTGAGTGGGCAGAAACGCGGCAAATGGAATTCAATCCAGAGAAGCTCAGGTCTAATTAGATAGACATACACAAGAATACAATCAGACAGTTAGGGTATACGGTCAAAAGCACAGAGAGAGAGGGATTCACACACAGAGATAAAGATTCTTCTGCAGGGTTACAGGAGTCAGGCACAAAGCAATACAGGGTTCGTCAGACTTGAGAGCAGAGTTGGACCCGCAGGCATAAAGCATCAGACATACTGTAACAGAGAGACAGATGCACCAGTACACTTAATTCATACAGGGATACAGTGTCAGACACACGGGGATACACACCCAGACTCATAGGGTGAAAAACTCAGACACATAGCACTAAATAAGTCAGACACACCGAGATACAGTTTCATTGACGCATCGACACACAATCAGACTCACGACGATTCATAGTCAGCTATACTGGGATACCGAGTCACGTGGAAAGGTATGCCGTGTCAGACACACAAATATAAAAAGTCATACATGAAGGGGCAAAGACGGACACATTAGGACACAGAATCAGACACGTGGAAACAGAACCCAACACATAGAGACCCAAGGTCAGGCTCACACAAGGGTACAGGGAGAGGGAGAAAAAATGGGACACAGGGTCAGATGCACAAGAATATATGAAGAGATACACGGGGATATGGAGTCATAAATACAGTGCCTCAGAGTCAGAGACACAGGGATACAGAGCCAGTCAAAATAGAGTCAGACACTCAGGAATATCGAGCTGAACACGCAGAGATAGAAATTCAGAAACAGTGGGGTACAGAGTCAGAGACACTTGGAAACAGAATCAGGCACACTGGAATACAGAGTCACAAATACAGAGATTAAAGGATCACAGAGATTCAGAGCCATGCAAACAGAGATGCAGAGTCACAGAGATGCAGGGTCAGACACATAGAGGTACAGGGTCATACGCAGAGCGATACAGGGTTATACACACAGAGATAAAGAGCTACAGAGATACAGAATCAGATATCCAATGATACAGGGTCAAACATGAGAGATTCAGAGTCAGACACATAGAGATACAGAATTATAAACAGAGAGATACAGAGTCATACACATAGTGTTACAGGGTGAGACACAGTGACACAGAGTCAGACGTACAGAGATACAGTCAGAGAAATACAGCGGGTTCTGAAATAAAAGCAACAGTGACCCGAAACGTCAACTCTGCTTCTCTTTCCACATATGCTGCCAGACCTGCTGAGTGGTTCCAGCATTTCTTGTTTTTATTTCAGATTTCCAGCATCCGCAGTGTTTTGCTTATATTACAGCGGGTTCTGACTTCGGAAAACACGTGTCTGTTGAGAAATGGCTGTTCCCAATATCAGCAGCTGACATCTGTGAAACTGATGGCGCGAGGTTTTGGAAAGACCACTCAGTAAGAAGAAGACAACGGGAAATGTCTCATCTCCAGTCACAGTGAGGATGAAGAACAGGCCCAGGAACAGTTTACAGCCGTGGGCTGGATGGAAACCTGGATAGAGTCTGGAACCTATAGTCAGACAAATAGAGGTATAGAGTCAAACACGCCATGATACATATTCAAATGCAGAGATTTGCAGAGTCAGTCACACAGAGATACAGAAACTGGCAAAAGTATGGCAGAGACAAGCAGAGATACAGAGTCAGATACAAGTGTACATAGTTATACACGTGGGTATATAGTCAGACATATAGGGTTAGAAACGTACGTACAGGGCCAGAAAAATGGGACACAGGGTCAGACATAGGGATACAGATTCAGGCACACACAGGTACACAGTCAGATGCACTGGGATACAGAGTCAGAGGACTTGGATACAGAGTCAGGCACACTGGAATACAGAAGGAAATGCACTGGTACACTTGGTCAGACATACAGTTACACAGAGTCAGACACACGGGCATGCAGAGATAGATACACACACAGACAGAGTCAGACAGTCAGGCACATGGAGACACACAAGAACACAATCAGATGCATGGGGGATGGAGTTGAACACACAAGATGCCAGGTCATACACTGAGGGGTCCAGAGTCATACATGCAGATACCGTCTCACACATAGAGACACAGGGTCAGATACACAATACCTGAATGGTCAAGGGCGTATTGGATGACATCCTCAGCGGTCACCCCTTCATCCCAAATTTCCGTATCAAAATTAGCTTTGACATTGTTTGACAATTCACTAGAGAGTATTTTCTTAAGGTCTCCATCTTCTAATTCGAGGTGAATTCTTTGAAATGTCGTTCACAGCTGTTTCACAGCGATTGGGCTGTCTCCGTCCTAAATGGACACGAATTCTCGAGCCAAGCACTCTGCATCGGAATGAGTCAGAGGTCTTGTCTCCGTTATGGTGTTTCCTCCCAGGGAGCCCTCGCCTTCCCTTTTCACAACCATTGTCAATGCAACAGCCTGTGATTCCTGAAAGTTAGTTGTTCCTCTTTCCTCAATCTGATACCACTCCCTTCCCCAGTCTTCCCTGAAGTTCCAAAGCTTATTTTTTAAAGATTCATTCTCCTCCTCCTGTTCTTTCAACTGACTTTTATTTTATTGAGGTCAATCACGGCAGTGTCAGCGTTCAGGTTGCGTTCAGATTTGCCGCTGCTGTGATAGAGCGGTCGGACACTTGTAGCACAGTGGAAAATCTCGAACCCGCTGGTTCAGTCGCTCAACCTCTTTATCTTTCTGAGTAGAGGTCTCTTGCATCCACTGAGTGCTGTAAGCCAGAAGGTTTGTTGCCTTCTTTATCTTTAGCTTCTTCTGCCCTATCTTATCTTGAATGAACTCTATTACTTCCTTGCATTTATGCTCGAAGATTCATTGAATATCTTTAGATAGCAGGACTTTATTTATATAAAGGCGAAATACTGCAGATGCTGGAAATCTGAAATAAAAACAGAAAGTGCTGGAAATACTCAGCAGGTCTGGTAGCATCTGCAGAGAGAGAAGCAGAGTTAACGTTTCAGGTCTGTGACCCTTCATCAGAACTGGCAACGTTTAGAAAAGAAATAGGTTTTAAGCAAATGAGGTAGGGGCGGGGGCTGGCGGGAAAGAGAACAAAAGGGAAGGTGTGTGAGAAGACAGAGGGAAGGAGAGATTAAATAAGAAAGCTGTTGTGGAACAAAGGCAAAGAGCGAGTTCGTGATTGTGTTGAAAGACAAAGCATTAATCCAGAGACAGTGTTAACAACATAATAATGAACAACTCTGTCGACATGAAAAAACGGGCACCTGGTTAAAAAATAAAATAAAATATATACTAAAAAGGCCAGCCGTGCTCTGAAATTATTGAACTCAATGCTCGGTCCACAAGGCTGTAGAGTGCCTAATGGAAAGATCAGGTGCTGCTCTTCGAGTTTGAGTTGATGTTCACTGGAACACATGAGCAGCCAAGGACAGTAATGTGGGCATGAGAGCAGGGCATGTGTGTTGAAATGGCAAGCAACTGGAAGCTCGGGGTCATGCTTGGGGTCATTTCATTTCAACATCTTTAAAAGCGTTAGAAGTCAACAGTTCAGAGAAGGGTAGACTTAGGAATGAGTTGATCCTCTCTTACAAGATGATGAAGGAAATATATTGTGTTCCAGATGAGTTTGTCCCAAATAAATAGGTTCAAGCAGACCCTGCGTCATGATTTGAAATTGTACAAGGCAAGGTCTAGGTTCCATGTCAGGAGATGGTTCATCTCACAGAGAATATTGGACCTTTGCACCAGGCTGCTTTCTCATGTGGTGGATATTGATTCACTGAATTCTCTCAAGTGAGAGTTGGACCTGCTTCTGGTTGAGACAGATATCACCTCTTACAAAAGGATAGGGAGCCGCAAGTGAACAGGGGATAACATGTGGAAGGTGGGGGTCTGCAAGCAATATTTTAATCCAGTTCCATTTCAAAGTTTATTTGTTGAAATCATTGTTTTGTCTTTGCCCTTCACAAAGATGGTGGTCTCTGAGGGGCGACGATGCTGGCCATGGCCGCCATTGTTGACGAGGAGGACTTGGGAGGGCATAAGAGTGAACCAAATGTATCCATCTATTCAATAGCGCCAACGGGAGCGTGTGGCCATCAAGCAGCAGCCATCAGATTGCTTTGTTTGATTAAAATAGATATTAAACAAAATATGTTACTTTTCTAACAGGAAATTTCTTCCTTAGCTTCCCTCATTCAAGTGCCCAATCATACCCTGTGAAAGCAGACAGAGAGTTTTGACAGACTATGCGGCCAAGGAAGGCTGCAGAACTAGGCCAGGTCCTGGAGCTCCCTCAATAACCAACAACTGTGGGAGCATCTTCTCCAGAAGGAACAGCAGCTGGTTTAAGAGAAAACACCATCTCCTCAAGGGGCATGTAAGGATGGTCAATTATTGCCGGCATTGCAAGGAATGCCCACATGCCGCGAATCAAACTATACAGTGAAAGAAATGCTTCCACAGACGAATATTATTTATTTAATGTTTTTCCCAGACATTGATGAATGGAGAATTATTCTGCAGTATGCAATCAAGGTCTGTGAGTCTGTACATACGGTTATGGAATGGGTTCATGTGTGGTCTAAGTCTCACAGTGCCACTCAGTGTTTGCTGGTGGGTGGATATTGCCCATCGCCTCCTTTGCCTCAGCTCACTTGCTGCTGCAATCCTCATCTCTGCCTTTGTTATCTCCAAACTTGTCAAATCCAACGTTCTCCTGACTGGCCCCCCATTTTCCACCTTTCTGCTTCCCCCATGTCCTACCTCGCAGCAGGTAATGTTCACCCATCTCCCCGCCTTCACTAACTGACATTCACTCCGGGTCCAAAAACAACTCAATTTTAAAATATTCATCCTTGTGTTCAAATCCCTCTGAGGCCTCGCCCACCTTACCCCGCCCACCTTCGCCCCCCAACCATGTTTTTAACCTCCTCAAGCCCGACAACTCACCTAATCTCTGTAACATCCTCCAGTCCATATATTAGTCCCTAGCTGTTGACCTCCCCCAGCCCCTGCATTTTGCCCTATCTCTGTAACCTCCTCCAACCCATCCAATGTGCACTTTTTCTGGAACTTCCTCCAGCCCTTACCGACTTGCTTTTTTTTTTACCTTCCCCATTCATATCTCTGTAACCTTCTCCAGCCCATACAATCCTCCATATCTCAGTAACCTCTTCCAGCCTCACAATCCTCCCTATCTTTGACCTCTTCCAGCCCCTTCAACCCTCCTAGATCTCTGCACTCCTCGATTTCTTGCACCTTGTGAATCCCCCAAGCACCCCCACACACATCCCTATTTGACGTGAAGAAAGAGATAGAGTGTGACGGCATTGTCTAGCTTGTGGGAATGGAAGGGAGAGGGACTTAACAAAGAGTTCCCCAAAATAAAGTAATTAATAATAATCAACTGACACGAGAGAATTTCCAGCTTCTGCAGCATTTTACTTTTGTAAGAAAAGATTTTGTTTCCTAAGCAGATGTGAGGAACTGAGAATGGAATGCAGGTGAAGGAGAGTCTGTGTCTGATGTTGGCCCTGTTGCACTGTAGAGGGCGCGCTGACTCACTTCCTACCCCTTTCTGCCCGCTCCTCAAATGTTCACCTACTGCCCCACTGGTCTTTGGCATGAATGACCTCCCTGCCCATCCCTCCCTTCCCCCACCCGTAACTGTATCCCAGGTCATCAAGCTGTCAGTCACGTGTTGTCTGCAGCCCTGCTCCCCTTTGCCCTTTGTGACGTCCCCCCTCACCCACCCCCGCCAGTATATTTTGAGCTGTGGGTCACCTCTTTCCCTCTTCACTGCTGCTCTTTTGCGTGTGTGACGCACCCGGACAATGTATTTAGGATCATCCAGCTGTCAGTCACCACTTGCCCATTGAGGATAAATGTTATATTCATGGACTGGAAACACTGGGATCTGTTTCTGGGTTGCTCTCAGTTATATTGTTTATTCATTCATTGAATAATTGATGTCAGTGGATATTTCACCGTGTTCTTGACCTGCTCCCTGAACTTGGACTGAGTCGTCCCATAAATGAATGTGTTTGTGCAGATACTTAAATTCATCAGCATCCAGCCGACTTGTTGAAATATATATTCAGAATCCTTGGAACTCCCGGGAGCTGGTCCGATTGTGGTATAATAAAATAAATCTATAACATACACCAACCACAGAAGTATAAAGCTGCTGGATATGGTGAAGAGTAAAATCACAGACTTCCTTCTGCTCTCCATCTCTGGGTCACTGTGTTTCTCTCCCTTGCTCTGAACCCTCAGCCCCTTACGGATACGACTGACTAAAATGTGTCTGACTGTCAGAGCGTTCAGCAACAGAATTAAAGCGAATGGTAGCAAAGGGGTTAAAACTGTAGTAAACCAGTCAAATCCCACCCATCCGGGCTCAGTAGAAAGGCTAGACTTTGCAGTACAGCCCCATGGTACACTGTCAATTATGTCTCCAGGTTCATATGTAAAGTAGAATGGGACATTTTTTAAAGAGAACAGAATGCAGTATGTTGATAGAATCACTGCCGCAGTTTTCTTGGTGCAATATTTTGTTTTCAGCTTCTGGCAACAAATGGCCACATGTCGATCAAAGGTGAAAGTAACAGTGAACCAGACAGAACAGTCAATGGCTGCACGGAGCAGGACAATGATAACAGTACACACAGGGGTGATGCCCAGGAAAGATCCCGGGAAATAATAAAAACTGATCCTGTACAATATGACCTGAGTGATAATGACCAGTAGATCCGCCGTTGCCATGGCCACCAGGTAGAGAGTGGGACAGGTGGAGAGTCCACACTTTCCCCGGGACAGGATCACAATCGCCAGTAGATTCACTGTCAGAGAGAGAAGGGAGAAAAGACTGGAAATTACTGATCAAATATTCTCCGTGTCAGACCCAAAGCAGGACTTTAGCACCAAAAACAGGTGGGTTGGAGGCGGTTCAGAGGTTGAAATTTAAAAATCTCAAGCTCAACTCCAATCCACTTCCCACCTGCCCACAACTGGGATTAACGGAGTTGGGAGAGGGCATGGGCAGACAACCACTACCAGAATGCTTATTGGCAGTTTCACCACTTCAATGAGGCTGGAGGTATCTGATTTTAACTGTTTTCCAGGTTTTACTATGACTGGCCATGTTTCCCTGTTATACCCCATTCCACACAAAGGTAATGGCATTCGGAACCATTCCGCACCCGGGTCCGACACTCCTCCGGGAACAACACATCAGATCCCACTACCCACTACCAGGATTGGACCACCCCAGGATTGGACCCTCCTACATCAGATGCCCCCAAAGGATTGGATCACCTTATGGCATTTAAACACCCCCGGGATCAGATCATCACCCCCCCAAAATCGGTCACCCAAAGGATCAAGACTACACATCGAGTCTTGGATCAGACAGTCCCACCACCCCCTCCACCTCCCCGGACTCAGACCACACTCCAGGATTGGAGAACCCTCCCCAAGGTTGCGGATCAGACACTCGCTCTACCTCTTCCCATTTCCCTTCACCATGTCAGACTCAGGTCACACTCCAGGATATGAGACCCACTCCCCGTGGTTGAGAATCAAACACTCCCCATTACCCTTCCTGTCTCCAGGCTCAGATCACTCTCCAGGATAGGCTAACCCTCCCGACCTTGACAGCTCAACCATTAGAGATGTCTCCACTCTCTTCCCATTGCACTTAGTGATTGGACACCACCCACACCCTCCCCAATATTAGGCAGATTCCCCCATACCCCGAAGTGAGTATTTGGATGGCCCTGGTCCTGGGGCCTGTTCCACTGTCCTCCCTGCCCGGCTGGAAGCCAAGCCTGTCACTCAGGCTCACTTCAGGTGGGGAACTGACAAGGGTAAAAGAGGCAGTCTGTGGAGTTCAAACTCTGTTCCCCAACGATGTCACTCACCCCTGTTAATATCTAGGCCTAAGCATTGGAGAAAAAAATATATAAATACTGAAAATCTGATAAAATAGGAGAATGTTGGAAACACTCAGCATGTCAGGCAGATTCTGTGGAGAGAGAGAAACAGAGTCAACGTTTCAGGCAGATGGTCTTTTATCAGCATTGAAAGATGTAAGAGATTAACAGTTTTAAAGTTATCACAGAGCCAGGGAAAAGTGAGATAAAGGGGAGGGAAAAAAGGGACAGGTCTGTGATTGGGTGGAGGGCAGGAGTGATTTAATGACAAAAGGGATGATGGTGCAAAGCATATGGGAAATTTAAAAACAGGATGGATCCAGAGGAGGTGTAAATGGTTCCATCAGAATAACAGGGCGGGAGGGGAGCGGAAAATCTGGCAAAGTGGAGAAGGCTCCAGTGTTTCTGAAAAGTGACAATGTTGCATAGACCAGCTTGGCAGCTGTGTACCAACAGGGGATCCTCACCCCAAGCACCAGCCCACAATCCTTCCACTCCCAGTGGCTCTGGTTCAGGCATCTTCCATGATCAGCACCAGCCGTCCAAGAAGGTGAGAGCAATAGTTATAATATGAAGCTTTTAATCTCAGTATTGTGTTCGACAGGCTATAAAATGTGTAATCGAAAGATCCACTGCTGTTCCACATTGTGTTTCAGTGGAAAAGTGTACGAGGTCGAGGGTAGAGCAGGAGATAGAATTAAAGTGAAAAGTCACCGGAACCTCAGGGTTATGCTTGCAGACTGAACAGAAGAGTTAAGCAAAGCAATCACTAATTCTGTATTTCCTCCTCTCCCAATGCCCAGGAGATACCATCGTGACCAGTGAATGCTGCTGCTAAATTGTAAGAAGTAGAAGCAAGTCCCTTTATCACCGAGAAGAATTGTTTGGGGCTTTGGTCAGTGGGAATGGAGGAGGTGAAAGGTCAGATGTTACATCTCCTGCGCTTGAATGGAAAGCTGCTCTACAAAAGGGAGCAGATGTTCTGGATGATTGAGGGGTAGACCAGTGTTTCACAAAGAGCTTGGGGACCGGAGGGAAGCAGTATATATGTTTGGTGATTAACTTAGCTGGTCGTGGCATAAATGTTGTAGGACATTGCGTAGCATATGAAAGCTAGAAATCATAGAAAGTTTAAGGCACAGAAAGAGGCCACTTGGTCCATCGTGTCTGTGCCGGCCGAAAAACAATCCACCTATTCTAATCTCACCTTCCAGCATTTGATCCATAGCCCTGCAAATTACAGTATTTGAGGTGCATATCCTGACTCCTTCTGAATGAATTAAGGGTCGCTGCCTCAACTACCCTTTCAGGCAGTGAGTTCCAGACCCCTCTGGGTGAAAATGTTTTTCCTCATGTCCCCTCTAATTTGTCTACCAATCACTTTAAATGTACCCCGCCGCTGCACCACTGATGTTAGACTTACCGGACTGTAATTACCTGGTCTGTCCCTGCTACACTTCTTGAATAATGGTACCATATTCACTGTTCTCCAATCCTCTGGCACCTCTCCAATGGCCAGAGAGGATTTGGAAATTCGTGTTAGAGCCACTGTGGTTGACAGAGCCCTCAACCGTGTCCGGCCCATTTCCCACACCTCCACCCTCACCCCTTCCCCTCCCTCCCAGAACCATGACAGGGTTCCCCTTGTCCTCACTTTCAACCCCATCAGCCTCCATATCGAAAGGATAATCCTTCACCATTTCCGCCACCTCCAGCGTGATGCCACTACCAGTCACATCTTCCCCTCCCTTCCCCTGTCGGCATTATGAAGGGATCATTCCCTCCGCGACACCCTGGTCCACTCCTCCATTACCCCCACCACCTCGTCCCCGTCCCAGGGCACCTTCCCCTGCAATCGCAGGAGGTGTAATACCTGCCCATTTACCTCCTCTGTCCTCATTATCCCAGGCCCCAAACACTCCTTTCAGGTGAAGCAACGATTTACTTGTACTTCTTTCAATGTAGTATACTGTATTCGCTGCTCACAATGTGGACTCCTCTACATTGGGGAGACCAAGCGCAGACTGGGTGACTGCTTTGCGGAACACCTCCGCTCAGTCCACAAGCAGGACCCCTGAGCTTCCAGTTTCTTTCCATTTCAACACTCCCCCCTGCTCTCATGCTCAATACTCTGTCCTGGGATTACTGCAGTGTTCCAGTGAACATCAACGCAAGCTCGAGGAACAGCATCTCATTTACCGATTAGTCACACTACAGCCTGCCGGACTGAACATTAAGTTCAATAATTTCAGCCCCCCATTTTACTTTCATTTTTATTTACTTTTTCTTTTGTTACATTTTTTACAATCTTTTTTTTGCATTTATTTCATTTCATCTTAGTTTGTTCAGTTTGCTTACCCACTGTTTTTTTCAGGTTTGCACTTGCTGTTGCTCAATATTCAGTCCGTTAACACCTAATCTGTACTAATGCTTTGTCTTTCAATATACCATTAACATATTGTTTGCTCCATGATCTTTTGGTCAGCTATTCTGTGGCCTTGTCCAATCTACACCTTCTCCTTTGTTATCTCTTGTCCCACGCCCACCTCACTTGCTTATAACCTGTGACATTTTTAATATTTGTCATTTTCTAAGAAAGGTCACTGACCCGAAACGTTAACTCTGCTTCTCTTTTCACAGATGCTGCCAGACCTGCTGAGTGGTTTCAGCATTTCTTGTTTTTATTTCAGATTTCCAGCATCCGCAATATTTTGCTTTTATATTGCATTCTTCCTTGCCGGTTTGCAAGAAAATGTTAATTCACTCACTCAGCAGCTTGAGGATAACCAAATCGATGGTTGATGAATGAAATTGATTTTGATCCGAACTGGGTTAAATGCAAACCAAGTCAGACATCAAACATCCTTATACCTACACTGGGATGTAAACACCACGCCTCCCTCACCCCACCCGAGGTAATTGCTTAGTCAGGAGATAAAGGAGGGAATGAAAGATTTGTCCGATTTCACAGCCTTTATCTTTCAGGACAACAAAAAACACCTTTCTTCCAACAGAATCTCCATGTTTTAGGAGAATACTTGGATTTAGTGCACAGGAAATTCCGTGTGCCTGATACTATGTTTGGGTTCTATGCAACAACAAAAACTAATTTTTCTGTTTGTACTTCAATAAAGTGCAAATATCTGGGTTGACAGGTTGTGATTTGTTAAAGTAGGAACAGGCGCTGCAAACTATCCCACTCACAACTGTCAAGATAAATGTGTAACTTTCTACAACAATGTTAAATACTGACTTTTCCTTGTTAAATAGCATCAGAATCTGGGAATGTCTGTTCCTGCCATGGCTGAAGGTTCAAGCAGAGGGGAAGATTCAAAGTGAACAGGATAGAGGGTGAGTAGAAAGAGGGACTTAGTGACCGCCTATAGGGGTATTGCAGTCACAGGTGGAGGGAGTCCTTGAGTACTGGAACTGTCCGATAGATACCTGGCATTTGGGACTGAAAGCTGGATAGAGACGGATCTTCCTGAGTGACAGCGTAGCACCATGGGTCAGGGGACCATTTCGAGTGGCGTGGGGTGAGAAGCGAAGCAAAAGGGACACAAGAATAGCAGAGCAATAGAGCTGGTAAATTCTCTCCCGGGGGGATAGAGAAACAGATTTGCAGACAGCAGCAGGACCTGAATGGAAAACGGTCTCACTGGTGCCAGAGGAAAGAATATCCTGGAACGGGTGGCATCATCTGTTTGATGAAAATGAGAGCAGACACTAGTCATGGTCAGAACCAATAATACAGATAGAAATACATTTATAAGGGGAATATTAGGGCCTGAGCTGTAAACTAAAACAAGACATCATGGTGGTGATTTCGAGATTGTTTCCCAATGCGCTGTCTATGGATGGAAATATAAGGCAGGTGTGGTAGCAGTGCTGGTGCAGGAGGAAAGGCACCTTGTTCAGGCACGAAACTGAGTTGAGGGGGAAGGGAAGGGAAGGGATGGCTGCGATCTGAACTGATCACCAAAAATGGTTTTACAGGAAAAGTACATGAAGCCATTGAAGGACCATCAGCCTTTATGACTGGATGGGTGAGCGGGAATATCCGGATCCGAGACTAGAGAGCGGAATTAATAGTATTGTTGGAACAGAAACATAAAAATATATAAAATGGTGAAAATGTATTAGCAGGAGTAAGGAATGTGGCTTTGAAATTGTGAGAGGGAAATGCTGGGTACTTTTAAAATTAAAAAGTCAAAATTACTGAAAATTGGAGTGATTGTTGAATGTTTTGTCTGTGAATGTCCAAATCATTCAAACATATTTGGAAATCCAGAAGTATGAGAGATGTTATCTACTATCTATTCGATAGAGCCTGGGTTTTTTCAGGATTCAGAGAGAAATTTTTCTGTTTTCCAGCACATTTTGAGGGGATAGAAAAAAAATGTGGCCTTTTCAGAACTTTCCATTGCTCCTTCTTTGGCCTCTACAGCATCTCCCACTTCTTCCAGCCGCTATTGGCAGCTATTCCTTCAGTGTTTTAGGCCCAAACCTCGCTGCCTCTTTCTCATACTTCAAGATGCTCCTGAAAGCCTATCTCATTGACCAAGCTGTTGGTCATCTGTCCTCATATCCCCATAAGTGGAATGAAGGCAGTTTCCTCTGAACAATGTTTTCAAGAAGTTCTGCACTCAACTCTCAACATCAAGATTGGCTTGATGGAAGCTCTCAATTTCTTCAAAGAGGCCCACTTTCTCCGGATCAAACCGCTCTCCCTGAAAGTTGTGGTGGATTTAGGAGAAATCTCCCAGCTAATCCCATATCTCCATCAGTCTGAGAGATCAACCTCTACACTGAATATCACTTTGATGTCACTATCAGCAAAAGAAAAGTCGTTATCTCAAATATTTTGTCTGAAAAATCTGGTCACAGCTGATTCAGTCGGAACTTTCAAAAGGGAACAGGATATATACTTCTAGCGGAAAACATTGCAGCAATGTCAGGGAAGAGCAGGAGAGTGGGACTCATTGGCAGTGAGTCAAAACCTCCTTAAAAAGTGTTCAAAGCCACAGGTTGCCAGAAAGGGAGTCAACGTTTTAAGAAGTATATAACAACAAATTAACTTATAGAAATAAGACCTCCATGAATCTGTAGCCCAGTCTGCGGTGCACAAAGGAGAGAAATAGAGAAAACAAATTGTGTGCAAGTTACATGACCAGATGCCATGCACGGACTGCAAAGTTTGCTCTACATCACAGATCATTCTTTGAAAGAGTCAGCACAGACAGTGATGGGTGGAATGCTGTTCTGATTGATTCTCTGGCCCCTATTTTGCAGTCAGCAGTGAAGTGACTGTGCTTGCCGCTGACCTCGACCAAAAATGTCAACTTCCCGAACTTTATGATCCAGGTGAAAATTTTAATGGGATTCCCAGATGATTTCCTCAGGATGTGGGTCCCACCAGATCTCTCCGGCACAGTTCAATGTAATTGTAAACGTTAGAGCATGGACAGGAGTGAAGAGGAGACAGGCTCACGGAATCAGCCAAAACTAACAGCAGCATAAGGCATGTCCCAAAAGTTACCTGGAGCTTACAGGAAGGTGAGTAGTGTTTACCTAACCTATTAAGTCCTTTTTCCCTTAAAACTGGTGAGTAAAACTTTTATAAACGTTGATTTTTTTAAATTTTCCAAAACATTTTGAAAACGTTTAAATAAATGGCAAAGTGTATTGGACAGTTTGTAAAAAAAACATTGAGCTGACATAAATAACAGTTTTTAGAGGTGTGCGAAATAATTAACAGTCATTAAAAGACATGGACGGAAACAAGAAATAGAGGGAACCAGAAAAAGTAATATGTTGACTTGGAAGGAGGTGGCATGGAGAGTCGACGAATGGCAGAGCAGTTTGATTCATGAAACATGATCTATTAGAGCCGAGGAGCGCCAGGAGACAGAGAGCAGCAATGGCCGAGGAGTGGCGGGAGCCAGGAAACATCGAGGGCTGAGGAGTAGCTGGAGCCAGCAAGCAGCGATACCCGAGGAGCAGTGGAAGCAAGGGTGTGGCGATGACAGAGGAGTGGAAAGGACTGGTGAGTGGCAGGAGCTGGGACAGGGCCCAGGACCCGAGTTGAATGTTGAGGCGGGCATTACTTGGAGGGTCCGATGTTAAGGCGGGGTTTCACTGAGTGAATTTGATGTTGAGGTGACTTTTTATTTCTCAGCGGGTTGAATGTTGAGGTGGGCAATACTGGAGGTGTTAATGTTGAGGTACTCTCAAACCCAGACAAGAAGTTTTGAACAGCGAAAAATGGAATGTGAGGACACCCGACCTGAGTGGGAAAATAGACATCTGCATGAAAGAGTTGTTTAGACTCAACATCAATAATTTAGAAGAAGGGTCAGTGACCCGAAACGTTAACTCTGCTTCTCTTTCCACAGATGCTGCCAGACCTGCTGAGTGGTTCCAGCATTTCTTGTTTTTATTTCAGATTTCCAGCATCCGCAGTATTTTGCTTTTCGATTTTCTGATGATCAGTGGAAGAAACAAGAACAACATCAAGAAAGCCTTCACTTGCCCAAGTACAGCCATTAATTCAGATAATTGCCTGCTTGTCATGACGATGAAGAGGAGCAGTAACTGCAGTGAGACAAGGACACCAGGAGATGGAGATGGTGAGACGGGGCAGTAACTGCAGTGAGAGAGGGACACCAGCAGATGGAGATGGTGAGGGGGGCAGTAACTGCAGTGAGACAAGGACACCAGCAGATGGAGATGGTGAGAGGGGGCAGTAACTGCAGTGAGCCAAGGACATCGGGAGATGGAAATGGTGAGAGGGGGCAGTAACTGCAGTGAGAGAGGGACACCAGCAGATGGAGATGGTGAGGGGGGCAGTAACTGCAGTGAGACAAGGACACCAGCAGATGGAGATGGTGAGAGGGGGCAGCAACTGCAGTGAGCCAAGGACACCCGGAGATGGAGATGGTGAGAGGGGGCAGTAACTGCAGTGAGATGGGGTCACCAGCATATGGAGATGGTGAGAGGGGGCAGTAACTGCAGTGAGACAAGGACACCAGGAGATGGAGATGGTGAGAGGGGGCAGTAACTGCTGTGAGAGAGGGACACCGGGAGATGGAGATGGTGAGAGGGGGCAGTAACTGCAGTGAGACAAGGACACCAGCAGATGGAGATGGTGAGAGGGGGCAGTAACTGCAGTGAGACAAGGACACCAGCAGATGGAGATGGTGAGAGGGGGCAGTAACTGCAGTGAGACAAGGACACCAGGAGATGGAGATGGTGAGAGGGGGCAGTAACTGCAGTGAGACGGGTACACCAGCAGATGGAGATGGTGAGAGGGGGCAGTAACTGCAGTGAGACAAGGACACCAGTAGATGGAGATGGTGAGAGGGGGCAGTAACTGCAGTGAGACGGGGACACCAGCAGATGGAGATGGTGAGAGGGGGCAGTAACTGCAGTGAGACGGGGACACCAGCAGATGGAGATGGTGAGAGGGGGCAGTAACTGCAGTGAGACGGGGTCACCAGCAAATGGAGATGGTGAGAGGGGGCAGTAACTGCAGTGGGATGGGGACACCAGTAGATGGAGATGGTGAGAGGGGGCAGTAACTGCAGTGAGATGGGGACACCAGCAGATGGAGATGGTGAGAGGGGGCAGTAACTGCAGTGAGATGGGGACACCAGTAGATGGAGATGGTGAGAGGGGGCAGTAACTGCAGTGAGATGGGGACACCAGCAGATGGAGATGGTGAGAGGGGGCAGTAACTGCAGTGAGACGGGGACACCAGCAGATGGAGATGGTGAGAGGGGGCAGTAACTGCAGTGAGATGGGGACACCATTCCCACTGACCGAGAGAAACCCACACCGAGACACATATATTCACATTGACCAACTTAGACAGGTAAACACAAACACTTCCCTCTGTGTAAATAATGTTTTTACAAACATCAAAATCTCTCTTTTTATCCTTTCATATTTCACTCTTGGGGTTTAAATTTACTGTCAATCTGATTTCACAGGGACCAGAAGTTTTGCTTTCCTTTTCATGGGGTCAGGGGGTTATGGGTCAATGCCTGTGTCTGTGCAGTCTGTGACCCCTGACCCAGTGTTGTGACCCCGAGGGGGAACAGGGAGAGGGTTAGTCCCAACCTCTTAAAGGGACCCCGCACCGCCAGAACTGCTCCTCAGATTTAAACCTTCGAGTGAGTCAGGAGGAGTTTGAACAAGGATGGGAACAAAGTGACATTGAATCTTCAAATATTTATTTGTTCAGTGATGTTAATAAACAGCAAATTATCTGTCAAGCCCAAATTCACACAAGTAAAATTGTGAATTCGGATTAATAATTTTAAAGGAGAAACTATTGTTAGTTAATTCCATTTAATTTGCTAAAAATGATCATCACTACCTTGTTTAGTTCAGTATTTAATATTAATAAAGCCCTGAGGAAGAGAGGAGGAGGCCATTTGGCCCCTCGAGCCCGTCCTATCTCTTTGAGATATTTTATTCCTCACCCTCTCCCTTACTGTGTGTGTCTCTCTCTGTCCCTCAGCCAGTCTCTCTCTCTCATCCTTACCTGTCTCTCTCCCTCCCTCACCCTGTCTCTGTCTATCTCTCTCTCACCCCGTCTCTCTCTCTATCTCTGTATCTTTCTTTCTCTCTCTCTCCCAAACCCATCTCTCTCTCTGTCTCTCCCTCACCCCATCTCTCTCTCTCTCTCTCTCTCTTACCCCATCTCATTCTCTCTCTCTCTCAGAACAGGACCATCGAATCATAGAGTACTATAGCACATTAGGAGGTGATAGGATCAGTAATCTTAAAGGAGAAACTATTGTCAATTAATTCCATTTTATTTATTCAAAATTATCATCACAACCTTGTATATTAGTAAAGCCCTGAGGAAGATAGGAGGAGGCCGTTCGGCACCTCAAACTTGTTCCATCCCTTTGGGATATTTTATTCTTCACCCTCTCCTTCACCTGGTCTCTCTCTCTCTGTCCCTCAGCCAGTCTTTCTCTCTCTCTCCCCCGCCCCCACCCCCCTCAGTCGGTCTCTCTCTCTCTCTCTCCACCAGTCTCTCTCTCCCCGTTTCTCTCTCCCTCCCTCCCACTCTCTCACTTGCCCTCCCTCTCTCCCTCCCACTCGCTCTCTCTTTCTCCCCCTCCTGCCCCCTCTCTATCTCTCTCGCTCTCTCTCTGTCCCTCTTTCTCTCTCTCTCTGTCTTTATTTCAGTTCTTTCAGATATATGGATAGATTGGAGAGCTTGGGTTGTTCTCCATAAGCCCTTCCTATTCACTGTATCTAGGCTCTTCACAATTTTATACACCTCCATTAAATCTCCCCTCAGCCTCCTCTGTTCCAAAAAAAATAACTCCAGCCTGTCCAATCTTTCCTCACAGCTACAATTCTTCATTCCTGACAACATCCTCTATAAATCTCCTCTGTATCCTCTCTCCTACAATCACATCCTTCCTGTAATGTGCTGACCAGAACTGTATGCAGTACTCTAGCTGTGGTCTAACTAGTGTTTTATGCAGTTCCAGCATAACCTCCCTGCTCTTATATTCTATACATCGGCCAATAAAGGAAAATACAATCGAAAATCCTGTGAGTAAAACAATCCCTATTGTTAAAAAAAAACTGCTAACAATTGTCACAGTGCAACACAAGTGTGAGTTATTAAACTTTAACACAAGAGAGTTTGTTACTCAGTCGTGTAAAGTGTATTGCACTGTTACTGACCTTTACTCCAGTCCCTCAATCCCACTTCATCTCTGGGAGATTGTTATAAGATTCACCCCATCCTTTCAAACATAAATATTACCCACATCAAACCAGAGCAATTAGAAATTGTATACAGCGGCTGATAGCTAGTAACAAGACTGAAGATATTCTAACAACCAAAATTATTACATCTCCAACTGAGACAAATATATATCTTTATTTATATTAATATCCATCCGTCCATCTGAATGGAGTCAAATGGAGGCCAGGCCTCTCCCATAACAACATTGTTTAACCATTTCACTTTTTATGACAGACTGAAAGCTTTCACCGATCTGGTCTCTATTTTACTCCAATTCTCTGTCTGATATTAATGAGTTGTTTATTTCTGTAGGATCTGCGATGACCTCTCCCATGACAGAGAATCCTGTGACAAGAACATCAGGTGAAACCTTTCCCTCCTGAAATCCCTGTTTCCTGTTTGTTTCTTGCTGTCTTGTTGCCAATTCCGTCTGGAGGGAGCTGAGTGAAAAGGCTGAGGGGATTTACGGGGAAGGAGGATTTTTTAAATCTCAAACTGTACCGGAGCAAGTGGAACTCTCTTCCACAAATGGCAATTGATGCTGAGCCACTTGTTAATGTTTAAATCTGAGTTTGATAGATTATTGTTAACCAAAAGTATTAAGTGATAAGGGGCCAAGACGCGTATCTGGTCTTAGATCACAGATCAGCCATGAGTTCGTTTAATGACAGAACAGGGTTGAAGGGCTAAATGGCCTCCTTCTCTTCCTATATTCGATGACAAAATTACTGCTATCACTCTCTGTGTCTCACTCACCCTCTCGGTCTGTGTTTTCTCTCTATCTGCCTGTCTGACTCTCTCTCCTCTCTCAGAACGTAAAGACCAGACATCAGTCAGACATTTTAGGTTTGTTCTGTGTTCTCTGTTCAAAGTCATGAGGGGTCCAGACAGGTTAAAAGGTTGGGACAGTTCTGGCAGTGCAGGGTCCCTTAATCTGAGGCAAAATTTTGTGGATGCTGGAAATCTGGAAACCATCTCTTTGTCTCTCTCCCTCCCTTTCGCTTTTTCTCTCTCTCCCTCCCTCTCTCTCTCTGTTTCTGTCACTCTCTCACTCCATGCCTCTGTCTGCCCTCTCTTACTCTCTCTGTCTCCCTTGCTCTGTCTCTGCCTCTCTCTCTGTCTCGCTCTCTTCTCCCTCTCTGCCTTTCTTTCACTCCCCTCCCTCTATTTCTCTCTCTCTCTCCCTACATGTCTCTCCCTCCCTCTCTTTCTTGCTCCCTCTCTCTGTATGTCTGTCTCTTTACCCCTCCCTCACTTCGTCTCCCATTCCCTCCCTCTCTGTCTCTCTCTCTCTCTCCCTCCCTCCCACTCCATGTCTCTCTCTCACCCTCCCTCTCTCTGTCTCTCTATGCCCCCCTCTCTCTCTCTCTCTCCCTCCCTCACTCTCTACATCTCTCTTTCTCTCTTTCCCCCTTTGTCTCTCTCTGCCTCCCTCTCTGTCTCTCTATGCCTCCCTCACTTCGTCTCCCTCTCTCTGTCTCTCTGTTTATCTCTCCCTCCCTCTCACTGTCTCGATGTCTCCTTCTCTTTGTCACTCCCTCCATCCCTCCCTCTTTCTCTCTCTCCCTCCCTCTCTGTCTCTCTCTCCATCTCTCTCTCTCTCTTTCCCTCCCTCTCTCTGTTTCTGTCACTCTCTCACTCCATGCCTGCCTGTCTCCCTGCTCTGTCTCTCTCTCTCCCTGTTCTGTCTCTCTCTCCCTCTCTTTTCCCTCTCGCTCACCCTCTATCTCGCTCTCCCTCTCTCTGTTTCTGTCACTCTCTCACTCCATGCCTGTCTGTCCCTCTTGCTCTGTCTCTCTCTCCCTCTCTTCCTCTCTCGCATCCTCTTTCTGTCTCTCTCTCTCTCTCTCCCTCTCCCTCTGTCTCTCTCTCTCCCTGTTCTGTCTCTCTCTCCCTCTCTTTTCCCTCTCGCTCGCCCTCTATCTCGCTCTCCCTCTCTCTGTTTCTGTCACTCTATCACTCCATGCTTCTGTCTCGCTCCCTCTCTACCTCTCTCTGTCTCCCTTGCTGTGTCTCTCTCTCACTCTGTCTCACTCTCTTTGATGTGTCACCTCTCTCTCTATCCCACCCTCTCTCTGTCTCTCTATGCCTCCCTCTCTCTCTATCTCTCCCTCCCTCGCTCTCTCTAGCTCTCCCTCCCTCGCTCTCTCTAGCTCTCCCTCCCTTGCTCTCTCTTTCTCTCCCTCCCTCTCTCTGTCTCTCTCCCATCCTCCCTCTCACTCTCTCTGCCTCCCTCTCTGTTTCTCTCCCTCCCTCTCTCTGTCTCTTTGTCTCTCCCCCACCCTCTCTCTGTCTCTCTCTATGCCTCCCTCACTTCTGTATCTAACATTGACCAAGAGACAGAACACAGAGAGTAGTGGTGAACGGTTGTTTCAGACTGGAGGGAGGTATAGAGTGATGTCCCCCAGAGGTTCGTATGGAACCACTGCTCTTGTTGATGTATATTAATGACCTGACTTGGGTTCACAGAGCAGAACATCAAAGGAGTGTGAGCTGTGAGGAGGATGCAGAGAAACTCCAGTGTGATTTGGAAAGGTTGAGTGAGTGGGCAAATACATGGCAGATGTGGATAAATGTGAGGTTATCCATTTTGGTGGCAAAAAACAGAAAGGCAGCTTATTATCTGAACAGCGATAAATTGGGAAAGGGGGAGGTGCAGCGAGACCTGTGCGTCCTTGTGCACCATCGCTGAAGGTAAGCATGCAGGTGCAGCAGGCAGTTAAGAAGGCAAATGGTATGTTGGCCTTCATAGCGAGAGGATTCGAGTACAGGAGCGAGGATATCTTGCTGCAATTATACAAGGCCTTGGTGAGACCACATCTGGAGGATTGTGTGCAGTTTTGGTCTCCTTATCTGAGGAAGGATGTTCTTGCTCTGGAGGGAGTGTAAAGAAGGTTTACTAGACTGATTCCTGGGACTGACGTATGAAGAGAGATTGGGTTGATTAGGCTTGTATTCGTTAAAGTTTAGAAGAATGAGAGGGGATCTCATAGAAACCTGTAAAATTCTAACAGGACTGGACAGACTAGATACAGGAAGGATGTTCCCGATGGGGGGGGGAGTCCATGACCAGGGGTCACAGTCTAAGGATAAGGTGTAAGCCATTTAGGACTGAGATACGGAGAGATTTCTTCACCCAGAGAGTGGTGAACCTGTAGAATTCTCTACCACGGAAAGCAGTTGAGGCCAAATCATTAAATATATTCAAGAAAGAGTTAGATATAGATCTTAGGGCTAATGAGATCAAGGGATACAGGGAGAAAGTGGGAAGAGGTTACTGAGTTTGGATGATAAGCCGTGATGATATTGAATGGCGGAGCAGGCTCGAAGGGCCGAATGGCCTACTCCTGCTCCTATTTTTCTCTGTTTCGATAACACAAAACTTTGGAAATGTAGTAAAGAGAGAAGAGAATAGTAGCAGACTTCAGGAAACTATTGGCAGTCTGGTGAATTGGACAGACACACGGCTGGTTAACTTCAATGCTGAGAAATGTGAAGTGATGGATTTTAGAAGGAAGACTGTGGGACAGGCTCTTTTCTTCTTTTTTGGGCCTCCTTATCTCGAGAGACAATGGATACGCGCCTGGAGGTGGTCAGTGGTTTGTGAAGCAGCGCCTGGAGTGGCTATAAAGGCCAATTCTGGAGTAACAGGCTCTTCCACAGGTGCTGCAGAGAAATTTGTTTGTTGGGGCTGTTGCACAGTTGGCTCTCCCCTTGCGCCTCTGTCTTTTTTCCTGCCAACTACTAAGTCTCTTCGACTCGCCACAATTTAGCCCTGTCTTTATGGCTGCCCGACAGCTCTGGCGAATGCTGGCAACTGACTCCCACGACTTGTGATCAATGTCACACGATTTCATGTCGCGTTTGCAGACGTCTTTATAACGGAGACATGGACGGCCGGTGGGTCTGATACCAGTGGCGAGCTCGCTGTACAATGTGTCTTTGGGGATCCTGCCATCTTCCATGCGGCTCACATGGCCAAGCCATCTCAAGCGCCGCTGACTCAGTAGTGTGTATAAGCTGGGGATGTTGGCCGCTTCAAGGACTTCTGTGTTGGAGATATAGTCCTGCCACCTGATGCCAAGTATTCTCCGAAGGCAGCGAAGATGGAATGAATTGAGACGTCGCTCTTGGCTGGCATACGTTGTCCAGGCCTCGCTGCCGTAGAGCAAGGTACTGAGGACACAGGCCTGATACACTCGGACTTTTGTGTTCCGTGTCAGTGCGCCATTTTCCCACACTCTCTTGGCCAGTCTGAACATAGCAGTGGAAGCCTTACCCATGCGCTTGTTGATTTCTGCATCTAGAGACAGGTTACTGGTGATAGTTGAGCCTAGGTAGGTGAACTCTTGAACCACTTCCAGAGCGTGGTCGCCAATATTGATGGATGGAGCATTTCTGACATCCTGCCCCATGATGTTCGTTTTCTTGAGGCTGATGGTTAGGCCAAATTCATTGCAGGCAGACGCAAACCTGTCGATGAGACTCTGCAGGCATTCTTCAGTGTGAGATGTTAAAGCAGCATCGTCAGCAAAGAGGAGTTCTCTGATGAGGACTTTCCGTACTTTGGACTTCGCTCTTAGACGGGCAAGGTTGAACAACCTGCCCCCTGATCTTGTGTGGAGGAAAATTCCTTCTTCAGAGGATTTGAACGCATGTGAAAGCAGCAGGGAGAAGAAAATCCCAAAAAGTGTGGGTGCGAGAACACAGCCCTGTTTCACACCACTCAGGATAGGAAAGGGCTCTGATGAGGAGCCACCATGTTGAATTGTGCCTTTCATATTGTCATGGAATGAGGTGATGATACTTAGTAGCTTTGGTGGACATCCGATCTTTTCTAGTAGTCTGAAGAGACCACGTCTGCTGACGAGGTCAAAGGCTTTGGTGAGATCAATGAAAGCAATGTAGAGGGGCATCTGTTGTTCACGGCATTTCTCCTGTATCTGACGAAGGGAGAACAGCATGTCAATAGTCGATCTCTCTGCACGAAAGCCACACTGTGCCTCAGGGTAGACGCGCTCGGCCAGCTTCTGGAGCCTGTTCAGAGCGACTCGAGCAAAGACTTTCCCCACTATGCTGAGCAGGGTGATTCCACGGTAGTTGTTGCAGTCACCGCGGTCACCTTTGTTTTTATAGAGGGTGATGATGTTGGCATCGCGCATGTCCTGGGGTACTGCTCCCTCGTCCCAGCACAGGCATAGCAGTTCATGTAGTGCTGAGAGTATAGCAGGCTTGGCACTCTTGATTATTTCAGGGGTAATGCTGTACTTCCCAGGGGCTTTTCCGCTGGCTAGGGAATCAATGGCATCACTGAGTTCCGATTTGGTTGGCTGTATGTCCAGCTCATCCATGACTGGTAGAGGCTGGGCTGCATTGAGGGCAGTCTCAGTGACAGCATTCTCCCTGGAGTACAGTTCTAGGTAGTGCTCAACCCAGCGGTCCATCTGTTTGCATTGGTCAGTGATTATGTCCCCCGATTTAGATTTGAGGGGGGTGATCTTCTTGATGGTTGGCCCAAGAGCTCTCTTCATGCCATCATACATTCCTCTGATGTTTCCGGTGTCTGAGGCCAGCTGAATATGACTGCATAGGTGTTGCCAGTAGTCGTTTGCGCAACGCCTAGCTGTTCTTTGTGCAGTACTTCTGGCTGCTTTAAGTGCTGCGGATGTTAAATCGCTGGGGGCTTTCTTGTAGTTCAAAAGTGCAATGCGCTTAGCGGCTATGACAGGTTCCAGCTCTTCATTATGAGATTGAAACCAGTCTGCATTTCTCTTCGCACTTTTGCCGTAGGTGGTCAAAGCTGACTCATAGATGGCGTCTCTGATGTGGGCCCACTTGGTCTCAGCATCCCCTGTGGGAGTGTTTTGAAGGGCTGTTACAAGTGAATTTAGAAATTTTTGTAACAGCTGTGGGTGAGAAATTCTGCTCGTGTTGATGCGCGGGTGGCCCTTCTGCTTGGAATGATGCAACTTCTTTGGTCTGAGTCTAACCTTGCTGCACACCAGGGAGTGGTCGGTGTCGCAGTCCGCACTGTGGAAGCTGCGTGTGATTTAAACCCTAACAGAAAATCCGGAGCGGAACCCCGTAGGCGGTCATGTGTCACCTTTGGCATGTTTCCGGCAGTTCCTGCAGCCATACTGGTGCCAAACGTCGTGTCCTGCACTCCTTTGGACCCCACCAGAAAGGCCGAGAGGGGGGTTTTGACGACTGGGCAACTCTCAACCTCCATAAATTTGCCCAGGCATGCGCCATGGAGAGGTCACTCCATAGTTGCCTCACAGCGACTGAAACAACACGGAAGGCAGCAGTTACGGGTTATAAGTCCAGATAAATTGGCGTAGAAACTGGGCGCCACGGGTTGCCTTTGTCGGTGGGAGAGGTCAGTGCACCTCACTGGACAGCTACCGCCCGCCTCAAACCGGGCAGCCCCCGGTCAATAAGGTTCTGTCCCGCCACAGTCTGCCTGCTTCAATGGGTGCTTGGAGCTCAGGGTCATTGCCCGAAAGGTGGACTGATACACCGCACCAAACAACATGAAAAAAGGAAAGAAGGTACCAGCCCTTCGCTTTGCAAGCTGGAACGTCAGAACTATGTGTCCTGGCCTGTCGGAAGACCTTACACAAATCAACGATTCTCGGAAGACCGCCATCATTAACAACGAGCTCAGTAGACTCAATGTGGACATTGCAGCACTTCAGGAGACTCGCCTCCCCGCGAGTGGCTCTCTAGCAGAGCAAGACTACACCTTCTTCTGGCAGGGCAGGGATCCTGAAGAACGAAGACAGCATGGAGTGGGCTTCGCCATCAGAAACTCCTTGCTCAGCATGATAGAGCCTCCCTCAAATGGCTCGGAACGCATACTGTCCATCCGACTGCTCACCACCTCTGGTCCAGTACACCTACTCAGCATCTATGCTCCAACACTCTGCTCCGCACCTGAAGCTAAAGACCAGTTCTATGAACAACTCCATAACATCATTAGCAGCATCCCCAACACCGAACACCTATTCCTGCTGGGGGACTTTAATGCCAGGGTTGGGGCCGACCATGACTCATGGCCCTCCTGCCTTGGGCGCTATGGCGTTGGAAGGATGAATGAGAACGGGCAGAGACTGCTTGAGTTGTGTACCTATCATAACCTCTGCATCACCAACTCGTTCTTTCACACTAAACCCTGTCACCAGGTTTCATGGAGGCACCCGTGGGACAGGCAATATAAACTAAATGGTACAATGTTAAAACGGGTACAGGAACAGAGAGACTTGACTTTCTACCCACAGTACGTTACACATACTGGAGCAGGCAGTCTCTCTGTCTCTCTCTGTCTTTCCATTTCGCTCACTCTCTTTCTCTTTCAATACCTATCCTGACTTTTCTCTGAATACTTCTTGGTTGAGTAGGCTCCTGAAATATTTCAGTCTCAATGTTTAAAATACAGCTGACGTTTCTTTCTTTCAATTCAGACATTCCTGCATTGTGGAACTGTCAGTTATCTGTGCAGAGACAGGATATCAGGGTGTTTGAATGAAGTTGAAGATTTTGTTTGATTGAATATGCTGTGAATTCGATTGTGGATTGCGTCCCTTGCAGATACACACAACTGAAGGTCTTTACAGTAGGTGTCCTGAGAGATTGAAGTGGTTCACAATGTCTGACTAACATTAGACACATGAAAGAAAAAGATTGGGGACAATATACGATAGCGACGTTTAAGAGGCATCTTGACAAACACATGAATAGGATGGGAATAGAGGGATATGGTCCCCGGAAGTGCAGAAGGTTTTAGTTTAGACAGGCATCAAGATCAGCGCAGGCTTGGAGGGCCGAATGGCCTGTTCCTGTGCTGTACTGTTCTTTGTTCTTTGTTCTAATATGCAAAAGCTGAGACAGTCAGTCAACAGTAGGAAGGTGAATGTCTTTTGTGAACTTGAATTTCTCTGAAAATAAAAAATAAATCTGGAATAATAAATCCTCCAAGATGAAATGATTCCCTCTCACTGCTCTGACACTGATTTACCTTCAAGTAGGTTTTCCCAGTCCACTTTTTCTAACTCGCCTTCCAGTGGCCCAGCTTCATTCCCGAAAACTAAGTGTAGAACTGATCCATCTCTTGTTGGCCTTGCTACGTACTGGCCTAAAATAGTTTCCCTGAATGCATTTGAAGAATTCTGCATCCTCGCTACCTTTTACACTAGCCTCAGTTATCAATGCACTAGTTAGGACTGCACTAGACCCCATCTTACACATGGCCTTGTCTCTGTTATAAAAATTGGGTTAAAATGTGAGAGGTGTATGTGGCCCCGCCCTCCATTTTACACATCTGGTGAGAACACCCTCCATTTTATACACAAGATCATAAGAAATAGGATTAGGAGTAGGCCATTCAGCCCCTCGGGCCTGCTCTGCCATTCAATAAGATCATGACTGATCTGATAGTGGCCTTAACTCTATTTTCCTGCCTATCCCCTGCCCCCATAACCTTTGACTCCCTTGTTGCTCATAAATCTGTCTAACTGAGCCTTGAATATATTCAATGACACAACCTCCACTGCTCTCTGGGGAAGAGAATTCCAGAGTCTAAACAACTGCTGAGAGAGAAAAATTCCTCCTCATCTTTGTCATAAATGAGAGACTCCTTATTTTTAAACTGTGCCCCCTAGTTCCGGACTCCCCCACAAGGGGAACATCCTCCCAGCATCCGCCCTGTAAAGTCCCCTCAGAATCTTGTATGTTTCAATAAGATCACCTCTCATTCTTCTAAACTCCAATGTGTACAGGCCCAACCTGGTCAATCATTCCTTATAGGACAACCCCTTCATCCCAGGAATCAGTGTAGTGAACCTTCTCTGAACTGATTCCAATGCATCCAGGCCTGACCATTTATTCACTTTCAAAACTGCCAAAAACCTTAATATTTCCCTCTCACTCTGTTTATCCCATCCAATATTTCACACCCTCCTCTTTAACTGCACTGTCCGCATCATTCCCCATCTTTTATGAAGCCAGACATATGTATTCATTAAGAACCATGCCCACATCATCCACCTCCACAGGTAGGATGAAGGAGGAGAGGCAATCTAAATTAAAGGATACAGTTATAAAGGGGCTAACGTTATATGCCTCTTCCTTTGCTCTGATATAATACTGGAACAATTTACTGAGCTTCTGTCAAGGTCCATTCACATTCTTTATCTGTGTCTCTGTCTCAGAGAGATGGTGAAAAAACTATTGATGTGTTTCGTTCAGTTCAGTTTGATGTCAATGTTTCCCCAGGATATTGATGCTGGTGGATTCAGCGATGGGATAATGCTTTGAATGCCATGGGGAGGTGGTTGGATTCTCTCGTATTGCAGATGGTCATTGCCTGGCACTTGGGTAACGTGAATGTTAATTGCCACTGGTCGGCCCAAGCCTGAATGTTGTCCGGGTCTTGGTGAATGTGTCTCTGGATTGCTACATTATCTGAGGCAAAATACTGTGGATGCTGGAAATCTGGAAACCATTGAGCTGAATCACTAACTCTGTTTCTCTCTCCACAGATGCTACTTGCCCTGCTCAGTATATCAAGCATTTTCTGCTGGGATCTCAGTTGAAGATGGTTGGGCTGAGGACATTACCCTGAGGAACTCCTGCAGTGATGGCCTAGGACTGAGATGATTGACCTCCAACAACCACAACCATCTTCCTTAGTGCATGGTATGATACCAACCAGCACAGCGTTTTCCCCCTGATTCTCACTGACTTCAATTTTACTCAGGCTCCTCGATGCCACACTCAGTAAAATGCTGCCTTGATGTCAAGGTCAGTCTTTCTTCCCAGTAGCAGACAGGTGTGAATCATTTCCTTTGACCCGTTGTGTACTGAACATGCTCTGCTTCCTCACAGCCTGATACAGGACTGTACACGTCCGATTAATGTAGCCCATCAAACAATCCATTGAATGCCGGAACAGGGTTTTGGGGTTAAATTGCATCCTCCTCTTCCAATATCCGATGTTAAATATCATTCTTTCACTCTCAGTCACCCTGTCGGTCTGTGTCTCTCTGTTTCTGTCTCTCTCTGTCTCTGTTTCGGACAGTGTAGAGTGAGATTCACTCTGTATCGACCCCATGATGTCCCTGACCTGGGAGTGTTGGATGGGACAGTGTAGAAGGAGCATTACTCTGTATCTAATCCATGCTGTACCTGTCTGGGGAATGTTGATGGGAAAGTAGAAACAGAGAGGTCTGGGACCAGGGTCCTCATGGGGAGGACTTAATGGTGCCTCATAATAAACCAGTTAGCAATACTAGTGCTCCATGGATGAAAGGGGCTGTGGCTGAGTGGATATGACATTGGCTGAGAGAGTGGACAATGGTTGTTTCAGACTGGAGGGGGTATACAGTGGAGGCTTATATGAGGACCACTGTTCTTTTTGATATATACAAATGACTTGGACTTGTGTTTACAGGGCATAACTTCAATGTTTGCCAACATTTGTGTCATCTGCAATGTAATAAACAGGGAAGGGAGTAGTAGCAGACTTCAGGAGGATAGAGGCAGTCTGGTGAAATGGAACACACAAGAACAAAATAAATCGGAGCAGGAGAAGGCCATTCGGCCCCTTGAGCCTGCTCTGCCATTCAATGGCTGATCTGATTGTGACCTCAACTCCACTTTCCTGTCTGCCCCCATAACCCTTGACTCCCTAATTGATCAAAAATCTATCTAACTCAGCCTTGAATATATTCAATGATCCAGCCTCCACTGCTCCCTGGGGAAGAGAATTCCACAGACTAACCACCCTCTGAGAGAAAAACATTTCTCCTCATCTCAGTTTTAAATGGGATGCCCCTAATTTTTAAACTGTGTTCCCTAGTTCCAGACTCCCCAACAAGTGGAAACATCCTCTCAGAATCCTCCCTGTCCAGTTCCCTCAGGACCTGAGATGTTTCAATAAGATCACCTCTCATTCTTCTAAACTCCAGTGAGTATTGGCCCAACCTGTTCAACCTTTCCTCATAAGATAACCCCTTCATCCAGGAATCAGCCGAGTGAACCTTCTCTGAACTACTTCTAATGCAATTATATAATTTCTTAAGTAAGGAGACCAAGACAGTCCACAGTACTCCAGATGTGCTCTAACTTATGTCCTGTACAGCTATCGCAACACTTCCCTACTTTTATATTCTATTCACCTTGCAATAAACAACAACATTCAATTTGCCTTCCGAATCACTCGCTGTACCTGCATAGTAACATTTTGTGATTCATGTACCAGGACACCCAGATCCCTCTGTACTGTACAGATCTGCAGTCTCTCTCCATTTAAATAATAGACTGCTTTTTATTCTTCCTGCTAAAGTGGACAAGCTCACATTTTCCCACATTATACTCCATCTTTTTTGCTCACTCACTTAACCTATCGAAATCTCTTTGTAGACTCTTTATGTCCTCTTGACAGCTTACTATCCAACCTATCATTGGACAGACACATGGCAGGTTACTTCAATGCTGAGAAATGTGAAATGATGCATTTTGGAAGGAAGACTGAGTGATATAAACTAAATGGTACAATGTTAGAATTGGTGCCAGGACAGAGAGACCTGGGATTTCATCTATGTTACCTTTTCTACCATAAAGCTCAATTTGGGGCTTGGAATCTGTGAGTTGTAACTAGCTCCTCATCCTGAAATGCGTCGGGAAATGTGTCAAAAGCTGTTTCCATTCAGACATTCCTGCATTGTAGAAATGTGAGATATCTTCACAGAGACAGGAATTAGGGGTGTTTGAATGGACTTGCAGGTTTTGGTTGATGAGATAAGGTGAGAATTTAATTTGTATCCCTTGCAAATACACAGAATTGAAGGTATTTACAATTCACCACATGAAGGGAACAATATACAAAACCTGAGACAGTCAGACAATAGCAGTAGGAAAGTGAATCTCTTTTTAATGGTTTTAATTTGAAGGCCTGAGTTGTTGATTGAAAAAAGCAGGAGTTCAAATCCCACACTAACTGCTGGGAACTTGAATTCTGATTTTTTCTTTGAAAAAACATAAATCTGGAATTAAAAACCTCTAGGATGGAATGATTCCCTCCTGTCTGCTGGTACAAAGCCTGTGTGTGTCTCAGTTTTACTGTATTTATTAATGATTGAAGATGATGGGGTAGAATGACACATTCCCAGGTTTGCCATTGACACAGAAATAGGCAGCATTGTCAGCAGTGTAGCTAGAAGCAGAAATTTACTAAGAGATATTAATGTCTCACGTGAATGAGCAAAACTGTGGTGGATGGATTTCAATGTCAGCAAAAAAGAACAGAACAGAAACTTTATAGATATGAAAAACTAGAAACACTGGAGGTGCAAAGAGACTTGGCGGGGGGTGGGGGTGGGGGGGGGGTTCCATGTCCATTTGAGTGCAGTGTAGATTTACCAGAATGATAACTGGACTCCAAGGGTTAATTACGAGGTGATATTACACAAGCTAGGTATGTATTCCTTCGAATTTAGGTGGGTCAGGGCTGATTTGATCACTGTTGTTGAAATATTAAAGGGAATTGATGGGGTAGTTTGGGTAAAACTATTTCGGTAGGTTGGGGAGTCTGGGACAAGTGAGCATAATCTAAAAATGAGAGGCAGACATTTCAGGAGTGAAGTTAGGAAACACTTCTCCACACAAAAGGTGGTATTCGTTTGGAAATGTCTTCTGCAAATACTCATTGATGCAAAATCAATTGTTTATTTTTAAATCAAAGATTGACTTTATTGAATTCCTTCTGGAAATTTAAAAACACTTCTGTCGCTCTTTGTCCCTCAGTCACTCTGTCTGTGTGTGTGTGTTTCTGTCTGTCTGTGTGTGTTTCTGTGTCTGTATTTGTGTGTGTGTCTCCAACAGTTGCTCTCTGCTCTCTCAGAACCTCGGTAAAACTATACATACATCTGTTTACCATTTTAAGTCATAGATTGTGCATAGATCTTTGAATGTGGCAGGGCATATTGAGAGAGTAGTTAGTAAAGCATGTGGGATCTTGGGATACAAAAGCAGGGAAGTTTTGGTGAAACTTTATAAAGCTCTGGCGAGGCCCCAACTGGAGAAAACTGTGTCCAGTTCTGGTCACCACACTTCAGGAAGGATGTGAGGGTCCTTGAGAGGGTGTAGAGGAGATTTACCAGACTGGTTCCAGGGATGGAGAATTTAGTTACAAGGTTAAGGTGGAAAAGCTGGGTTAGTTTTCTTTAGAACAAAGGAGATTGAGGGGAGATTGAGGGGAGATTTAATAGAAGTGTATAAGATTATAACAGGCTTCGATAAGTTAAACAAGGAAAAGCTGTTCCCATCAACAAATGTTACAAGGACTTGGGGACACAGATTGAAAGATTTGTGCAAAAGATGCCGGGGGGAATATGAGGAAACACTGTTTTACACAGGGTGGTAATGACCTGGAACTCACTGCCCACAAGGGTTGTGGAAGTGGAGACGATCAATGACTTCAAGAGGAAGTTGGATGGTCACCTGAGAGAAATAGACTTGCAGGGCTACGGGGATCGAGCCAGGGAGTGGGACTGACAGCATAGCTCTGTGGAGAGCTGGCATGGACTCGATAGGCTGAATGTCCTCCTTCTGTGTTGGAAATGACTAAATCACTGTAAGACTCAGTGGTAATGAATGGAGTGGACGGAGAACCACAGTCTGATATTTTAAGCAGCGACTTACGGACACAAGGTGTTTTGTATTAACTTACAATGCTTGCTGTTATAACCTTGTAATGTATCACCATAACTGCTAGACTAACCTTTTTACATGTGTGAAATTCAGTGGTTCAATCCATATCATATTTTAGTTGAATTATTTGAAGTAACACAAAACCCTGAAATGTAAATACTGAACTCAGTAAGTGGAAGGTGCGGTGCCCAAGAGATCAGAAAGATTACTCGCCCTTGGCTGAATGTTTTCAGAGTAATTTAAATAAAGCAGCCAGTTTAACAAGTAATAAAAGCAGAAAATACAGGTAACATTCCCCGGTTTAGGTAATATCTGGGATTTCACACTTTGCCTTAGTTTGTCAAGTAAGCCGTTTTCAGGGCTGACTAAAGGTCTCTGTACGAATAGACCAGCTTTAACAATAATAAGAGGCCAATCAACCTGCCGTCTCTTAATTCAATTTACTCACATTTGTTTCCTAACCCTTTCTGCCTTTTTACTCACACATATTCTCCCTCTCGCTAATAGAGAATAAATGTGTCTGAAATCAACAATTCTAAAAGGCCCGAAACCTTCCGTTGTATAAATCCTCCTGGGGCATAAATGAACAGTATATTAATCTCATCTCTGTGATTATAACAACTCAAACATGACGACTAGGAGTTCATTCAATCCCTCTGTGTCTTAAACCCATTGACCAGCCTTTACACATTGTCTAACTCATCAGTCAGGTCCATCAATATGTTTTCACTTTTCAAATACACCCTCAGCATCCACAGTCGTTTCGGTGAGGATCCAGATTTCCACTTTTCTTATTGGGAGAAGTGCTTCCTGACATCACCCTGATCAGCCTAGATCTGATTGTAACTTTATAACCCTGGTTAAAAGTAAACTTCAACAGAGATGCAGTAGAGTGTGAAAACAGGTGACCTGCTGTGTGAGAAGTAAAAGATAAACACCTTCGCAGAATCTCAGAGGCTCAGATATAGGTAGTGCCGAGGCAAATTAGTGGATGTTAAGGCCACATCATTTCTACTTGCTTTTACCAGGCGTTCACATTCGAGCTGATAGGAGTCCGAGTGTGGGAAGTCAGAGATTTTGAGATTCTGACCTGGTTTGGGTGGACAGATCGTTTTCTAATTGGACAATACAAACAATAGTGAGGTCACGATTGAATGAACTCAGTCTCCAGAGGCTTTTCTATGACCAGAAAATATAAGAAGGGATTCCATGGTCAAAACTCTCTGAAACTATTCTCAAATTTGAAGTTGGTAAGAAGTCCTGAGATGTACTTGTTAAGATAATGTATCATTTAATTCAACATCACACAATAACAATTCTCATCAGTACTGTTACATCATCCAGGAGGCAGTGATACAGAGGTGAAGTTTAATAAAACATTTCCAAGTGGAAGTCATTATACAAATCCAGGTGAGTACAGGTAACAAGTCCGTTCATCGACCCCTCAGTTTCCTCAGGATGTTTCACAGGGTCATTGCACCTTTTCACAATCTCATGGTTTACAGTCTCAGGTGATTCCGTTTGAAAATTCAGTCCACAGTAAGTACACAATGTTTAATTTCCATGGTAACACCAGTACCTGATTGTGTCCCCTGATTTAGATTTGAGGGGGGCGATCTTCTTGATGGTTGGCCCAAGAGCTCTCTTAATGCCATCATACATTCCTCTGATGTTTCCGGTGTCTGAGGCCAGCTGAATATGACTGCATAGGTGTTGCCTGTAGTCGTTTGCGCAATGCCTGGCTGTTCTTTGTGCAGTGCTTCTGGCTGCTTTAAGTGCTACGGATGTTAAATCGCTGGGGGCTTTCTTGTAGTTCAACAGTGCAATGCACTTAGCGGCTATGACAGGTTCCAGCTCTTCATTATGAGATTGAAACCAGTCTGCATTTCTCTTCGCACTTTTGCCGTAGGTGGTCAAAGCTGACTCATAGATGGCATCTCTGATGTGGGCCCACTTGGTCTCAGCATCCCCTGTGGGAGTGTTTTGAAGGACTGTTACAAGTGAATTTAGAAATTTTTGTGACAGCTGTGGGTGAGAAATTCTGCTCGTGTTGATGCACGGGTGGCCCTTCTGCTTGGAATGATGCAACTTCTTTGGTCTGAGTCTAACCTTGCTGCACACCAGGGAGAGGTCGGTGTCGCGGTCCGCACTGTGGAAGCTGAGTGTGATTTGAGCACTGTTTAAGGAGGGTCGCCTTGTGACGATGAGGTCTAGCTGGTGCCAATGACGCGATCTTGGGTGCCTCCATGAAACCTGGTGACAGGGTTTAGTGTGAAAGAATGAGTTGGTGATGCAGAGGTTATGATAGGTACACAACTCAAGCAGTCTCTGCCCGTTCTCATTCATCCTTCCAACGCCATAGCGCCCAAGGCAGGAGGGCCATGAGTCATGGTCGGCCCCAACCCTGGCATTAAAGTCCCCCAGCAGGAACAGGTGTTCGGTATTAGGAATGCTGCTAATGATGTTATGGAGTTCCTCGTACAACTGATTTTTAGCTTCAGGTGGGGAGCAGAGTGTTGAAGCATAGATGCTGAGTAGATCTACTGGACCAGAGGTGGTGAGCAGTCGGATGGACAGTATGCGTTCCGAGCCATTTGAGGGAGGCTCTATCATGCTGAGCAAGGTGTTTCTGATGGCGAAACCCACTCCTTGCTGTCTTGGTTCTTCAGGATCCCTACCCTGCCAGAAGAAGGTGTCGTCTTGCTCTGCTAGAGATCCACTCGCGGGGAGGCGAGTCTCCAGAAGTGCTGCAATGTCTACATTGAGTCTCCTGAGCTCGTTGTTAATGATGGCGGTCTTCCGAGAATCGTTGATTTGTGTAAGGTCTTCCGACAGCCCAGGACACATAGTTCTGACGTTCCAGCTTGTAAAACGAAGGGCTGGTACCTTCTTTCCTTTTTTCGTGTTGTTTGGTGTGGTGTATCAGTCCACCTTTCGGGCAATGACCCTGAGCTCCAAGCACCCATTGAAGCAAGTGGAATGTGATGGGACAGAACCTTATTGACCGGGGGCTGCCCTGTTTGAGGCGGGCGGTAGCTGTCCAGTGAGGTGCGATGACCTCTCCCACCAACAAAGGCAACCCATGGCGCCCAGTTTCTACGCCAATTTATCTGGACTTATAACCCGTAACTGCTGCCTTCCGTGTTGTTTCAGTCGCTGTGAGGTGACTATGGAGTGACCTCTCCATGGCACATGCCTGGGCAAATTTATGGAGGTTGAGAGATGCCCAGTCATCAAAACCCCCCTCTCGGCCTTCCTGGTGGGGTCCAAAGGAGTGCAGGGCACGACGTTTGGCACCGGTATGGCTGCAGGAACTGCCAGAAATATGCCAAAGGTGACACTTGACCGCCTTCGGGGTTCCGCTCCGGATTTTCTGTTAGGGTCCTGAAATCACTCTGCCACATTGTGGGCAGCTAGTCTGGCTCAGTTGGTACCAGTTGCTCTGAGTCAAAATTAGCCTTGGTCTCTCCCGAGATGTCCACAAGGCAGTGGGGTTGCTAGGGCCCCTACACAGGTGTAGGATGATGCCGGTGGGAGGAGGGGATGCGAGGGGGAGGGGTGGAGGGAGGGGGTGTGAGGGGGAGCCGGGAAGGGGGATGTAAGGGGGTGGGGGGTTGCAGGGGAAGGGGGTGCAGGGGGAAGGTGGTGCGAGGGGGGCGCTGGGACGGGGTTGTGAGGGGGTGAGCTGAGAGGGTGGAGCAGGGAAGGGGACGGGGGGTGGGGGTGGAAGGGGGGGAAGGGGGAGGGGAAGGGTGGGGAAAGCGGGTGCAGGTAATAAGCCATTTCCTCAGTGCCCACCATCGACGTCTGGAAAGTTCATCCACGTTCTTCAGGAGGTGAAGCATCTTTTGGCAGACTTACAAAGGTGATTATATTTGCTAAGGGTTTTTTTGCAGTGGTTTAAATAAAGGCATGCAGCATTGGCGACAGTGCGCTGCAGATGCTCTCCGAGCCATCTCCCGCGGGCGCTTTGAAGTTGCGGCCGGGGGGGCCGTTCGTGGATTTTTTGGGTGTTCGGGGCACCTTTTCTCAGGACTTCTCTCGGGTCCCGCTGCTCCTTCTTCACCTCAATGGACTTACCGCATGCCGTGGCTGCAGACACTCTGGGCGGTGAAGACAGCAGGATCGGAGATTAAAGTATCGACAGCTGTGCTCGTCAGTTTCATCCGGATCAATTTTGTTGAGAAAACAAAGAGTCGGTGTGGCTGGGGGAGGGCAGTGGGCCCTCTAAACTAACTGTTAGCCTTTAGATAGGGCTAGAATGAACTGATTTAAAGAGCCAGGGGAGTTTAAGAGGGTAGATTGTGGGAGAAAACACTAGGAATGGGAGCAGATGGCCATGGATAGAGTTGAACAGCAAGGGAGCTTCCTGGGGAGCTTACTAGCCATTTATCAGCCCAAGTCTGTATGTTGCCCAGATATGTTTAGAGATACAGCACTGAAACAGGCCCTTTGACCCACCAAGTCTGTGCCAACCATCAACCCCCCATTTATACTAATCCTATACTAATTCTATATTCCTGCCACATCCCCACCTGTCCCTATATTTCCCTACCACCTACCTATACTAGGGGCAATTTATAATGGCCAATTTACCTATCAACCTGCAAGTCTTTGGCATGTGGGAGGAAACCAGAACACCCAGAGGAAACCCACGCAGACACAGGGAGAACTTGCAAACTCCACACAGGCAGTACCCAGAATTGAACCCGGGTCGCTGGAGCAGTGAGACTGCGGTGCTAACCACTGCGCCACTGTGCCGCGGATGCATATGAACACAGACTACCTCACTATCTGAGGTGCTCTGAATGGTGTTGAATATTGTACATCCTTCAGAGAACATCTGAGCTATGCCTTTAGGGTGGAGGGATGTGCAAGCGGCTGAAGATGGTTGGGCTGAGGACACTATCCTGAGGAACTCCTGCAGTGATGTCCTGGGACTGAGATTTATTTATTTATTTTTTATTTCGAGATCCAGCACTGAAACAGGTCCTTTGGCCCACCGAGTCTGTGCCGACCAACAACCACCCATTTATACTAACCTTACATTAACCCCACATTCCCTACCACGTCCCCACCATCTACCTACACTAGGGGCAATTTAAAATGGCCAATTTACCTATCAACCTGCAAGTCTTTGGCTGTGGGAGGAAACCGGAGTACCAGGTGGACACCCACGCAGTCACAGAGAGACCTTGCAAACTCCACACAGGCAGTACCCAGAACTAAACCCGGGTCACTGGCGCTGTGAGGCTGCACTGCTAACCACTGCGCCACCCTTTATGATTGACTTCAGACAGCTACAGCCATCTTGCTTTGTGTTAGGCATGACTCCGAGTGCAAATGCTTCCCCAATTCCCATTGGCTCCAGTTTTACTAGGGCACCTTGATGCCACAAATGGTAAAATGCTGCCTTGATGTCAAGCGCAATCACTCTCACCTAATCTCTGGAGTTCAACTCTTTTTTCCATGTTTGCACTGCAGCTGTAATATGCTCAGGAGCTGAGTGGTCCTCGTGGAACCCAAACTGAGTGTCATTGAGCTGGTTATTGCTGAGAAAGTGCTGCTTGTTAGCACTGTCAACAACACCTTCCATTACTTTGTTGATAATTGAGAGTAAACTGATGAGGCAGTATTTTTACGGATTGGATTTGTCCTGTTCTTTTGTATTCACGACATACCTGGGCAATTTTCCACACTGCCGGGTAGATGCCAGTCTTGTAGTTGTACTGGAGCAAATTGGCTAGAGGCTTGGCTAGTTCCAGAGCACAAGTCTTCAGTACTGTTACTGGAATATTGTCAGAGCCAATAGCGTTTGCAGTATCGAATGCCTTCAGGTGTTTCCTGACATCAGGTGGAGTGAATCAAATTGGCTGAAGACTGGCAGCTGTGATGCTGGGGACATCAGGAGAAGGCCGAGATGAATCAGCCAATGGCAGTTCTGCCTGAAGATGGTTGCAAATGTTTCAGCCTTGTCTTTTGCACTGATGTGCTGGGCTCCCCTGGCATTGAGGATGGGATATTTGTGGAGCCCCCTCCTGTTTGTTGTTTAATTGTTCACCACCATTCATGACAGACAGGACTGTGGAGCCTGCTTAGCTTAGCTCTGCCTATTGTATGCTGCTTCCGCTGTTTGGTATACATGTAGTTCTGTGTTGTAGCTTCACCAGGTGGCCACCTCATTTTTAGGTATGGCTGGTGCTGCTCTTGGAATACTCTGCTGCACTCTTCATTAAACCAGGGTGGGGGAGTCCAGAACCAGTGGTCATAGTCTAAGGATACAGGGAAAATCTTTCAGGACTGAGATGAGGAGAAATCTCTTCACCCAGAGAGTGGTGAGCCTATGGAATTCACGATCACAGAAAGCAGCTGAAGTCAAAACATTGTATGTTTTCAAGAAAGAGTTAGATACAGCTCTTGCGTCGAAAGGGATCAAAGGGTATGGGGCAAAAGCGGGAACAGGTTACTGAGTTGGATGATCAGCCATGATCATCATGAATGGCGGAGCAGGCTCGAAAGGCTGAACGGCCTACTCCTGCTCCTATTTTCTATGTTTCTATGTTTCATGCTCCACATTATTACTGCAAATATGGTTTGCCCATTCTGTATGAAATTTAGAATTCTCCATGATTACTGTATTAGCCCATTTATTTTCCCATGCTCTCAGTCATAGGAACTCCTGGCAATTTATTCAAACAATTATCTGTTGAATCAGAACTTGTTGAAACTAAAACCTGCTGCTTGTGCGATTTCGAAGCATTTTTATCTGAATGTCTCCATTACATAAAGTTAATGTTTGATGTGGTTCAGTCAGATCTACTGATGGATGGTTGAACCAGTTGTGCACCAGATACATTTGAATCCCAAAGATGGAGGTCGGACCAGAAGGAATTTACCGGGATCCGGGTCATCACTGGGGGAGGGGTAGATCGACAGCAATAGAAATATTATGTCAAATGCCGAGCCAATAGTTGGTAACTTAAAATTATAATAGTAAATTACTGAGGGGAGAGTTTGGTGCAGTGACACACACAAGCAGAAGTGGTGTTGGAAGTGGGTTGTGAAGGATATGTGTATTTGATTGAAGATGACTTTGTTTGTTGTTGAGACAATTGTAGACAGGCCAGTGAGATGACCAGATATAGTGGGAACAAAAGGAACAGCAGTAGATCATTTAGTCTATTGCGCCTGTTCCGAAATTCAATGAAGTCATAAAGTCATATACAGCACAGAAGGAAGGTATTCGGCCCATCAAGTCCATGCTGGTTCTCGCAGAGCAATCCAGTCAGTCCAACTTCCTGGCTCGATATCTGTAACCCTGGAAGTCTATCTAATTTCATTTTGAAATTATCTGCTTCCACCACCTTTGTGGGCAGCAGGTTCCAGGTCATTGTGTAAAAATGTTCTTCCTCACATTCCCTCAGCATCTCTTGCCCCAAACCTTTAATTTGTATCCCCTAGGTCTTGTACCATCAATTAATGGGAACAGCTTTTCCTTGTTTAACTTATCTAAGCCTGTCATAATCTTGTCTATCTCTATCAAATCTCCCCTCAAGCTCCAAGGAGACCAGCCACAACTTTCCCAACCTAACCTTGTGACTAAAATCCCTGGAACCATTCTGGTAAATGGCTGATTTACAACCTAGCTCCATGTGCCCACCTTTGCCCCAGATTCCTTTAATATCTTTGGAAAACAAAAACCTCTCAGACTCAGTTTTAAAATTAACAACGGATTTATCATCAATTGCTGTTTGTGTGAGAAAGTTCCAAACTTCTACCATCCTTTATGTGTTGAAGTGTTCCTTAATTTTAGTCCTGAACTGCCTGGCTCTAAATTTTAGACTATACTGCCTAATCTGAGAATCCCAACCAGCAGAGTTTCTATTTATCCTATCAATTCCCCTTTATCTCTTGAAATCTTCAATCAAATCACCCCTTAACCTGCAAACTTCCAGGAAATGCAAGACAGTTTGTGTAATCTATCCTTGTAATTTAAACTTGGACCCAAGGTATAATTCTGGTAAATCTACCCTCCGCTCCCTCAAGACAAATATATCCTTCCTCAGGTGTGGTGTCCAGAACTGCTCACAATTCTCCAGGTATGGTCTAATCAGGGCGTTGCATAGCTGAAGCATGACTTCAATCTCAATGTATTCTAGTCGTCACAATATAAAAGGTTAGCATTTGATGAGCTCTTTTCATTATTTTCTGTAGCTGTTCATGTCATTTTAACAATTGTTGCACATAGATCCCCAAGTCTCTTTGAGCCTCAACTGTTTCTAACTATCACTCATTTAGAGTTTACATGTTCTATCCTCTTTAGGTCTAAAGTTGGTGACACCAAACAGTTCTTTACATTGAAATCCACTTTCCAGAGATTGTCCATTTACTTACTATATTCACAACTGTTGGTAATTTGATATTACTAGCTACGTTGCTTATTATGCCACCTATCTTTGTGTCATCACAACTTTGGCTGTCGATGAAATTTGAAGTAACAGTCAATTAACCATTTAATCCCTTCCCAAATGATACAAAGTGATAACCTGATTGGTGACAGTGGTTATATTTTATTCAGGATAAATTAGACTTGCCACAGGCTAATGGCTGAGCAGCAGTATCAAAGCACCATCACCATTATTGCCCTGTGCAGAAGCACAATGAGGCAGCGTTAATAAGTAATCTCATAGTAAAAGATCTGCTGGGGAAAGAGTGATCACAATACAATTGAATTCCATTTTAAATTTGAGTGACATTCGCCAGTCTCAAAAAAGAATCTTAAACTTAGACAAAGCCAATTACACAGGTATGATGGGAGAGCTGACTCAGGTTGATTGGATAAACGGAGTAATCACAATGGCGGTAAAAAAACAGTGGGAACATTTAAAGAAACATTTCAAACTGTTCAAAAAAAAATACGTTCCATTGAAGAACAAAAACTCAGCTCGTAAGCTCTATCCATGCTTTACTATAGAAGTTAAGAATAAAATTATATTCACGGAGTGATGCTTGAAAACACAGAGCGTGAGCAGAGTGGCAGGGAATGAATCACTGAAGCGGCAATGCGGGAGTGAGCAGCCGAAGGGCGGCGGGGGAAGGGGCAAGGCCTGGAGTGAACAGCTGAGGGAAGGCAGCAGCGAGGTGGGGGTGGCGGGGCGGGGTGGTGGCGGTGGTGCGTGCAGATGGGTGTGGGAGGTAACGTTGAAGAGAAGCGTGATGGCAGGAAGGAGTGGGGTAATGTTGGGGGTGAGATGGAAGCGGCAATTGCAGCCATTGAGGACGTTTGGCTTTAATTTTTTTTGTGACAAATTGATCAGCGCCATTTGTCTGACTGGAAGCTGCCTGAGACATGGTCGTGACGAGGCTGCATTTGCGCATCCGCCAGTACCGCGCCACCTAGTGGTTGCGTTTTCAGCAAATGCAGCCATTATTAAATGGAGCCCATTCACATTTAAAGTAAGTCTTGTGCTGGGTGTATGGCTTTTAATAAGTTTCTGGAATATAGGAGTGAGATTACATTTGTTTATTGAGCACTCAGTACATGCAATAGTATGTAAACATAGAGGTGAAATGTATAAATTACAGCCACACTAGATGACGGATGCTTGGGGATTAAATATTGCGACCATTCTGAATTCAGTGCCTTCGGCTTTTAAAAAATTCAAATGCTCGTTACAAACTAATCGTTTTGATGTGTTTCTCTCAGTCCACCATGTGGAATTCCAGACCATTCTGTGTTACATTATTATATCAAAGTTAAAATTCAGCTTCATTTAAGGAGAATTTAATTTACTTATTCTTTATGAGTTATGATAATCTTCCTTACTGAACGAGCTGTTTTTACATTGGTCTAACCAATATTATAACGCTAGTTCTCTATCTCACCGGTACTTTCAATTTTGGTCGATATCATTGCAACTCTATGAAGTGAAAGGTGAAATTATCAATCTAACTTTGTCTCTTTATCATTGATGTCAATTCAAATGATGAAGTATGACATATGTTTCCTTTGCAGAACTAGGACCTTCGCACAAGATTTCCATTGATTGACGTTCTCTGAAATTTATGAATCGGAATACAACAGCAAGTTTTCAATTATGCTTCTCACTTCCTGAAACTGACCACTGTAGGTTCAGTCCTGGTCTAAGAATCCAATGGTACTTCAGGGTAACGTACTTCCCTGTTTAATAGGCAAAGACTAAATATTGATAATTCTAAAATATAAAGAAAAGAACACAGCATAATATTGTCAGACTTCAGCACAGTATGATTAACCATCAGCTCAAAGTGTCCCAATCACTTGGCTTTAGAATATTTAAGGACATCTCTAAACAACATTTCATCAACATCATATGACCATCTCGAAGTATTCAATTGCACAGATCCCTACCCAGGTCTTTACATATTAAACTGCCCAGAGCCACAGTACAGATTTCTTGTCATGGTGTTGTCAGCGTGACAGGCCATGTTTTGGGCCCGTTCTTCGGAGCATCCTCATCATGCATGTCTCAGATTGGTTGTTTCAGGTGCACTACTGCACACAGCGATTCCCAAGATCATCCAGCATGAGACATCCGATACACATCCTTCCTCTCCTTTCTGGTTATCTTTCTTAGATCCAGGGGTCTGAACTTGTTTGATTACAATCTCTGCTGGATGAACTTGATGTTTCCAGTAGAGGGCAAGCTTTCAAATATATTCTTCTCTGCTCAGCAAAAGCAAGAACACAACCATCTGCCAGAGAAAACTAACAATTAAATACCTTAACTGCACTTTACTGACTTTTCTGCATTGCATTTCATCTGCCACGTGTCTCTCCATTCAACCAGACTGCCTTTGTCCTCTTCAAATCTCTCTCTGCCCTCCTCACAGTTCACAGTACGTCGAAGTTTCATGTCCTCAACAAGCTCTGAAATGTTGATTTGCACACCCAAGTCTAAGTTATTTACATATATCAAGAATAGCAGTGACCCTAGCATTGACCCCTGGGGACCCCCCACTCTATACCTCTCTCCAGCCCGAAAAGCAACCACCACCGGTATATTGTTTGCTGCCACGGAGCCAACTTTATATCCATGCTGCCACTGTTCCATGGGCTGTCACTTTTCTCACAAACCTGTTTTGTGGTACTTTGTCAGAAGCATTTTGAAATTTCATGTACACCACATCTACCTCATTACCCTCATTACTCTCGGTCACGAGATCAATATATTTATCCACTCTAGTCAAAATCGATTTGCCGTTAACAAATTCTTGCTGCCTTTACTTAATTAATTTACAGTTGTCCAAGTGGCTGTTAACTTTCTTCCGGTTTATCTTTTCTAAAAGCATTCCCATCACCGAGATGAACTGACTGGCCTGTATTTGCTGGGCTTATCATTGCACCATTCTTTGAACAAGTATGTATAATTTACAATTCTCCAGTCTTCCAGCACCAACCCTGTATCAGGAGACAGTGGCCCATTCTACTGGTCCAGGTTACAATGGTGGTGAATCTGATGGGGAGACCAGAGTCAGCAATATTCTTACCAAAACTTAGAACCATTTCCCATAGCCACGACTGTAATACATTGTTTATTCACTAAAGGGAACATTTTCATTCAATTAAACAGATGTATCTCATTCCAGTGCCTGCGGTCTGAGGATGGTAACGCTGTTCTGCTGAAGATCAATCCTGAATATTATCTTTGAAGACTGAGAGGAATATTCGCTGCTTTAGCAGGAAACGATTCTGTTCATCCGGGGAAAGCAGAAGACATCAAACACACGGCAGAAAATGTAAGCAATGTTTTCTCATACTTGCTCATTTTCATAACAACAATCCTATTCCGTAAAACATAAAGAATGTCATTCTAAAACTGAACACGGGGTCGAACTAAACTCTAGTTAGGACAGGACGTTTTGCTTGGATTCTTTTTTTCATTTTGAAAACAATCTCACAGCCAGTGTCCACGGAGATTTCATCACCTTCTTCAGCTCTTCCCTGAATTTAGTTTGAGTAGCGGCATAAATACACGTATTTGTGCAGGAACTCAAATACTGAAGCATAACTCCGGTTTGAGTGGCGATGTATGCAGGAGATGTATAATCGGGTCGGTAATGCACGGCTATGCAGCTCGTTGCATGGCTCACGGCAGACGGTAGATTTAACAATATAAAACTGGCAGATACAGTGAACAGTAAAATAATGGATTTCTTTCTATTCTCCATCTCTTGATCTCTCGGACTTTCACTGCTGTGAGTCCGGAGTCCCCTGCGCGCTCTACTGGTTATTAAAATACGTCTGACTGTCAAAACGTTTAACAGTAATATCAGAGCAAAGGGAAGCCATGTATAAATGATATTCTGTAAGAGGAGGTACGCTGCACCTGCAGGCGATGAAATAAAAGCCACACTGGGGCGGATAAACCAGTGAATATTGTTAATTATTTGCTTATGTTCGTACACAAACCAAAAGGGGATGGTCTGTGAATATATCAGGATGGAAAGGGTTGTTAATACTGCCGCTGCAGTTCTCACGGTGCAATACTTTCTTTTTAACTGCTGACAGCATATAGCTACAAGTCGATCAAATGTGAAGGAGACTGTAAACCACATCGACATACCGTGGTTGGTACAAAGCATGTAGATCATGAACTTACAGACGGCAGTGTAGGAGAGGAATGAATGTGGAAAGCGTTTACTCAAAATATTATACCCGATTATATTAAAGAGCATGACCAGTAGATCTGCTGTTGCCATGGCCACCATGTAGACAGAAATACACTTGGAGAGGCCGCAATTTCCTCTGGAGAGAATGACAATTGTCAATAGGTTTGCTGCAAGAAAGAGGGAGAAGATTTAAGTTACGGAGACAGGCAGACACTTTCAAGAGCATGTTGTGAGCAAAATTACATATGTGTGTTTGTACTTAGACTGAATCTTATTTATAATATTGACAAGCATTGACAGCTTTTCTTTCAAACCAATAAATGATTATAATCTCACTACCCTTCCAGCATACTTCATTCAGACCATATCAAGGCCACAGGACGAGGTTTGCCCAGAGGCCGTAGCATGAATGGCAACGGAAAGCAACCCCCATCACCACCCAGTCACAGAGGGTGTATTGGCTTTGGGCGGGAGTGTAAACCAGAGTTATCATATCAGTGTCCATCATTCTTCTCTGCCGGTATAATTTCCACAGCAGATTGAGCTCCATTACTATAATCTGCGGTCCAGGTCAAGCCAGAGTACCTCAC